>NC_092336.1:601355000-602046500 GCF_046630445.1 Rutidosis leptorrhynchoides
CATTACGTTTACTTCTGTGCCACACTCAGGCTGCTCTTATCATCAGTCTGTGGTAATGGAAACAAATATAGATGAGCAAAATGAACTAGCTGCAAGGAGTAATGATCTACTACTTGATGTGGCTGCTCAGTCTCCTAGCCATTATGGATGTCTTATAAACAGGTATTTTTTTATTTTGTAATATATTGTTATATGAATATATAATCTGTTAATTGTTTGTATGTCTGATTGAACCAGGGGTGATGATTTTGATGAAGAGTATGCTTATCAGCTAGCTGCTGCTGGCGGAAGGCATCTCTTACAGGTTGAAAATGGCTATTATGATGAATTACAAATGGATGATATTGATAATGACTATGAATCTCATAAAGTGTACTCGGATGAACAACCTGCTGATGCAAAAAGTGCTAGCAGCTGTTCCTTGCAAGATGTTCAACAACTTGAGAAAAAAGGGGATACACAAGATTCTAGGGATGAGGGTGAAGCCTCATCTTCTTTATATGCTGCACAAAGTGTTCAAGAACCTGTGGATTTTGAGAACAACGGGGTCTTATGGTTGCCTCCTGAACCAGAAGATGAGGAAGATGAGAGGGAAGCTCTTATTTTTGACGATGATGATTATGAAGGGGATGCTGCTGGAGAATGGGGTTCTTCAAGCAACCTTGGAAGTGGGGAATGTCGCAATAGGGAGAAGTCAAATGAAGAGCACAAGAGAGCAATGAACACTGTAGTTGATGGACATTTTAGGGCTTTAATATCTCAGTTACTTCAGGTTGATAACCTTCTTGATAATGATGAAGATGATAAAGATAGTTGGTTAGAAATAATTACATCCCTGTCATGGGAAGCTGCATCTTTGTTAAAACCAGACACTAGCAAAGGTGGTGGGATGGACCCAGGAGGATATGTTAAGATAAAATGTTTAGCTTCCGGGCTTCGCTCTGACAGGTCAGCATTTTGGTTTTCTATACCCTTAGTAATATATATAGATATAGAATAGATAGATATAAATATAAATACACTAATACTAATAATAAAAAATCTCAGTATGGTGGTGAAAGGAGTTGTTTGTAAGAAAAATGTGGCTCATAGACGGATGACGTCAAGAATAGAGAAGCCTCGTTTCTTAATTCTCGGAGGGGCTCTCGAGTATCAACGTGTTTCAAATCATTTGTCAAGTTTTGATACTCTTTTGCAGCAGGTTACCATTTTTCAGTCATTTTAGACACCACAGTTTTTGCATAATGAAACTTTTACCATTGTAAAGATGTTAGCTTAATATGTGTGGTTTTATCTGTGTGTAGGAAATGGATCATTTAAAGATGGCAGTGGCAAAGATAGATGCACACCAGCCTGATGTTCTTTTGGTTGAGAAGTCGGTTTCACGATATGCACAAGAGTATCTTCTTGCAAAGGACATATCTCTTGTTTTGAATATCAAAAGACCGCTACTGGAACGAATAGCGCGTTGCACTGGTGCTCAAATAGTTCCTTCAATTGATCGTCTTTCATCTCAAAAGTTGGGATATTCGGATTTGTTTCATGTTGAAAGGTTCCAAGAAGAACATGGAAGTGCTGGACAGGGTGGCAAGAAACTTGTTAAAACACTCATGTACTTTGAAGGGTGTCCAAAGCCATTTGGTTGCACTGTAAGTAAATTTAATTGAATGAAGAATTTGAATTATTTATGTATCGCTTATAATTCTCATTTTCAGGTATTACTTAGAGGTGCGAGTGGTGATGAACTGAAGAAAGTAAAACATGTTGTTCAGTATGGTGTTTTTGCTGCTTATCATTTAGCTTTGGAAACTTCTTTTCTTGCTGATGAAGGAGCCTCACTGCCTGAACTTCCCTTGAATGCTACGCTAACTGTCGCACTTCCTGATAAAGTATCAAATATTGACCGGTCAATCTCCACAATTCCTGGTTTTACTACTCCCACGAATGACAAACCTCAGGTTCATCAACCCTGTATTGATAGGACCGAGACACACAGTGTCTCCATGTCAGAAATGTTCTCTTCTATCATGGAACAAAAGCCCGAAGTCGGCCCAAATACTTCAAAGCCCAATTCACTTTTGCTCTCTTCAAAGCTAAAAGTTCCACAAGGTACTGTTGGTACTTCTGCACCTAATGGTTTTGAGCCTCCATTGGCACAAGTTGATAAAGGTAAGTGCATGAATGGTGTGGACCCTGCTGTTTCAGACGGATCGTCTCTGTTGTTGGTTGGGAAAAATGGGAAAGAAGATGATTCTACTTCAAAAGAAGAGTTTCCCCCATCACCTTCAGACCATCAAAGCATTTTGGTTTCCTTGTCATCTCGGTGTGTGTGGAAGGGAACTGTTTGTGAGCGGTCCCACCTGTTCCGCATAAAGTATTATGGAAATTTCGATAAACCACTTGGCCGCTTTCTACGTGATGATTTGTTTGATCAAGTAAGACAACCATATACATGTATATGCGCGTGCGTGTGTATTTATGTTTGTGTAGAATTACAGAAATTGTTGTTGTTGGACAGGGTTATAGATGCCGATCATGTGAGATGCCATCTGAAGCACATGTACAGTGTTACACTCATAGACAAGGAACTTTAACCATTTCTGTGAAGAAGTTGCCTGAATTTCTGTTACCAGGAGAAAAAGAGGGTAAGATTTGGATGTGGCACAGGTGTTTGAGATGTCCTCGTACATGCGGTTTCCCTCCCGCAACTCGAAGAATAGTGATGTCAGATGCAGCATGGGGTTTGTCCTTTGGGAAGTTTCTAGAACTTAGTTTCTCAAACCATGCTGCTGCCAACAGGGTTGCCAGCTGTGGTCATTCTCTCCATCGGGACTGTCTTCGCTTTTACGGGTACTATACTTATACTTAACAAGGTTACTCTCTTTTTCAGTACATTCTGTAATGTAATTGTTATGTTTACTTATGCAGTTTCGGAAAAATGGTTGCTTGCTTTCGGTATGCATCTATTGATGTCCATTCTGTCTACCTCCCTCCTCATAAACTAGAATTTAAATATGAGAATTGGGAATGGATTCAACATGAAGTAAATGAGGTAATCTATTGAATTATATTTTATATATATTTATATTAGTACTCAATAGAACTTGGTGCAACACGTCATTCTAACTGTACGTGTTGATTGCTTTATGAATAAAGAGTTATATCTGTGATAGGTTATTCGCCGTTCGGAGTCATTATTTGCAGAAATTCTTAACGTTCTGAGCCAGATGGCAGACAAGAGACGTCAAGTTACAGATTTGAAAGTAATGTTACGAAAGGAAAAAGCAGAGTTTGAGGTGACTTACATTGACCTGCTTTGTCAGTAGGAGTTTTAGTTAGTTAAATTTGTTAACTTTGTAATGCTATTGCAGGACTCTTTGCAAAAGATTCTAAATCACGAGGTGAAAAATGGGCAACCTATCATTGATATTCTTGAGATCAATCGTTTGCGGAGGCAGCTCCTCTTTCAATCTTATGTGTGGGATCATCGACTGGTGTATGCGTCTAATGTCGATAGCAATAGCCCGAAGCCCAACGTAAATGATTTGGAACCAGAACTCGAGGATAAAAACGATGAAACATTTGTCGACTCAAAGTCAGTTATCGATTCATGTAATATTTCGGATGTTGGTGAAGTCGATAACATTGGTAAAGAAAGCGAAGTGGATGCATATTCTAGCCCAATAGAAGAAAACTACCCGCCTGATTCACTACTACCAAATTTAAGTGTGCGTAGAGCCGTGTCTGAAGGGCAGTTTCCTGTTATGGCAAGTTTATCAGACACTCTTGATGCTGCATGGACTGGTAACCATCCGGAATGTTCTATATTATCTGATTTAGATTTGAATGATTGTAATAAACTGGAAAAGGGAGATCGTATGGACGAATCTAAGACGTCGTCACTCTTATCTCCTGTATTATCTACTAAAGGTTCCGAAACTATAGAAGATTCAAGTAGCTGGTTAGGTATGCCGTTTCTCAACTTTTACCGCTCGTTAAACAAAAATTTCTCAGCAACTTCTCAGAAACTCGACACACTCAACGGCTATAAACCTGTGTACATCTCATCCTTTCGAGAATCAGAACTCCAAGGTGGGGCCCGAATGCTTCTAGCTGTGGGATTTAATGATACCGTTATACCCGTGTATGATGATGAGCCCACAAGTATCATATCCTACGCCTTGCTCTCACCTGATTACATCTCCCAGGTGTCTGACGAGTTTGATAGAATAAAAGACAGTGGGGAATCTCAATCTATGTTTTTTTCACAGTCTGCTGATACGTCAAGTTTTCAGTCATCTAGTAACTTTGATGGAATGTCGGTTGGGGACGATAGTATTTTATCCATGTCGGGATCTCGTAGTTCGCTAATGCCAGATCCTTTATCGCAGACAAAATCTTTGCATTCTAGAGTCGAATTTACAGACGATAGTCTTCTCGGTAAAGTAAAATATGCTGTGACTACTTACTATGCGAAACAATTTGAAGCATTACGGAGGATATGTTGCCCTTCTGAGATGGACTACATAAGGTCTCTTAGCCGTTGCAAGAAGTGGGGGGCCCAGGGTGGTAAAAGCAATGTCTTTTTTGCAAAAACGTTGGATGATCGTTTCATTATCAAACAGGTAACAAAGACGGAGCTGGAATCATTCATAAAATTTGCTCCTGCTTACTTCAAGTATTTATCTGAATCGATTGGCACTGGAAGTCCAACATGCCTGGCGAAGATTTTGGGCATTTATCAGGTACTTCTCGTTTTGATACATGGTTACCATGTTTTGTATATTAATAATAAATACTGCTAATCATGTATTATGTTTCTATTTTAATATGTGAAGGTCACTAAGCAAATGAAAGGTGGGAAGGAAACGAAAATGGATGTGCTGATTATGGAGAATCTTCTGTTTGGAAGGAATTTATCACGGCTTTATGATCTAAAAGGGTCGTCAAGATCACGATATAACGCTGATAGTAGTGGTAGTAACAAGGTTTTGCTTGATCAGAATTTGATTGAAGCTATGCCAACTTCTCCTATATTTGTTGGCAATAAGGCCAAACGATTGTTGGAAAGAGCTGTTTGGAACGATACTGCTTTTCTCGCTGTAAGTTTTTCTTTAGTTTAGTATTAAAATTAAATATTTAGGATTTTTTTTTTTTTTTTTTTTTTTTGCTGTAATAATGAAGTAGTTGAATTTTTATGGTTGCAGTCGGTTGATGTAATGGACTATTCTTTGCTGGTTGGGGTAGATGAAGAAAAACACGAACTTGTTCTCGGGATTATTGACTTCATGAGACAGTATACATGGGACAAACACCTAGAAACATGGGTTAAGGCATCGGGTATTTTGGGTGGTCCCAAGAACGCGTCTCCAACAGTAATTTCACCAAAGCAGTACAAGAAACGATTCAGGAAAGCCATGACAACCTATTTTTTAATGGTCCCTGATCAATGGTCTCCTCCTACTATTATACGTAGCCTGTCCCAAACGGATATTGGTGAAGAAAACGCAGCTGCTGATTGATGCACTTTAACGTTGTACATTTCAAATTTATATATGTCCACGGCATCACCCCCTTTAAAGTTACAGTTTTTAAAATCTAGTATTCTTTTCTTAGCAGTGGAATTTGATTGCTAAGTGTGGCAAAATGGTGGTGAAAAAACTGCTACAAAGCTTTGTTTTAGGTGCTTCGCGGGGTGTTTAATTGTTTTATTTTTTATCATCTTTGCAGATATTGTTTTGTATATTACCACGTCCATGTATATTTGCAAACTTGTCATCTTTTGTAGTTTTAGTGTCTTCATTGATTTTTTCATGATTTATTGCATATTCATAAATATCTTTATTTATTTTATCCGTTTTTGGTGTCATTGAATCATTCCTGTTTCTGTCTGTTTCTTTTGTATTTTCAATGTCATTATCATGTTGTCACACGTAATTCGGTAATTGCCCCACAAATGATGAAGAAACAGCGAGTTATATTTCATTATCATTGAATGTAGAAACAGACACATATACACAAACTCACAACTACATCAAGCAAATGTAGAAACAGACACATACACATATACAACCTTTTAATGATGTATGAATTCCTGTGTGCATAAAAATATATACAGGGCGTGTCTGTTTTCTTCATGTCATCAATTATTTAACAGTTTAAGTAACATGGGTTCTCCCACCATCTTCATATATTTATATATCTTAATGTATAGATGAGTTAGAATTATGTTCTGCCAACCATAATTAGTTGAATTTACCACCTTCTTTAACTTGAAGCAGGCTTCTCTTGAGTAGATCAATTATGCCTTGGTCAACTCTGTCGAATTTTCCAATATTGATTTAAGATACTAAAAAACTATAAACGGATAAACGAATAATGCTTTCCTCTTCAGGCTACCCGGGGTAGTGGACCCTTCGACTATTCAATTCAATATATGTTTACAGCGAGGTTTGAATTTGTACCCAACCAATAACCAGGGATGGTTATACACTAAAAAATGTGATTGTTAATAATAAAACTTACCCTTGATAACAAGAGACCATTGAAACGCCTTGATGAAGGCGAGGTCCTTCATCAAATCCTTCACATGTTATCTCTCCTTTATCATCTAAATAACATACTATACCTCTACTTTTATCTTCAAAAACCTGTGAATTAAAAAGCCTTTTTTTATGTTACTAGTTCATACTAATGAAGACGGGTATTGATGAGGAGATGGAAAGAGAGAAAAACAAACCTTTTGTATCTTGATGGATGATCCGACCCGATTGAGAGATGAAGATGGGCTTTGGGAATCTTTATTTGCAAACATTACTACACTTCTTGATGTTTTCTTGATGGGGTTTGGAGCATGATGGAATAAGAAGGATGATGAAGTAATGCTTGTTGCCATATCATTTACTGTTAAGAAACTAGAAATTATTGAAACAAATGAGAGTGTTAGGAAGAAAAAAGGTATGTTATTGGCTTCTATTATATATTAGGAAAAAAGTTATGTATATTTGACTTCTTGTGGTTTGCCATGGTTTGGTAGCAGGTCAGCATTAGAAGAATTTTAGAAGATTATTACTAACATTTATTCCCTTTTATATTTAGTTATATAAGCATCTTTCTATATTTATCTATGAACTAATTCACTAATTATTTACATTTAATTTATTTCCATCAATAAGAATATCCATAGTCACTATTAAAAAGTTCTAGATACATTAAGCAAATACCAATCGAATGGGATGACCATTATTACTATATATATAACTATAACTATATACGTGAGTGGTAAACCTAGAAACACTTAGTTGCTACATATACAACACAAAGCTCATTTGGTATCTTTATTTACCACAGTAAAAAGGTAAGAAAGAAAAAAAAGAAAAGAAAAGTTCAATCATATTTTTTAAGCATTGTTAACATTCATAATATATATTTTATAATTTAATGGGATGGGATTTAGCTTCGCATTAATTATATAGTTTTGTTAGATTAAGATCCTTAGTCGGTATTGGTAAAGGAATTAATTTATGTGAAATAAACAATTGAAGTAGGTTTTATGAGAGAAAATAAGTGCATTATTGAGTGACATAGTGTTTAATCAATATTAAGATTGTGGGTAGGGTATAGTTGGCTTATCTTCACACTGTTGATGTTGACATTTTCTGATTAATATTCCGTTTTATGTATCATAATTTCTATTGAGTGGCCCTAATTTAATTCTATTACAATAATAAAATCAATATCTGTCTCCTTGTTTATCTTAATATAAACTAATTTTTTTTTAAATTGTTGCCTGAGAGGAAACCTTGAAACCGATTCAAGGACACGGCCAAGTAAAACCCCCCTCTCCTTTACCCCCAAACGATATGAGAAATGTGTCATGGGTGGATGCTTCATGACAGGGATGAAATTGTGTTTTTATTATGCAGCCAACGGGAGTCGAACTCCTGACCTCCCCTAAAGGAGGTAGGCCACCAACCGTTGGACCACATCACAATTTCTAATATAATTTAATTAAAACCTGTTAATATCGATCAATTTTGGAGTATTAAATTTCTACATGTTTGATGGTACACGCTAGGAAGATTTTTCTGAAAGTAGTTTATTACTTTTAAGTAAAGGTATAATTATGTACATCCTATTCCTATACAACAACAAAACCCAATACTAAATGACTGTTGTTTGAAAATAAAAACAAGTCATTTGCACTCAGAGTGAAACACACTTAAAAGATAATAAAATTATCCAATACTCTATTCGATGGATAAAAAGATTGCTTTCGAGTGGACGTTCGGCCAATAAGTATGAATTTTTTTATAAAAAAATAGTAAAATAAAATTAAAAATAAAATTGAGACGCCGTAAAAATGATGGAATAAATATCCATGAATTTTAAATCCTGTCTGAAATTCAATTTATGCTCTAAACGTCAGTTCAGATGCCAATGATTCTGTACATCACTACATCGTATCTTCTTTATAATTAACTTGCACCGAATTAGAAAATACTCCGTATTATTATTGTTGTTTTATGGTACCATACAAAAACAATAAATTACATCGAATATAAACTAGTTGTGGAGCCCTCGCTTCGCGCCGGGGGCTTCGTTTTGAATGCGAGTTAAAAAAAAAAGAGTCTTGATCTATTTTGTAAAAAAAAAAAATTTCGACATCTAACATTGAAGGGTTGTTCCTTTTGTGAAAGTTACTTCTTTTAGCGTTCATTTTTTTTTTTAAGTTAGTTGATCTATTTTGTAAAAAAGAATGTTTTTCGACATCTTTTGGTAGCATTGAAGGGTTGTTCCTTTTATGAAAGTTGCCTCTTTTATCGTCGAGGAAGAAAAAAAAAGAAAAAAAAGGTAGTTGATTTTTTTGTAAAAAAGAATTTTTTTCGATATCTTTTAGTAACATTTAAGGGTTGGTTCTTTTACGAAAGTTGCTTCTTTTATCGTTGGAGACAAAAAAAAAGGTGAAATGACGAAAATACCCCTGATTACTATTGATGAATAGTGCTACAGTGTTTTGTCTTTTATATAGTATAGTAATATTATCTGATATCTGATATCTACCATTTAAGCAACTACATTTGTCAGCATATGGATAATTTTCTTTTTTAATTATTTTAATTTTAATTATACATATATACAATTGAGCAAATTCCTCCTACTGTTCATCAACAGTAAGGGTATTTTCGTCCTTTCACGTTAGATGAACCTTCTACTCATTACTTCATGGTTCTGGAGATTTTTCCTCTCCAGTCCATTCCCTTCTCTATTTGTTTACGGTTTCTCTAGGCCTTCTGGCGATTTTTCCTCGACAGCTCCATCCCGTCACCACCATCTCCGACCGACGGTCACTCCGGCACCACAATCGACGGTCTCTTAGCCAATCGTCTCCGACGTAATCTCTGCCGGTTTCTTCGCCATTAACTGACACCGGTTTCTTCACCTGTAACTCCTTCACAAGCATCTTCATCATCGGCGTATTGTAATCCAGTGTTGGTCTACGGTGTGATTTACCCTCTCTCCCTGTTTTCAATTGATGTTATTCAAGAAAATAATTAGGGTTCGTTGTTGCCGTTTGCTTTTGATCGCTCCATGTCCTTTATTCGATATGTAATGCATGTTTGCTTGCATTTTTATTTCTTTTGTTTATTTAAATCGTTGATTTTTCAAATTTCAAGGATTTTAGGGTTTCCACCGATTTCTATAGATGCTGAAATTGAAACCCTAATTTCTAAATCTATTAGCTCCAAATTACTCAATGGAAAGTTGGTTTCTTACAATTGTGTTTATTTTATTTTATTTTTACATAAAGATGATGTATATCTACTGTATATATAATAATATGTATATATATATTGTGTCTATACTGTATATAATGTTGTATATATACTAATGTTGTATATATACTGTATATATGTGTCTGAATATATACTAATGCTCCATCGGATTTTATATACAATTTTATTTGTCGCCATTGGTGAGTACCTATTTTGATATCAATTTTATTTTATATGACTTTTCCTACTGCATGATGTTAGTGTTAGGTTGCTCGAGTTAATTTTAGTCTGTTTAATTCGTGAGTTGTGGTACGCATCAACTGCTCCAGTCATGGAGTATTCTACTAAGAGTAAGGATTTGTTGTTATTAGTTACGGTTTTTTTCGGTTTATTTGTCGAATGTGAAATTAAGTGTTAGGTTTTTTTCATCCAATGTTTTTCTGTTACAAATGATAGTTCGGTTCGGGTAATGGAAAAGAAGGCAGATGGTGAAGTTTGCCAAATGGGGCATGCTAAATGGTTTGGGTAATGGGTCATAACGGGTCCTTATTCTATAGGGTGGGGTCGACTAAAAAACACATTATTGACATATAAGATGAGGGGTAAAGGGGAAAAGGATGAATTTGTGATGAAAGATTCATCTATCAGATTGATGAGAGTGTTATGTTTTTTAATGCTAATTTTTATGATTGGTATAATAGTTCTAACTTCATGTTCACATGTAGATAGTCACTTTACATCATAACCCCAATTTTTTTTTATGAATTATATAATTCTGTATTTACATGAACTATGTAACTGTAGCTGCTCCAAGTTTTTATACTAGCATTACTTTTGATCCTAGGAATTGTAGTACTAATTTGGTTAGTTGTAAGAATGATGATTATTTGCTTTTATGTTTATGATAAGCAGACCCCTTCCATTTATGAAATTGTGAGGACCGTTTTTTGTGTGTAGGATGTGAATCGAGCGTTGACAATTCTTCAATTTTTTACAATCGTGTGATTCCTGGCCAGGTATGGTTATTAGCTTATGATTAATTTGAGTTTGTTAAGCAGATGTTTGCAAATGATAGTAAATTAGTAACAAGAGGTTTTTCATCTTCGGGATTAGTTATTGTATCTTCATCAAATGCCTTTTGCAACCTTGCTATTAGACTATTAGTACATTTTGAAATTAAAGAATTGATAACTTGAATAATCTTAACATTCTGTTTACTTTTATTTGGTTCTTATAAGTACTAAGTATGTTTATTAATTGATAGTAACATTATAAGTACAAAAACTTAATGTTTTTAAAGATGAACAATTATTATTCAATGAAGTAGATATAAACGGCTATATAGAGTACCATAAAACTGATCATGTGACAATACAAGAGGTTCTACAAATCACATGTACTTCTACCATATTTCTATTATGTTATATACTCCATCCTTTTCTCCATTGATACCTCACTCAATGGTCAACATGGTTCATTTATATAGATTAAGCTATATAAACAACCTATACAAATAGATGAACATATGTCATTTATATAGATTAAACTATATTATCCACCTATACGAAAGTTAAACTATATAATGATACTGAAAATGAAAAAGTCATTAATGACAGCTTCTGTGCCACTAGGCTAGATTATGTGAATGGGAGATGTGAAACTAAACAACACTTTTGTGCACAAATTCGGTATGATAACATGTGTAGTAAAACCAATCTTTTTGCATATATGGTAAGCCTATCTTATAAAATTCTATCGATTTTCGTCTTGGTTCATATAATTTTGTGTGCGTTTACAGTATTACGACAACTGCGTTTTATGAACTAACATGCATTCATAGTTTGCATTCATAGTTAGACGATGTATTTGCAGTCATAATCACAACCAAAACCATCATACCAGGTAACCCAGATTAACACACACAAGGTCCTGCAGGAAAAACACACCAGGAGGCGGTAATTCAACAGTCTGAACAACTTCAGACGATGGCAATATACTAACCAGAAACATATTATTATCACTAACGGATTAGTAATAATTATAGATGTGATGACCCGGGAATTTCCGACCAAATTTAAACTTGAATCTTATTTGATTTCGATATGATAAGCAAAGTTTGTAATGTCGATGTTTCAAAAACTTTGAACTATGTTTAGATAATCTATCACCCTTTGACCATGCCGACGATTCACGAACAACTATTTGTAAATAGATAACATATATATATTTAAATAAGTATTTATAATTTGAAATATAATTTAGAATTTTATATAGTATGATTATTAGGATTTATATTGCAAAATAAATAAAATAAAATGCGATTAATGGAAACTATAAAATATATAGATATATGTATAAATATGTAAATAAATATTACTTGTAAATATATAAAGTTATATTAAATCTATTTGTTTAAAAATATATAATATAATTATTTGAGTATTTAACTTTGCTATTTGAAAAACTGTTTATATATAGAAAGGGAATATAAATGATTTTGAGCTTGATTTGTAAACGTCTGTAATACTCGGTAGACATTTCGCTAGCGTTCATATAGATTTAATATACGTTTATGTTGGATTAAAATAAAAGCTGAACTGTAATTTGATTGCGAAGATTTTAGATTTGTTAAAAGTATTTTTACTTTTTTAAATTTAAATATTAGTACTCTGTACATATAAATCGGAACAGAAAACAAATAATTTTCAAACCTTTTTGATCAGGTTTCAAACAGGTATTGAGTGAAATAATTAAATATGTTTAATCTAAAAATTTTGGATTTTTAAGAACACTTTTATATGTTAACTGTTTAGCAATGGACACGATATACCTATCCTCGATCAACTGTCGGCACATTCATCCAACAAAGAGACTGCTGATCTATTTATTTTACTGTGCTTGATGGACGATTCATGTCACTGATTGAATGAATGTTAGACTTTATTATTAAAATTATATTATATTATATATGTAACTCTAAATTATATATATATACTACGTATAACATATACATACTTACACTACACTCACACATGAACAAACCATATCACCACCCCGACATTCACCACAGCCACCGTCTACAGACACCACCAGCCGCCACACCACCACCGAAGCGTCCCCTTACTCTCTCTCTACTTCATCTATCCCTCTCTTCTTTTCGAATGTGAGAAACTAAACCACGGCCATCATTTATTTTTTTTCTTGTTTGTTATTGAGGTTCGAACTACAACCCAACAACCATCTACACCGCCACCCTATACCACCGAAGAACCACCATGGTTCCACCACATGCAACCACCACAATCTCCACCATATATCTCTTCCTCTTGTTTTAGTTTCAACGATCACCACCGCCACTTGATTTACTCTTCTACAACCGTTCTTCATCACCAAGGTAAATCATCAACCTTTTGATTTCTACTGCTGTATGTGCAGCCGTGAACCACCCAAAGATCCCTCAAACCATCACCATAAATTGCATACTAATACGATGCTATTCTGCTCGATATATCATAGATGATCGAGCTTGTTTATTTTCTTTTCTTACGACTACACCCATCTACCCTACAACCACCATGAAAGCCCTCATAAACCAAGTTAGTTTAGAACATATGACTGTTGCTACTGTATTGACGAGACAAAAGCCAAAACAATCATTAAACTAACAACTAATATCAAGTATTATGGAACAAAGGCATGCCAATAAAGTTATTACTTTTGTGGAGATATAATTCTTTTGTCGACAAACTTATTACAAGAAGTAACCCATTTACTAATAGATTCATTAGTGGGTCATTAAAGAAATGGGCATATAATTTAAACAATGGGAAAGTAAATGGCCGAAATTTTTGGTTTATCACGATTCAATAATTACTTTCATAATATTTTATTTATGAATCAAGAGGATGTATGGTGATGATTCGATGAAAAAGTTTAGAAGAAGATGAAGCAGAAATATTAGGGTTTAATAGATTAAGGATTCCATTTATGTCAAAAAGAAATAGAGGGAGGATTGGTTTATAGGGTGGTTGTTTAAACAGGAGATCCCGAGTTCAATCCTAGCTTGCAGCAGTTTGATAATTTTTTTTCTTCATTTAACAGTTGGGCCGTTTACATGATGAGGAGATTGGGCCGAAATCAAAACTGTTGTTGGGCCGAGAAATTTGAATTAGATGTTGGGCTTTGATATAAATGACGGGTTAAGTAGTTCGGGTTAAAAGATATACATAGAAAAACAGAATCGGAGCCATGGTTGGAGGTGTTTGTGTGGAACGAGAGATCGTGGGTTCAATTCTGGCTAGTGATAGTTTTCTTTATTTTTGAAGCTTATTAATTATCTTAATGTAGTATTATTGCTATTGTTATTATTATTATTATTATTATTATTATTATTATTATTATTATTATTATTATTAGTGTTATTATTATTATTAGTATTAATTATTATTAATTTGAAGCTTATTAATTATCTTAATGTAGTATTATTGCTACTGTTGTTATTATTATTATTATTATTATTATTATTATTATTATTATTATTATTATTATTATTATTATTATTATTATTAGTGTTAATTATTATTAATATTATTATTGGTATCATGTTTATTAAAAACTATTAGTTGTATTAAAAGTATCATTTTTATTATTATTATCATTATTAGAAAATTTTCATTTTTATTAAAATTAGTATTTTATTATTAATACTAGCATCACTATTATTATCATAATAACTATTATTATTATTATTATTGAAAAATGAAACAACTTATTTTATTATTATTATCAATATTATTTTATCAAATAACTATTAGTTATATAAAATCATATTTACTACATGTAACATAACCATAGTAAAACTTTTATAATAAAAATTAATAAATGTAATAAATTAGGTTATTAATGAAAAACATAATTAAAATAACAATTAAATCACTAATAATATATAAATTTATCCGATTTCAATTATATGTGTTAATATATACATAAACGATATAGGTTCATGAATCCGAGGACAACCCTGCATTGTTCAGTTTGTCTAATGTTGTCATATGTATTTTTACTACAAAATACATTAGGTGAGTTTCATTTGCCCCTTTTACTCTTTATGTTTTTGGGCTGAAAATACATGCAAATGCTTTATTAACTGTTTTACAATATTTATATGCGTGAGTTTCATTACTCCCTTTTTAAATGCTTTTGCAATATATATTTTTGGGACTGAGAATACATGCGCTTTTATAACTGTTTTACGAAATAGACACAAGTAATCGAAACTACATTCTATGGTTGAATTATTAAACCGAATATGCCCCTTTATAGTCTAGTAATCTAAGAATTAGGGAACAGACACCCTAATTGACGTGAATCCTAAAGATAGATCTATCGGGCCCAACAAGCCCCATCCAAAGTACCGGATGCTTTAGTACTTCGAAATTTATATCATGTCCGAAGGAGGATCCCAGAATGATGGGGATATTCTTATATGCATATTGTGAATGTCGGTTACCAGATGTTCAATCCATATGAATGATATTTTTGTCTCTATGCATGGGACGTATGTTTATGAGAAATGAAAATATGAAATCTTGTGGTCTATTAAAATTATGAAATGATTATTTATGTTAAACTAATGAATTCACCAACCTTTTGGTTGACACTTGAAAGCATGTTTATTCTCAGGTATGAAAGAAATCTTCCGCTATGCATTTGCTCATTTTAGAGATATTACTTGGAGTCATTCATGACATATTTCAAAAGACGTTGCATTCGAGTTGTCGCGTTCATCAAGATTATTATTAAGTCAATTATAGTTAGATATATTATGAAATGGTATGCCTGCCATCAACTTTTGATGTAATGAAAGATTGTCTTTTCAAAAACGAATGCAATGTTTGTAAAATGTATCATATAGAGGTCAAGTACCTCGCGATGTAATCAACTGTTGTGAATCGTTTATAATCGATATGGACTTCGTCCGGATGGATTAGGACGGGTCACTACAATAGATACCCCTACCAAGGAATCCAAGAGAAAAAAGGAGTGGAACATTGTGCAACGAACAATTGAACATACAATTTTCCGTATAATGCTTTTGTTTATTGGGTATGAATAACCTTTATTTTGGCAATGAAATACTATAAGATAGGGGTGTTCATCGGTTCGATTTTCAGTTTGTTCAGTTTATTCGGTTTATTCGGTTCGGTGTATTCGGTTTTGAAATTTTTTTAGGCAAAACTGAAAACCGAACCGAAAACCGAATTCAAAGTTAAAACCAAACCGAAAACCGAATTCAAATTCGAATTCGGTTCGGTTTTCGGTTAAAACCGAATATTATGAAAAAACAGAGAACTTTGGTAGTTTAATTGTGGCGTTACTGATGTCATAATTATTTATATCCCAAAACAGTGACGTATTATTAAATTATCAAGAATTCGATGATTTATTAATATTTATAGCTTAATTATGACGTTTACTACTTCTGTTATTAAGAATAAGAACATAATAATTTAAGTAACATAATTATAATGTGAGCTACCAAATCTTCATATGGGTGAAAATATATTTTATTGATTGGATCCCAAATTATAATGACACTAAAACATAAATATACAAATTAAATATATAAAAATTTTGAATTCGGTTTTGAAATCGGTTTTCGGTTAAACCGAATTCAAAATTTTCAAAACCGAAAACCGAATTCAAATTCGGTTTCGGTTTGACGCGATCCGAAAACCTTTTATCAAATTCGGTTTGGTTTTTTTCCGGTTTGGTTTCGGTTTGGTTTTCGGGTTCCACGGTTTCAAACCAAATACTGACCACCCCTACTATAAGATGCTGCTAGACACACTTTTGAAAATTGGCTATATGTAATCTTACTTTGATTACTAGAATCTGTAAAAGATTGCTCTGTATAATAATTAGCTATGTAGATGTAGAATGCTTTAGTAAACAACAGTTGCACTACAATATTTAAATGGTCGGCCGCTGTAACGGGCGGCTGACCATGTGCTTATTATTAACATTAATATATTAATATTGTCATTGTCATTATTCAAAAAATTAAATGTCAAATTGTGAATACACGTATGATTATTATGTTTGCAAATAGATAAACAAATGAGTACTATGACAGCCAATCTAATTATCTTAACGAATTATTGAAAATAATCATCATACTTTAATCAACATTTTGGTGTCATTACTCTTAAATGAATTAAATTAATAGAACGGCAACCAAAATCAACAATTTTAGTGTTGAATTTCTGATTAGTGTGAGATATAGATAATACTTCTCAATATAATTATTGTTTGTTGTTGTAAATTACTTCCTAATATAAGATGCACAGTGACGAATATAAAAATAAACTCAAGGTGACCAACTACACTTTTCTAGTCAGACTTGTGGATCAATGAAGTTATTTTAAAACACAAATTTTCGAGAATGGATCGAATCCAGCAGCTTTGGTGAGGGACAAGATTATTTGGGATGGTATATCTTCAAAGGTTGCGGACTGTTGGACAAGATCCCCTTCGGGCAGAGTTGGTGACGAGTTAACCGAACTAAATTCTTAATAAGTTTGATCTCGATTGATAGTGATAAAGATGACTCATGGGCGTGGCAATTTGGGGACAATTGAGAATTCTCTACCAAAAGGCTCACGTCCATGATTGATTCGAATCTTCTAGCAATCGGGCCGAACATGCGTGAATCCTTGAGGAACAATTTGGTACCAAAAAAAGTGGAGATTTTTTATTTGGCGGCTACGGAAGAGAAGACTACCTATTTTACCGGAGAGAGGTATAGACGTTCAATCGACTTTATGCCATAGAGTCATTGGATCATGCGTTTTTCTTGTGTAAACATGTATTCGAAATTTGGGTTAAAATTTTTAATTGGTAGGGCTTTGGTAGTGTGACTAATTTGAGCACTAGCGAAGCATTTCTTGGCGATTCGAATTACATTACATCGGATATTGAGAAGCAAATATGGCAAGCGGTCGAGAGGGTCTCCGCATATCTTATTTGAAAAAATCGGAATCAAATGGTTTTTTAAAAATAAGTCTTAGAACCCACCAGTTGAGTTAAATGAGATTAAAATTAAAGCTTACGAATGGATCGCGAAGAGAATCAAGAAGAAAAAAAAGGTGGAAGGGCACTTTTGGCTAGCTAATCTGTTAAGTGCAATTTCATAACTTGTGTTGATTGTTTCAAGTTGCCTACTCGGCACCTTGGTAGTTCTTGGTTAATTTGTAGTGTATGGTGTGATTCATAGGTTTGCTTGTTATGTTGTGAGCATTTGTGATGCCAGTTTTAGCATCTAGTTGTAAACTCTCATTGTTAATAGAATGTTGCTTTAAAAAAAAAATAAAAAAAAAAAAAAAAAAAAACGTGAACCAATATTTGTTACAAATCACTGTATCATTTATATTTAGCAGTTATTACCATACTATCTATAGACAAAAGTTATGAATAGTAATTAGGGGCATTTTTGACTTTTTATTTTTATTTTATTTTAATTTTATCAAAATTTCATTCTACCAACAAAGCCCCCACACTTTTTTGAAAAAAAACAAATCGACCCCCTATACAGGAGGTAAAGTATCAATTAACAATTTTCATAAAAAATCTTAAATAAACTCCACTCAAATATTCAACGGGTCATATCTTCTCGCTCGCAACGAGTTAAATTTTCCCGACACCATCGTTAAACTCGAAATAATTTTAGGAACACAATGTCACTAGTTATACGCAAAACAGACGCTTTTTTAAAAAACGCTAAATATTTGGGGTACTTTTCATACACGTTGATTTTGCGTAAATTTAAAGTCGACAATTTCATAGCGAAACGCGGAGATGCACATATATTGTTAATTTAAATTAACATTTAAATCTTTCACGGGTTATACCTTTTAGTTCGACTCGAGTTGCGCTTCAACCACATCATCGTTAGCAACGAAATAATTTTACAAACTAAACGCAATAAAATACATTGAAAACGGAACCCCCGGCGCGAATCTAGGGTTCGAAAACTAGTTTATTTCTAAAAATTCACAAATTCTCCAAAAATATATGGGTACCTAGAATAAAATATAGCGTTGTTCTATACAATTTTAATACTCCGTAGTAGTTTGTAAATTAAAGTTCAAAGATAGTGGAGTCAAGGGAACCCATGAGCTTTAAATTAGAGATGCCCCTAACCAGTAACCAGTGTTGTAAATCTCTCGAGATCTCCCCCGAGATCTCCCCCGAGATCTCGTTTTTAGAAGTCAGCCGAGACGAGATGTTCATCTCCCGAGATTTCTTGGTCAACGGGGTCAAACTTAGTCAAATCCACGATTTCTCGGATTTTCTTGCTACTTTGTAAGATTTTCTTATAAAATTCTTAAATTATAAGATTTTCTCACTCATTTCTTGATATATTTCTAAAATCTCGTAAAAACGTATATAAATAAACATATATTTATGTTTTATGGATATTTTTATTAAAAAAAAAACTATAAAGTCAACGTCCGAGATCTCCCCGAGATTATTTCGAGATGCCGAGATCTCCCTAAAAAGTCCAAACGAGATCACCCCGAGATCCGAATTCTCCAACCTTGCACCTAACGATGCCTCAATAATCACATACATAAATTATATTACTTCAAATATAAATATTCTCTCTGTTTCGAGTTTATGGTTCATGTTCCACTTTAAAAGTATATGCAAAATATGCAATATTTTATTGATGTTTTTTACTGTCCTTAAATATAGAACTTGTGACATGTGTATGAGTAAAAGGTTAAGAGAAATAATGTTATTATCTTATAAAATAAAAACTAATTATATAATATACAAATTATTGTAATTATTATATATAATCTCGTGTTGTAGCTCAAGTGGTAGTGATCTGACATTTTTTTTAGAGGTCAGGAGTTCGACTTCCTGTGTCTACAACATTGCACACATGGTTATCCTCTGAACTTGAATCCCAACTAATGTCGCTTTTCGCACATTGCGTTGCGGGGGGCAACAGGATGAGGGTTTTACCGGCCATGTCTTCTGATTGGTCCGAGTTTCCTCCAGACAGCAGTTGGTGGCGGGTTATGCAACTGCGGTAGATGATCGTGTGGATGGTTTAGTCCCCATGGGTGATCCCAAACCGCTAGTTGAAATTTTTTTTTTATATTATATTACGGAGTATATCATACTGAGTTTTTTTCCTGAAAATAATAGAGATGGAAAAAATATTATAGTTGGTAACTTGGTATCATATCAAACTTTACTTTGAGCAAACTGGCCATCGAAGTCCCATCATTATTGTTACGTTGTCTCGTTCATGAAAAATATCGTGATAATATATATCAACACATTCTTAATCATTCCACTAAAAAATAGAGTAATCAACAATATGTTGGAGTATGATACAAATTCAAAGCGAGCGGAAGCATTTTTAAAATTTTACAAAATCATACTCTTCCACGGATCATTGTACAAAACTTTAGCAAACAAAACAAAATTAACGAAATTAAACAAGAGAAGATTAGAATACAACCTTTGTAGCCTTTTGAAGATCGAATCTGAAAAACCCAAAGAAGAGTTCCTCTAAACGGTAGACACCCAAAGTTCCAACCTTGTTTCAATCTATACCTTCTACTTAACGGATCTTTTCTTTTTCCTTATTTCCACCAAAACCGAACCCAATTATAGATCTCAAGTATTTTGGTTACTTGAAAAAGAGAAAGAGAAATATCATTTTGTATGTGTGTTTTTGTATCTCAAGTTACATATATATTTTCAATACCAAGACTTGGTATTATATAGAATAAAATTGATACATATAATACAAATATAAAGATTTGGAAAGATTTGCAAAATCAAATCTTTATATAAAATAAGATTTACAAATCAAATCAAATCTTATTTATATCAAATCAAATCTTATATATTATATAAAATATGATTATAGTACAAATCATTATATAAAATAAGATTTACAAATCAAATCAAATCTTATTTATATTAAATCAAATCTTATATATTATATAAAATATGATTATAGTACAAATCTTTATATAAAATAAGATTTACAAATCAAATCAAATCTTATTTATATTAAATCAAATCTTATATATTTAGATTTGTAAGTATATGTACACACATAAAAAAAACTTACTTAATTTATTAAACCATTAGCTAATGATTAATAAATTAATTTCCGATTAGAAGGTATATCAAACAATTTACGATTGGCCTTTGTGTGTGACCGAATAGGATAAATGGACTTTTATTATTTAATGTCATGGGGATATCTTCGGAATATATGTACCACGGTCAAACCACGATCGAACCGTAGCCAACCCGAGAACATATTTCTAACAGACTCCCACTTGCACTGACATTAATAATATTGGCCTGTCTTAAAAGACACACCGTGTGTAACAACTAGTCTGCTACGTTACACTCCTATATTTTGATTTATATCAGTCATCCTTTTGTTCAAGATATCTATATGAACGTGTGACATGGTTAAGTGTCAATCATCATCATTCAAGATTATGTTTCCCGATAGAGATTTGTGGTGATCAAATAGACTGCTATTGCATCAATTCAGTCGTAGCACGGCCATGCATTTAATGCAGCACAAATCAACGAGGGGCCCAGAGATATCGCTTCAACTTGCTATGAGAAGAAGGAACAAATTGCTTCAACTGTATAGACATCCACCACATCCCATATTGTACCTGATATGCACCCTTATGACTGGCATTTACGCACAGCGTTAAATACAGGTCAAAGTAGAATATAGTTTGTGTCAGGATTCCTCATACATATCCACTCTAGGATAAATGATATTGCCATCTTAGAGCTTACTTGTGACTTAAAACCATGAAGTAGCATCTAAGTGTGGTCATTCCAGAACCTTGAATCAACTATCAAGTTCCTCATGAATGTAGTTTCATATAAGCCTATATTACTACACTTCATAGCAGCCTTAATTCAATTCTCTCTTCCTTAGAGAATGACCGACTGTGGAAGTTTATGAAATAGTATTCATTGGAAGTTAAAACATACAAAATGAAACATGGCAATATACAATGAAATGATCGCATCGTGCGTATAATATAATCTCAATATATTAATCATCAGATCAATTGCAACATATATTATTGCCCAATGTTTAAAGTTTCAAACTTAACATAATAAATACAATCAAACTTTATCATCAATGACACGAATGCCAATAGACATGCTATGAGCATCATGCTTAGTCTGTGGCAAAGGCTTGGTGAAAGGATCAACCAAGTTCTTAGTCGTGTCTACTCTACTTAATAATATGTCATTTTCTGCTACAAGTTGACGGATGTAATGGTACTTTCTGAGTATATGCCGTGTGCGCTTTTGTGACCTCGGTTCTTGAGCCAAGACAACCGCACTCACATTGTCGCAGAAAATCTCAACAGGATCATGGATTGTAGGAACCACTCCTAGATCCCCGATGAATTTCTTTATCCACATGGCCTCTTTAGCAGCTTCATTTACCGCTATATACTCGGCTTCTGTCGTAGAATCAGCAATAGTACTTTGCTTGCCACTTCTCCATGTGACGGCACCACCGTTCAACATAAATACAAATCCTGATTGTGAAGAGCAATCATCTCTATCTGATTGGAAACTAGCGTCTGAGTATCCTTTGATGCTCAGCTCGTCATTCCCACCATAGACCAAGAACATCTCTTTGGTCCTCCTAAGATACTTTAGAATGTTCTTGACTGCTATCCAATGAGCTTCACCAGGATTGGCCTGATAACGACTAGTCATGCTTAGTGCATACGAAACGTCAGGCCTAGTGCATATCATCGCATACATGATCGATCCTATAGCTGAAGCATATGGAGTACGACTCATGGTAGCTGACTCCAAGTCAGAATTAGGACATTGAGACTTGCTCAATATCATTCCAGGGTTCATAGGAACGCACCCTTTCTTAGAGTTATGCATACCGAATTTCTTCAGTATCTTATCTATATATGCACTTTGATTTAGTCCAATTAATCTCCTTGACCTATCTCGATAGATCTTTATTCCCAAAATATATGATGCATCTCCTATGTCTTTCATGGAGAAACATTTCCCTAGCCAAGCTTTGACATCTTTCAGTGTCGGGATATCGTTTCCCATGAGTAATATGTCATCGACATATAGTACAAGGAAGACTACAACACTCCCACTAGACCTAACATAGACACATGGCTCATCTTCGCCTCTAATAAAACCAAATCCTTTGATCTTCTCATTAAAGCAAAGATTCCAGGTACGAGAAGCTTGTTTAAGTCCATAAATGGACCTTTGAAGCTTGCACACACTATTAGGATACTTAGGATGTACATAACCCTCAGGTTGTGTCATAAACACATTCTCTGTTAGTTTACCATTAAGAAAAGCTGTTTTTACATCCATTTGCCATATCTCATAGTCATAAAATGCAGCTATGGCAAGAAGTATTCTAATGGATTTCAACATAGCTACTGGTGAAAAAGTTTCATCATAGTCTACACCATATTGTTGCGTGTAACCCTTAGCCACCAGTCTGGCTTTGAATGCGTGTACATTTCCATCCATATCGGTCTTCTTCTTGAAGACCCACTTACACCCAATAGTTTTAATACCTGGTATATGATCAATCAAGATCCAGACTTGATTATCATGCATGGATTGGATCTCGTTGTCCATAGCCTCCTTCCATTTGGCAGACTCGGGGCCTGTCATCGCTTCCTGATAGGTAATAGGTTCATCAGAATCTATATTTTCGTCATCACCCTCAAATATGTGTAAACTATATTTCTTTGGTGTTCGACGCACTCTATCAGATATACGTATGGGTGGTGGCTGTAGGTCAGTTTCTCTTTCAATTGCAGGCTCGTCGACCTCTTGAGGAGAATCGGTTCCAATATCGGTTTCCATGTCGGTTGATTCTTGAATTTCTTCAAGGTCAATTTTGCTCCTACTGGTTCCTTTCGATATGAGATCCTTTTCAAGGAAGACTCCCCTTCGAGACACAAAGACTTTGTTCTCAGTAGGGTTGTAAAACAAATATCCAAAAGAATCAGTCGGGTAACCAACAAATAAACACTTTTCAGATCCGGGTTCAAGTTTATCTTGAGCTTCACGACGAACGTAAGCCTCACAACCCCAGATTCTTAGATATGAGAGAGACACAGTTTTACCATGCCATATCTCATAAGGTGTTTTGGAAACTTTCTTGGTTGGGATGAGGTTAAGGATCCTTGCGGCAGTTTGTAGGGCGTAACCCCAAAAACTGATTGGAAGCATTGTGCGGCTCATCATGGATCGAACCATATCAAGTAATGTTCGATTCCTCCTTTCAGCCACACCATTATGTTGTGGTGTTCTAGGAGGAGCTAATTGTGAGATTATCCCACAACCCCGTAGACGATCACGAAATTCATCATTAAGATATTCACCACCTCTATCAGATCGGAGAATCTTAATTCTTTTGTTCAGTTGATTTTCTACTTCGTTTTGGTATGCCTTGAACACTCCAAAAGTTTCAGACTTTTGTTTAATTAAATAAACATAGCCATATCTACTGAAGTCATCAGTAAATGTAACGAAGTATCGTTCCTTGTGTCTAGTAGGCGATCTGAACGGACCGCACACATCAGTGTGTACCAACCCCAACAGATCTTTTGCCCGTTCACAGCTTCCTGTGAAAGCTGCCTTTGTCATTTTTCCTGATAAGCAAGATTCGCATTCATCATACGATATTATATCAAATGATTCTAGAATTCCATCTAACTGGAGTTTGGCTATGCGTTTCTTGTTTTTGTGGCCTAAACGACAATGCCATAGATACGTTTTATCCAAAACATCTTTGGATGAATCAACATTGTAGATTGAACTATCATTTAGCTTTGCCGTGGTTTCTAAGATGCCATTACAAGGACTAGCCTTGAAATAAAACATCCCATTTTTGTGAACAAGTATTGATCCATTATCAAAACTAAAATTAAAACCATCATTAAATAAAGCATCAAAAGATATAATGTTTCTTGCCATTTCGACACTGTATCAAACATTAGATAAAACAATACATAAACCAGAATCAAAAGAAAGCTTGTATTCTCCAATCATGTCAACAGAGGCAACATTCTTATTCCCCATGATTAGATTAAGCTCCCCGGTCTTCAGCTTCCTACTTCTTGTGAGTCCCTGCACATTTGTACAAATGTGAGTACCACATCCCGTGTCCAATACCCAGGAATTAGAAATAGTAGTATTGTTTAGTTCAATCATGAACAAAACTGAAGGTACGGCGACTCCCTTAGCCCGTAGTTCATTAAGTTCCTTCAAGTACTTAGTACAATTGCGCCTCCAATGTCCTTTATCCCCACAATGAAAGCATATTGCTTCTTCAGGAGACTTGGTTTGCGGGATCTTTGAAGTAGAAGAGTTAGCAATACCCTTAGGTTTAGGTTTGAAGTTGGACGTGCCAACCTTACCCTTGCCCTTGTTCTTGCCCTTTGCTTTGTTTTTCTTCTTCTTAATCCCACCTTCACGAATGGCTAGAACGGTAGTTGCGGGTTTAGCTTTGGCCATATTAGCCTCAGCGGTTTTTAACATGCCATGGAGCTCCATGATTGTTTTCTCCATATTGTTCATATTATAGTTCATAATGAATCCTTCATATGCACTAGTCAGCGAGTTCAGGATAAAATCCGTTGCAAGCTCCTGACTTATGGAAAAACCAAGGCGCTCCAACCGGTCTATGTACCCTTTCATTTGTAGTACATGGACACTAACACTACTTCCCGTTGCCATTTTGCAAGATACGAGAGCTTTCACGGTGTCAAACCTTTCTTGCTTTGCTTGTTGTTAGAACATGTCCTTGAGTTGGTTAAGCATGTCATATGACCCTAAGCTCTCCATGCCCTTTTGGAGCTCTGGAGACATGGTCGCCAACATCAAGCATGCTACCTCATTAGACTCGGAACGCCGTTTTTCAAACTCGTCCCTAGCCGCTTGAGTAGCTCTCGATCCGGGTTCTGCCAGTAAGGGTTCCTCAATAGCCCTGATCTTTCCTTCCATCCTAAGAGCAATTCTTAGGTTGCGAAGCCAGTCCATGTAGTTCAAACCCGTAAGCTTGTCCTTTTCGAGGAGCCCTTTAAGGAAGAAATTAGTGATTGATGACGGAGTAGGATTTGTGTTTGTTGCAGACATCTGTCATATTTTTATTTTTAAAGTAAGTTGTATTAGTTAGTTTGATATGTTTAAACCTTGTTAAGATAATTACCCAAGTGTGTTTAATATTCAAACAATTATAATTAACAAGGCTAAGATCCATATTTCACTTATGTTAACGACGGGTTCGCCGCGGATCGCCAACCATAAGCTATTTAGGTAGGTAACTATATTACCAATTTCATCCATTATGAAATTCTTAGGTTCTGCGGGATTTAGTAATAATCAATTATTTCACTTGGCATGTTTAATCCCTTCTATGCTAATCCTTCCTCGTGGCGGGTTTGCCGCAAACCATGATTTCAGATTGTAAACCGTCCGTGATAGATACACGTGAAATCCGGCCCAAGACTCTCGGGTATCGCGAAATTCACCTCACCCTTCCCAACACCCAATTAAAGTCCGGCCCAAGACTCTCGGGTATCGCGAACTCTAACAGGTAGAAGGTTCGGATGTGTGTACTACTCATGGATAGCATAAAGTTTACATTTAAAACGGGTTTTTGTTTTCTTTTAGCAAAAGTCGTTTACACCATTTTAAAACATTTGCTAATTATGTATTGCGTGTTGCGTTTGTTAAACTAATTTTAACCAAACCGTTTTATATGATTATTGTCCCTTTTGTTTTTTTTTAAACATTTTCTAGCTAGCATGGCATAGACAAATAATAAAACAATAATAATCATGACACGCAATTATCGGTAGTATGCCTCGTGTCCTATGCGTTTTTCCGGTGAGCCAACACACGGAAAAACATGGTCAACTAGGGACATAACCTTGTGTGAGAATTGGCTCCCACTAAAACCGCCATCTCCATTATATGCTCAGATGGGCAGCCTTGTGAACATCGTCTTCTTGATTTCAATCTTGGTTGCATTATCTTACAAAATAACTATTCTATTTTCTATACTATTACAAATACAATATAAATAGAAAGACAACATGCAAGTCATTTAATAAATTATTACATTCATCCCGAATAAATAATAAATTAAATCATACAACCAAACATCCACACAAGGGTCTTATTGAGGCAAATACTACCGATTTCATACAACAATCACATACATAACAAACGGAGTGCCAACCGTCCATTTTCATATAACATGTTTCGATAAGGATTGATTTAAACAACACTTAATGGCACTTATAATATTCAATCCTTGTTTACATAACATATGTATGTAAACCCACTTCGTATTTTGTAAGTATGGTTTTCATGCCAAAACCATCCAAATAAACATATTAAGTGAATCAAAACATGTTGGAGATTTATTCACCTTACCAAAGCATGAAGTCTAAAATTAATAATTTTAATTTTCTCATTTCATGTAAAACATGAAAAGAATTCATGTACTTTATTTTCCTAAACATTGAATCTTTAATAGTCAACATGCAAGTTACCATTAAAATTTTCGGATTTTGGCAGATTCATACATGTAACTTTAAATGGTCATATCTTACTCATTTCTAATCCGTTTTCGATGATTTTTTTTCAAATTTAAGTTCTTTCAGTTAGCTTTCAAATGCAATTAATCTCATACAATAATATTGAGTTTAAAGTCCCGTAACAGTCCATCAAAGATGAACTATCCAAGCTGGAAAAATTTCTTAAATGAAAAAAAATGAGTTTAACCAATTTTACATTTTGCCAAAATCCAAGATTCAAATTAGTATTTAGGAAACATAAAACATAAATCATTATACTTGTTTTGCATGTTTGTTATACATGATCATCTCTAAGAATCATGCACAACGCATCCATCAAAACTAAATATCATAAGAAAAGTTTGCTAAAACTTGTACAAGATGGCTCCGATACCACTGTTGGAGTATGATACAAATTCAAAGCGAGCGGAAGCATTTTTAAAACTTTACAAAATCATACTCTTCCACGGATCATTGTACAAAACTTTAGCAAACAAAACAAAATTAACGAAATTAAACAAGAGAAGATTAGAATACAACCTTTGTAGCCTTTTGAAGATCGAATCTGAAAAACCCAAAGAAGAGTTCCTTTAAACGGTAGACACCCAAAGTTCCAACCTTGTTTCAATCTATACCTTCTACTTAACAGATCTTTTCTTTTTCCTTATTTCCACCAAAACCGAACCCAATTATAGATCTCAAGTATTTTGGTTACTTGAAAAAGAGAAAGAGAAATATCATTTTGTATGTGTGTTTTTGTATCTCAAGTTACATATATATTTTCAATACCAAGACTTGGTATTATATAGAATAAAATTGATACATATAATACAAATATAAAGATTTGGAAAGATTTTAAAAGATTTGCAAAATCAAATCTTTATATAAAATAAGATTTACAAATCAAATCAAATCTTATTTATATCAAATCAAATCTTATATATTTAGATTTGTAAGTATATGTACACACATAAAAAAAACTTACTTAATTTATTAAACCATTAACTAATGATTAATAAATTAATTTCCGATTAGAAGGTATATCAAACAATTTACGATTGGCCTTTGTGTGTGACCGAATAGAATAAATGAACTTTTATTATTTAATGTCATGGGCATATCTTCGGAATATATGTACCACGGTCAAACCACGATCGAACCGTAGCCAACCCGAGAACATATTTCTAACACAATAAATTTTTTAAAAACCTAAAACACATGAATTTATTTTTTCAGTTTTTTATTCCTAAATTTAATTCGATTTTTCTTTTTATCATAAACGCTAAATTTTAAACATTAAATCGTAAACTCTAAACTCTAATCTTAAATGCAAAATGATAAATGTTAAATTCTATACCCTAAAATCTTAACCCCACAAACCTCAGGTGTTGGTAACGACCCGACTTCCCATAAGAGGAGTCGGAGGTTCAATCCCCACGAGCTGCAAAATATTTCTCTTGAGGTTATCTCCCTATTTCATGGGCGTCAAAGGTTATGGACATCTTGCGTTCGAGTCTCACCCTGGAGGTTTTACAACACGCGGTACCCGTATGAATTTGTCGCAAGGTTTCCTTCTGAGGGGCGGTAGGACTGTAATGTTCGTCCCAATGATAAAGTTGAGCGGGTTCTGACATTGCGTTCGAACCTCCCGTCAGTGACTCAGAACCGTCGTTAAAAAAAATCTAAACCCTCAACCCGAAAATCTAGACCCTAAATCCAAATGATAAATGATGGGTACTTTTGTCATTTCCATTCCCCTCACAAAATAAGTGTCATCCGTTAGTCATAGGGACCCCTTGCGAAACGAGAGTATGTTACAGAGACCCTGCCCGTCAAGAAAAAGTTTAGGACCCCGCATGAAATATGGGATAAACCACAAGGACGGCTCATGTATTTTTTTCCGTAAATTATACAAATTTGATTATTGTTCAAAACTTTTCTTATTACTTTTATATCAATAATTTTATTTCTTAGATAAAAATGAAAACTACAATAATTTAGAATTTCAAATTATATTTACCAGACATAAAAATTATAATATTCAGTGTTCAACATACAGATTTCCAGGCTAAATTTTCTCTTCAGACATGGTTAACAAACCTTCTGACAAAACATATTGAAAACAAACAACATCTAAGATTATAGTTAAACTAATTTCATTTTTATCTATGAAAATAAACAATTAATTTGTAACAAACTTGCAAACATTACTATGTCTCTTTTCATAGAAAAAAATAATACTATTGGAGTGTTTGCCATGTATCACTCATCAAATAAGTTTTTGAGATGCTAGGTTTATAAAACTCTTGATGGCTTCTCGACCGTGTGTAAGTTGGGTTACGACTAGTTGTTTATCTTATGAGTGGCTCGTTTATGATGATGGGTGCTTATGGGTTGGCAAACAGTCGTTTCCTTGTGGCTTATAAATGGATTTAGGGTTGAGATGTTTATTTGAGAGAGATGTGGAGCAGGTTTCGCGTTGCAAGATACATTTATGAGAGCACTCCTATGACGACCCGGAAAATTCCGACAAATTTAAACTTAATCTTATATGATTCCGACACGATAAGCAAAGTCTGTTAAGTTGAATCTCAAAATTTTGAACTGTGTTCATGTATTTATTTAACCTCGACCAAATTTTGACGATTCACAAACGATTATACAAATGGATATGAATAGGTATATATATATATATATATATATATATATATATATATATATATATATATATATATATATATATATATATATATATATATATATAACTTGAAAACGTTAACAAAGTATTAAATGTATAATACTTTACATTAAACGTATTTGTCTCAATATATGCTTAATATATTCATCTACGGAATTAAAAGATATTTATCAAATCTCTTATAGATTGTGTTATTGTTACGGGTATCTGTTGTGAGGTCCACTGCGATTTAAGAAAACTTTTCTTTTTAACGATATTCGAAATAAATGGTAGTGTAATCTACAAGTGAGAACAAAGTGTCAAATAACATGAATTAGACAAAAGTAGTAGAGATTCCTACTTAATTTTCAATGCATGCTTTACAATATTTTTCCTCGTGATTCTTGATAAGTTAATTATTTAATTATCATAATATTTAATGTAAGAAAACGTTTTCAATATAATAGAATTTTTATTATTAAAATGTTTTGTTAAAAGAACGTAATTTTCATATAAAACGTTTCGATATTATTAAATATATTTTAATTGTAGTGACCCGAACTTTTCCATGTTTATATATATTAAATGAAATTGGTATATTTACATGATTAAATGTTTTCAACATGTTAAGCAATCAAACTTATTAAGACTTGATTATTTGAAATGAGTTTCATGTAGACAATTGACCACCCAAGTTGACCGGCGATTCACGAACGTTAAAACTTGTAAAAATGACATGACAATATATATATGGATATACATATAGTTAACATGAGATTTTGATAAGTAAGTGTAACGACCCGACTTTTTCGACTTGCTTCTGTGCCTTGTGTTTTTGCGAAACTGCGTATTTATGCGTACTGTGCTACTTTATACTCTGGAATCTTTATACACATGGCTTACTTTCATTTATGTGTTAAAACATGCCTTTAAGTACGTAGGTTACTTAAATTGTTCACCGAAAACCTTTATGACCGTTACTGTCACTTGACGTTACGAACAAACTGCGTACTGCGTACACGTTTAACTTTTGTCGTAATCGGAATATTATGACTACGAAATCTTAATTATTATTTTATAATAATAATTACTTTAGTTTTTGGATGCTTAATTACGCGTAGTAATTTACTTATGCTTACTAGTTAGTCTTGTTGGACTTTCTACCTTGTTGGGCCTTAGCCCACCCTACACTAGTTAGTGGACTATTTAATTAGCCCAATTATTATTAGCTAGTGACCCATTAATATGTAAGACAAATGCCCATTTATTAGAGAGAACATGCTAGCATTTATGTCAAGTATTATCCTTAATGTTGCATGAGATCCTAACATAAGCACCAACTTTAGACAACCATTAACCAAAAAGCAAACTTTTGTCCCCCTTGTCCCCCCTTTAAATCACGGTCATGACACCCCCTCCCACACCCCATTCACCTATAAATACTAGCCTTATTCCATCCATTTTACACTTGCTTTCATTTGTAATTCACACACACTCACTCTCTTATTCTTTCTATAGTCTTTCTCTCTCTAAAAGTGTAAGTATTTTGAATTTCTCTTCTTTTTCTCCTTCTCCTTCTCATCATCACGAATGCATCATCATCATCATCATCATGGGTCTAGCTTTTTAGCTTTTGATCTTGATTACATCTTGTAGATTCAAACATGGATTTGAATCTTTCAAGAACATGGAAGATTCAAGCTTTCTAGCTTTGAATCTTCACCCACTTTGTAGATCTATATTTTTTTAACTTTAATCTTGCTATTTTGTTATAAAGATTCAAACTTGTGTTTGTAATCTTCATGTAACTTAAAGATCCAAGCTTTATGCTTCAAGATCTTCAAGAACAACTGATGTTATGCGAGGTGTATATGAAATAGCTTTATTTTTACAACGAAAAAACTATTAAATACGATACAATTTTACACAAGATATTTATTTATTTATAGAATGGATATACTTAAACCTTGCTACAACACTTATAGGTAGTGTACCTAATCGTACAGTAGTGTAGTTTTTAGTAAGTCCGGTTCGTTCCACAGGGAATCTTTTAAACAAAGCTTAACGCTATATTAGTTTTAATTTATAAAAATACAAATATATGTATATAAGTATTATTATTATTATTATTATTATAAAAAGGGGGTTTTTACCGTTTAATGACCGGTTTGTCGATTTTAAAACTTTAGTCGCAGTTAAAACCTAATGTAAAATATTAAAAATAAATATAACTTAATTTAAAGCGTAAAGTAAATAACGATAATGAAATTGCGATAAATAAAAATGCGATAAAATAAACTTGCGATAATTAAAGAGTACGATAATTAAAAGTGCAATTAAATACAATGACAATAAATAAAAGTGCGATAATTAAAAGTGCAATTAAATATGAAAATAAAGGAATTATGCTTATTTAAACTTCCGTAATCATGATGTTTGACGTGTTGATTCTAGTTTTATGCCCATGGGTTAATTGTCCTTTATCCTGGATTATTTAATATGTCCGTCTGATTTTTATCCATAACAGTCCATCAGTCATAAATATAAAGTGCGAGTATCCTCGTCAAATTATCCTTATACCCGAAGTCAAATATTCTAACTAATTGGGGACTTAAACTGTAACAAGGTCTTAATACTTTGTTTAATAATTACACCAGGTTATCGACTGCGTGTAACCCAAGGTTTTAATACTTTGTTATCAATTATGCCAAGTGTCCTTGTACATAATTTCACCCCTGTTTTAATAATTCCATAGACTATTAATCCATTCCCATATCCGGTTAAATGAACGATTATTCATACTTATAAATATTCCGCCCATCGTGTCCGATCCAGTGTATATGGTTATTTATAGGTACGTCCAATTGTAAATCTTTATATTAAAATTAACAAACTATCATTTAGTTAAACAAATATAAAGCCCATTAATAGCCCATAGTCTAATTTCCACAAGTGTCGTTCTTTTGTCCAAACCCCAATTATGGTACAAAGTCCAATTACCCAATTTTAGTAATTAGCCCAACTTCATGATTACTTCGTTTTAAATAAGCATAATAATAACTTAGCTACGTGACATTAAATTAAAAAGGTTGAACATAACTTACAATGATTAAAAATAGCGTAGCGTTACACGGACAGAATTTCGACTTACACCCTTACAACATTCGCTAACATACCCTTATTATTAGGATTAAAATTAAAATTAAAATTAAAATATAAATATATATATATATATATATATATATATATATATATATATATATATATATATATATATATATATATAATTTATGTATGAATGAAGAGAAAAAGATGTGTAAAAATCGGCCAAATGCTCGGCCTTTTATAGGCCCACGTTTACTGTTTGACCTCCGCGAGTGCGGTGGTTGTTGCCTTTATAAGCTCCGCGAGTGCGGAGCAGTGGAATCCAGCTCACACAAGTTTGGATCTTAGTCTGCCGACGGATTTTATTATATTAATATAATATAAATATATAATTTATATAATTAATTATATATTATATTATATTTATATACATAATTAATTTGTAACTTTCGGTTCGTTGCGTCGAGTGTTGAGAGTTGACTTTGGTCCCGGTTCTAGATTTTCGAACGTCCTTTCGTATAATTTAATATCTTGTACTTTGCGTTTTGCGTCTTGTACTCTTGTAATTTTGAGACGTTTCTTATCAATAATTGGAACCACTTTGATTGTATTTTGTACTTTTAAGCTTTTTGGTTGTTTGCGTCTTCAATTCGTCGAATCTGTCTTTTCTCTTCACCTTTTATTATTTAAACGAATATAACTTGTAAATAGGACAACTTCAACTAAAAGCTTGTCTTTCTTGAGGGATAATGCGATGAAATATATGTTTGTTTTTAGCATTATCAACAACCAACATGCAAGCTTTCTAGCTTGAATCTTCATATCTTTTGTTGGATCTAAGTTTTCTAACTTATGATCTCATTATTTTGTTATAAAGATCAAAACTTGTGTTTATTATCTTCATATAACTTAAAGATCTAAGCTTTATGCTTCAAGTTCTTCAAGAACACTAAAGGTTCAAGCTTTCTAGCTTTGTGACCTTATAACTTGTGTGAAAGGGATCCAAGCTCTCTAGCTTAGGGTTCCATCACTTCATTTGACTTAGATTATGTTCATACTTGCTTGATTGAAGTAAAGTTTGTAGCTTTAGTTGTAAATGTAACTTGTAATTGTGTTAAGACTAAGGATATGATGTAACCTTGGTTCATCATACATCTAAGACTCTTAAATGAGTTGTGTTCTTACTTGGTCTTAACATATTGTGTGTTGATGGTAGAATCTTGGTCAAGATGATGCTAACCCATCAACTAGTTGTACACTTGAAGCTACAAGCATCAAGGATGAGAACCGTGATGAGCATCAAGCACTAAGAACCCCACCGGAGCACCTTGCTTACTGTTTTCGGGATCTGAACAGACCACCTGGCTACTGTAAAGTTGATTTTCATTTAGTTCGGTTCAATTAGATGATTTTCCGTTTAGACCTCGTCTTAATCCGATTTACGGTTTAGGATTTACGGCCTCCCGAAAGTCATTACACCCTATTAACGTTGTGCTAAAATTTCTGACCTACTCGCACTAAACCGTCGCCACGGTCAAACGAAGATGAGTTTGGTTCTGGAAATTGGTCAGCAACTAGGGGACTCATATACGGAGCCATAGCCACTGATTACGCATCTTTTCGATTTACGTAGAGGTCGTAGCAGCTGACCGAAGTCAGCCTATTGTTTCAATCTCTATTCTTGTCAAACTTACTTAGCTTTTATGATGATGAACGATGATGATGATGACACTTAAACTTATTTTATGCACTATTAGAACTTATAAAGACATCATACTGACCTAGTAACCTTTGATTTAGGTTGACGACCTTTCGGACCGACTTACTACTTGCACACTTTCGTATCGACTTGTATTGCTTATTCACTGTGAGTTATATCATCCCTTTTTACTTTAACTATTTTGGGACTGAGAATACATGCGATTTTTACGTTTTACATACTAGGCACGAGTACTTAAACTTTATATATATGTGTGGGTTATACAACGGCATAAACTTTCCCCTTAGCTCGGTAACGTTTAGTCATTGGTTTTTGAACCGGTGAACGCGAATCTTAGATATGGATCCATAGGGTTTGACATCCCCACTCGGGCTAGTCGCGCTAGCATTTAACGGGTGTTTAATACTTCGTAAACTTACGCACTCTCCAAGTGTACTTTTAGGGGGTGATATTACGTTAAGTTAGTTACCAAGTGCCCACGGTTAAGCATATACTTTATTATATTGATTTGAAATACTGATTTGAAATGCTGGTTGAAGCACTGAAATCTCGTGGCCTACATTACATTACTGATTACAGACAAACTATAGCTCACCAACATTATTGTTGACGTTTTTAAGCATGTTTTCTCAGGTGCTTAGAGATTTGTTGCTTCCGCTGTTTAGACTTGCTGTCTTGGTGTTTAAATTTGCTGTTAAGGACCTGCTGTGCTAGAATTATGCTGCATAACTTAGAGATGTCTCAATCATGGAACTTTTCTTTTGCATTCGTAGTTTATGTTATTTTCAAATAATGACTTTCTAACGACCTTTGTGTCACGCTATCTTTTGTAAACGCTATCTTTTTATGAATGCAAAACTGGTTTTCAAACAGCATATAGTATTTGACCGTGTAAAGATCATGTTGATGACGAATCGTACACGATGGTTTTGTACGGGGCGTCATATTTGGTATCTGAACATTGGTTGTAGGGAATTAGGTTGCATTAGTGAGTCTAGACCGGACCGAGTAGGATTCACTAATAGGACTAATCTACAACTTGCTAGTTTACTTGTTTCTGCGGAACTTACTGCATGCTACTATCTGCTTTCGATTGCATGATACTTCTGTACGATTTGCTATTATTGCCATGATATTTACTGCTATAGATGATCTAGACTGTCGTAGTTATTTTGCCTAATACGTGCTTGCTTTATGACTTACTGACATGGAAAAAGTCATTTTTTCCTGTTCAGATGTCGGATGTCCCTCCCGTTATCATTTTGGAGAGCGACTCAGACTCACCCTCCACCTCGCTTGCTATTGTTGACAATTCACAGATCCCGTCGTCGACACACTCCAGTAACTCTGGCGCTTCGTCCTCTGGAGCCAGTGGCCATGCACCCGACCCAGTGATCATCTCAGACGGACACGAGGATCCACCAGAGATTCCAGATCCACTCATCCCAGGACCCTCAGAGCCACATCACCATTCCGGTGGTGTTGTGATTCACGGGGAATACGGGGACGTTCCGTTCCGTAATGAGCATAACCATTGGTGCAGACACCTTTCTGATGGACGTGTCGTGCCGATTCCGACTTTCAGATATCGGATTATGACTACCGGCCGAGCAGAGCCACCTCCAGCTATTTTCGACGACTCATCATCCGACGACTCATCCTCTGATGACTCCAGTGATGAGGATTCTGATGAGGACCCTGAAGAGGCGCCCGTGCAGCCACCCTCTACCCCGCCGAAGAAGCGGTATCGTTTTGATGATACCTTTATTCCAGGGGTTAACGGAGGTAGGTCGTTCGTTAGCGCAGGGTCACCGCCCACAATCGGGTTGTGCCGTATCCTGCCAATCTATTCATGCGTAAGGCTTATCGTTACGCACCATCTACTTCTGGCACTGGACCATCTGCACCACCTGTACCACCTGCACCGACTGCACCGCCTACCCCACCATCTCCCTCCGTCGAGGAACTGACGAAGAAAGTGGAGATCCTCCGTGCTCGGGTAACTGAGCTCGAGGACCAGATGTCCCACGTAATGGACATCCTTTACCCACCGTCACCATAGGGCATTGTAGTAGATTTCATTATGTAATCTCGTTTGTAGTTTCATGTTTTACTCATGTATTGTGCGAACCTATGCGGATGTATGCAACTTATTATTAATGAATGGAACTTAGTGTTGTTTATCTTTTGTACGGTGTTCTAATTACGTTACTGTATGATGTTTCTGTGGTATCTGTATCTAGTTTCATTGCTTAGTTAACATGTGTTGCGTTGATTCCATGTTGGTTGCCATATACTATATTATTATTTATTAAATGCTGGATTTTGACTTAAGTCAAAATTACTATTTAGAAGAGCAATGGCAAACGGAAGAGCAGCGCCCACAGCAGCGCAAATTGAGGAAATGATTGCGGAGAGAGTAGCCGCAGCTATTGCAGAAATCAACCCACAAGCTCCACCAGTTAACCCGCCCATCCATAACGGGTGTACATATAAGAAGTTTCAAAGCTGCAAGCCCCACAACTTTAGTGGTACTGAGGGGCCAGTTGGATTGACTAGGTGGTTTGAGAAACTAGAAGATGTGTTCCGTGTAAGCAACTGCTCAGAGACGAACAAAACCAAGTATGCCTCCTGTACGCTGTCGGACGGCGCCCTAACCTGGTGGAACACACTTTCTCAGGCCAAAGGTATTGACGAGGCTTATGCTACTCCTTGGGAAGAAGTTAAGGGAGCCATGATCGAAGAGTACTACTGAAAGGACCCGTTCATATACATTATAAATGATTCACAATAGTTGATTACATCGCGAGGTATTTGACCTCTATATGATACATTTTACAAACATTGCATTCGTTTTTAAAAGACAAACTTTCTTTACAATGAAAGTTGACGGCATGCACACCATTTCATAATACATCCAACTATAATTGGCTTAATAATAATCTTGATGATCTCAATGACTCGAATGCAACGTCTTTCAAAATATGCCATGAATGACTCCAAGTAATATCCTTAAAATGAGCTAATGCACAGCGAAAGATTTCTTTAATACCTGAGAATAAACATGCTTTAAAGTGTCAACCAAAAGGTTGGTGAGTTCATAGGTTTATCATAACAATCATTTCAATATATTAATAGACCATAAGATTTCCGTTTATAAATATATGTACACTCGCAAGTGTATAAAATTATTCTATAAGTTGTAGGCACCCGGTAACAAGCCTTAACGTTCATGTTTTACCCTCTGAAGTACACCAGATCAGGTGTGTTTAAAATAACCTCGAAGTACTAAAGCATCCCATAGTCAGGATGGGGTTTGTCAGGCCCAATAGATCTATCTTTAGGATTCGCGCCTACCGTACATAGACAAGTAGTTTAATGTTACCAAGCTAAGGGTATATTTCTGGTTTAAACCCACGTAGAATTAGTTTTAGTACTTGTGCCTATTTCGTAAAACATTTATAAAAACAGCGCATGTATTCTCAGTCCCAAAATATATATAAAAGGGAGCAAATGAAACTCACAATACTGTATTTCATAGTAAAAATACATATAACGTCATTTAACAAGTGCAAGGTTGGCCTCGGATTCACGAACGTATCAATATTGAGATTCAATATTGCAGGAAAGTACGTAGACGCAACGGAGATGATAAACACTAGATTGACCTCACGAGCATACCCATGAACCATACCCATCACCTCCATAGCTATAACCCATAATTTCCTTAGCTTCGACTCATTAAAAAAAACTATTTTGAAATCACTCGGACAGCACTCCGTCGTAATATTTTATGTATACTAATAATATCTTGAAATAATATAGAGCATATATATATATATATATATATATATATATATATATATATATATATATATATATATATATATATATATATATATATAAATCGATTGAGAGAGTTTAGAGAAATATATTTTCAAGTTTTTATGAAATAATGAAACCTATTGAATTCTATTTATAATAGATTTTTGAATTATTAAAGTATGAATTATTAAAGTAAATTATTAAAGTATGAATTATTAAAGTGAATTATTAAAGTAAGAATTATTAAAGTGAATTATTAAAGTATGAATTATTAAAGTATGAATTATTAAAGTGAATTATTAAAGTTAAAGTAAAGTAAAATTAAAGTAAAAGTAAAGTTAAAGTATAGTAAAAGTATAAAAACTATGTATGTATAATACGCGTATAAATATATATAATATTAATTTAAATCGTTATATATATTTAATGAAATAAAATATAAATATCGTTATATTTATTATACTGGTTAAGTAATGAGTTGTCAAAAGTGATTCTAGATATTTATAAAAGTTATATACGTTTTAATAATAAAGTTCTTTTTAAACTGAAAACGTCATTGTACGCTTGAAAATAGATTAATAGAATATTATGGAAACCAATTCTCCACTAACTTTTGTCTAACTTTCGTAAATGACACTTTATGTTTTTATTTATAAATAGCTTTACAAATTATTCTGAATATCGTTAAGAGGAATAGATTTTCTCAAATCATAGTGGACCTCTCAACAGAGACTTGTAATCATAATTCAATGTTTCTGATAATTCAATCATTTAATATATATATATTTTTAATTTCGTCGAAAATCATATTGAAACAAATACGTTCGTGTAAAGTATTATACTTTTAATACTTTATTAATATTCTCAAGTTATAATATATATATACATATACATATCTATTTATATATAACGGTTCGTGAATCGTCAAAATTTGGTCGAGGTTATAATGAATGTATGAACACAGTTTAAAATTCTTGAGATTTAACTTAACAAACTTTTCTTATCATGTCGGAATAATATAAAGATTAAAGTTTAAATTTGGTCGGAAATTTCCGGGTCGTCACAGTACCTACCCGTTAAAGAAATTTCGTCCCCGAAATTTGATAGAGGTCGTCATGACTAACAATGAGAATGTTATTATAACGATTATAGAGTTTTATCATGTTCAAGAAGCATGGATAAAATAATTCTATTACTCGAAGCGTGTGAGTGAAGTTATCGTAAACGAATGAAATAAGATAATAGTGATTCGTCGTATCTTTTGACGTCATCACGATTGATCTCCGAAAAGAAAATCTTTGTAATCTATATTGGATTTGATTATTCGGCGATTAAGGAAATTATGATCCTCTTCGAATTAATGCGATAATCCATTTTGATTTCTCTGTCGGATATTTCACTATAAATCCACCTCCTTTGTTTTCTTACAACTCACACCTTCTCAACTCTTATTTTAAAGTATTTGTCAATATGCTTCATCCAGTGCTGATTCTTGATATACTCCTCACTTTCATATATGTCGCTCTTCTTTTTCATCTGCCTCCGGAAGAATCTATTTACTTCTATTATACTCTTGGTTTTATAGTGTTTTTAGTTCTCCCGTGTCTTTATATTGCTATATGCATTGATATATACGGTTTGTGATTTCTGGGTTGTTGTTGGGTTTTATATCTTCCCTTATATTTCAAAGTCCTTGCTTCTTCTATAATCATTGTCATCCACAGTTAATGCTCTCTTCTATTTGCTATGATTTATTGAGACGACCCGACCCAATCCATAGGGACGAATACAATAACATATGATAACATTGCGAGGTACTTGACCTCTATATGATACATTTTACAAATGTTGCATTTATTCTTAAAAGGCAAACTATCATTACATCAATATTTGACATTTTCGTCTAACATTTCATAATATCCAAATGACCTAATCTGTCATTTACTTATTTATATTCTCTATTGAACTCCAATGACTCGAATGCAACGTCTTTGTATCATGGCTTAAAAGGTCCCAAGTAGTATCCTTAACATGAGCTAATGCACAGCGGAAGACTTAATTCATACCTGAGAATAACATGCTTTAAAACGTCAACATAAAGTTGGTGAGATATATAGGTTTGATGCTAGCAGCGTTATAACAATGGAACACAAGATTTCATATATAAACATTTTAATAAAAATATTCTAAGTGGTTGAGCACTTGGTAACCATACTTAACATTTAATCACGTCGCATATTCCCTTTATTATGAAATCTTACTACACCGTACCAAGGTGTAGTCACGAAACGAAGTACTGTGCAACCGTTGAATACTGGTCGTCCAGTCCGGTTGGGGTTGTCAGGCCCGATAGATCTATCAACAGGATTCGCGTTTACAATACCGCTGTAAATATTAGTTACCAAGCTACAGGGAAGTATGCCAGTGGTACAACTCAACGTAGAATATATTTTTCAGTTACTTGTGTCCATAGCGTAAAACATAAAATACATGTATTCTCATCCCGAAATATTTAGAGTTTAAAAGTGGGACTATATACTCACTTTTGTCTTGAAGATATGTAATTTCGACTTGGTCTCCGATTGATATCACGAACCTATCCATATATAATATATCAATACCTTTTCTTTTTAAACAATCGTCACATATATATACTTATAATACTTTTAATACTTTTAATAATTCCTTAGTCCGTAGTTAGCAGTCCGATGTTAGTAATTCAATTTTAATGGTTCATATTTAGTTGTTTAATAAACCCCCAATGAAATAAATAAAACCCCCATCGTATATGTATTGGTCGAGATTAATCTTGACCCATGGTACCGGTGTTGTCAAATGACGTGTTGCGTACATAAAGTACCGGTGTTGTCAAATGACGTGTTGCGTACAATCATGGGATCTTATGATTAATCTTCTCGTATTGTTTACGGGTGATCCTGAACCATATAAAATTAAATTATGAGTACATATGTATAAAATATCATGTTACTTTAGGAAGATGTGATTTATTTAATTTTCTCCAATTATTTTCGTGGCTAAACTAGTCTTGGATATCCGATTTTGTTTTGGTCATAATTTCTTCGTTACAACTCCGTTTTCGTTGATTCAACTTTCCACATCCTTGGATCGAGTCCCTCTTTAAGAATATGAACTGTAAATACCTTATTTTGTATTCGAAATCATAGGTCATAGGTCAAATTTTGGTGAAACTTATGAAGTTAATCATTTTTGTTACAAAAACATCATTTAATGACCATTTTTCTAAAAATACTTATACTATGAATTAAATCATGAAATTTTTATGTGTTAACATATTCATAAGAAATATCATTTTTCCAGAATATAAACCTCCAATTCAAAGTTCAAGATGGTTTTTAATTATCCAACCCAAAACAGCCCCCGGTTGCACTCCGACGTCATAAAAACAGTTTTTTAAGGTATTCTTTGAAAAACCAAGTTATACCTTGTTAAATTAGCATATATTTAAGTTATATTACAGGTCTTGAAGTATTTTAAAAGTTAAGTTAGAAGGATCTATTTAGTTTGCAAACAAGTTTGAAATCATTCAAACTATGTTTTTGTTGTTAAAATTGTATACCATACAATAAGATAGCTATATATATATGAATCGAATAAGGTTATGAACAAAGTTACTACCTCAAGTTACTTGGACAAGATTGCTGTAAAATAGGAGTAAAAACCTAGAACCAAAAGAGTGATGAAATTGGATGAAAGAACTTGAATTGAAAGTTGTATTTTTGTAGTGTTTTTGTTGATCTTTTTATGGTGGTGTTTAAGGTGATTCTTGAGAGGATTTTTGCTGGAGTTCTTAGAGAGACATGAGGCTAGTAAGTGTGTGTGTTTAGCTAGAGAAATGATGTTCCAAAAATTGAAAATGGATGCATGTATTTATGGTGGTGTAAAAGGTGTATAAATTTGTAATTTTGTGAAAAGATCTTTTAATCATGTGAAATTGTCATACTAAATAACAAAAGTAGTTACCTTATACATAAGGCATGAACAAGGGCTGGTTGGTGGTGATTTGATGTGTATATACCAATAGTAAATACGTATAGAAGCTAGGTATGATACGAGTACATATACTCTAGATATACGTATAGAAATCTTGTGAAAAATGGAATGAGGATTCAAATATAGCTATATTTTGTGAATATACTTATATTGTTTTATGTATTTAAGTCTTTAAAAGTGATTAAATACATTATATATACGATATATGTATAAACATTATAGGTCGTAAGTATTTATGTCAAATAACGTTACGTATAGTTATCGTTTTGAAAGCTTAAGTTAGTAGTTTCAAAATATACTTATAACTTATTGTTATTAATACAAAATGAGATATTTAAACATCCTTAAATCATGTTAAATATGTATATATACATATATATATACACAAACGTATAATTAACATATATTGTATAGTTCGTGATATCATCGGTCAAACTAGACGGTTAAACGTTATGTAAAACTCTTTTCAAAATCATAAATCTCAACAATTTAGATTGCTTATCATGTTGGTAAGTTTTAATTTATGTAAATATTAATCTTATAAGTGTAAAACGATCGGAAAAATCCGGGTCGTTACAGTACCCACCCGTTAAAGAAATTTCGTCCCGAAATTTGGTAGAGGTTGTCATAAATAACAATAGGAATGTTTTCATGACGAATATGAGGTATTAATAGAGTTTTATCATTATTGGAAGATATGGATAAAACGATTCGGTCATGTTAAGCGCACGAGTGAAGCTATCACAAAAGAATGAAATGAGTGAATATAGAATTGTTTTAACCGATGTCGAGATTAGGATTGATTTCCAGAATTTAAGGGATTTAAAGAAAATCTTATGTAATAAGATTTGGTTCTTCGATGATTTAGAAAACAGGATCTCCTTTGATTTAATGCGATAATCTGTTTCGATTTCTTTGTCGGATATTTCACTATAAATCCACCTCCTTCCCTTTCTTACTTCCATACCTCACATCTCTTACTCTTCCTCCTCTAATTCATACCTTAAGGTATCCTTTAAAATGCTTCATCCCGTTCTGATTTTTGTTATACTTCTAACTTTCATATCTTTCATTCTTCTCTTTCATCTACCGCTAGAAGAATCTATTCACTTTTATGATTTTCTTGGAATTATAATGTTTCTAATTCTCCCGTGTCTTTACGTCGCCATACGTATTGATACACACGGTTTGTAGTTTCTGGGTGGTTATTGGGTTTGATATCTTTCCTTATATTTCGATGCTCCTGCTTCTGTTTTCCATAATCATTGTCATCCATAGTTAATACTCTCTCCTATTTGCTGTAATCTATACCCCAATTTCTATTTTGGGACTTTGTCCCTTCGTTTCTTCTTCCCGTCCTTGAGTCAAGCGATCAATAGTTCGAAATTCGTAGGTATAAAATTCGGAATGAACATAGCTAATGCTCTAAGAAAGGAATGGTAATGGCACGATTTTGATTTGTCAAATTACCAGAATATCCAGGAAAATAGATCTATCAAGATGATTTGTTCTTAATATGTTTCGGAATTGGATAGAATGTAAAAGTAGTGTAACATGGCACATGATGACGGTACTGTGAATCATCATATTCCATTAGAAACTTAACATGACTTACTGTAATATAATGAAGTTGATCAAGTTTCATTATATTATACTAGTTCATGCATCAGTTCCCAACACTGCTTCAGAACATTTCTATTTTAAACTTGAAGGATTTAGAAACTAACACAGTTTCCTTTATATTGTAACGCAGATATTACAGAGAGATAAATGATTTCAGATAAGGATAGTGGTGAAAATATCTTCAGAAATATTGAGGATATTTATAATGAAAGATATGATAATATCTTGGAATTTCTAATGTCGAAGGATGATGATGAAGATTGACCCGTAAGGGTTTAGATTCAGAAGCAAGGTGTTTGCTACAGAATCGTCATAATTCTTTATGTACAAGTTTAGTCCTTGTAACTTGTTCAGAGTCTCCTTCATGGTTTGTTCAATCCGGTTTTCAGTACCAATTTTCTATCGAGCGTTCCTAACACTTCCTTCTTTTATCATCAACATTTGGTCATTAAGACCTTCTACAACATGCTGCTTCGTCAGTATTTTCAAAGTTATCGGATCTGGGTCATTGGTTATCAAACCAAGATGGTTTAAGGAGAATTGTATTTTTAGATGATTAAACGCTGATGGTAATATGATGGAATATAAAAGGTTCTCCGGTAACGATGGCGAAAGAACAACGTATATATATATATCGAGATTGTAATAAGAGTAGTCTTACTGAGATATCGAAGTGGAGCTGTGACAAAATTAGTTAATTGAAAAGGAATCGCGTGATTGTTTTTGCTAATGGATGATAAGGAATTCGATGCGGATACGTTTTAACTATAACTTCGAGTTCAAAAATTTTTAGGTGCATAACTGTATGCATAAATCTTTATTCCATAGACGAGGTGCGGCTGGTTGAACTTCTCGATCGAGATGTTTTCAAGAATCATGAAAAGTTGTGAATGCGAATTGTAATCGTCAAGATACAAATGAGGTTTAAAATAGAATCAAGTGGCAAACTTGAAGGATTGTTTAGTTTCATATGTAATAATCATCATTTTAACTCATTTTTAATTGTCCAAAGTTAGCAGTCCAATAGTCCGATTGTCCAATGGTTCAATAAATTCATATATGAACTAAATATATAATATTTGAATTACTTAATACGTATCGTGACCCGTGTACTGGTCTCGGTGTCGATCACAACTCAAAGTATATATATATTTTGGAATCAACTCCGACCCTGTATAGCCAACTCCCACCTTCCCATATAGAGTGTCTATGGTTGTTCCGAAATATATATATAGATGGATCAATATGATAAGTTGAAACCTTGTATACGTGTCCCGTTATTTAAAATGCGTAAAATAAATAAATATATATCATGACCCATTATACAACGTGTTGTCTCAGAATTAATCCGACGTGTTGTTGTACATGTGTCCCGACGGTATGTAAAGTACATAAATTAAAATTGCAAGAATGTAAATTGCGATAAATTAAATATTAATCAGTTAGCTGGGAACAGTTAGCCGGAACAGTTAGCGTGTAATCCTATCACAATTTCAATTAATTAATTCATCTGTTTCTAACAATTTTTATTTTGCCAATGTTTCTTCATTATGCCACTTGTTGGATTCGGATAGGTAAAAATCCAAATATGAAATTTAAATGGAAATGGTTAATCTGGGGTGAACGGATACGTATATCGGTAATTGTAAGTAGGATAATAAATGATCGTTGAATCAGATTCGAAGAATGTACAGTGTAACTTGTTAATGTGAATTCTAAATATTCCTTGGGTACTACCCACCCGTTAAAATATTTTCATCATTAACAGTTTGTACGAATGAAATTTTTAATTACAATCTTTATGAAAATATATTTGCATATATATTTTCTTCGGAGGTAACTATGAATTTAATGAGTCAATAAAATATTCAACTCATTTGATTTATCGTTATTACTAGATTACATAATCTCCAAAACATTAGAGATTACATAATCGTCATGTCGAACGAAGAACGATACGTAAAGAAGAGGTAATCGGTGTAGAATGATATGTAGAACAAAGATCATATTCGAAGTTCAGATAATGATGTTGAGGTACGTGGTGCGGATGTGATTGTTGGTGGTGGTAATGATACGGTTGGTGTTGATGCTGATGATGTCGTTGACGTCGATGATGCTACTGGTACTGAAGATTGCGAGGTTGATGTTGTTAACGGTACTGGTTATGCTGCTGGTGCTGCTGCTGGTGTTTGTAACCTTCGCACCGTGTTCTCCAAAGCCGTCACACGAGCGCGAAGTTCGTTAATTTCTGCTAGTACACCAGGATGATTGGCGGTTGGAGTGAGCGAATGAACAAGATCCGAAATATGGGATAGGATATAATCGTGACGAGATACTCGAGAAATGAGAGAGAAAATGGTTTCTCGAACAGGTTCGCCGGTAAGTGCTTCAGGTTCGTCGCCAATGGGGCAATTCGGTGGGTGAAAGGGATCACCTTCTTCTTGTCTCCAATAATTTAGTATACTACGAACCCATCCCCAATTCATCCAGAATAGATGATGAGAAATTGGTTGATCCATTCCAGTGACGCTGCCTTCGGAGCCCGAATGGAAATCCATATCAGCGTAGCTGTCGGAGTCGGAGGAATTCGAACTGGACGCGGAGTTCATCTTGTACAGTCGGGGAAATGAATTTTTGGTTTGGAATAGATTATAGGAGTTGGGTTTGGTATTCTTCAATACATAATTTACATATGTATTTATAATACTCAAAATCCCGTGAATTACGGAGAATGTTTGAAATTCGTCAGGCAATGTCTATAGCAACAGATACGCTAGGATACGAATTTTGTCTATACACTATCGATGCACCAAATGCAGTAAGACGTGTCTAGACTTAAGAATACTAAGCAGGCAATTCTTAAGGATGATAAGCAAATGATTTTCGACTAGATATGATAAGCAAAACTTTTGACATGTAGACACGGTCAAAGTCCAGACTCACTAATGCATCCTAACAACTACCAGTTAGACACACTAATGCAAGGCCTGGTTCGCTAAGACCAACGCTCTGATACCACATGAGACGACCCGACCCAATCCATAGGGACGAATACAATAACATATGATAACATTGCGAGGTACTTGACCTCTATATGATACATTTTACAAATGTTGCATTTATTCTTAAAAGGCAAACTATCATTACATCAATATTTGACATTTTCGTCTAACATTTCATAATATCCAAATGACCTAATCTGTCATTTACTTATTTATATTCTCTATTGAACTCCAATGACTCGAATGCAACGTCTTTGTATCATGGCTTAAAAGGTCCCAAGTAGTATCCTTAACATGAGCTAATGCACAGCGGAAGACTTAATTCATACCTGAGAATAACATGCTTTAAAACGTCAACATAAAGTTGGTGAGATATATAGGTTTGATGCTAGCAGCGTTATAACAATGGAACACAAGATTTCATATATAAACATTTTAATAAAAATATTCTAAGTGGTTGAGCACTTGGTAACCATACTTAACATTTAATCACGTCGCATATTCCCTTTATTATGAAATCTTACTACACCGTACCAAGGTGTAGTCACGAAACGAAGTACTGTGCAACCGTTGAATACTGGTCGTCCAGTCCGGTTGGGGTTGTCAGGCCCGATAGATCTATCAACAGGATTCGCGTTTACAATACCGCTGTAAATATTAGTTACCAAGCTACAGGGAAGTATGCCAGTGGTACAACTCAACGTAGAATATATTTTTCAGTTACTTGTGTCCATAGCGTAAAACATAAAATACATGTATTCTCATCCCGAAATATTTAGAGTTTAAAAGTGGGACTATATACTCACTTTTGTCTTGAAGATATGTAATTTCGACTTGGTCTCCGATTGATATCACGAACCTATCCATATATAATATATCAATACCTTTTCTTTTTAAACAATCGTCACATATATATACTTATAATACTTTTAATACTTTTAATAATTCCTTAGTCCGTAGTTAGCAGTCCGATGTTAGTAATTCAATTTTAATGGTTCATATTTAGTTGTTTAATAAACCCCCAATGAAATAAATAAAACCCCCATCGTATATGTATTGGTCGAGATTAATCTTGACCCATGGTACCGGTGTTGTCAAATGACGTGTTGCGTACATAAAGTACCGGTGTTGTCAAATGACGTGTTGCGTACAATCATGGGATCTTATGATTAATCTTCTCGTATTGTTTACGGGTGATCCTGAACCATATAAAATTAAATTATGAGTACATATGTATAAAATATCATGTTACTTTAGGAAGATGTGATTTATTTAATTTTCTCCAATTATTTTCGTGGCTAAACTAGTCTTGGATATCCGATTTTGTTTTGGTCATAATTTCTTCGTTACAACTCCGTTTTCGTTGATTCAACTTTCCACATCCTTGGATCGAGTCCCTCTTTAAGAATATGAACTGTAAATACCTTAGTTTGTATTCGAAATCATAGGTCATAGGTCAAATTTTGGTGAAACTTATGAAGTTAATCATTTTTGTTACAAAAACATCATTTAATGACCATTTTTCTAAAAATACTTATACTATGAATTAAATCATGAAATTTTTATGTGTTAACATATTCATAAGAAATATCATTTTTCCAGAATATAAACCTCCAATTCAAAGTTCAAGATGGTTTTTAATTATCCAACCCAAAACAGCCCCCGGTTGCACTCCGACGTCATAAAAACAGTTTTTTAAGGTATTCTTTGAAAAACCAAGTTATACCTTGTTAAATTAGCATATATTTAAGTTATATTACAGGTCTTGAAGTATTTTAAAAGTTAAGTTAGAAGGATCTATTTAGTTTGCAAACAAGTTTGAAATCATTCAAACTATGTTTTTGTTGTTAAAATTGTATACCATACAATAAGATAGCTATATATATATGAATCGAATAAGGTTATGAACAAAGTTACTACCTCAAGTTACTTGGACAAGATTGCTGTAAAATAGGAGTAAAAACCTAGAACCAAAAGAGTGATGAAATTGGATGAAAGAACTTGAATTGAAAGTTGTATTTTTGTAGTGTTTTTGTTGATCTTTTTATGGTGGTGTTTAAGGTGATTCTTGAGAGGATTTTTGCTGGAGTTCTTAGAGAGACATGAGGCTAGTAAGTGTGTGTGTTTAGCTAGAGAAATGATGTTCCAAAAATTGAAAATGGATGCATGTATTTATGGTGGTGTAAAAGGTGTATAAATTTGTAATTTTGTGAAAAGATCTTTTAATCATGTGAAATTGTCATACTAAATAACAAAAGTAGTTACCTTATACATAAGGCATGAACAAGGGCTGGTTGGTGGTGATTTGATGTGTATATACCAATAGTAAATACGTATAGAAGCTAGGTATGATACGAGTACATATACTCTAGATATACGTATAGAAATCTTGTGAAAAATGGAATGAGGATTCAAATATAGCTATCTTTTGTGAATATACTTATATTGTTTTATGTATTTAAGTCTTTAAAAGTGATTAAATACATTATATATACGATATATGTATAAACATTATAGGTCGTAAGTATTTATGTCAAATAACGTTACGTATAGTTATCGTTTTGAAAGCTTAAGTTAGTAGTTTCAAAATATACTTATAACTTATTGTTATTAATACAAAATGAGATATTTAAACATCCTTAAATCATGTTAAATATGTATATATACATATATATACACAAACGTATAATTAACATATATTGTATAGTTCGTGATATCATCGGTCAAACTAGACGGTTAAACGTTATGTAAAACTCTTTTCAAAATCATAAATCTCAACAATTTAGATTGCTTATCATGTTGGTAAGTTTTAATTTATGTAAATATTAATCTTATAAGTGTAAAACGATCGGAAAAATCCGGGTCGTTACAGTTATACTCCCATTTCTAGTTCGGAGCTTTGTCCTTTCGTTTCTTCTTCTTGCGATTAAGCACCGCTTGTAATGGTCCAGAATTCGCAGATATAAATTTCGGAATGAACATTGTTAATGTTCTAGGAAGAAAATTGTAATGGCACGATCTTGACTTGTCAAATTACCAGAATACCTCAAAAAAGGCCGAATCATCAAGAAATATTTTCTTGATATTTAGAGATCAAAGAGAATACAAGAGTCGTGTAACATAGCACATGATGACGTTATGATCTGTGAATCATCATGTTCCATTTAGAAACTCAGCATGAATTACTGTAATATAATCACATTGATCAAGTGTCACTATATTATACTAACTCATGCTTCAGCTCCCAACACTTCTTCAAGAATATTCCTATTTTAAACTCGAATGTTTCAGAATTTAGAAACTAAAATAGTTTCTTTTATGATATAATACAGATAGCGCGAAGAGGTAAATGATTTCAGATAAGAATAATTATAAAAATATCTTCAGAAGTATGGATGCTATTTATAATGAAAGATACGATGATATCTTAGAATGTCTAATATCAGAGGATGATGAAGGATATTGTCCGCAGGGGTTTAGAGTCAGGAGCAAGGTATTTGTTAATGACTTTAGCAAGTACTGAATCATTTGGATTCTTTGAAGACAGGTTCAGCCTTTGTGATTTGTCCACAGCCTCCTTCATACTTTGCTCAATCCGTTTTCCAGTTCCAAAGCTTCTCTTTTTCTGAGCTTTGCCAATATACTATCCTTTATCATCCAACTTTTTACTGTTAAGGTCGTTTACAGTTTTTGCTGCTTCATCAGCATTTTTCAAAATTTCGAGAACTGGTTCGCAGTTTAGGGTGTTTTTCAGAAATTTCTCATTCAAAGAATGTAAGTCTTGGAGGTAGACGTTGTGTGTATATGTAATTGTTGATGTAGACATGCTGCGAGGTTTCAAAATACTGATTGATGATTCTCAATAATTGGTATGGCAATTCTTGTTATAAGGTACGAATGAGTATATGATAGGGTTTCGATAATTATAATGATTTTTTTTTTTTTTGGAAAGTCAAAGATCAGTGAAGTTGTTGGTAAGTTTATTGCTAATGTGGTGAATATAAACGATTTCCCGGTAACGTTGGCGAAAGGGTAACGTATCTATCGAGGTTATAATAAGACTGTTTTGATTGAGAAGTCGATGTTGACTTGTTGGAGCTGTGACAAAACTGTCTATTTTGAAACGGAATTGAAAAGTTATTTTAGCTAGTAAATGCCAAAGGGTCTAACACGGATACGTGTCGAACTATGACTTGGGTTTTGAGAGTTTTTCAGGTGTATAAGTGTGGGTAACATGTGGTTGGATCATCATCTCGATTGTTCCTTAGTTGAAGTGTCTTCAGGAATTTCGAAGGGTTTGAGCACATATTGTAATCGTTAATACATATGATGTTCTTACACAGTTTTGAAGTCAAAGTATAGCTTTGAAAGATATAGGAATCTAAGAGTGATGATACTGGTTATATTTCGAATTGAATTATGCGATTTTAAAATCAGAATATGTAATTGAATTTGAATGAGTATGATTGTTTTGATTTATATGAAAGAATGGATATTGTTGTGAAAGTAGGGAGTATAGTTGATGATTGCTGAATCAGTTTCGAAAAATGTAATATATTAATTGTGAATTTATATATCTCTCAGGTATTACCTACCCGTTAAAAAAATTTTCACAATTAATATTTTGTACAAAAGAAGTTTATTACAGTCTTTATGAAAATATATGTGTATATTTTCTTTAGATGTAATATAGATTTAATGAGTTAATATTAAATTAAACTCATTTGTTTTATGGTTAGAACTAGAATTGAGTAATCCTAAAACTTTATAAATTGCATAAGTATTTCTTCAATAATATTGAAATTATGAATCATTACTTTGTTATTTGTTGGTTTTCGTGAAATTCTTGTGAACTTCTCAAGGTACGAATGATGTTATTTGAAAAGTTTCGAGTACATCGATGATGAAAGTGTAAAATCAAACATTTATTCGAATAATACACTTGATTTATTATGAATTGGATTTTTATTTGAATTGAGACAGAGATTGTAATTAACGATGGTTAAGTTGCGGACGAAGGACGTACATCATTGCATATTTGTAATATGAATTAACTGAGTAGTTAAGATTCACACATAATAGCTTAGTACGGGAAGATTTATTATGGTTTAAAAATTTATACATATAAAATATACATATAAATCTTTCGATTGGAAATGAGTTAGTACTTCATAACTCGTTGATACAATATATTTGTTGTTGATTCGTAATGATGTCCACAATGATTCTTGAACTGACAGAGTTTGTGATGTTACAGGTGCTGTTGATTCTGAGGATACTGACGGCACTGACTGTGTTGATGATGCTACGGTCCTGTTGATGCTGTTGGTAAAACAATTCTAGCTTGTAAATCGTACACCATTTTCGATCAAAGTTTCTACTCTACCATCTCCGTTCACTCATCCGATTTACGGTCAGAATTAAATAATCTCTAAGATTTTGGAGATTACATAACTGCCGCAGAGATATCTCTTCAATGAAGTTTATGAATTAATACTTCATCGTTTGTTGTTGTTGATATTCCTGGATATTTACAGGGCGTATGACGTCGATGTTTGAGATACAGATTGTGATGTTAAGGTATGGGATGTGGATGTTGTTGTTGGTGGTGGTGATGGTACTGTTGGTGTTGCTGATGGTGGTACTGTTTATGCTGCTGGTGCTGCTGCTGGTGTTTGTAACCTTTGCACCATATTCTCCAAAGCCACTACCCGAGCGCGAAGCTCGTTGACTTCTTCTATTACACCGGGGTGATTGTCGGTTCGGACGAGCGGATAAATAAAATCTAGAATTTGGTGTAGTATGTAATCGTGACGAGATACTCTAGAAATAAGAGAGAAAATGGTGTTTTGGATAGGTTCGCCGGTAAGTGCTTCAGGTTCTTCGCCAAGAGGGCAATGTGGTGGATGGAAGGGATCACCTTCTTCTTGTCTCCAATGATTAAGGAGGCTACGAACCCATCCCCAATTCATCCAGAATAGATGATGACTAATAAGTTGATCCATTCCGGTCACACTGCTTTCGGAACTTGAGTGGGATTCCATTTCGGAATCCGAGGGACTTGAACTAATGACGAATTCTATTTCGTACGATCGAATAAAGAATTTTTCGATATGAAATGATTTTCCGGCTATCGGGTGGTATTCTAATTATATATAGCAAAAGGTTTCGTAGATTACGGAGGAATTTACGGAATATGTCAGACAAAGTTTACAGTAACAGATACGCTAAGATATGAATTAGTAGATACGCTAAGATATGAATTTTGTCTATACACTATTCATGCAATCAATGCAATAAGATGTGTCTAGACTAAGAATGATAAGCAGGTAATTTTCGACAAAAATGATGAGCAAAACTTTTGACATGCAGACACGGTCGAAGTCCAGACTCACTAATACATCCTAACGACTATCAGTTAGACACACTAATGCAGACCTGGTTCGCTAAGACCACCGCTCTGATACCAACTGAAAGGACCCGTTCATATACATTATAAACGATTCACAATAGTTGATTACATCGCGAGGTATTTGACCTCTATATGATACATTTTACAAACATTGCATTCGTTTTTAAAAGACAAACTTTCTTTACAATGAAATTTGACAGCATAAACACCATTTCATAATACATCCAACTATAATTGGCTTAATAATAATCTTGATGATCTCAATGACTCGAATGCAACGTCTTTCAAAATATGCCATGAATGACTCCAAGTAATATCCTTAAAATGAGCTAATGCACAGCGGAAGATTTCTTTAATACCTGAGAATAAACATGCTTTAAAGTGTCAACCAAAAGTTTGGTGAGTTCATAGGTTTATCATAACAATCATTTCAATATATTAATAGACCACAAGATTTCCGTTTATAAATATATGTACACTCGCAAGTGTATAAAATTATTCTATAAGTTGTAGGCACCCGGTAACAAGCCTTAACGTTCATGTTTTACCCTCTGAAGTACACCAGATCAGGTGTGTTTAAAATAACCTCGAAGTACTAAAGCATCCCATAGTCAGGATGGGGTTTGTCAGGCCCAATAGATCTATCTTTAGGATTCGCGCCTACCGTACATAGACAAGTAGTTTAATGTTACCAAGCTAAGGGTATATTTCTGGTTTAAACCCACGTAGAATTAGTTTTAGTACTTGTGCCTATTTCGTAAAACATTTATAAAAACAGCGCATGTATTCTCAGTCCCAAAATATATATAAAAGGGAGCAAATGAAACTCACAATACTGTATTTCGTAGTAAAAATACATATAACGTCATTTAACAAGTGCAAGGTTGGCCTCAGATTCACGAACGTATCAATATTGAGATTCAATATTGCAGGAAAGTACGTAGACGCAACGGAGATGATAAACACTAGATTGACCTCACGAGCATACCCATGAACCATACCCATCACCTCCATAGCTATAACCCATAATTTCCTTAGCTTCGACTCATTAAAAAAAACTATTTTGAAATCACTCGGACAGCACTCCGTCGTAATATTTTATGTATACTAATAATATCTTGAAATAATATAGAGCAAATATATATATATATATATATATATATATATATATATATATATATATATATATATATATATATATATATATATATATATATATATATATATATATATATATATATATATATATATAAATCGATTGAGAGAGTTTAGAGAAATATATTTTCAAGTTTTTATGAAATAATGAAACCTATTGAATTCTATTTATAATAGATTTTTGAATTATTAAAGTCAATTATTAAAGTATGAATTATTAAAGTGAATTATTAAAGTATGAATTATTAAAGTGAATTATTAAAGTAAGAATTATTAAAGTGAATTATTAAAGTATGAATTATTAAAGTATGAATTATTAAAGTGAATTATTAAAGTTAAAGTAAAGTAAAAGTAAAGTTAAAGTATAGTAAAAGTATAAAAACTATGTATGTATAATACGCGTATAAATATATATAATATTAATTTAAATCGTTATATATATTTAATGAAATAAAATATAAATATCGTTATATTTATTATACTGGTTAAGTAATGAGTTGTCAAAAGTGATTCTAGATATTTATAAAAGTTATATACGTTTTAATAATAAAGTTCTTTTTAAACTGAAAACGTCATTGTACGCTTGAAAATAGATTAATAGAATATTATGGAAACCAATTCTCCACTAACTTTTGTCTAACTTTCGTAAATGACACTTTATGTTTTTATTTATAAATAGCTTTACAAATTATTCTGAATATCGTTAAGAGGAATAGATTTTCTCAAATCATAGTGGACCTCTCAACAGAGACTTGTAATCATAATTCAATGTTTCTGATAATTCAATCATTTAATATATTTTTTTTTAATTTCGTCGAAAATCATATTGAAACAAATACGTTCGTGTAAAGTATTATACGTTTAATACTTTATTAATATTCTCAAGTTATAATATATATATACATATATACATATCTATTTATATATAACGGTTCGTGAATCGTCAAAATTTGGTCGAGGTTATAATGAATGTATGAACACAGTTTAAAATTCTTGAGATTTAACTTAACAAACTTTTCTTATCATGTCGGAATAATATAAAGATTAAAGTTTAAATTTGGTCGGAAATTTCCGGGTCGTCACAACTGCCCCTGAACAGAGATACAGAAAATGGAGGCTGAGTTCTGGGAGTTGAAGGTTGTGGGAAACGATCTTAATGGTTATAACCATAGGTATATGGAATTAACGCTGATGTATCCCTCGATGGTTACCCCGGAGTTTAAGAGAATGGAACGATACTTGTGGGGACTTCCCAAGTCCATTCAGGGAAATGTCACCTCTTCTAAGCCACCCAACGTCCCGGAAGCTATGCGCATGGTGCACCCCCTGATGAACCAGATCACCCGCAAGGAACCTGAGAAGGCAAAATCAGAATCGGGGACTAGTCATGAGAAGCGTAAGTGGGATGGAAACAAGGAAAAGGTCTTAGATCAAAATCCAGCTAAGAGGCATGAGGGTTTCAAGGGAAACAATGACTGGAGGAACCCCAACCCGACCCCTAGCTCGAACCCCAACCACAAGGGTACTTTACCGTAGTGCAAGAGGTGCTACAAGCACCATACCAGGTACTGTAATGTGGTCTGTGAAAAGTTCATAAGGACCGGGCATATTGGTAAGGACTACAAGATTCCCACCCCAACGGTGAAGACAAACCCTACTGGACCAAGGCAGTGCTATGAGTGCGGACAACAGGGCCACTTCAGGAATGAATGTTCCAACAAGAGAAAGGACGGCGGGCCAGCGCGTGGAAGAGCTTTCAATGTAAATGCAAGGGATGCCCGTGAGAACCCCGACTTGGTTACAGGTATATTCACTATCAACACTCTATTAGCTTCTGTCCTATTTGATACTGGTGCCGATAGGAGCCATGTTTGTAGACACTTTTGTTCTAAGATAGATTGGTCATTAGTTCCTTTAAAGGAGAGTATGCTGAAATGTCCCCTTTATATTGATTATAAACGTTCCATATTAATTGATTTTGTTGCGAGGTTTTGACCTCTATATGAGACGTTTTTCAAAGACTGCATTCATTTTTAAAACAACCATAACCTTTATTTTATCAATAAAGGTTTTAAAAGCATTACGTAGATTATCAAATAATGATAATCTAAAATATACTGTTTACACATGATCATTACATAATGGTTTACAATAGAAATATATTACATCGACATATGTTTCTTGAATGCAGTTTTAACACAATATTATACAAACATGGACTCCAAATCTTGTCCTTATTTTAGTATGCAATAGTGGAAGCTCTTAGTATTCACCTGAGAATAAACATGCTTTAAACGTCAACAAAAATGTTGGTGAGTTATAGGTTTAACCTATATATATCAAATCATAACAATAGACCACAAGATTTCATATTTCAATACACATCCAAATCATTCATATGATGAACACCTGGTAACCGACATTAACAAGATGCATATATAATAATATCCTCATCATTCCGGGACACCCTTCGGATATGACATAAATTTCGAAGTACTAAAGCATCCGATACTTTGGATGGGGTTTGTTAGGCCCAATATATTTATCTTTCGGATTCGCGTCAATTAGGGTGTCTGTTCCCTAATTCTTAGATTACCAGACTTAATAAAAAGGGGCATATTCGATTTCGATAATTCAACCATAGAATGTAGTTTCACGTACTTGTGTCTATTTTGTAAATCATTTATAAAACCTGCATGTATTCTCATCCCAAAAATATTAGATTTTAAAAGTGGGACTATAACTCACTTTCACAGATTTTTACTTCGTCGGGAAGTAAGACTTGGCCACTGGTCGATTCACGAACCTATAACAAATATGTACATATATATCAAAGTATGTTCAAATTATATTTATAACATTTTTAATACGTTTTACTGTTTTAAGTTTATTAAGTCAGCTGTCCTTGTTAGTAACCTACAACTAGTTGTCCACAGTTAGATGTACAGAAATAAATAGATATATATTATCTTGAATCAATCCACGACCCAGTGTATACACGTTTTAGGCTAGATCACAACTCAAAGTATATATATTTTTGGAATCAACCTCAATCCTGTATAGCTAACTCCAACATTACTGCATATAGAGTGTCTATGGTTGTTCCAAATAATATATATACATGGGTCGATATGATATGTCAAAACATTTGTATACGTGTCTATGGTATCCCAAGATCACATAATATATTAGAATACATGTATAATACAATATAAGTTAGCTAGGATATGATTTGTATAGATTTGTTAAACATTTCACGTAGCTAAAAAGATCAAAAATATCCAATCTTGTTTTAGCCATAACTTCTACATTTTAAATCCGTTTTGAGTGAAACAAATAGCTATGGTTTCATATTGAAATCTAATTTAAGAATCCAAACAGAAAAAGTATAGGTTTATAGTCAAAAATTTAAGTTACATGTCAATTACTAAAGAGGTAGTCATTTCCGTCGAAAGAACGACATCTTGATGACCATTTTGAAAAACATACTTTCACTTTGAGTTTAACCAAGTTTTTTGGATATAGTTTCATGTTCATATGAAAAATCATTTTCCCAGATGAACAACTTTTAAATCAAAGTTTATCATAGTTTTTAATTATCCAAACCAAAACAGCCCCCGGTTTCACTACGACGGCGTATATCGGATTTTATGGTGTTCATCGTGTTTCCAGGTTTTAAATCATTAAGTTAGCATATCATATAGATATAGAACATGTGTTTAGTTGATTTTAAAAGTCAAGTTAGAAGGATTAACTTTTGTTTTCGAACAATTTTAGAATTAACTAAACTATGTTCTAGTGATTACGAGTTTAAACCTTCGAATAAGATAGCTTTATATGTATGAATCGAATGATGTTATGAACATAATTACTATCTCAAGTTTTCTAGATAAAACTACTTGAAATGATAAAAATGGATCTAGCTTCAAAGGATCCTTGGATGGCTTGAAAGTTCTTGAAGCAGAATCATGACACGAAAACAAGTTCAAGTAAGATTTCCACTCGAAATAAGATTGTTATATTTATAGGAATTGAATCAAAGTTTGTATATGAGTATTACCTTGATTTAGAATGATATCTTACTGTAAACAACAAGGATTTCTTGAGGTTGGATGATCACTTTACAAGATTGGAAGTGAGCTAATAAACTTGGAAGTATTCTTGATTTTATGAAACTAGAACTTGTAGAATTTATGAAGAACACTTAGAAATTAAAGATGGAACTTGAGAGAGATCAATTAGATGAAGAAAATTGAAGAATTAAAGTGCTTTTAGGTGTTTTTGGTCATTGGTATATGGATTAGATATAAAGGATGTGTAATTTTGTTTACATGTAAATAAGTCATGAATGATTACTAATATTTTTGTAATTTTATGAGATATTTCATGCTAGTTGCCAAATGATGGTTCCCACATGTGTTAGGTGACTCACATGGTCTACTAAAAGCTGATCATTGGAGTGTATATACCAATAATACATACATCTAAAAGCTGTGTATTGTACGAGTACGAATACGGGTGCATACGAGTAGAATTGTTGATGAAACTGAACGAGGATGTAATTGTAAGCATTTTTGTTAAGTAGAAGTATTTTGATAAGTGTCTTGAAGTCTTTCAAAAGTGTATGAATACATATTAAAACACTACATGTATATACATTTTAACTGAGTCATTAAATCATCGTTAGTCGTTATATGTAAATGTTGTTTTGAAACCTTTAGGTTAACGATCTTGTTAAATGTTGTTAATCCATTATTTATTATATCTAAAGAGATGTTAAATTATTACATTATCATGATATCATGATGTATTAATTTATCTTAATATGATATATATACATTAAATGTCGTTACAACGATAATCGTTACATATATGTCTCGTTTCAAAATCATTAAGTTAGTAGTCTTGTTTTTACATATGTAGTTCATTGTTAATACACTTAATGACATGTTTACTTATCATTTATCATGATTAAACATAGTGTATTAATATCTTAATATGATACATATGTATTTAGTAGACGTTATCATAACGATAATCGTTATATATATCATTTCGAGTTTCTTAACTTAGTAATCACATTTCTTATGTATATCACACATTGTTAATATACTTAGTGAGATAATTACTCATCATAATCTCATGTCAACCATATATATTTGTCTATATATACCACAACATGTAGTTTTTATAAATTTATAACGTTCGTGAATCGCCGGTCAACTTGGGTGATCAATTGTCTATATGAAACTTATTTCATTTAATCAAGTCTTAACAAGTTTGATTGCTTAACACGTTGGAAACATTTAGTCATGTAAATATCAATCTCAATTAATATATATAAACATGGAAAAGTTCGGGTCACTACAGTACCTACTCGTTAAATAAATTTCTTCCCGAAATTTTAAGCTGTTGAAGGCGTTGACGAATCTTCTGGAAATAGATGCGGGTATTTCTTCTTCATCTGATCTTCTCGCTTCCAGGTGAACTTGGGTCCTCTACGAGCATTCCATCGAACCTTAACAATCGGTATCCTGTTTTGCTTAAGTCTCTTAACCTCACGATCCATTATTTCGACGGGTTCTTCAATGAATTGAAGTTTTTCATTGATTTGGATTTCGTCCAACGGAATAGTGAGATCTTCTTTAGCAAAACATTTCTTCAAATTCGAGATGTGGAAAGTGTTATGTACAGCCGTGAGTTGTTGAGGTAGCTCCAGTTGGTAAGCTACTGGTCCGACACGATCTATAATCTTGAATGGTCCAATGTACCTTGGATTTAGTTTCCCCCGTTTACCAAATCAAACAATGCCTTTCCAAGGTGAAACCTTAAGCATGACCATCTCTTCAATTTCAAATTCTATATCTTTTCTTTTGATGTCGGCGTAGCTCTTTTGTCGACTTTGGGCGGTTTTCAACCGTTGTTGAATTTGGATGATCTTCTCGGTAGTTTCTTGTATTATCTCCGGACCTGTAATCTGTCTATCCCCCATTTCACTCTAACAAATTGGAGACCTACACTTTCTACCATAAAGTGCTTCAAACGGCGTCATCTCAATGCTTGAATGGTAGCTGTTGTTGTAGGAAAATTCTGCTAACGGTAGATGTCGATCCCAACTTTTTCCGAAATCAATAACACATGCTCATAGCATGTCTTCAAGCATTTGTATCGTCCTTTCACTCTGCCCATCAGTTTGTGGATAATAGGCAGTACTCATGTCTAGACGAGTCCCCAATGCTTGCTGTAATGTCTGCCAGAATCTTGAAATAAATATGCCATCCCTATCAGAGATAATAGAGATTGGTATTCCATGTCTGGAGATGACTTCCTTCAAATACAGTCGTGCTAACTTCTCCATCTTGTCATCTTCTCTTATTGGCAGGAAGTATGCTGACTTGGTGAGACGATCAACTATTACCCAAATAGTATCATAACCACTTGCAGTCCTTGGCAATTTAGTAATGAAATCCATGGTAATGTTTTCCCATTTCCATTCCGGTATTTCAGGTTGTTGTAGTAGACCTGATGGTTTCTGATGTTCAGCTTTGACCTTAGAACACGTCAAACATTCTCCTACATATTTAGCAATATCGGCTTTCATACCCGGCCACCAAAAGTGTTTCTTGAGATCTTTATACATCTTCCCCGCTCCGGGATGTATTGAATATCTGGTTTTATGTGCTTCCTTAAGTACTATTTCTCTCACATCTCCAAACCTTGGTACCCAAATTCTATCAGCCCTATATCAGGTTCCGTCTTCCCGAATATTAAGATGTTTCTCTGATCCTTTGGGTATCTCATTCTTCAACTTTCCTTCTTTTACAACCCCCTGTTGAGCCTCCTTTATTTGAGTAGTAAGGTTAGTACGAATAATTATATTCATAGCTTTTACCCGTATAGGTTCTCTATCCTTTCTACTCAAAGCGTCAGCTACCACATCCGCCTTCCCTGGGTGGTATCGAATCTCAAAATCATAATCATTCAACAGTTCAATCCACCTGCGTTGTCTCATATTCAGTTGCTTCTGATTAAATATATGTTGGAGACTTTTTTGGTCGGTATATATAATACTTTTGACCCCATATAAATAATGCCTCCAAGTCTTTAATGCAAAAACAACAGCAACCAATTCCAAATCGTGAGTCGTATAATTTTGCTCGTGAATCTTCAATTGTCTAGACGCATAAGCAATCACCTTCGTTCGTTGCATTAATACACAACCGAGACCTTGCTTTGATGCGTCACAATAAATCACAAAATCATCATTCCCTTCAGGCAATGACAATATAGGTGCCGTAGTTAGCTTTTTCTTCAATAACTGAAACGCCTTCTCTTGTTCATCCTTCCATTCAAATTTCTTCCCTTTATGCGTTAATGCAGTCAAGGGTTTTGCTATTTTGGAGAAATCTTGGATGAATCTTCTGTAGTAACCAGCCAATCCTAAAAATTGACGTATATGCTTCGGAGTTTTTGGGGTTTCCCACTTTTCAACGGTTTCGATCTTTGCCGGGTCCACCTGGATACCTTCTTTGTTCACTATGTGATCGAGGAATTGAACTTCTTCCAACCAAAATGCACACTTTGAAAACTTAGCGTACAATTTTTCTTTCCTCAATACTTCTAGCACTTTTCTCAAATGTTCTTCGTGCTCTTGATCATTCTTTAAGTAAATAAGTATGTCATCGATGAAAACAATGACAAACTTGTCAAGATATGGCCCACACACTCGGTTCATAAGGTCCATGAACACAGCTGGTGCATTCGTCAATCCAAATGGCATAACCATAAAATCGTAATGACCGTAACGCGTCCTAAAAGCAGTCTTTGGAATATCATCCTCCTTCACCCGCATTTGATGATATCCAGAACGTAAATTGATCTTCGAATAAACAGACGAGCCTTGTAGTTGATCAAATAAGTCGTCGATTCTCGTTAGTGGATAACGGTTTTTGATGGTAAGTTTATTCAACTCTCTGTAGTCAATACACAACCTAAATGTACCATCCTTCTTCTTGACAAACAAAACAGGAGCTCCCCATGGTGATGTACTGGGTGCAAGTCTGTAAGGAGCACGAGCTATTGGTGCAGCTCCTGATACAAGATCTATTTGAAATTCAACAGATCGATGTGGAGGTAGTCCCGGTAATTCTTTCGGAAATACATCGGGAAATTCTTTTGCGACGGGAACATCATTGATGCTCTTTTCTTCAGTTTGTACTTTCTCGACGTGTGCTAGAACAGCATAGCAACCTTTTCTTATTAGTTTTTGTGCCTTCAAATTACTAATAAGATGTAGCTTCGTGTTGCCCTTTTCTCCGTACACCATTAAGGGTTCTCCTTCTTCTCATACAATGCGAATTGCATTTTTGTAACATACGATCTCCGCTTTCATCTCCTTCAGCCAGTCCATGCCACCTATTAGATCAAAACTCCCTAACTCTACTGGTATCAAATCAATCTTAAATATTTCTCTACCCAGTTTAATTTCTCGATTCCGGCATATATAATCTGCTGAAATTAATTTACCGTTTGCTAATTCGAGTAAAAATTTACTATCCAACGACGTCAATGGATAACTTAATTTAGCACAAAAATCTCTACTCATATAGCTTCTATCTGCACCCGAATCAAATAAAACGTAAGCAGATTTATTGTCAATAAGAAACGTACCCGTAACAAGTTCTGGGTCTTCCTGTGCCTCTGCCGCATTAATATTGAAAACTCTTCCGCGGCCTTGTCCATTCGTGTTCTCCTGGTTCGGGTAATTTCTAATAATGTGGCCCGGTTTTCCACATTTATAACAAACTACATTGGCATAACTTGCTCCGACACTACTTGCTCCGCCATTACTCGTTCCGACACCATTTGTTCCTTTCGTTCTGTTAACCCCTGGTCCGTAGACCTCACACTTCGCCGTGCTATGACCATTTCTTTTACACTTGTTGCAAAATTTGGTGCAGAACCCCGAGTGATACTTTTCACACCTTTAGCATAGCTGCTTCTGATTGTTGTTGTTGTTGCAGTTGTTATTGTTGTTGGGATGATTGTTGTAGTTGTTGTTGTTGTTGTTGTTGTTGTTGTGCCGTTTGTTGTAGTTGCGATTGATGTTGCGATTGTTGGGATAGTTGTTGTTGTATTGGTGACTCTTATCACCATTTTCCTCCCACTTTCTTTTGACTAGCTTCACGTTGGCCTCTTCGGCCGCCTGTTCTTTAATTCTTCCCTCAATCTGGTTCACTAGTTTGTGAGCCATTTTACATGCCTTTTGTATGGAGGCAGGCTCGTGTGAACTTATATCTTCTTAGATTCTCTCCGGTAACCCTTTCACAAACGCGTCGATCTTTTCTTCCTCATCTTCGAACGCTCTCGGACACAATAGGCACAATTCTGTGAATCGTATTTCGTACGAAGTAATAACGAATCCCTGTGTTCGTAACCCTGTAAGTTATGACTTGAGCTTATCGACCTCGGTTCTGGGACAGTACTTCTCGTTCATCAAGTGCTTGAATGCTGACCACGGTAGCGCGTAAGCAACATCTTGTCCCACTTGCTCTAGATAGGTATTCCACCATGTTAACGCAATACCTGTGAAGGTATGCGTAGCGTACTTCACTTTGTCTCCTTTAGCACACTTAATTATGTCAAACACCGATTTAACTTTCTCGGTCCACCGTTTCAATCTGATTGGTACTTCGGTCCCATCAAATTCTGAAGGTTTGCAGGCAGTGAATTCCTTGTAAGAGCATCCTACACGATTTCTTGCGCCGTTAGCTGTATTGCTAGATTCAGAGTTATTGTTGGTATGTAGCGCGGCCTGTACTACGGCTATGTTTGAAGCAAGAAAGGCACGAAATTCCTCTTCGCTCATATTCATGGTGTGTCGATTAGTCAGTGCCATTTCCTTCAAAATAGTCAAATGAAACAAGTTAATCATACAGAATATTAAGAGTAGTCAATAGTATTTCGTAGCATAATATGAACTCATTTATAAAAGCTTTTTCTTCATATTAGCGTTTTATAAGTTTAAATTCGGGTACTACCTACCCGTTAAGTTCATAGTTAGTAGCTAATATACAATCCAACTACTACAATTCCATATGAAAAATTGATTATAATAATATATCACATACAAATATTCTTCAAACTTACAACTTCGCTATATTACATATAACATGAAATATAGTACAATATGATACAGGACAGTTTTGAAGATAAATCTAGTTAATACGCAAGTTGTCCAGCAAAGGAAATAAAGACACGTAATTCATAAGTCCAGAAACAAGTCATGCATTCTGGTTTTACTAAGACGACTTCCCATCCTTGGTCTTGTGGAAAATAACTGTTATGACCATTGGCTAGGCAGCATGTTGTAATGTCGTCAAAAGGACGAGAGTTTCATAATGTCCAACAGCCCCGTAATAATCTAAAAACCTTGTTTCTCACCTCAACTACTGAATCCGTCACTTGTGGGAAGGTTTTATTTAAAAGTTGCAATCCGATGTTCTTTTTCTCACTTTGGTAAGAAGCGAACATCACTAACCCGTAAGCATAACATGCTTCTTTATGTTGCATGTTAGAAGCTCTTTCTAATTCACGAAATCCTATGTTGGGATATGTTGAGTCAAAATAGGTTCTTAACCCGTAGCGTAAAATTGCATTTGGGTTCCCCGCATTTAACGCTTTAAAAAAAACACAGCGTAACTTAAAGTCTCCCCAATGTGATATACCCCACCTATCAAAGGAAAGCCTTTTATAAACTAAGACATTTATGGAAATTCTTTCAAATGTTTGACAAGTTAATTTCACCATAACTAAATGTGCTGATGAATTCTGACCGACTCTAGACAAGATTTCCTCAATCATATCCTCTGGTAGGTCTTCTAAAATATTCGGTTGTCTACCCTTAACGTCCATTTTGTTTTTATACTGTAAAATAGACAAGGATTAGATTCGTAATAACAAACAATACAAGCAATATTTACATAGAACATAAAAGTACAAGCACACTACAATACATTTATTACATAACATGCTCACACCCCTCTAATCTGAATCACTGGTTTCTTCTTCTTCGGACTTGGTTCTTTTTCCTTATTTTCTAGGGATATATGATGTTCCTCTAATACGAGCCGTCATTTTCCACATTGGTTTAGAAAAACCTGGTGGTTTAGAGGTTCCCGGGTTATTGTCACGATATTGAAAATACGGGTGTTGACGGTACATATAAAGTTCATCGGGGTCGGAATCAGATTTCTCTATTTTGATGCCTTTTCCCTTATTATTTTCTTTTGCCTCATTAAATTGGGTCGGGGTAATTTCTATAACATCATCGGAATCCTCATCAGGATCCGATTCATTGGAAAATTGGTAATTTTCCCAATATTTTGCTTCCTTAGCGGAAACACCATTAACCATTATTAACTTTGGTCCATTAGTTGAGGATTTTCTTTTATTTGACTGGTTTTCTGTGGTTCCTACTATTTCCCCCTCCAGAACCTCTTCTTCTTCCGATTCCTCTTCTTCTGGTTCCTCTTCTTCCGGTTCCTCTTCTTCCGGTTCCGTTTCCTCTTCTTCCGGTTCTTCGGGAACTTGTGAATCTTGCCAATATATATTCGACTCTTCGTTATTATTAGGTGAGTCAATGGGATTTGTGCTAGAGGTAGACATCCATCACACAATATCAAACATGTTAAGAGATTAATATATCACATAATATTTACATGTTAATAATATATAGTTTCCAACAAAAATGTTAAGCAATCATTTTTAAAGAAAACACGGTCGAAGTCCAGACTCACTAATGCATCCTAACAAACTCGATAAGACACACTAATGCAAATTTTCTGGTTCTCTAAGACCAACGCTCGGATACCAACTGAAATGTCCCGTTCATATTGATTATAAACGTTCCATATTAATTGATTTCGTTGCGAGGTTTTGACCACTATATGAGACGTTTTTCAAAGACTGCATTCATTTTTAAAACAACCATAACCTTTATTTTATCAATAAAGGTTTTAAAAGCATTACGTAGATTATCAAATAATGATAATCTAAAATATACTGTTTACACATGACCATTACATAATGGTTTACAATAGAAATATATTACATCGACATATGTTTCTTGAATGCAGTTTTTACACAATATCATACAAACTTGGACTCCAAATCTTGTCCTTATTTTAGTATGCAACAGCGGAAGCTCTTAGTATTCACCTGAGAATAAACATGCTTTAACCGTCAACAAAAATGTTGGTGAGTTATAGGTTTAACCTATATATATCAAATCATAACAATAGACCACAAGATTTCATATTTCAATACACATCCCATACATAGAGATAAAAATCATTCATATGGTGAACACCTGGTAACCGACATTAACAAGATGCATATATAAGAATATCTCCATCATTCCGGGACACCCTTCGGATATGATATAAATTTCGAAGTACTAAAGTATCAGGTACTTTGGATGGGGTTTGTTAGGCCCAATAGATCTATCTTTAGAATTCGCGTCAATTAGGGTGTCTGTTCCCTAATTCTTAGATTACCAGACTTAATAAAAAGGGGCATATTCGATTTCGATAATTCAACCATAGAATGTAGTTTCACGTACTTGTGTCTATTTTGTAAATCATTTATAAAACATGCTTGTATTCTCATCCCAAAAATATTAGATTTTAAAAGTGGGACTATAACTCACTTTCACAGATTTTTTACTTCGTCGGGAAGTAAGACTTGGCCACTGGTCGATTCACGAACCCATAACAAATATGTACATATATATCAAAGTATGTTCAAAATATATTTATATCATTTTTAATACGTTTTACTGTTTTAAGTTTATTAAGTCAGCTGTCCTTGTTAGTAACCTACAACTAGTTGTCCACAGTTAGATGTACAGAAATAAATAGATATATATTATCTTGAATCAATCCACGACCCAGTGTATACACATCTCAGGCTAGATCACAACTCAAAGTATATATATTTTTGGAATCAACCTCAACCCTGTATAGCTAACTCCAACATTACTGCATATAGAGTGTCTATGGTTGTTCCAAATAATATATATACATGGGTCGATATGATATATCAAAACATTTGCATACGTGTCTATGGTATCCCAAGATTACATAATATATTAGAATACATGTATAATACAATATAAGTTAGCTAGGATATAATTTGTATAGATTTGTTAAACATTTCCCGTAGCTAAAAAGATCAAAAATATCCAATCTTGTTTTACCCATAACTTCTTCATTTTAAATCCGTTTTGAGTGAATTAAATTGCTATGGTTTCATATTGAACTCTAATTTAAGAATTCAAACAGAAAAAGTATAGGTTTATAGACGGAAATTTAAGTTACATGTCAATTACTAAAGAGGTAGTCATTTCCGTCGAAAGAACGACATCTTGATGACCATTTTGAAAAACATACTTTCACTTTGAGTTTAACCAAGATTTTTGGATATAGTTTCATGTTCATATGAAAAATAATTTTCCCCGAAGAACAACTTTTAAATCAAAGTTTATCATAGTTTTTAATTATCCAAACCAAAACAGCCCCCGGTTTCATTACGACGGCGTATATCCGATTTTATGGTGTTCATCGTGTTTCCAGGTTTTAAATCATTAAGTTAGCATATCATATAGATATAGAAAATGTGTTTAGTTGATTTTAAAAGTCAAGTTAGAAGGATTAACTTTTGTTTGTGAACAAGTTTAGAATTAACTAAACTATGTTCTAGTGATTACAAGTTTAAACCTTCGAATAAGATAGCTTTATATGTATGAATCGAATGATGTTATGAACATCATTACTACCTCAAGTTTTCTGGAAAAAACTACTGGAAATGATAAAAATAGATCTAGTTTCAAAGGATCCTTGGATGGCTTGAAAGTTCTTGAAGCAGAATCATGACACGAAAACAAGTTCAAGTAAGATTTCCACTCGAAATAAGATTGTTATAGTTATAGGAATTGAATCAAAGTTTGTATATGAGTATTACCTTGATTTAGAATGATATCTTACTGTAAACAACAAGGATTTCTTGAGGTTGGATGATCACTTTACAAGATTGAAAGTGAGCTAGTAAACTTGGAAGTATTCTTGATTTTATGAAACTAGAACTTGTAGAATTTATGAAGAACACTTAGAACTTGAAGATGAAACTTGAGAGAGATCAATTAGATGAGAAACTTGAGAGAGATCAATTAGATGAAAAAAATTGAAGAATGAAAGTGTTTGTAGGTGTTTTTGGTCGTTGGTATATGGATTAGATATAAAAGATGTGTAATTTTGTTTACATGTAAATAAGTCATGAATGATTACTAATATTTTTGTAATTTTATGAGATATTTCATGCTAGTCGCCAAATGATGGTTCTCACATGTGTTAGGTGACTCACATGGGCTGCTAAGAGCTGATTATTGGAGTGTATATACCAATAATACATACATCTAAAAGTTGTGTATTGTACGAGTACGAATACGGGTGCATACGAGTAGAATTGTTGATGAAACTGAACGAGGATGTAATTGTAAGCATTTTTGTTAAGTAGAAGTATTTTGATAAGTGTCTTGAAGTCTTTCAAAAGTGTATGAATACATATTAAAACACTACATGTATATACATTTTAACTGAGTCGTTAAATCATCGTTAGTCGTTATATGTAAATGTTGTTTTGAAACCTTTAGGTTAACGATCTTGTTAAATGTTGTTAATCCATTGTTTATTATATCTAAAGAGATGTTAAATTATTACATTATCATGATATCATGATGTATTAATTTATCTTAATATGATATATATACATTAAATGTCGTTACAACGATAATCGTTACATATATGTCTCGTTTCAAAATCATTAAGTTAGTAGTCTTGTTTTTACATATGTAGTTCATTGTTAATACACTTAATGACATGTTTACTTATCATTTATCATGATTAAACATAGTGTATCAATATCTTAATATGATACATATGTATTTAGTAGACGTTATCATAACGATAATCGTTATATATATCATTTCGAGTTTCTTAACTTAGTAATCTCATTTCTTATGTATATCACACATTGTTAATATACTTAGTGAGATACTTACTCATCATAATCTCATGTCAACCATATATATATGTCTATATATACCACAACATGTAGTTTTTACAAATTTGTAATGTTCGTGAATCACCGGTCAACTTGGGTGATCAATTGTCTATATGAAACTTATTTCATTTAATCAAGTCTTAACAAGTTTGATTGCTTAACACGTTGGAAACATTTAGTCATGTAAATATCAATCTAAATTAATATATATAAACATGGAAAAGTTCGGGTCACTACATATGCTTGTTGAGGTAGCCAATGGAAAACTTGAGAAAGTCGACCAAATTGGCCGAGGAGCTATTATCAACATAGCTGGTGTGGATTTCGAGATTGACTTGATACCCATCAAATTGGAAAGTTTTGATGTGATTGTCGGTATGGGCTGGTTGACCAAAGTAAGGGCCGACGTTATCTGTGGAGATAAAGCTCTTCGTATACCCCACGGAGGTGGTGAGCCACTGATTATTTACGGAGAGAGATGTAGTTCGAAGCTGAACCTCATTAGTTGCATGAAAGCACAAAAGATCATGAAGAAACGACGTCTTGCTGTTTTAGCACATGTGAAAACATTAGAAGCCGAGGTGAAGAGTGTAAATGATGTACGAGTTGTGAACGAATTTCCCGATGTCTTTCCGGAAGAATTGCCTGGATTACCACCACCGAGAGCAGTGGAGTTCCAGATCGATCTAGTGCCGGGAGCTGCACCCGTAGCTCGCGCACCTTATCGACTGGCACCTTCCGAACTGCAAGAGTTGCAGAGTCAATTGCAGGAATTGTTAGACCGTGGATTTATTCAACCGAGTTCATCGCCTTGGGGCGCACCTGTTTTATTCGTGAAGAAGAAGGACGGATCTTTCCATATGTGTATCGATTATCGTGAGCTGAAAAAGTTGACGATTAAGAATCGGTATTCCCTTCCCAGAAATGACGATCTTTTCGATCAGCTGCAAGGATCCAGCATTTATTCCAAGATCGATTTGCGATCCGGTTATCACCAATTGAGGGTGAAGGAGAGTGATGTGATGAAAACTGCGTTTAGAACCCGTTATGGTCACTATGAGTTTCTAGTGATGCCATTCGGTTTAACCAACGCACCTGCCGTGTTTATGGATCTCATGAATCGAGTATGCAAGCCATATCTGGACAAGTTCGTTATCATTTTCATAGATGATATCCTCATCTATTCCCGAAGTGAAGAAGAACATGAACAACATCTTCGACTAGTGTTGGAACTCTTGAGACAAGAGCAACTTTATGCCAAATTCTCCAAGTGTGAATTTTGGTTGAAGGAAGTCCAATTTCTGGGTCATATTGTGAGTGATCAAGGTATTAAAGTTGATCCCGCAAAGATCGAAGCTATCAGCAGGTGGGAAACCCCCACTACTCTGACTCACATCCTTCAATTTCTAGGTCTTGCCGATTACTAGCGAAGATTTATTGAAGGTTTCTCTCTGATTTCGCGACCTTTGACCGCGCTGACTCACAAAGGAAAGAAGTTCGTTTGGGAAAAAGAACACGAATCAGTATTTCAAAACTTGAAGCAGAAATTGACCACCGCACCTATCTTATCTCTTCCTGAAGGCAGTGATGATTTCGTCGTACATTGTGATGCCTCGAAAAATGGTCTTGGTTGCGTACTGATGCAAAGATCGAAGTTTATTGCCTATGCTTCTCGTCAACTAAAGATTCACGAGCAAAACTACACTACTCACGACCTCGAGCTCGGAGCCGTTGTCTTTGCACTCAAATTGTGGAGACACTATCTTTATGGGACTAAAAGTACCATCTTCACCGACCACAAAAGCCTCCAGCACATATTCGATCAGAAACAACTGAACATGAGGCAGCGACGATGGATCGAGATGCTGAACGACTATGATTGTGAACTTCGTTACCATCCTGGAAAGGAAAATGTTGTAGCCGATGCCCTGAGCCGGAAGGAGAGGACGATACCTCTTTGTGTCCGCGCCTTGAACGTCATCATTCATTCAAATCTCAATAGCCAGATCCGAGTAGCCTAAGATGAGGCTCTCAAAGAGGAGAATATTTATCAAGAACACTTGAACATTCTCGTTTCACGATTCGAGGTTAAGGAGACTGGACTCCGATGCTTTGCCGGAAGGATTTGGGTACCTAGTTATGGAGATCTACGAAGCCTTATACTAGATGAAGCCCACAAGTCGAGATATTCGATTCATCCAGGAACCGGTAAAATGTACCACGATCTCAAGGAACAGTATTGGTGGCCTAATCTTAAGAAGGATGTTGCAACTTACGTTGGTAAGTGTTTGACTTGCTCGAAAGTTAAGGCCGAACATCAAAGGCCATCTGGATTACTTCAACAACCGGAAATCCCGCAATGGAAGTGGGAAAGGATAACGATGGATTTCATCACAAAGCTACCGAAGACGGTAGGCGGTTATGATACCATCTGGGTTATCGTTGACCGACTTACCAAATCTGCACACTTCTTAGCCATGAAGGAAACAGATACGATGGAGAGACTCGCTCAACTATACATCAAAGAGGTTATATCCCGTCATGGTGTGCCCTTATAGATTATCTCAGATCGCGATACCCGTTTTGCTTCAAGATTTTGGCGTTCTTTGCAAGAAGCCTTGGGAACTCGTCTCGACATGAGCACCGCGTATCTCCCGCAGAATGACAGTCAGAGTGAACGAACGATTCAGACTTTGGAGGACATGTTGCGTGCCTGTGTTATTGACTTCGGAAAAGCTTGGGAAAGACATTTGTCGCTAGCAGAATTGTCTTACAACAACAGTTATCATTCGACTATTAATGCAGCACCTTTTGAAGCGTTGTATGGCCGCAAATGCCGTTCTCCTATTTGTTGGGCCGAAGTAGGCGAAAAGCAAATCACCGGACCCGAAGTAGTCCATGAAACAATCGAGAAGATTGTCCAAATTCAAGCGAGACTTAAGGTGGCCCGTGATCGCCAAAAGAGTTATGCCGACCTTAAACGTAAAGACTACGAATTCAACGTGGGTGACCGTGTAATGTTGAAGGTCGCACCTTGGAAAGGTGTGATACGTTTTGGAAAGCGTGGAAAGTTAAACCCGTGATATATTGGTCCTTTTGAAATCTTGGAACGTGTTGGACCCGTTGCTTACCATTTGGATCTTCCGACTCAGTTGAGCGCAGTTCACCCTACTTTTCACGTGTCGAATCTGAAGAAATGTCTTGCCGAATTCGAACTTGTCATCCCTCTCGATGAGCTTACGATTGATGACCAACTCCACTTTGTGGAAGAGCCTGTCAAAATCATGGACCGGGAGGTTAAGACTTTGAAGCACAATAAGAATCCAATTGTTCAAGTCCGATGGAATGCCAAACGTGGACCCGAGTTCACCTGCGAACGAGAGGATCAAATGATGCAGAAGTATCCTCACCTTTTCCCGACTTCTACACCTGCCTCAGCTTAAATTTCGGGACGAAATTTCCATTAACAGGTGAGTAATGTAACGACCCGACTTTTTCGACTTGCTTCTGTGCCTTGTGTTTTTGCGAAACTACGTATCTATGCGTACTGTGCTACTTTATACTCTGGAATCTTTATACACATGGCTTACTTTCATTTATGTGTTAAAACGTGCCTTTAAGTACGTAGGTTACTTAATTTGTTCACCGAAAACCTTTATGACCGTTAGTGTCACTTGACGTTACGAACAAACTGCGTACTGCGTACACGTTTAACTTTTGTCGTAATCGGAATATTATGACTACGAAATCTTAATTATTATTTTATAATAATAATTACTTGGGTTTTTGGATGCTTAATTACGCGTAGTAATTTACTTATGCTTACTAGTTAGTCTGTTGGACTTTCTACCTTGTTGGGCCTTAGCCCACCCTACACTAGTTAGTGGACTATTTAATTAGCCCAATTATTATTAGCTAGTGACCCATTAATATGTAAGACAAATGCCCATTTATTAGAAGAAACATGCTAGCATTTATGTCAAGTATTATCCTTAATGTTGCATGGGATCCTAACATAAGCACCAACTTTAGACAACCATTAACCAAAAAGCAAACTTTTGTCCCCCTTGTCCCCCCCTCTAAATCACGGCCATGACACCCCCTCCCATACCCCATTCACCTATAAATACTAGCCTTATTCCATCCATTTTACACTTGCTTTCATTTGTAATTCACACACACTCACTCTCTAATTCTTTCTCTAGTCTTTCTCTCTCTAAAAGTGTAAGTATTTTGAATTTCTCTTCTTCTTCTCCTTCTCATCATCACGAATTCATCATCATCATTATCATGGGTCTAGCTTTTTAGCTTTTGATCTTGATTACATCTTTTAGATTCAAACATGGATTTAAATCTTTCAAGAACATGGAAGATTCAAGCTTTCTAGCTTTGAATCTTCACCCACTTTTTAGATCTATATTTTTTAACTTTAATCTTGCTATTTTGTTATAAAGATTCAAACTTGTGTTTGTAATCTTCATGTAACTTAAAGATCCAAGCTTTATGCTTCAAGATCTTCAAGAACAACCAAGATGCAAGCTTTCTAGCTTGAATCTTCATATCTTTTGTTCGATCTAAGTTTTCTAACTTATGATCTCATTATTTTGTTATAAAGATCAAAACTTGTGTTTATGGTCTTCATATAACTTAAAGATCTAAGCTTTATGCTTCAAGTTCTTCAAGAACACTAAAGGTTCAAGCTTTCTAGCTTTGTGACCTTATAACTTGTGTGAAAGGGATCCAAGCTCTCTAGCTTAGGGTTCCATCACTTCATTTGACTTAGATTATGTTCATACTTTCTTGATTGAAGTAAAGTTTGTAGCTTTAGTTTTAAATGTAACTTGTAATTGTGTTAAGACTAAGGATATGATGTAACATTGGTTCATCATACATCTAAGACTCTTAAATGAGTTATGTTCTTACTTGGTCTTAACATATTGTGTGTTGATGGTAGAATCTTGGTCAAGGTGATGCTAACCCATTAACGAGTTGTACACTTGAAGCTACAAGCATCAAGGATGAGAACCGTGATGAGCATCAAACACTAAGAACCCCACCGGAGCACCTTGCTTACAGTTTTTGGGATCTGAACAGACCACCTGGGCTACTGGAAAGATGATTTTTAGTTAGTTCGGTTTGATTAGATGATTTTCCATTTAGACCTCGTCTTAATCCGAGTTACGGTTTAGGATTTATGGCCTTCCGAAAGTCATTACACCCTATTAACGTTGTGCTGAAATTTCTAACCTACTCGCACTTAAACCGTCGTCACGGTCAAACGAAGAGGAGTTTGGTTCTGGAAATTGTTCAGAAACTAGGGGACTCATATACGGAGCCATAGCCACTGATTACGCATCTTTTCGATTTACGTAGAGGCCGTAGCAGCTGACCGAAGTCAGCCTATTGTTTCCATCTCTATTCTTGTCAAACTTACTTAGCTTTTATGATGATGAACGATGATGATGATGACACTTAAACTTATTTTATGCACTATTAGAACTTATAAAGAGATCATACTGACCTAGTAACCTTTGATTTAGGTTGACGACCTTTCAGACCGACTTACTACTTGCACACTTTCGTATCGACTTGTATTGCTTATTCACTGTGAGTTATAGCATCCCTTTTTACTTTAACTATTTTGGAACTGAGAGTACATGCGCTTTTTACGTTTTACATACTAGGCACGAGTACTTAAACTTTATATATATGTGTGGGTTATACAACGGCATAAACTTTTCCCTTAGCTCGGTAACGTTTAGTCATTGGTTTTTGAACCGGTGAACGCGAATCTTAGATATGGATCCATAGGGTTTGACATCCCCACTCGGGCTAGTCGCGCTAGCATTTAACGGGTGTTTAATACTTCGTAAACTTACGCACTCGCCAAGTGTACTTTTAGGGGGTGATATTACGTTAAGTTAGTTACCAAGTGCCCACGGTTAAGTATATACTTTATCATACTGATTTGAAATACTGATTTGAAATGCTGGTTGAAGCACTGAAATCTCGTGGCCTACATTACATTACTGATTACAGACAAACTATAGCTCACCAACATTATTGTTGACGTTTTAAGCATGTTTTCTCAGGTGCTTAGAGGTTTGTTGCTTCCGCTGTTTAGACTTGCTGTCTTGGTGTTTAAACTTGCTGTTAAGGACCTGCTGTGCTAGAATTCTGCTGCATAACTTAGAGATGTCTCAATCATGGAACTTTTCTTTTGCATTTTTAGTTTATGTTATTTTCAAATAATGACTTTGTAACGACCTTTGTGTCACGCTATCTTTTGTAAACGCTATCTTTTTATAAATGCAAAACTGGTTTTCAAACAGCATATAGTATTTAACCGTGTAAAGATCCTGTTGATGACGAATCGTATACGATGGTTTTGTACGGGGCGTCACAGTAGGTATCTCCGTATGTATATTAACAATGAGTTATATACATAAAAATGAGACTACTAAATTAAGAAACTCGAAACGATATATATAACGATTATCGTTATTACAACGTCTTACTAAATACATATGTATCATATTAAAATATTGTTACACTATATTTAACATGATAAAATGATAATTATATATATCATTAAGTATGTTAACAATGAACTACATGTGTAAAACAAGACTACTCACTTAAGAATTTTGAATCGAAGCATATATGTAACGATTATCGTTGTAACGACATTTTAATGTATATATATCATATTACGATATATTCATACATCATAATATCATGATAATGTAATAATTTAACATCTCACTAGATATAATAAACAATGGGTTAACAACATTAAATGATATCGTTAACTTAAAGGTTTCAAAACAATACTTACATGTAACGACTAACGATGACTTAACGACTCAGTTAAAATGTATATACATGTAGTGTATTTAGATGTATTAGTACACTTTTGAAAGACTTCAAGACACATATCAAAGTACTTCTACTTAACAAAAATGCTTACAATTGCATTCTCATTCATTTTCGTCAATAATTCTACTCGTATGCAACCGTATTGGTACTCGTACAATACCCAGCTCCTAGACGTATATACTATTAGTATATACACATAATAATTCAGCTCTTAGCAGCCCTATATAGTCAAACAAACATGTGGAACCAACAATTAGACAAATAGCATGACTTATGAGCAAAGAAACAAAAACAAGAACTCCTTTTAACCCCACTCACCTTCACCACTCACCACCTACTCCATTTCACTTCCAATTTTCTTCCCAATTCTCTCTCAAAACACATACACTCTTCCATGAACGTCTAAGTTACAATTTTTCCAGCAAAAATAATCAAATACAAGCTTTGGTTATTGATAATGCTAAAAACGAACATATATTTCATAGCATTATTCCTCAAGAAAGACAAGCTTTTAGTTGCAATTGTTCTATTTACAAGTGATATTCGTTTAAATAATAAAAGGTGAAGACAAAAGGCAGATTCGACGAATTGAAGACTCAAACGACCAAAAAGCTCAAAAGTACAAAATACAATCAAAGAGGTTCCAATTATTGATAAGAAACGTCTTGAAATTACAAGAGTACAAGATTTAAAACGCAAAGTACAAGATATTAAATTATTCGCAAAGACGTTCGAAAATCCGGAACCGGGACCAGAGTCAACTCTCAACGCTCGACGCAACGGACTAAAAATTACAAGTTAACTATGTATATAAATATAATATAATATATAATTAATTATATAAATTATATATATATTATATTTATATAATAATCCGTCGGCAAGAACGGCTCCAAAATGGTGTGAGCTGTAAAATCGAACTCCGCGACTTGCGGAGTTCAAAGAGGGAAAAGGCCGCGACTCGCGGAGTTCACCTGGACTCAAATTCCTATAAAAGCCAACGCAGTTCGACGAAAAATCCATCCAAAAAATATCAATCTCTCTATATCTATACGTAAATATTTATATTTATATTTTAATTTTAATTTTAATTTTAATTTTAATTTTAATTCTAATAATAAGGGTATGTTAGCGAATATTGTAAGGGTGTAAGTCGAAATTCTGTCCGTGTAACGCTACGCTATTTTTAATCATTGTAAGTTATGTTCAACCTTTTTAATTTAATGTCTCGTAGCTAAGTTATTATTATGCTTATTTAAAACGAAGTAATCATGATGTTAGGCTAATTACTAAAATTAGGTAATTGGGCTTTGTACCATAATTGGGGGTTGGACAAAAGAACGACACTTGTGGAAATTAGACTATGGGCTATTAATGGGCTTTATATTTGTTTAACTAAATGATAGTTTGTTAATTTTAATATAAAGATTTACAATTGGACGTCCCTATAAATAACCATATACACTCAATCGGACACGATGGGCGGGATATTTATATGTACGAATAATCGTTCATTTAACCGGACACGGGAATGGATTAATAGCCACTAGAATTATTAAAACATGGGTGAAATTATGTACAAGGACACTTGGCATAATTGATAACAAAGTATTAAAACCTTGGGTTACACTCAGTCGACATCCTGGTGTAATTATTAAACAAAGTATTAAAATCTTGTTACAGTTTAAGTCCCCAATTAGTTGGAATATTTGACTTCGGGTATAAGAATAATTTGACGAGGACACTCGCACTTTATATTTATGACTGATGGACTGTTATGGACAAAAACCAGACGGACATATTAAATAATCCAGGACAAAGGACAATTAACCTATGGGCATAAAACTAAAATCAACACGTCAAACATCATGATTACGGAAGTTTAAATAAGCATAATTCTTTTATTTCATATTTAATTTCCTTTATTTTATATTTAATTGCACTTCTAATTATCGCACTTTTATTTATTGTTATTGTATTTAATTGCACTTTTAATTATCGTACTTTTTAATTATCGCACTTTTATTTATCGCAATTTCATTATCGTTATTTACTTTACGCTTTAAATTAAGTCTTTTATTTATTTTTAATATTTTACATTTGGTTTTAACTGCGACTAAAGTTTTTAAAATCGACAAACCGGTCATTAAACGGTAAAAAACCCCCTTTATAATAATAATATTACTTATATATATATTTGTATTTTTATAAATTTAAACTAATATAGCGTTAAGCTTTGTGAAAAAGATTCCCTGTGGAACGAACCGGACTTACTAAAAACTACACTACTGTACGATTAGGTACACTGCCTATAAGTGTTGTAGCAAGATTTAAGTATATTCATTCTATAAATAAATAAATATCTTGTGTAAAATTGTACCATATTTAATAGTATTTCCTTGTAAAATATAAGCTATTTTATATACACCTCGCATAACATCAAGCATTTTTGGCGCCGCTGCCGGGGAACTTAAACGCCGAAAGCACAACGCTAATAAAAAGAAAAAAAAATTTATTTTTAGTTTGCTAATATAAAAAAAATATACGCTTTTGTAAAAATACGTTTTAAATATTCAAAAATATAAAAAGAAAAACAAAAATATAAATATTTTTAAGAATTTGTTAAATATTAAAGTTTTATAAAGTTTCTTTATTTTTATTTTATAAAAATATAAGTTTTATTTAAATATTTTGGTTTAATTTAAAACATAAAATCAGAAACCGAAAAAAAAAACATTTATAAATCTAGTTTTATGAGTTTTATTTATAAAATTATAAAATATTTCTATTTTTATTTTAGGTTTTAAAATATAAGTTTTATTAAATTTATATAAATATATTTTATTTAAAACAGAAAAATAAATAAATAAAATATAAATAAAACTGACCTGTTGAATTTTGACCTGCATCTCTTCTGAGCTTGAACCCTCCGCGACTAGCGGAGTTATTGAACCGGACCGACCGCGACTCGCGGAGCCGTCTGACACGGGCCACACAGGAACCCTAACAGCATTAATTACGGGATAATTATTATTATTATTATTAATTTTAAAACCTAATTAGGGTTTGATTAGTTAATTAATTTTAATTAATTTAGTTTTATTTATTTAATTTGTAATATTAAGTTTATTTAGTTTTATTAATATATAAAAATTAATAGTTTTATAAAATAATAATATAAAAATAATATTTTTATAAAAAATTGTACTTTTTTTTACAACCTTTAGTATATTTTTATATTTTGTCCCTTTTTATTTATTTTTAGCGTAACTTTTGTGTTTTTCGCTAGTTTTTAGTTTTAAACTTAATTTTTGCCATAGTTATTTTTATTTATAGATTTTTAGGCTTTGTCGTAAAATTCCTTAAGTGCTTTTTCTTTAGACTAAGATCTAGGTGCTTTAGAATTTTGCGACGCCTTTTTAAATTTTAGTGCTTTTTTTTTAAGTTATTGCCATTTGGGATATAGTTTTACTTGTAAGCTTTAATATTTTTAGACACTTTTTACCTATGTATCAATTATCATTCCAATTAGTAATCTCAATTTGCGATTATAATTTTAAGTTAGTGGTAGTAATAAGGTTGGGTTAGTCGAGTGTTTTTAAGTTTTAAAGTCATTTTTTTTTCTTTCGTATTTTTCGACGCCTTTTATTTTTCGACCTTTTTTGATGCGCTCTTTTTCTTTCTTATTTCTCGTCATTCTAGTTTTTAGGACTTAGAATTTTTTCTACTTCTTATCTATACTTCTTAAAATTACGAAAATTTATTTTAAGTGGTTAAATTGATAGACATCAAAATTTTCTGGTTCGTAGTAATAGTTGGATTTGTACGTGGACCGGGTTATTGGAGCCAAACAGTCCTCAATTATATTGAGACCAAACGAATCTTGCCCCTCTTCTGCATCTTTTGGCTATTCGAAACGTGGGCAAAATCAGAAAAGTCTATTAATTGGATAACTTATATAATTTTTTCTTTCCTTTTAAAAAACTAATAGGATATTCAGTGAATGCACCGAGCAAGACGTTCACCACCTTTTGTACGTTCACCACCTTAACTAGATCAAGACATCTAGCAAATATTACCGCCGTTGATTTTCCTTTAGAATCGTCATCCAGTCGACCAAGTACTCCAATTCAAATTTCCGATAATCTATTTTTTTGAACCCGACCTCACAATTGAGAATCCGGATAATATTCAGGGACAATTCATAGATCCTGAACCATTAAATTTTCCTCCGGAACCACCAATCATTCAAACAGAGATTGTTGAGGAACGAACCATTAAATCAGAATCCTCTAGTGATTCGGATTCAACAAATTCAATTATGGAGAATCTGGAACCTTTAAGTATGGAAGACCGAATGAGAGCTAAACGCACTGGCCAAGGTCACACAATTACTCATCCTGACATTAATGCGCCAGATTATGAAATCAAAGGACAAATTCTACATATGGTGACTAATCAATGCCAATTTAGTGGTGCGCCGAAGGAAGATCCAAATGAACATCTTCGTACCTTTAATAGGATCTGCACACTATTTAAAATAAGAGAAGTTGAGGATGAACATATATATCTCATGTTATTTCCCTGGACTTTAAAGGGAGAAGGCAAAGATTGGTTGGAATCATTACCTGAAGGGGCGATTGATACATGGGACGTTTTAGTTGAAAATTTTCTTAAACAATTCTTTCCGGCATCTAAAGCCGTAAGACTTCAAGGAAAAATTGTTACGTTCACACAGAAGCCAAATGAAACTCTATATGAGGCGTGAACAAGATTTGGAAAGTTATTAAGAGGATGTCCGCAACATGGTTTAGATACCTGTCAAATAGTACAAATATTCTACCAAGGATGCGACATCACTACAAGGAAAGACATAGATATTGCAGCTGGTGGTTCCATTATGAAGAAAACTGAAACTGATGCTTACAAAATTATTGATAACACTGCTTCCCACTCACATGAGTGGCACCAAGAAAAAGATATCGTTAGATCATCTAAAGCAGCTAGAGCCGATTCTAGCCATGACTTAGATTCCATTTCCGCAAAGATAGATGCTGTCGAGAGACGAATGGAAAAGATGACTAAGGATATTCACTCAATACGAATTAGTTGTGAGCAGTGTGGAGGACCACATTTGACAAAAGATTGTCTCAGTATTGAATTAACAATGGAACAAAGAGAGAATATTTCATACATAAACCAAAGGCCTGGAAATAATTATCAGAATAATTATCAACCGCCAAGACCGATCTACAATCAAAACCAGAATTATAACAGAAATGTTCCATACAACAACCAACAAGGTCCTAGCAATCAACAAGTATCCAATAATACTTACAATCAGCAAAGACCTAATTTTCAAAACAAACCACCACAAACCGATGATAAAAGGCCGAATTTAGAAGATATGATGACGAAGCTAGTTGAAACTCAAACGCAGTTTTTCACATCTCAAAAACAAACTAATGAACAAAATGCTCAAGCATTTAGAAATCATTCAGCTTCTATTCAAAACTTGGAACAAGAAGTAAGTAACCTAGCAAGGTTAATAGGTGAAAGAAAACTGGGAAGTTTACCTAGTGATACAAATGCTAACCCCCGGAATGAAACAGCTAAAGCCATTACCACAAGAAGTGGTACAACACTTAAACCACCTGAAATACGTGTAACTTCTGATGAAGCTATTCCTACTCCACAAGAACCACAACCTGATCAAGATAAGGAAAAAAACCGGTAGTTGAAAAGGTTAATGAAGATAACACAGCTAAGGATAAACCTTATGTTAAACCATACCAACCACCACTTCCTTACCCGAGTAAAATGAAGAAAGAGAAACTTGAAGCCGAGCAATCCAAATTCTTGGATATGTTTAAACAGATAAATGTAAATCTTCCTTTCATTGATGTGATTTCAGGAATGCCTAGATATGCTAAATTCTTGAAAGATCTAATCACAAATAGAAAGAAAATGGAAGAACTCTCGGCCGTTACTATGAATGCTAATTGTTCAGCAGTGCTGTTGAATAAGATACCAGAAAAATTATCTGATCCAGGAAGTTTCACAATTCCATGTTTTCTGGGTAGTCTTAGTTCAATAGAAGCATTGGCAGACTTAGGTGCTAGTATAAATTTAATGCCGTATTCACTATACGCTAAACTAGACCTTGGAGAATTGAAACCAACAAGAATAAGCATACAACTAGCTGATCGATCAATAAAATATCCTAGAGGGATAATGGAGAACATGCTAGTTAAAGTTGGTACTTTAGTATTTCCAGTAGATTTTGTTGTTCTGGACATGGAAGAAGATTCTCAAGTTCCTTTCATATTAGAAAGACCATTCTTAAACACGGCTAAAGCAATGATAGACGTGTTTGGTAAGAAACTGACCCTAAGTATAGAGGATGAGAGTGTTACCTTTTCAGTTGATAGAGCAATGCAACAACCGCAATCTGCAGATGATACATGTTATTATATTCAAACTATAGATTCACATGCAGAATTGTTGGAAGAATTTCCAGAATTACAAGGAACAGGAGAATGTTCTTTAGGAGAAGGAACTGAACAAATTGATGAAGCTGAAATGTTAGCTACACTAATAGCAAATGGATATGAACCAATAACAGAAGAAATTCAAATGCTAAAAGAAGAAGACAGATATCGATATAAATCATCGATAGAATAACCACCGACATTAGAATTAAAGCCACTTCCAAACCATTTGGAATACGCTTATTTACATGGTGAATCTGAATTACCTGTAATAATATCGTCTTCTCTTACTGAAAATGAGAAATCATAACTCATTTCTGTGTTGAAAGCTCATAAACCAGCCATTGCATGGAAGATTCATGATATTAAAGGAATAAGTCCTTCGTATTGCACACATAAAATCCTTATAGAAGAAGGTCATAAAACGTATGTGCAACGCCAACGAAGACTAAATCCGAATATGCAAGATGTTGTTAAAAAGAAATAATTAAACTGCTAGATGCAGGTTTAATTTATCCAATTTCTGATAGTCCATGGGTAAGCCCAGTTCAATGCGTGCCTAAGAAGGGTGGCATGACTGTCATTACAAATGAGAAAAATGAGCTTATTTCTACTAGGACTGTAACAGGATGGCGTGTATGTATTGATTATAGAAAATTAAATGACGCCACCAGAAAAGATCACTTTCCCTTACCTTTTATTGATCAAATGTTGGAAAGATTAGCCGGAAATAGTTACTATTGTTTTCTTGATGGTTTTTCCGGATATTTTCAAATTCCAATAACACCCGAGGACCAAGAGAAAACCACGTTCACGTGCCCTTATGGTACTTTTGCTTACAAACGCATGCCATTTGGACTTTGCAACGCCCCTGCAACCTTTCAAAGGTGCATGATGGCGATTTTTCACGACATGATAGAAGAATGCATGGAAGTTTTCATGGATGACTTTTCAGTCTTCGGTGATACTTTTGAAACATGTCTAGCTAATCTTGAACGAATGCTGATTAGATGCGAACAATCAAATCTAGTTCTTAATTGGGAGAAATGCCATTTCATGGTTAAAGAAGGCATCGTTCTTGGACATAAAATTTCAAAAGAAGGAATTGAAGTAGATAGAGCTAAAGTAGATGTAATTGCTAAACTTCCACATCCCACCAATGTTAGAGGAGTTAGGAGTTTTCTAGAGCATGCCGGTTTTTACCGACGTTTCATAAAAGATTTTTCTAAAATTGCCACTCCTATGAATAAACTCCTAGAAAAAGATGCTCCATTCATCTTTTCAGATGAATGCATCAAATCTTTTAATATTCTTAAAGAGAAACTCACTAATGCGCCGATCATGATAACACCAAATTGGAATCTACCCTTTGAACTAATGTGCGATGCAAGTGATTTTGCAATGGGAGCCGTTTTAGGACAAAGGATTGAAAAACGATTTCAACCTATATATTATGCTAGTAAGACGTTACAAGGAGCACAAACGAATTACACAACTACTGAAAAAGAACTCCTTGCTATTGTCTTTGCTTTTGACAAATTTCGTTCATATCTCGTTCTAGCAAAAACGGTGGTCTATACCGACCATTCTGCTCTTAGATACCTATTTTCGAAACAAGATGCCAAACCAAGATTAATCCGTTGGATCTTACTCTTACAAGAGTTTGATATTGAAATCCGAGATAAAAAAGGAGCAGAAAATCTCGCCGCTGATCATCTTTCTCGTCTTGAAAATCCCGAATTAGAAGTTCTAAATGAATCGGCCATATAAGACAACTTTCCTGATGAATATCTATTGAAGATAGAATATAATGAAATTCCATGGTTTGCAGACTATGCAAACTATTTAGTATGTGGATTCCTTGAAAAAGGATTATCGTACCAAAAATGAAAGAAAATCTTCAGTGATATAAAACACTATTTCTGGGAAGATCCACATCTGTTTAAAAGTTGTCCAGATGGAATAATACGCCGATGTGTATTCGGAGATGAAGCTAGTAAAATTTTAAACCATTGTCACACAGGACCAACAGGAGGGCACTACGGGCCTGAACTAACAGCAAGAAAAGTTTATGATGCTGGATTCTATTGGCCTACAATTTACAAAGACGCACACCTTCTTTGCAAATCCTGTGATGCTTGTCAAAGAGCCGGAAAAATAAGTCAACGTGATGAAATGCCACAAAATGTCATTCAAGTATGTGAAGTATTTGACATTTGGGGTATTGACTTTATGAGTCCATTTCCAAAATCTCATAATAATCTCTATATTCTCGTAGCCATTGATTATGTATCTAAATGGGCGGAAGCACAAGCTCTCCCAACTAACGATGCACGAGTTGTAGTCAACTTTTTAAAACGTCTTTTTGCAAGGTTTGGAACACCGAAAGCTTTAATAAGTGATCGGGGTACTCATTTCTGTAATAATCAACTTAAGAAAGTTCTCAAAATATATGGAGTAACTCATAAAATCTCCACTGCTTATCATCCACAAACAAGTGGACAAGTTGAAAATACCAACCGAGCTTTAAAACATATTCTAGAAAAAACCGTAGGATCAAATCCGAAGGAATGGTCCATTAAATTAGAGGATGCACTCTGGGCTTTTAGAACAGCCTACAAAACTCCAATTGGAACCACACCTTTTAGACTTGTTTATGGAAAAGCATGTCATCTTCCAGTAGAAATTGAACACAAAGCATTTTGGGCTTTGAAGACATGTAATCTTGATTTACATGAAGCTGGACTTCTACGGTTAAGTCAACTAAACGAATTAGAAGAATTAAGACATGAAGCATACGAAAATTCGTTAATCTATAAGGAAAGAACGAAGAAATGGCATGATAAAAGAATCAGAAGTTCAAAAGAATTCAAAGAAGGAGACAGAGTTCTTCTTTTCAATTCACGATTCAAGCTATTTCCTGGAAAATTGAAATCAAGATGGTCTGGACCATTCATAGTCAAAAGAGTTTTCCCATACGGAACGATAGAATTAATAAATTCAAATGGGATTGAATTTTAGGTTAATGGTCACAGAGTTAAACACTACATAGATAGTCCGATGGAAGTCGACAACGAAGTTAATCACAATTTCGACACCACGGCTAACTAAGTGTGGGGAGAATCAAGTCTTTAAAGGATAATATGTATTTCTGTTAGAGTTAGATTTTCTGTTTTCGTGTAGTTCTCGAAAATAAAACCCAAATGGTCTTTCCCTAGCAGACCCTAAAGAACTAGTCTTCTCCCCCCATTCTGAATTTTTATTTTTTTAGGTTTTTACGAAATGAAGACTGCCTGTGAACTAAACCATGGTCTAATGCTACACGCTTTGATCACTAAACATAATAATGACACACTTTCGAGTGAAATAGTATCAGTAATCAGAGAAAGATTGGACAGAGTAAGAAAAGAATCCAGATGCGAAGATAATAAGTTACAATTTGGTAAAGGAAAATCAAAATCCGCAACGAAAAGAAGAGCACGACACCTTGAAAGATGTCACAAATGCGGAAAATGGTCACATGGAGGTAAATGTTCAAATAATCAAACCTATTCAAACACCGAATTTGTTACTTTATGCAGAGACGGACCGTTCATATGTTTAGAAGAAAAAACACTGAATGCTCGAGGTTATGCCTTTGTAGCTATGGAAAATCAATTAAACCGACTATCTTATGAGTGGGATAGATCATATCACTAAGAATACTATCTCACATGTAAGTCTGTACAGTTTTTATTTTTTTTATTTTCATTTTTAACCTTTTGATAATAAACGCTAATTTGTTCGCTATAAAGTATTAAATTGGTATTGAATAAAATTAGGTTTGGCGACCGAAATTATTGATATCATATAAAAATTTATTACATCACTGCGAAATTTAATGTTTATTCGTAAGGTATAAATATCTTTAATCAATCAACCCAAAATATTTCAAAAATTCGTCATGAGTTAAATTAGGTCATGGAACCGAAATTACTTTACCGAAAAGAGGGGCGCATATTTTTGATAATATTTGATTGATTAAAGTGGGATAAAAGCCAAAAAGATTTTTAATTTTATTTTTACTTTGTTTTTAAAATTAATATTAAAATAATATTGTAAACTTTTTAAAATCAATATACTTAAAATTGTAAATATTTGAAAAATTAATATTTTTAATATAAGTTTGCATGTATAAAAACAAAAATATAATTTAAATGATGTGCATGTATAAAAACAACGAGAAGGAATGAACAAATGATGTGCACCATTTATCATTCAACACAAACAACAATATGTTTGGAAAATTTGGTAAAATTTAATCATTTCTACGCTAATCACCCTCAATAATTTAAATTGTTACTGATTTCTTGCAAATGAGGGCATTGCAAGATCTTAAGTGTGGGAAGGGGTTAAATTCTTTCGGATTTTTAAAATTTTTATCTTAAACACTTGGTTACCATTAAAAATACTAGTAAAGCAGTAGTTGTATTAGAATCTAGTGCTCTCTGATAATAAAGAACAGCCCTAGTCTTATATACTGACTACCCAATTCTAGTAAAATTTTTCAAAATTTTCAATTAAATGAACTCAAAATCATGTTTATACATATTTATGAACGATAAAACTAGGTGTTAACACCGAAATTATTGTTACCTTGGAAAGGACATAAATTGAGAAACAAACCAAAATGTTAGAATTCATTTAAAATGAAATAGAGGACAATAAAAAGGAAAATAAAAGCCAAGTGTGGGAAAAATTACCAAGTTATCTTAAACATATGTCACATATTTCTGTAACAAATAACTGAAAATACTTTTGCTTTGGACTAAACTAAACTGTTTTACCCGATGAAAGAAAAGAAGAGATGGATCTACACGATGAATCAATTCCATCATTAAAAGGAAGTAAAGTCTTCCGAAAAAGAAACGCGCTTCTTGATTTAGGTCAGGAAGTTGTCGTCCAGACCAGCTGTAGGTTGACGAAAAATCTAGAAAAATCATCTCTAAAATCAGCAGGAAATCCACGGACCTCAGCATAAAACAGGGTCGCCAAGTGGTCAGCAGCCATGAGAAGGATTTATCTCGTAAAATGGGGGGGCACCGTGCAAATTAGCTGGATAAGACTAATGAATCAGATTCCCAGAAAGGATAATCTCCTTAAAGATCAAAAATCAGCTTTTAAGACTGATATTACTCAATCCTTGAGATTGACCTTAAAGATTGAGAATTCAAACTCATGGAATTCAATGATATCTAAACTCGAGCTTGAACGAGAAAATATTTTGATCAAATTATAAACCGATTTGTTTTCTGAAAACCCATTTTCAATGCGTTCATTACCTTTGAACGTAAAATCCTAGGAATTCACCTGGAATTCATTAGGTCACCTGAACCAAATCGGGTGTCAACCGTAAGAACGGTGGTTACATAGCATGGTCAAAGACAGGACCTTGTGCCAGACCGAAAAATTATAAGGGTGAGCTTTACTATTGATCCTACAAAGGATAGTAATTGCGTCCGACACGTTTTAGACCATAATTAAAAGCATGTCAGGGGACATTGCCTTAACAGTTGCTTGTTCAACGCTTTCCTTTACAACCAGACGGTAGTTTACCGAAAGGTAATATACGGAGCAAGTATACTGGACGTGTTGCTTTCCTAATATAAGGTTAGCAAGTGGGTGACACAAAACCATAAGTTTTGAGCCAAAATTTTCAAATCTAAAACCCACCAAACCCACAAAAATATTTTGCAAACACCGGTGAAGGGTTATTCCGGAAAACTAATCTAGGGTAAAAGCTAGATTAAAATTTTCAAAAGATCAAATGTTTTCATAAAGATCCAATTTCCTTAAAGGATCTAAATTTTATAGTCATGTGGGACTGTAAACCATATCGTTACTACCATTGTTTATACGGCCGTATAGAAATCACTGATGTACAAAGTGTGAAGAATAAAGAAGTGATTCTAGTATTTCAAGACTATATTGCTTGAGGACAAGCAACACTCAAGTGTGGAAATATTTGATAATGCTAAAAACGAACATATATTTCATAGCATTATTCCTCAAGAAAGACAAGCTTTTAGTTGCAATTGTTCTATTTACAAGTGATATTTGTTTAAATAATAAAAGGTGAAGACAAAAGGCAGATTCGACGAATTGAAGACGCAAACGACCAAAAAGCTCAAAAGTACAAAATACAATCAAAGAGGTTCCAATTATTGATAAGAAACGTCTCGAAATTACAAGAGTACAAGATTCAAAACGCAAAGTACAAGATATTAAATTATTCGCAAAGACGTTCGAAAATCCGGAACCGGGACCAGAGTCAACTCTCAACGCTCGACGCAACGGACTAAACATTACAAGTTAACTATGTATTACAAGTTAACTATGTATATAAATATAATATAATATATAATTAATTATATAAATTATATATATATATATTATATTTATATAATAATCCGTCGGCAAGAAAGGCTCCAAAATGGTGTGAGCTGTAAAATCGAACTCCGCGACTTGCGGAGTTCAAAGAGGGAAAAGGCCGCGACTCGCGGAGTTCACCTGGACTCAAATTCCTATAAAAGCCAACGCAGTTCGACGAAAAATCCATCCAAAAAATATCAATCTCTCTATATCTATACGTAAATATTTATATTTATATTTTAATTTTAATTTTAATTTTAATTCTAATAATAAGGGTATGTTAGCGAATATTGTAAGGATGTAAGTCAAAATTCTGTCCGTGTAACGCTACGCTATTTTTAATCATTGTAAGTTATGTTCAACCTTGTTAATTTATTGTCTCGTAGCTAAGTTATTATTATGCTTATTTAAAATGAAGTAATCATGATGTTGGGCTAATTACTAAAATTGGGTAATTGGGCTTTGTACCATAATTGGGGTTTGGACAAAAGAACGACACTTGTGAAAATTAGACTATGGGCTATTAATGGGCTTTATATTTGTTTAACTAAATGATAGTTTGTTAATTTTTAATATAGTTTGTTAAGGCTTATAAAAAAAAAAAAAAAACCAAACACCGCGACTCGCGGAGTTTGAAAGAGTCAAATGCCGCGACTCGCGGAGAGACCAAAACCCAGAATAAAATAAAACGAGCTGAACAGCTCAGTTGCACACACCCACCCACTCCAAACTGCGCAAACACCCGAAAAACACACACCAAATTCGCAATTTTTGACCGTTTATCATCAAATCTTTTACTAAAATCATGTTGAGAAGGATGCTATCAAGGAATTACTCAAGGAAAAATGTAAATTTCTACACCTAAACACCATTTAATCCGAAAATTAGTGTTCTTGAGCAATTTTTTCCCCAATTCGATTTTAATGCTTTTTAGTGTAATTATGCTTAAATTGCTTGTGTATTATGCTTGTATAACCTAGATTGATGCTATTTAACATGATTAGAAGCCTTAAACTTCAAATTTTGAGTAATCTAGGGTTTGTGTTCTTGAGCAAATTTGGGACTTTTTGATATAAACAGGTTATGGCCGATTTTTGTCATGAATTGTTGCTAAATTAAGTAGTGTAACATGTTTAGGTAGTTAAATGATCCAAACTTTGAGCCTAAGCATGATTTTGAGAATTAAAGTGGACTTTTTCAAGTCTAAAATTCATGAACTTGATTTTTGAGAGATAATGCCATTTAAAACTTGTTTAATTGCTAGTAATGATTATTTTGACATGTTATTTGAGTTGAATGCTTATGAACTTGGTGAACATTTTCGTATATGCTTATTTGAAAAAGTGTAGATTTGATAAAAATATGAAAATGAGCTTATGTTTGATATAAATTGAACATGTCATTGTAATTATTTTGATTGATGATATTGCTAACACTAATGCATATTTGGATGCACAAAAATTGTGTTTGATGTGTTTTGCAGACTGAAAGGGGTGAATCTTCATCCCAAGCTCGCAATGCTCCTGATGAGAATGCGGAACAACAGGAGGTGGATAACTACTACAAACAAGATATACCTCATCCAGTTATGACATTTTCTGATATGCACTTGGAAGATTTGCACCCGAACTTGAGATTTGACAGACTTTGGATAGATTATCCAAAATACCAAAGGGTCTTGCATACTCTTCATTCTAAAGCTGTTGAAGTACCTAGGGTAATAGAATGGGCACCGTTAGAAGCTGTATAATTAGCCGGGCCAATTAGGGAATTACTTACACAGAGGTATGATAATTCTACTTTTAACGATTGGGTACGTTTATTCAACATGCGTAGACCTGTATATAAAGTATGGTGTGAAGAATTATTGTGTAGTATAGAAATAAATGATCGGGTAACTAGTTTAACCGATCGATCTTTTATTAGATTTTTGTTAGGAGGTTCGATGCGCCACATGTCTTTACTAGACATGGCTCAAGCCTTACGTATATATACGCCTGAGGAGTTAGCATCTGCCGATTGTAGAGGGTTGATATTAAATGGTAGGAAAATTGATGAAAATTTTGATATGCATGGTGTATGGAGTCAAATGACTAGCCATCACCGATTTAAAGGGGAAAATTACTCTTATTTGGATAAAGATAGAGCAGAGTTAAGAGTAATTCATAGGTTTTTAGCTATTTCGATTACACAAAGAGGTAAGAATAAGAAAAAGGTAAATGAACAGGATTTGTTTTATCATATGTGTATTCGAGACCCACAAAGCGCTGTAAGTATACCTTATTGTGTGGGTTATTATTTATCAGCTATGGTTAGGGGGATGAGACCGCATAGCATAATAGGAGGTGGTATATTTATTACTTTGATTGCTGAATATCTCGGTGTGGATATAAGTCGGGGGGGATTGTTAGTCGAAGAACCAGAACCCCGCGATACAATAGGTTTAAATGTATACTATGGTGTGAAGGTTTTGAAGAGGCGAAATAACGCCGCAGTACAATACCATGGTAGACATCCACAGGTTGAGAGAAACCAACAGCCAGGTAATGTGGGAGGAGGAAATGAAATGACAGAAATGCAAAGGTTTATAGCTTCACAAGAGTATGAAAATGCTAGACATCGAGCATTTGAAGATTGACAAGTTCATCAAAACCAAATCATAGCTCATTGCCAACATGTAGGTAGAAACTATATTCCTACTCCATCGCCCGTATTTCCTTCCTGGTCTATAGAGATCCAACCACCGTATCCTACGTATAACCCAGCCGAAGCATTCTATAACACATACGGTTATGCATGGAACCCCTACTGGTATCAGTATCATCCCTAGTCTACTTAGTTTTATTTATTTTATTATTTGTAATGTTGATACATTTAATACTTATGTTAATATTGTAATAGTTTTTATAATTTTCTAATTTTTTTTATTAGATTTTAATAATTTTTGAATGTGGGATAATATACCAAACTTCAAAAATATGTATATATGTTTGCAGTTTATCTTATGTACACAACAGGGTAAAACAACGCATTTTCAAAGACTGGCATTAAGTTCAGCAAAAGCAACTAATTTTGACGACAAGATGCAAAATATATGTGAAATAACAACGAGAAGGAATGAACAAATGATGTGCACCATTTATCATTCAACACAAACAACAATATGTTTGGAAAATTTGGTAAAATTTAATCATTTCTACGCTAATCACCCTCAATAATTTAAATTGTTACTGATTTCTTGCAAATGAGGGCATTGCAAGATCTTAAGTGTGGGAAGGGGTTAAATTCTTTCGGATTTTTAAAATTTTTATCTTAAACACTTGGTTACCATTAAAAATACTAGTAAAGCAGTAGTTGTATTAGAATCTAGTGCTCTCTGATAATAAAGAACAGCCCTAGTCTTATATACTGACTACCCAATTCTAGTTAAATTTTTCAAAATTTTCAATTAAATGAACTCAAAATCATGTTTATACATATTTATGAACGATAAAACCAGGTGTTAACACCGAAATTATTGTTACCTTGGAAAGGACATAAATTGAGAAACAAACCAAAATGTTAGAATTCATTTAAAATGAAATAAAGGACAATAAAAAGGAAAATAAAAGCCAAGTGTGGGAAAAATTACCAAGTTATCTTAAACATATGTCACATATTTCTGTAACAAATAACTGAAAATACTTTTGCTTTGGACTAAACTAAACTGTTTTACCCGATGAAAGAAAAGAAGAGATGGATCTACACGATGAATCAATTCCATCATTAAAAGGAAGTAAAGTCTTCTGAAAAAGAAACGCGCTTCTTGATTTAGGTCAGGAAGTTGTCGTCCAGACCAGCTGTAGGTTGACGAAAAATCTAGAAAAATCATCTCTAAAATCAGCAGGAAATCCACGGACCTCAGCATAAAACAGGGTCGCCAAGTGGTCAGTAGCCATGAGAAGGATTTATCTCGTAAAATGGGGGGGCACCGTGCAAATTAGCTGGATAAGACTAATGAATCAGATTCCCAGAAAGGATAATCTCCTTAAAGATCAAAAATCAGCTTTTAAGACTGATATTACTCAATCCTTGAGATTGACCTTAAAGATTGAGAATTCAAACTCATGGAATTCAATGATATCTAAACTCGAGCTTGAACGAGAAAATATTTTGATCAAATTATAAACCGATTTGTTTTCTGAAAACCCATTTTCAATTCGTTCATTACCTTTGAACGTAAAATCCTAGGAATTCACCTGGAATTCATTAGGTCACCTGAACCAAATCGGGTGTCAACCGTAAGAACGGTGGTTGCATAGCATGGTCAAAGACAGGACCTTGTGCCAGACCGAAAAATTATAAGGGTGAGCTTTACTATTGATCCTACAAAGGATAGTAATTGCGTCCGACACGTTTTAGACCATAATTAAAAGCATGTCAGGGGACATTGCCTTAACAGTTGCTTGTTCAACGCTTTCCTTTACAACCAGACGGTAGTTTACCGAAAGGTAATATACGGAGCAAGTATACTGGACGTGTTGCTTTCCTAATACAAGGTTAGCAAGTGGGTGACACAAAACCATAAGTTTTGAGCCAAAATTTTCAAATCTAAAACCCACCAAACCCACAAAAATATTTTGCAAACACCGGTGAAGGGTTATTCCGGAAAACTAATCTAGGGTAAAAGCTAGATTAAAATTTTCAAAAGATCAAATGTTTTCATAAAGATCCAATTTCCTTAAAGGATCTAAATTTTATAGTCATGTGGGACTGTAAACCATATCGTTACTACCATTGTTTATACGGCCGTATAGAAATCACTGATGTACAAAGTGTGAAGAATAAAGAAGTGATTCTAGTATTTCAAGACTATATTGCTTGAGGACAAGCAACACTCAAGTGTGGGAATATTTGATAATGCTAAAAACGAACATATATTTCATAGCATTATTCCTCAAGAAAGACAAGCTTTTAGTTGCAATTGTTCTATTTACAAGTGATATTCGTTTAAATAATAAAAGGTGAAGACAAAAGGCAGATTCGACGAATTGAAGACGCAAACGACCAAAAAGCTCAAAAGTACAAAATACAATCAAAGAGGTTCCAATTATTGATAAGAAACGTCTCGAAATTACAAGAGTACAAGATTCAAAACGCAAAGTACAAGATATTAAATTATTCGCAAAGACGTTCGAAAATCCAGAACCGGGACCAGAGTCAACTCTCAACGCTCAACGCAGCGGACTAAACATTACAAGTTAATTATGTATTACAAGTTAACTATGTATATAAATATAATATAATATATAATTAATTATATAAATTATATATATATTATATTTATATAATAATCCGTCGGCAAGAAAGGCTCCAAAATGGTGTGAGCTGTAAAATCGAACTCCGCGACTTGCGGAGTTCAAAGAGGGAAAAGGCCGCGACTCGCGGAGTTCACCTGGACTCAAATTCCTATAAAAGCCAACGCAGTTCGACGAAAAATCCATCCAAAAAATATCAATCTCTCTATATCTATACGTAAATATTTATATTTATATTTTAATTTTAATTTTAATTTTAATTCTAATAATAAGGGTATGTTAGCGAATATTGTAAGGATGTAAGTCGAAATTCTGTCCGTGTAACGCTACGCTATTTTTAATCATTGTAAGTTATGTTCAACCTTTTTAATTTAATGTCTCGTAGCTAAGTTATTATTATGCTTATTTAAAATGAAGTAATCATGATGTTGGGCTAATTACTAAAATTGGGTAATTGGGCTTTGTACCATAATTGGGGTTTGGACAAAAGAACGACACTTGTGAAAATTAGACTATGGGCTATTAATGGGCTTTATATTTGTTTAACTAAATGATAGTTTGTTAATTTTAATATAAAGATTTACAATTGGACGTCCCTATAAATAACCATATACACTCAATCGGACACGATGGGCGGGATATTTATATGTACGAATAATCGTTCATTTAACCGGACACGGGAATGGATTAATAGCCACTAGAATTATTAAAATAGAGGTGAAATTATGTACAAGGACACTTGGCATAATTGATAACAAAGTATTAAAACCTTGGGTTACACTCAGTCGACATCCTGGTGTAATTATTAAACAAAGTATTAAAATCTTGTTACAGTTTAAGTCCCCAATTAGTTGGAATATTTGACTTCGGGTATAAGGATAATTTGACGAGGACACTCGCACTTTATATTTATGACTGATGGACTGTTATGGACAAAAACCAGACGGACATATTAAATAATCCAGGACAAAGGACAATTAACCCATGGGCATAAAACTAAAATCAACACGTCAAACATCATGATTACGGAAGTTTAAATAAGAATAATTCTTTTATTTCATATTTAATTTCCTTTATTTTATATTTAATTGCAATTCTAATTATCGCATTTTTATTTATTGTTATTGTATTTAATTGCACTTTTAATTATCGTACTTTTTAATTATCGCACTTTTATTTATCGCAATTTCATTATCGTTATTTACTTTACGCTTTAAATTAAGTCTTTTATTTATTTTTAATATTTTACATTTGGTTTTAACTGCGACTAAAGTTTTTAAAATCGACAAACCGGTCATTAAACGGTAAAAACCCCCCTTTATAATAATAATATTACTTATATATATATTTGTATTTTTATAAATTTAAACTAATATAGCGTTAAGCTTTGTGAAAAAGATTCCCTGTGGAACGAACCGGACTTACTAAAAACTACACTACTGTACGATTAGGTACACTGCCTATAAGTGTTGTAGCAAGGTTTAAGTATATCCATTCTATAAATAAATAAATATCTTGTGTAAAATTGTATCATATTTAATAGTATTTCCTTGTAAAATATAAGCTATTTTATATACACCTAGCATAACATCAGTTATTACCTATAATCATCATAAAAACAATTACTCAAGAACACATCAAGAACACTTCCAAGTTTACAAATTTACTTTCAAGTTTCCTAATCCATTCCAAGCAATCATCTAAGATCAAGAAACCTTTGTTATTTATAGTAGGTTATCTTTCTAAATCAAGGTAATATTCATATTCAAGCTTTGATTCAATTTCTATAACTATAACTATCTTAATTTGAGTAATAATCTTACTTGAACTTGTTTTAGTGTCATGATTCTACTTCAAGAACTTTCAAGCCATCCAAGGATCCTTTGAAGCTAGATCTATTTTTCTCATTTCCAGTAGGTTTATCCACAAAACCTGAGGTAGTAATGATGTTCATAAACATCATTCGATTCATATATATAAAACTACCTTATTCGAAGGTTTAAGCTTGTAATCACTAGAACATAGTTTAGTTAATTCTAAACTTGTTCGCAAATAAAAGTTAATCCTAACTTGACTTTTAAAATCAACTAAACACATGTTCTATATCTATATGATATGCAAACTTAATGATTTAAAACCTGAAAACACGAAAAACACCGTAAAACCGGATATACGCCGTCGTAGTAACACCGCGGGCAGTTTTGGGTTAGTTAATTTAAAACTATGATAAACTTTGATTTAAAAGTTGTTCTTCTGGAAAAATGATTTTTCTTATGAACATGAAACTATATCCAAAAATCATGGTTAAACTCAAAGTGAAAGTATGTTTTTCAAAATGGTCATCAAGACGTCGTTCTTTCGACTGAAATGACTACCTTTACAAAAATGACTTCTAATCTGTATTTCCGACGATAAACTTATACTTTTTCTGTTTTGATTCATAAACTTAAGTTCAATATGAAACTATAGCAACTTGAATCACTCAAAACGGATTTAAAACGAAGAAGTTATGGGTAAAACAACATTGGATAATTTTGCTTGATGTAGCTACATGAAAATTGGTAACAAATCTATATTAATCATATCCTAGCTAACTTATATTGTATCATACATGTATTCTAATATATTATGTAATCTTGGGATACCATAGACACGTATGCAAATGTTTTGACATATCATATCGACCCATGTATATATATTATTTGGAACAACCATAGACACTCTATATGCAGTAATGATTGAGTTAGCTATACCGGGTTGAGGTTGATTCCAAAAATATATATACTTTGAGTTGTGATCTAGCCTGAGACGTGTATACACTGGGTCGTGAATTGATTCAAGATAATATATATATATATCGATTTATTTTTGTACATCTAACTGTGGACAACTAGTTGTAGGTTACTAACGAGGACAGCTGACTTAATAAACTTAAAACATTAAAACGTATTAAAAATGTTGTAAATATATTTTGAACATACTTTGATATATATGTACATATTTGTTATAGGTTCGTGAATCGACCAGTGACCAAGTCTTACTTCCCGACGAAGTAAAAATCTGTGAAAGTGAGTTATAGTCCCACTTTTAAAATCTATTATTTTTTTGGGATGAGAATACATGCGATTTTATAAATGTTTTACAAAATAGACACAAGTAATCGAAAATACTTTCTATGTTGGATTATCGAACCGAATATGCCCCTTTTTAACTTGGTAGCCTAAGAATTAGGGAAATGACCCCTAATTGACGCGAATCCTAAAGATAGATCTATTTGGCCCAACAAGCCTCATCCGAGTTACGGATGCTTTAGTACTTCGATTTATCATATCCGATGAGAGTCCCGGAATGATGGGGATATTCTATATGCATCTTGTTAAGGTCGGTTACCAAGTGTTCAACATATGAATGATTTTTATCTCTATGCAGTTTGCGAAATGCCTGATATGAGATGTGTTATAAAAATGAAATCTTGTGGTCTATTATTATGATTTGATAATATGTAGGTTAAACCTATAACTCACCAACAATTTTGTTGACGTTTTTAGCATGTTTATTCTCAGGTGATTATTAAGAGCTTCCGCTGTTGCATACTAAATTAAGGACAAGATTTGGAGTCCATGCTTGTATAATATTGTTTAAAAACTGCATTCGAAGACTTATGTTGATGTGTAATATTATTGTAAACCATTATGTAATGGTCGTGTGAAAAACGCTATATTTTAGATTATCATTATTTGATAATCGTCGTAATATTTTAAAGGTTATGGTTTGTTTTAAAATCGAATGCAGTCTTTGAAAAACGTCTCATATAGAGGTCAAAACCTCGCAACGAAATCAATTAATATGGAACGTTTATAATCAATATGAACGGGACATTTCATTAATAGGTAACGAAAAGATGATTTATAGAAGCAAATGACCAAAACACTCAAATGATTAAGTTATACTTCGGGTAATATAGTTTATCATTGATTAAGTCTAATTATTGATAAATGTACACGTCGCAAAACGTAAAGTACGCGTTTTCTAAACGTACGAAAGGACGTTCGAGAAACCGGAACCGGGACATAAGTCGAGCGCCAACGTACAAGACAACCAGTGGCGGAACTTGGATCATTTTTTTAGGAGGGCCGGACAATAAAGATTTTAAAATACATTTACATGTAACACGAAAATCACCGTGTGTGTTTACTCATCTCATAACAAATCGTTAAATTTGCATCAATTTATTGAAAAGTAAACAATGTGAAATTGTTGATATTTTCTTATACATTTGTTCTAGGTAACTATAGATTATGCATAAATGTATAGATTTAACGAAATATTATTAAAAAAAATTCCCTGTTAGAGACCTTTATTTTATAAAGATCTGCAAATTTGTTTATATTACCATATAGCTTAATTATATTTATAACAATTTGGGACCAAACTAAAAAGCCTAAAATTTAAAAGATGAGTTCTAATTTACAATTTGATTAATTCCTGGAAGTTATACATAAAAGTAATGGAATTTTCTAACTTGGAGTTTAGAAATATGTCAATAGATAAACAATACAGGAGTGTAGGCAATATGTAAGCTACAAATTTAAGAGGGCCAAAATAGAAATACAACAATCAATAATCCATCACAACCCATAAATTACAAAATATATACACCATTGTCCAAATATTTAGGATGGCTAATGCCCTCCTTAGTCCCTTCTAAGATCCGCCAGTGAAGACAACGGAGCTAAAGTTACAAGTCAACCATGCACGAGAATATAATATAATATATAATTAATTAATATAAATTATATGTATTAAATATAAAATAATATGTCGAAAAACAAGAAAACAAATCAGGTGTGAGCTGGTTCAGGGAGCTCCGCGATCTCGGAGCTGTAAGGCATAAAAGCTCCACAATTGCGGAGCAGTCAAAATCAAAAATGCACTATAAAAAGGCCAGTTTGTTCGATGAGTTACACATCTATCTGCTCTATATATATATATATATATATATATATATATATATATATATATATATATATATATATATATATATATATATATATATATATATATATATATATATATATATATATATTTATATTATTATTATTATTATTATTATTATTATTAATCTTATAGTTAGGAGTATTATTATTAGTATTATTATGCATAAAATACTACGACAAGGTCATGACCGAGTTATTTCAAAACGGGTTTTTGAGCGGGGTGAAGCTAGAAAAATTATGGGTTATAGCTATGGAGATTATGGGTAATGTTCGTGGGTACCATAGGTGAATCAAAGGCTAACCTTTCATTTGTCATCTCCGTTGCATCTACGTACTTTCCTGCAATATTGAATCACAATATTGATACGTGAGCATTCATATCTTATCTTGTACATATTAATAGGGTATCCATGTCTAGTGCTCGAGTATATATGATTATGCATGCTTGTATGCTTAATTTCGTCGTTAAATAGGTTATAATGAATCACGAATTTAATACATATGCTACTGATATATAGTATATGATATGCATGTCGCTGGAAATCTATCGAAAAATTAATAACTTTTCATTTAGAAATCACGTGATTTCGATGAACGGATTAAAAGCTATGGTCAACTGAATTATGATTGACGTTAATTGAAATTGCTTTTGAATCTACAATTAATATTTAAACAACTTGTTAAAAAGATTAATAAATTGGATTTTTGAATACTACTAGTCGAGTAAATGAATTCTTATATAAGACACGTCTCGTTTTGTTAAACAATTGTCAAAGTTGACTTTTTTAGATGACTTTTGTTAACTTTTGCATGTCAGTCTCGAGCATTAGGATTGTGATACACTATGACCTGACCTAGCTTGTTAGACATGTATTGACCAACATATGTTCTCTAGGTTGAGATCTACGATTATTTTGCATTCCGAGTTTCGGTCACATTTCGGTGAATGACCTTATGTGTTGCTAAGGTGAGTTTCATTTGCTCCCCTTTTAATTGATTTTGCAATCTATATTTTTAGGCTGAGAATACATGCATTTTATTTTAAACGCAATGGACACAAGTACATATTAAATTCTACACTGAGTTTGAACTGAAAATCCCTTAGCTTTGGTAACTAGTAACTGCCAGTTATAAGAACTGGTGGGCGAGAGTAGTTGTATATGGATCCATAGGGCTTGACATCCCCGTCTGTTCAAGGTATAGAAATCCTAGCCTGAACTATAAAACAGACGTATGCTATTTGAGGTTAGTACACGTTGGATTGCGTGTATTGTACATGTTGGTTGCATGTATGTTAAAATAGGGGTACTTATTATAGACGTTAAAGTTTAGTTACCAGGGTGCTCAATCTTGTAGAATATTTTGATAAATGTTTCTGGATGAAACAACTGAAATCTTGTGATCCACCTTTACATACAGATTATGCGCAACATTAAAACTATGAACTCACCAACCTTTGTGTTGACACTTTTAAGCATGTTTATTCTCAGGTTCCTAGAAGTCTTCCGCTGTTTGCTTATATGTGATACACGCTATGTGCATGGAGTCATACATGCTTTATTCGAGAAAATGTTGCATTCACAAAATCATCACCATGTATCTTATTTTGACTGCATTATCAACGGATGTAGTATTGTAAACTATAATTTACGGTGATTGTCTATATATAGAAATCATCAAACGTCAAAAAACTTTGGAATTTGATATTCAATTATGGTGTGCCTTTTCAAAAGAATGCAATGTTTACAAAACGTATCATGTAGAGGTCAGTACCTCACTGTGAAATCGATGAATGATGTATTCGTCCAAATGGATTTGGACGGGTCATCACAACTCCCTACGGTATAATTATAGGTAATTATCACTAGTTACCCATCACCACCCGTAATTAACCATAGGTACGGCTTAGTTATCCGCGTTAGTTGCCCGCATTCACCATGGAGAGTTTTACATGCATGTGGGACCCTCGATGCTTTAAATTGTTTATACTCTGTGACAGTGGCAGATCCAGAAATATATTTCGACGGGGCAAAAGTTTGATCATAAAAAAAATTTTGAATAGAATTATAAAAAATATAACTACAACAGCAAGGATCGAACTTGGTACCATTAAGATGTTAACATGGAGCGCTAACCATTTGATCTATAAAAAATTGTTGTATATTTGGTACATTTATTATATAATACATAGCTTCGGTATGATTTTTATTATTATTTAATTAAAAAAAAATGACGAATAATTTTTAATCGTCGGGGGGCGGATGACCCCGGTTGCCCCAAGGTAGATCCGCCCCTGCTCTGTGATTTTTTTTTTTTTTGTACATTGTTATATATGATATGGAGTGTTTAGTTGTAGTATTTGATGAGTTAGCGATAGGATATGGATGCTTATGTGACGTTTATGTAGCAGTTAAGAAGTTGAATAGTGTGTGACGACCCGAAAATTTTTGACTAAATTTAAACTTAATCTTTATATAAGTTCGACATGATAAGCAAAGTCTGTAATGTTGAGTCTAGAAAATTTTGGAACGATGTTCATATATTCAATTGACCTTCGACTGCTCCCAACGATTCACGGACAATTATTACAAATAACTTTAAGTATATATATATAAATATATAAATATATATATATATATATATATATTATATATATATATATATATATATATATATATATATATAGATGTAGGAATTGGAAATAATAAAATTTAATCATTTGAATTAAGAATTATTAATATTAAGTATTGTCATTAAGAATGATTATTATTATTATCATTAATATTATTATATATATCATAAAATAAATAACATGTAATATTAATATCTAATATAATAAATTTAATTATAAGTTAAACTATAATTGTTATAATAATATTATTATTACTTTCAATATTAATATCTATATTAGTATTATTATATTATTATGAACATGGATATAAATGTAAATTGTTATATTGTTATTACTAATATTATTGTAATTAGTATTATTATTAGTATCATTCTTAGTATTATTTAGTATTATTATTATTATAAATATTATCATTTTATTTATTTATTTTTATTAACCGAAATTATTTATTTTATATATATTATTAGTATTATTAATTATGATTATTAATATTAATAGTATTATTAATATAATATTTATATTCATTAATTAATTGAAAAATTGTACATAACGATGCTGAAACCGTTACATATCCACATCAACATTCTGTAAATTTTGTTTCTGTTTAGTATTATTAGATATCAGAATAAATTGTACAAATCTGTTACAGCAATATCAAACTTTTTATATTTTTATTTTATATTTTTTTCTGTCCTTGTGATAATTCATGTCGATACACCTTCGCCTATAAAACAAATAATTTCTCAATGTATTAGGAAATCATTCAACTCGTCAATACCACTATCAATTGCAATCACAATCAACTGCCTTCATAAGAAAAAGAAATCAGAAAAGAAGAAAAACTATGAAATAAAACTCACGACCAAAATCACCCATTTCAACACTAATATCTCTCTTGATCATCTTCACGACACCACAACATCATCTCCTTCGGTCTTCTTCAACTGCACTCACGAACACCATTATGTAACCCACATCGAAAACCTCCTACTCATACTACTAGCCTGCTCTTATGTTTGTTTTCAAACCACACACCACTATAATTAACTTTCTGTTTTCCTTGAACCGACATCCTTCACCACCGCTACTAAGCCGCCACCTACTATCCTTGTTTTTGTTGATCACCAACACAATCCAAAAACCACCCAACGAAACCCACTGTTACCATTGTTTCTGTTTCTTGAACTATCAACCTACTTTCTCCTCTCTTTAATCGTCTATCTATCTCTTAAAATTCTGGTTGAACCGCCACTAGAACCATCATGTAAACCCGTTTTGGGCTGCTGCTTTTCTTCTATATGAAAACCATCATCACCATAACCACCAACACTGCTGCTGCCCATTTGGTTTGTATTTACAGGTTACTCAAAGCTCATTCGAAAAACACAACTACAATTATTAAATGTTGTTGCTTCGATTTAAAAATTAGTGCAGCTGTGATATTTGCTTATTTATATTCGTAAAATCAAAAGGTAACAACTTCATGTGTAGACTTTTGAGTGCACCACTTGTATCCCACTCAAATGACTTTACAGCTAGCAAACCAATAATTAATCGCAATATCCTAGAACTAACCTTCCACGCTGCAACTCGCTATTTCTTTCCATTATTATTCAAATGTTACGGGCTATAGATCCATCTACTTTAGGCCGTTTCCTGTTGGTGATGTCGGGCCAAGACCCAATTATCATTGTGGTTGGGCAGATGGCCTGTACGTGCCTGTTTAACCAAACTATTGCCAAGCCAAACCATGATGACGTAATAATATTACATGGTCTGATAAAAATGATAACTAGGATGAATTGATGATATCAATGATGATCGCGTTGTATAGATGATGATGATGTTTACGAGCATGATGATGGCGATTTAGATGATGAATATGTTTTGATGTTATGATAATAATAAATGTTAAAGTGTCTCGTTCCTGTTTTCATGACATCGAAACTACATGATATGTTTGTTGGGCTGTGACCTTGAGCTCAATATAACATGCAGTTGGGCCGAATTTATATTGGGCCGTGAGTATTTATTTTTCCTTGGGCCGTGTACTAGATTATATTGGGTTGCAAATGTTGGGGTTTAAACTATGATCCAGTTATTGTAGAATGGTAATGATGATGATATAAGATTATGATGTATAAGATAATGATGAGGTTAGGATACATGTTTGATGATGATGATATAAGATTATGATGTATAAGATAATGATGAGCTTAGGATACATGTTTGATGATGATGATATTGATGATGATGCCACGATGAAGATGATGATTGATGACTAGGTTATATTGATGTTGATGATTACCGTATGATGATGAAAATGTTTAGATGATTTAGTTGTTATGATAATATAGTATTATGACAAATGGTTTAGATGATGATGATGATGATGCAATAAGAAGATATATGGTGACGGAGGAACGGTTAGGGTTGTTATCGGGTCAGCGGGACGTCGCGGGTTCAAACCCGGACTTGGGCATTTTTTTAAGGGCTACTTCCTTGAGGTAGTTACTTATTATTATTATTATCATCATCATCATCATCATCATCATCATCATCATCATTATTATTATTGTTATTATTGTTATTATTATTATTATTATTATTATTATTATTATTATTATTATTATTATTATTATTATTATTATTATTATTATTATTAATATTATCATTTTTATTATTGCTAGTATCATTATTATTTTTATAAAAACCATATTATTATTATTACCAATATTACTATTAATATTATTATTATTACAATAAAAGTTAGTTATATAAAAATATACTTAATAAAACTATATTAATGCTTTATAAATTTTTATATAAAATAAATATAATTAAGTTAATAATGAAACATATAATTTATTAATATAATAATTATATCAATAATAATAATATATATATAAATTTGTACAGTTACATGGGTGTTAATATATATAAAAATGATATAGGTTCGTGAATCCGAGGCTAACCCTGCATTGTTCAGTTCTGTCGTATGCATATTTTTACTACAAAATATCGTACCATGAGTTCATTTGATTCCCTTTTACTCTTTATATTTTTGGGACTGAGAATACATGCGCTATTTTTTAACTGCTTTATTAAATGCTTTTGAAATATATTTTGAACTGAGAATACATCAAATGCTTTTATAAATGTTTGACGAGATAGACACAAGTAAAACATTCCTCGAATGAATTATTATGCAGACAGAAGTTCTGTGGATTATTATTGAATTAGTTGGACGTTATAATTGCCACTAATTGTTGTGAATATTTCCCCTGATTATTATTGCTTGGTAACCTAAGAATTAGAAACGGGTATGACCCTAATTCACGCGAATCCTAAAGGTAGCTACCGGGTTTAACACCCCCACCCAGAATGTTCACTAGACAGAAGAGCTAGTGGGCGTGGTGTTTAGTACTTCGAGGTTTATATATTATACAGACGAGATGTTCTGTTTTGGGGATATTATTGATGCGCATTATATGTTAAGGTCGGTTACCAAGCCAAGCAATGAATGCAAAGTGAATGTTATGTATCGAGAGAATGATTTTTTTTACACAGGTTATGTGTATTATATTTTGTGCACGAGATATGTGTACGGTTATTAAAAATCGCGAGGCAACCTACGGGGGAGAAAAGGATACGAACCTACTCTGCCAAGCATTATGAAAAATGGTTTCGTACACGAGATAGGTGTACTGTATTTAAAATCTTGTGGTCTATCAAAATGATGAATTTTATTGTTTACGATAAACTTATGAACTCACCAATCTTTTGGTTGACATTTTAAAGCATGTTTATTCTCAGGTAAGAAAGAAATCTTCCGCTGTGCATTTGCTCATCTTAGAGATATTACTTGGAGTCATTCATGACATATTTCAAAAGACGTTGCATTCGAGTCATTGAGTTCATCAAGAATATTATCAAGTCATTTATAGTTTAGATATATTATGAAATGGTATGCATGTCTGTCAACTTTCGATGAAATGAAAGTTTGTCTTTTAAAAACGAATGCAATGTTTGTAAAATGTATCATATAGAGGTCAAGTACCTCGCGATGTAACCAAATGTAATGTATTCGTCCAGATGGATTAGGACGGGTCGTTATATAGTGTTAGTCACGATGTGAAATGGTCAGATGTTTTTAGGTCAGATTCTGGTTTGACGGTTGTTGGCACGAGCTAGGATCGGTTGTAAACTTGTAATGTTACTAGTTTTTTGGTTGTTTGATCCGGTCTATGTAGCTTGTTGTCATTGTGTCACGGACTTATCTCGATAAGCTCACGTGCGGCACTTAGTCTCTACTAAGTCAGCCTTACTCGGACCTTATAACGATTCAAGTAACCAAAAGAGAAAATATTATAGAACAAGTGGAATTGAAGAAAATACTTATATTGCTTGAGAATGCTTTACAAGAGAGAATGTTTGAGATTTGAGGTGTGGTGTGCCAAATGAGACCACCCCTATTTATACTACTCCTAACACAAAATGGATGGCTAAGATTAATCTAAATCAATGGTTAGGATCTAAGTACTAGAAACTTCAAGTATATACATGGAGATAGATATTTCCATGAACATTCCATACCATTCCATGGAAGAACTCATGGGAAAGTTCTAGGGAGCTTCCATGATGTTCTTGGGCCTTCCATGAGGTTCTTGGGTTAAAACTCTTAATTGGGTCATAATCTTAGTGGGTTGGGCCACAAACTTGTTGGGTTGTGACATTCTCCCCCACCTAAGTTCGCGACGTCCTCGTCGTGTGATCCTCGTGATACTTCTTGATTTTGTCTGTGAACTGCCACAATAAGTCTTCGGCTTCCCAGCTTGCTTCACTATCGGGCAAGTTACGCCACTTAACTAGGTATCATGCCACAACAAGGTTTTTGGCTATAGGATCATGCTCTAATCCCTCCTTTATACGATCTTGAAGGAAGAATTGTGGTTTTGTGATCGCTGCAAACTCCGCCTTACGACTTAGGGCATCAGCTACCACATTGGCTTTCCCAGGCTTATACTCCAACACATAGTCAAATTCGGCTAAGAAGTCTTGCCAACGAGCTTGTTTGGGACTCAACTTCTTTTGGGTTTGAAAATAACTCGTTGCCACATTATCCGTCTTGATCACGAACCTTGATCCCAAAAGATAATGCCTCCATGTCCTCAAACAATAAATAATCGCTGTCATCTCTTTCTCTTGAACAGTGTACTTCCTTTCCGCCTCGTTAAGTTTTCGACTTTCGAACGCGATTGGGTGACCTTCTTGCATTAGAACTCCTCCAATAGCAAAGTCCGATGCGTCTGTGTGTAACTCGAACGGAATGGTCACATCCGGAAGTCTCAACACCGGTTCTTCCATGACCGCTCCTTTCAACTCTTCGAATGCTGCTTGACATTTCTCATTCCACAACCAAGCTTTGTTCTTCTTTAACAATTCTGTCAATGGAGCCGCTTTCGCTGAGTATCCCTTGATAAAACGACGATAGTAGTTTACTAAACCAAGAAAAGATCGTAAATCAGTCACCTTCATTGGTGCCTCCCACTCTTGAATTGCCTTGACCTTAGCCCCGTCCATAAGTAACTTCCCATTTTTAATTCGATGTCCAAGAAAATCCACCTCCTCTAAGCCGAATGAACATTTCTCTAGCTTCACATACAACTCGTTGTCCCTTAGTACTTGGAATACTTGCTTCAAGTGCCTCACATGATCTTCCATGGTATCGCTATACACGACTATGTCATCCAAGTACTCCACGACGAACTTGTCGAGGAAGTAGTGAAATAATTTGTTCATCAAAGTACAAAATGTGGCAGGGGCATTGGTTAAGCCAAAGGGCATGACTAGGAATTCATAAGCGCCATACCTCGTCACGCATGTGGTCTTAGCCTCATCTCCTTCGGCAATTCGGACTTGATAATATCCCGATCTCAAGTCTAACTTGGAGAAATATCTCGCCTTCCCAAGTTGATCGAACAAATCAGCAATAAGTGGGATTGGGTATTTGTTCTTGATAGTTACCTTGTTGAGTGCCCGGTAATCTATACACATCCTCAATGACCCATCCTTCTTTCTTTGAAATAGCACCGGAGCACCATACGGGGATTTTGACGGTCGGATGTATCCCGCATCCAGCAACTCCTTGAGTTGTCTTAGCAACTCCTCCAACTCGGGTGGTGGCATTCGGTATGGGGCTTTGGAAGGTGGTTTTGATCTCGGCTCCAACTCGATCGCATGGTCAACCTCCCTTCTAGGTGGTAACTTCTTTGGTAACTCCCTGGGCATGACATCCTTGAACTCATCAAGGACCTTCTCAATTTCCTTGGGTACCTCTAGTTTTCCCTTATCTTCAACCGTCTCTTGCTTTGCTACTGCTAAATAGCATGTCTCATTCTTGTTGTACCCCTTCTTGAATTGCATGGCCGAAAGTGACTTGGATGCACTCTTGCTTCCACGTTCGGTTGACACCATACAAGTCTTCTCACCATCCAAGATACACAGTGAATTAGCAAACGGCATAGGGAAACCGTGTACCTTATCTAGGAACTCCATCCCAAGTACCAACTTGAAGTCGTCCATAGGCACGACTGAGAGATCAATCATTCCTTCCCATTCTCCAATCTTCACATATACGTCTTTAGCCACCCCACTAATCGGTCTGGCACTCGTGTTCACCGTCTTCATCATGCCACTCTCTTTTGTTTCCTTAAGTCCTAGCCTTTTGGCTTCATCGGTGGAGATAAAGTTATGAGTTGCTCTCGTATCCACCAAAGCTCGTACCCGATCTCCACAAATGTTAATATCTACGAATTGGAGTCCTTTAGCCACTACCTTGGGTATCTCCGTCTTGGCCTTGATTGCGTTGAGGATATGCATTGATCCTATGCACCGCTCCTCATCCTAACAACCCGCCTTTTGAGCTTCCATAGCATGAAAGCTAGCTTTCTTCGGACAATCTCGGGCTCTATGCGGTCCATCACATATGAAGCATCCATCATTCTTGTAAGAAGTTTTTATGCTCTTGTTATTCCCGGTTGGTGGCTTACGTGTATTATCATTCCTTGATTGGGCGGGCTTATCTCCCCCACCTTTCTCATGGCTCACCTTCTTATCTTTTGACTTGAACGAATCTTTCCTATTAGCATGGTCGACTAGTGCCTCCGCTTGAGCAATTGCGGTGGCAAGGTCTTGGACTCCTCGTCTCTCCAACTCCGTTTTAGCCCAAGGTTGCAAACCATCGAGAAAATAGAAGAGGAGAATATCATCGGGAATATCTGGGATCTCCAGGCTAAGGTTCGTGAATTCTTTAATATACTCCCGAATCGTCCCGGAATGATGTAATTTACGTAGACGACTCATCGCATCCTTTTGAGCATTCTTGGGGTAGAATTGATTCTTAAGTTCAGTAAGGAAATCATCCCAAGTATCAATAGTAACCGTACCTTTCTCGATATCTCCATATCGACGACGCCACCATAACGCTGCGGTATCCTTCAGGTAACGGGTTGCCGTCTTGATCTTCATTGCATCATCCACTATGTTGACTCCCTCCAAGTATTGTTCCATCTCCCATATAAAATCATCAACCGCTCGGGCTTCCCGCTTCCCCACGAACGGTGACGGCTTGGGAACGTCCACTTTCGGATCATTGCATCCAGTGTTGCTACCCCCACTAGCCATGAATCTCAAACAAGAGTTCATGTTGGTTTGTAAATCCACGAGGCGTTGGTGAATAGTGGAGACCTCCCCCTCCATTTCGCCTCGCAACTTCGTAATCTCACCAATGAGCATACCCCTTAAGTCATGGATCTCACATCGCATGTCAACGTCTAGCACGTTGATTGCACTCTTGCAATCATCTTTCAATTCGTCAAAGTCCCCGTTCAAACCATCCAAACGTTGGTGGACGTCTTCGACCTTTGCTTTCACGTCATCCATGGATGTCTCTACATCCATGATCCTCTTGTCCAAGTTTGCGACAAAGTCTTTGGACGTACCTCGGTTCTTCTTGGCTCCTTGGCGAGTCTCTACCCGACCACGAGTCTCATCACCCATCACACCACTTGTTGCGCTCACATTCTTCTCGGTCTCGGTTGCCATCTCCTTGAATCGACTTTGATCTTGATACCAAATGTCACGGACTTATCTCGATAAGCTCTCGTGCGGCACTTAGTCTCTACTAAGTCAGCCTTACTCGGACCTTATAACGATTCAAGTAACCAAAAGAGAAAATATTATAGAACAAGTGGAATTGAAGAAAATACTTATATTGCTTGAGAATGCTTTACAAGAGAGAATGTTTGAGATTTGAGGTGTGGTGTGCCAAATGAGACCACCCCTATTTATACTACTCCTAACACAAAATGGATGGCTAAGATTAATCTAAATCAATGGTTAGGATCTAAGTATTAGAAACTTCAAGTATATACATGGAGATAGATATTTCTATGAACATTCCATACCATTCCATGGAAGAACTCATGAAAAAGTTCTAGGGAGCTTCCATGATGTTCTTGGGCCTTCCATGAGGTTCTTGGATTAAAACTCTTAATTGGGTCATAATCTTAGTGGGTTGGGCCACAAACTTGTTGGGTTGTGACAATTGGTACCCAATGTTTTAGTTATCAATTGTTTCGTTCAAGTATTACGTTGTAGTTACGGAGTATTGTTTTCAAACCCGGTATTTTTGAGAAAAAGAAAAATAAAAATTGAACATTGACAAAAAACTTTTTCCTACCAAACCACTATGAAAAGACCAATAATAATACTCCTTATTTCATTTCCTATATTTTTGAATCTAGCTAGTTACTAGACTGTTGACCAGTAGGTTTACTAGAATCTGGACCATAGTACTCAGTAAATCATACACTAGTAACAGTCAATGTACATCGTTCCTACATAATAAGCTGCTGTACTATTGTTTTACCTCTGTTTTTCTTCCAAATTATGTCACCTTTTTCACTTGTTTGTTTTAACTTCAAATCCCAAACAAAAGATTCCATCTTTTACAGTAATCTTTCTACTCCTTTTCACCCTTTTAACAGTTTACTGTCTCAAACTTCATTATCATTATTTATATTGATCTCAAAAGCTCCAAGTACTTTCATTCTTATGGGGTACACTTTCAACTCAATTTTTTCATTTTTCTTGAAAAAATATAAATACTAAAGAAAGTTGTTAACTTTCTGCATTAATTGGTGTTTTTAACAGGAGATGGCAATGACAAAGGAGAACCCATTTGTAGATTGGTTTCCTGACACTAGAAAAAATGGAGCTTTATGCACAGTGGGTCGACCCGGTTATAGTTCAAGTATTGGGTCAAGAAAGAATTTTCCTTCAAAATGGGATGATGCTGAAAAATGGGTTGTGAATGGTCATGAATCCCCTGCTCATGGTGTTGTAAAGTCTCATGATTTTATAGAAAAACATCAAAAAACAATTTCTGTATTTCAAGGTCCAAAAATTGCATCTTTGGACCACCATGATGGGTGTTCAGATAAAGCTTTGAATGGGTCCTTAGCCTCAGAGTCCATTGATGTGCTTCTTAAAGGTAAACTAACATTATCTACTCACGTCCTCTTCTTATTTTGTACTTGTTGTCTCTTTTGCTCCACATTGTCACATGCATTTGTGTTATAGTATTCGTATTACCTTATGGTTTATACCTTAATTACCACCTTTTTTGGGTGCCAAATATAAACAGGATTGTTAAATGTTTTGCTGTACATGAATTTGAATCATTTTGCCCCTTGAATCATAAATTTTCCTTTTTTTTTTTCCTTCAAATTTCAAAGTTTATTGTTTAGAATTGTGTTGTCATTTAAGACTACTATAAACATAAACAGGATTATTAAATGTTTTGCTGTTCATGAATTACAAACTTAGGGGCATACTCTGTGTATGGATCATCAATCTTTTAAATTTCATGAATTATGTTGCTGATTAATTGCACCAAAATGTAGCATTTTTTTCATTTGTACAAATATGTGCAATTAAAATGTTTAAATAAGGCATTTCTAAAATGATAGAAAAGGTGAAATATATGTGAAAGTACTTAGAATTGTGTTACACTTTAATGCAATTAACATATATGTAAATTCATATCCAATTGCAGATAAATTTACAAACGAGGTAGAACCTGCTTTTCCAAAGTACAATTGTTTGGAGTCAATGAGTGAAGGATTGTTACTCAAGAAAACAATGGAGAACACAATTAGCAAACCGAAAATGGAAGCGATTCAAGAGGCGAAAAACCGAGACATGGGGACCGAAATGACTCCAATAGGCAGCAGCACAAACTCACGGTCCCCAACACCATCGAAAAACTTGTCTCCACCACGACATAACACTCCAGAAAGTAGGTTACTATTAATGGATAATCATAGTAACTTGTTTGATATTGGTAAAGCTAAGATACAACCATGGACCCCATTTGATGCAAATTGGAGCTCGAGAGAGGACGAAGAAGAGGAAATATCGAAAAGTTTGCGACTTTTCGAGATGAATAATGATTGTCTTGAAATTATATCAGGTCCTAGACCTTCTGCTTGGGAAGAAAAAGAAATGTCTCAACCTTGCATAAGGTGGATTTAATTCAAAATAAATCATAGTTTTGGATGTAATAATTATTGACTTTTTAATATTCGTTATTTTGCAGGTATCAAATACAGGAAGCAAAAATTAAAGCATGGGTGAATCTGCAAAAAGCCAAAGCAGAAGCTCAATCAAGAAAACTTGAGGTAAAAAGTCACAATTTTGTTTATATGTTATTATGTGATTATTAAATTAAAGTTATGGATATTTGTAGCGACAGTCCTAAGTGACTGTCGAGAAGTAATGTATTGTACAAAGCGGTTAATGTTAGGACTGTTACGTGACGGTTATTAAAAAGACAAATGTTTTTTTTTTTGTTGCAAAATCCGTAAGTTATTAATGAAGAACTGGGTTGCAGGTAAAGATTCAGAAAATGAGAGCGAAATATGAAGAGAAGACGATGAAAAAGATGATGGTTGTTAATCGAAAAGCAGAGGAGTTAAGGGCTGCAGCTCAGCTCGAGCATTCGGAGACGATGGCTAAATCAAACAAGACAATGAACCATCGACCTAGTGTCGGTTTATCGGGTCACCACGGTTCGTGTGGTTGTTTGATCGGTAATCGATAGAGGAAGAGTTACGATTGGCAAAAAGGAAAGCATTACTAGATCAATAGGTTAATCCACAATTACACGTGGAATCAAAAAAGAAATTGATGTGACAAAAGAATACTTTTGTTTTGTAATGCATGTGAAAAGAGCGATGACTTGCTTCCATAATATGTCTGTTCAAAGATTTGGTTTTACTTGCACGGCATGACTTTTGTCTGTTCAAAGATTATATTCTTTGGTCCCAACCACTGTTTTTCAAAAGAGGGATAATTCTAACACACCATTTTTTGATACTCACACACCTATTTTAACCTTTTACTCTTCTAATAATACTTCATTTCTTTAAATTAGTGTGTGAAGATCAAAAAAGTGTGTGTGAGAATCATCCCCTTTTCAAAAGTAAATCAGTTGATCATGAGAGTCTTGTTATCATCACAAGTTTACAACAATCTCGTATTCAAAGATTATATATTAGGGTTGTCAGAAAAACGAAACAGTCATGTTATTACCGAGTTAAAAAAATTAAACCGCCCACATATATAACTAATAATAAAAAGTTTACATTTGGAAAAAATTTATATGTTACAAACATATTGTTGGAAGGTTTTTTTTGGGTGTGTATATGAGTATCTTACTTAAAAAAAAATGTAACCAACTTTTAGAAGTTACAAACATAAACAAACAAAACAAGAGAAAAACCAAAATATTGTATTAGAGCCCTCATATCGGATGGACCTTCCACCCTGCCCAGGCCACCGCCTAGGAGGGGCGTCATTGGCAGTGGTTCGCCCAGGTGGCCGCCCAACCCACCGCCCTACTTCTCGGATGGACCTTCCACCCGCCCAGGCCACCGCAGGACTCACCATTCGCAGTGGTTCGCTCAGGTGGCCGCCTTGATCACCGCCCTGCTTCTCGTCTCTCTGCTGGTCTTTCTGTGAAATATGTGTTGACGGATATATATGGAATATTATGTGGCACTTTTGATTATATACTTGATCATGCATATTTTACCACGGGGTTTAATATGTCTACTCAACACGTTAGAAGGGTGGAGTTTAAGGATCTTAGAACGAGGCTCTCCGGTCCGGCTACCGTGAATAACCCTGGCCGACATGATGATGTCGGCAGGGTGGCCAAGTGATTAAGTCCACCTTTTAATGATGATCGTCGATTAAAAGGCCCCAAACAAGGTAGTAGGTGCTAGTTAATCAAGAAACTAACCTGTTAACCTTGAGAAGATGCTAGATGATGTTGTTACGTAAGACGTGTAGCAGATGATGGTTACGTAACGTGATGATGTCTAGAATGATAGTTAGGGTTTGTATATATAGGCAAACCCTAATTCTAGAACCATCCGAGATAATGGCAATCCTTTCCATAACAAACTCTCCCGAATCACGGATGTAATTATGGAAAAGATATTCACTTGATAGCCAAGTAATCGCTGTTCCGGGAACAAAGGCATTAGATACGAATTCGCATACCGCATAACGCACATGAGCACACGCATACGCACCCTAGAGGGTGCCCGCATAGATATGGGGTGCGCATGCGGATTGCGGTATCATTATGTCCCCCCAGTTTGATGTTATATGGCGCAAGACATATGACATCAAACTATTAAGCGGAAAATACAAGAAAACGGCTAGCATTCAATGTTCCGCGTGCGTTTCGAGGTCATTTAATGCCTGTCACTGTCGCAGAAAACCATTCGGCTGACAAGACGTAAAGTGGCAGTTGGCAGGCGCGTGACAGCCACGCGCTCATAGGTAACCATACCCAACTGACATCCACGCGCGCACTTAAAATGCCACCCGTTGATCGCGTAACACGTGTATAGCCACGATCAACCCATGACTCCAAATCGTCACTATAAATAGCCCCAATTCACACACATTTTCATTTTTCAGCTCCAAGCTTCCCCAATACGCTGCTATATTCAATTCCGATCAAATCCTAAATACTCCGGCCACCGTCTAAAGGTTAGTAATTCTCCAACCACTCTATAGAAAATGACTAAGGCTAACGAGACCTATGTAGATAGTGTTAGATCGATTATAGAGCAGAAACACGTTGATTACTTAGTCAAACAATACCCACCGTTAGCGAAGTACAATCCGGTGCCACCCTTGTCTAATCAGCATGCTCACGAGCCACCGGAGAAGAAGGTGTCCATCTACGAACATGCGTTCAAGCACGGCAACTTTAGGGTTCCCCCTCCGACTTCTTCCTAGGCGTACTAGACCACTTCAGAGTGGGATTAGGACAACTACACCCTTATGCCATAGGTAAAATAGTACTGTTTGAGATGTGGTGCGTCGCACTCAACAAGGTACCGCTTGTTAAAGTTTTCTGTCATCTATACCGCTTGGCCAATCACCACAAATCCTGGTTCACCTTCTTCGCCCGACAAAATTTCACAAAAACCCCAAAGTCGAATGCGGGTAACTGGAAAGAAACGTTCTTTTACATTGACCAAACTGTAGTTGGTACCAATTTTCTGCAAACGCTTATATGGTGCGAGAAGGTGGAGAAGGATGTGAACAAAACCCCGGTCCTTGATGATGAGGAAACAAAGCTATTAGCGGAGTGCGCTAACGCACAGCTGGTGCACCGGTCATACGGGAACGTAATGTTGCGGTTAGGGAAGATCTCCGCACACTGGCCATGGGAAGATGTGCGTCCAGCCATAGTCGGACCGGATGGAAAGGGTAGGAATAGTATGATCACGTACTAATATAACAGTTTGCTATTTATATATGCTAACGCATGCGTACATGTTTGCAGAGATGAAGATGAAGAAAGTACTGACTGCGGAGGAGATTGCGGGCATTTCCTTCCGCAAGCAGAATGTGAATGAGCAGTTGGAGCAGGAGAATGTTGGCGAGAATGCACCTGCCACCTCCGGTAATAAGCGCAAGGCCGCCGAAGCCTCCCAACCCCAACTGAAGAAGAAGAAACTCACTCCCAAGCAGAGGGAGGATAAGCGGAACGAAAACTTCGTTCCCATCGAACCCCGTTCAGCGGATCTACCTCCCCCATCTTCTGGTAAGAGTTCTGCTTTCGCGCATACCGCATACTTAAGTTTGCATTTATTTAACCATTTATTAATACGCAGAGCATGCTGAAGAGACGCATCACACCCCACCGCGGGTCAATCCGGACCTTGAAGCTACCGCCGAGTCAAAGGACAAGACGATACACCTTCACTCTGAGTCTACACCAACCCCGCCACACGGCAGTTTCCGATTGGCGAACCTGGCGCAGCTCACCCAGTCATCGGCGGAAAACGCCGCAGAGCAATCCGCCTTCCTCCAACAAATCTTCCCGGCTGAGTTCCGCAACCAACTAGCCGCACTGCCATTTATCAGGCGCTCAACGCCTTCATTCAAAACGGCCTTGTCTTTTTTGGCATGGTTGCGGATCAAGCCCGCCGTTCCACTAACCTGTATCAAGTGGCCGTGCGGAAAGAAACAGAATTAGGGCTGCTGCAAGCGGGGGTTGAGCAGGTTAAGAAAGACAGGGACGCCGCGGAAGAAGCGCGCAAGGCGGTAGAGTTAACCGCGGCGAAAACCAAAACCGCATTGATTGAAGAGAGAAAGAAAAACCGCGAGCTGGTTGGGGCGGTTGACCAGTCCAAGGGGGAGACTGGTGGAGCTGGAAAAGGTTACAAGGGAGAAGGATGATGCGGTGACGGGCCGCGAACTAGCAGAGGCGGACTTGACAAAGCTTCGCACCGCTCTTCCTACCATTGCGCAGAAGGTGATGGATTCCGGGCCTGTGTCCGACAAGTTCAACGCCTATGTTGACGCGGTTAAAGACCACGAAATCAACAAGGCAGTGCTAGAGGTGATCCAAGCCTGCGGGCTCACACCGCCGTACCCCGACGTCGTGCAGAAAAAATTGAAGGAGGGTACGGCTGCGGTGCTCTTGGAAGCGGAAGAAGCCATCACTGCCATCCCGATCCCCCTAATTAATGCGTTTGCAGCGGACCCTAATATGTCGATTGATGGGTTCCTCAAGGAGGATTACTAGGAGGTTGTAATAGTTAGCGTCGTAAGTCCTATGCTTAGGCAGGCAATTGTAAATACAATATTTGGGCCTTAAGTCCCGTGATGGGCAGGCGTTTGAAACAATTACCATTTGTAATAACTTTATGTATATTATTATCGTGTTATGCATGCGTAGTGTATTAATTTGTTTATATACCGCGAATCAAAACAAAGAATTAACCGCATGCACATGCGCATAGTTAACCAAAACTTATGCGTATGATCAGGTACTGCGTAAAATAAACCAATACGTTAGCGATTTTACCTTGAACAACTTAGACTCAAAAGCTACTGCGGGGTGCACTTTAGCTGTATGTTAAGCAACGCAACTAAAAACAAACCAATGCTTTTATGCTTAAGAGTTCCTCACGCAAACCAATGCGAGAGTAATTACGCACAAGCAAACCAATGCTTGTATTTTTAAGTCGACTTGGTAGCCATCTAGTCTGCGTGGCGCTTGGCTAGGGGAAAACCAATTCCCTTCGCCTGCCGTTAATGTCTAGCCTTGTAACCAAACAGGATTCTGCCGCACGGGGGCTAGAGGACACCCCTTAAGTAGGCAGGAACCGCATACAAAAAGAAATAAACAATAAAAGTATGCGCGAGTAAATATTCAATTGGCATTAATAATGATTACAACCGCGACACATCCAAACGGACGGAAAATACATAGAAAAAATAATGTGCTAAAATAAATTGGAGTGATCAGGTCCATCCATCTACATATAACATTTTTTCAACAATGTCGCGTGCCAAGTGCGTTTCACAGGTTTTCCATCTAATGTCTCGAGATGGTATGCCCCGGTGTTGCTTGCTTTTGCTACCTTATACGGACCTTCCCAGCGGGGGCCCAATTTCCCAGTATCCTCCGCATGACTTGCGTCATTCTGACGCCAAACTAAGTCCCCGCACTTATAAGACCGCGAACGCACACGATACGATGATTGTAGTATTTTGCAATTTTCTGCTTGTTATTGGCTTCGTTTACCGCCGCAGAGAGTCTGCGTTCTTCAAGCAGATTAAGATTTTCCCGCAAAGCTTCTGAGTTATTTTGTTCGTCAAAATTCTGTATGCGGAACGTTGGTACCCCAACTTCTGCGGGCACAACAGCTTCTGATCCATAGACCAAACTGAACGGAGTCTCACCAGTGCTTGCTTTGGGCGTTGTTCTATGCGCCCACAAAACCTTTGGCAGTTCGTCCACCCAACCAACTCTACCATGGCCCAACCTAGCTTTGATTCCAACCACTATATCCCGGTTGGTGACTTCGCACTGGCCGTTCGCCTGCGGATGCGCAACGGATGTAAAAGTTTGCTTAATATTAAGCTCCGCACACCAGCTGCGGAAAGGATCTCCCGCAAATTGCGTACCATTATCACTAACAATTTCGTTTGGTATACCGAATCGACAAACTATGTCTTCCCATACAAAATTACGCACCCTTTTTCCTGATATTGTCGCCATCGGTCGCGCTTCAACCCATTTCGTGAAATAATCGATTGCAACAATCAAGAATTTGATTTTTCCTGCGTGTGTAGAGTATGCGTAAGATACTGACGTAAATAGCATACGGTATAAAATAAAAATATTACCTCGGCCTTTTGGAAATGGTCCGACTATGTCAATTGCCCATTTGCAGAATGGCCACGGTGAGGAGACCGGTATCATAGGATGCGCAGGTGCCCTGCTGATGGGTGCATGTATTTGGCAAGATTCACATTGCTTAACTATTCGTGCGGTATCTGCGTACATAGTGGGCCAATAATAACCTAGCCGCATAATTTTTGACACAATAGACATGTGCCCCGAATGAAGAGCGCATGCACCTTCATGCACCTCGCGTATAACCTCCTCTGCCTCTTTCGGGCCAATACACCTTAAGTGCGGCCCTAAATAATTTTTCCGATATAGGACATCACTCTCAAGGGCATATAGTGGTGCCTTGGTGCGGAAATTCTTCGCATCAACGGAGTCCGCAGGTGATGTGCCGTCCCGCAGGAAAGCAATAATGGGTGTCATCCATGTTGAGCTGGATTCCTCGACACGTGCTACCAAAGGCATCATAACGATGGATTTTGCATGCAGTTCTTCTATAAGAACTTTCTTCCCCAGATGATCAAAAGCCAAAGTGGCCAATTTGCTAAGCGCATCCGCTTTCTTATTTTGCCCCCGCATTACGTGGGAGATTTGAAAAGCTTCAAACTGGTCAGCGAGGTTATGAACAAGCGATAAATATTGCTGCATGGCAATGTCGTGTGCTTCAAAGTCCCCGCTGACTTGACTACATACCAGCTTTGAATCCACATAAGCGTGCAGAATTTTAACATTCAATTTATGCGTAATACGCATACCCGCTAACAGAGCCTCGTATTCTGCTTCGTTGTTCGTAACAGCAAAATTAAACCGTAGCGCATATGTATGCTCTTCGCCATCTGGACCAGTTAAAATTACACTCGCACCCGCGCCAGCTGTGCTGCAGGCACCATCGGTGTATAACTCCCATGGTGACATAGTTGGTGCAGGCGTATCTTGATGTTCTGCGGATGCCTCGACATCCGCAGGTAACTCTGCTAGGTAATCCGCAAGTATTTGACCCTTAACCGCGCTGCGCGAAGATAAATTTATTTCATGTTCTCCTAACTCAACTGCCCATTTAGCCATTCGGCCAGAAATCTCAGGCTTGTATAACACCTGAAAGAAAAATGATTGCGTTAGTCAATGCGGTAACCCCGGACATTGCCGCAAATTAGGCATGTACCACCCTGTTTGATCGGTTGATCAGTTAGAACCACGATTGGATGTGCTTGAAAGTACCGGCGCAAACGCCGCGCCGTGTGGACTAGCGCATATACTAGCTTTTCTATTGGTGAATAGTTTACTTCGCTTGATGTCAGCGTCTTGCTTACGAAGTAGACCGGCATTTGCGTCTGAGAAAACCTCAGCGTTATATTTCTGCGAAATAAATAATGCATGTAAATAAAAGTGGATTACCTTTTCGCGATCTGCGATAAGGACCGAGCTGATAGCCTCTTTCGATGCCGCAAGATACAGCGTAAGCGTTTCTCCTGATACTGGCGCGGTGAGTGTTGGTAATTCAGCGAGCACCTTCTTCATCTCCTGAAAGGCTGATTCTGCTTCCTGAGTCCACACGAAGTCTTTTTTCTTTAAACAATTCTTCAAAGTATTGAAGAATGGCAATTGTCGCTCTGCGGCCTTCGACAAAAACCGCGTGATCGCCGCAAGCTTCCCAGTTAGACTCTGCAAGTCTTTCTTTGTCTTCGGAGATGGTAAACTATCAATGGCTTCAATCTTTTTGGGATTTGCCTTGATTCCCCTCGGTGTCACCACATGACCTAGAAACTTGCCTTCCTCTTCTCCAAAACTACATTTGAGCGGGTTAAGCTTCATGTTTATCCTGCGTAGAGACGCAAACGTTTCTAGGATGTCCGCGAGCATTTCTTCTTCAGTGTTGCTCTTAATTACCAGGTCGTCAACGTACGCTTCAAGATTCCTACCAATTTGGTGTTTGAACGCCGCATCAATTACGCGCTGATAGGTTGCACCTGCGTTTTTTAATCCGAAGGGCATCTTCGTATAACAGTAAATACCTTGCGGCGTATGGAAAGCAGTCTTGTCCTCATCATCCGCAGCCATTAAGATTTGGTGATAACCCTTGTACGCGTCTAGAAAACACTTGTACCTGAACCCTGACAGTGATTCCACCTTCCAATCTATTTCCGGGAGAGGGTAGTTGTCCTTAGGACACGCTTTATTAATGTCTTTAAAATCAACACACATCCGCCAATTACCATCATACTTTTTGACTAACACGGGATTAGCAACCCATGTCTGATACCGCACCTCCCGTAGGATGTTTGCTTTAACAAGATTATCTACTTCTGCGCATAGCCAATCACTGCGCTCAAGAGCCATATGCCGCTTCTTTTGTCTAACGGGCGTGAGTGATGGGTTAACATTCAATTTATGTTCCGCAATGTCTCACGGTACCCCGGTCATGTCTGATTCACGCCACGCAAAAACATCTGCGTTAGCGGTCAATATTCCGTGCAATTTGGCCTTTGTTTCGGCTGACAAGCCTCCGCCGATTTTAATCCGCTTATCCGGATGTAAACGGTTTGCTATGACCGTACTGCTTGCGAGTTGTTCTCCTACGCTGGGAATGTTTACAGACACAACTGAACCACACAACTCGGTTGTTTGATGTGAAGCAATTGTGGCAACCCCTCCCTTCGTAGGAAACTTTATTAAACCATGCACCACCGACGGTATAATGTTAAAACGTCGTATTAAATTTCTCCCGAGCAACGCGTTGTACCGCGAAGTTGAACGAACCACGTAAAAGTCAACTAACTCGTGTCTAACCAATTGCGGATTCTTGTCATCCGCGAGTTCTATTATTAGCTCTATCCGGCCTAGCGGCCATGAGCTTTCCCCGGAGAACCCAGATAACGTAATATCAGACTGGCGTAGCTGCGTTTTAACTTCTGCAGGGAGGAAACGATAGCAATGCTCGTACATAATGTCCACGCCACTCCCGGTGTCAATATGCATGCGTTTAACTTGTACTACGCAAGTAGGGATGCGACACTTGATGATAATGGGCTCGTTAACTGTGTCGATTGACATTACAGGAGGAAATGTGATTGGGAGAAGTTCCCAGTCATGGTGATCATTGTACTTTCTCCGCTGGCTAACTTTCTCTGCGTCGACCATATTAATGGTTAAGTCGGCGTTTTTTGTTTTATCAACTTTTTGCCATGCGAAAGTTTTTGCCTTCGACCCTTCTTCTGCGGATTTTCCCTTGTCCTTCTTAGGTGGTTTTAGGTGATCCAATTTACCTGCGCGTAGTGCCTCGAGCACTCGTTCCATCAAGTTTTTGCATCGATTAGTGTCATGCCCGTAATCGTCATGGAATTCACAATACTTTGTTTTATCCCGCTTACCGAATTCTGTGAGCGGAGTTGTAACCGCAAAGGTTGCGCACACTGGTTCGGTTGCCAAAATTTCTTTTGGCGTTTTAGACAAACTTTTAAGCAGCGCATAGTTCTGATTATTGATGCCGTGCTAGTTATTGTTTCGATAATTGCCACTTGATTTCCCTTTATCATTCCTGATAGGACCACCGCTAGGATACCTTTAGCGAGAGTTGTTGCCACGATTTTGATCACGCGAACGATCATCATCGTCTTTCCTCTCGTTGCGTGAACTAGCTGTTGGAATATCATTATCTTCACCACTCCGCATATAGTCATGGCATTCATTAAGCGCTTCCGCATAAGTTGTTGGGACCGTATGGCGCAGACGCCTTACCAGTGTTGGATGACGTTATGAGTTTATACCATGTATGAGTCCGGAAATCTGTTGCTCTGGCTTGAGATCTGGTATGCGCAGACACTCATTAGTATATCTTGTGAGAAATTCACCCAAAGATTCCTTGGATTTCTGCACAATATCATGACATTCGATATGAGTGCGTTTGCGTGGCCTCTGATTCTGATATTGCAGCAAGAATTTCGTCCGCAGGTCCATAAACCCGGCTATACTACCCGCCGGCAGCTTATTAAACCATTTACGAGCAATACCCTGCAGTGTCATTGGAAATATCTGACACGAAACCGGATCCAACCAACCTTGAGTACGCAGTGCGCCTTCAAAACGCTGTAAGAAGTCATCTGGATCAGTTAAGCCATTGTAAGTACCCAACGTATGAGGTATCTTTGGCGCAGTTGGAAACGGATATGCAGTTATATGCGGAGGAAACTTATCGAAAGTAGTTGGTAGCTCAAAAGGTGGTTTAACAAGGTCACCTTTGAGCCCTGCGAAGAAACGCCTCATCATATCCTGAACAAAATCAGGTTGTGAAAATAGGTGGACCATGTCAGGAGGTGCCGCCTGCATAAATTGGCTTGCGAGGTTTGCCTGCCCCTGAATATTTTGCCAGGGCTGCCCTGGCGTCTGCGGATACAACCAAGGCTGATTTAGAAAAGAAGGCAGGCTTGCCGACGCAGAGTATACGGGTATCTGAAAAGATGCCTGCGAGACCTGAGGATATGCCGCTATAAGCCCAACCGTATGCGCAGTGCTTTGCTGTTCTGCGGTTATCGGCGTCCAATGAGAATTGGCATCCGGAATGACACCGAACCCCCAACTATTAAGTAATGCCTGCGCATCCGCAGGAGTCAAAAACTGCGAAATTAGACGCGGTGGTTGCCAAGGTTGCAACGGTGTAAACGATGAATTCTGCTGAACACTCTGCGTCTGCAGAGGGATTGAAACCGTGGTACTATAAATAGGTACCTGGCCGCAGCATACTACGTGCGGGCCTACTGTTTCACCGCTAATGCCTACCAAGATGACCCTTGGATCCACTGCGGAAAAATCCAACCGCGTGGTGGTAACTGGCGAGTTTGCTCTTAGCGGTGTAATCCCATCTGGATATATCGGCTTATACCTCTGAAAAGGCTCGCCGGATACAGGTGGAAGATATGGCGCGTATCCCGCCCCCGTAGTCATAGCCTGCGTATGCTGACTGCCAGATGGTGTGTTCTGATTATCCGTTTGAGTACGTTCCGACGAGTCCCCGGAAGTCATGATACTGTTAAAAGAAAAAATTCAAAAAATTTCGTGAACAATAAGCCTTATAATTCAAAACCTTTTAAAAGAGAAAGCAATTAAACAGTCTTGAACTAATTCGGCTCTCAATGAAAGCACCACTTGATCATGCATATTTTACCGGGGTTTAATATGCCTGCTCAACACGTTAGAAGGGTGGGGTTTAAGGATCTTAGAACGAGGCTCTCCGGTCCGGCTACCGTGAATAACCCTGACCGACATGATGATGTCGGCGGGGTGGCCAAGTGATTAAGTCCACCTTTTAATGATGATCGTCGATTAAAAGGCCCCAAACAAGGTAGTAGGTGCTAGTTAATCAAGAAACTAACCTGTTAACCTTGAGAAGATGCTAGATGATGTTGTTACGTAAGACGTGTAGCAGATGATGGTTACGTAACGTGATGATGTCTAGAATGATAGTTAGGGTTTGTATATATAGGCAAACCCTAATTCTAGAACCATCCGAGATAATGGCAATCCTTTCCATAACAAACTCCCCCGAATCACGGATGTAATTATGGAAAAGATATTCACTTGATAGCCAAGTAATCGTTGTTCCGGGAACAAAGGCATTAGATACGAATCCGCATACCGCATAACGCACATGAGCACACGCATACGCACCCTAGAGGGTGCCCGCATAGATATGGGGTGCGCATGCGGATTGCGGTATCATTAATACTTGTACATTTAATTAATTAATTAATATAATGGGTCCCAATTTTTATGAGGAAGTATGTTATTGTTGGTAGTGTTTAATCAAGGGTTAGTTCTTGAAAGGAAGTGCTAATGTGGCAGCTAGTCCTGAGGAGGAAGCTTGTAATGGTTGGGAGCACTTTTAGTGCCAAAACGAGTTCAATCATAAAATGCATCAGGTGCTACTTTAGCTACTTCCGCTGCTTGTATGGCTTTGTTGGGTAGCCGAAGGCCTGGGAAAAGATACATTGCACCTTCGGCTTTGTTGCAAGTAACACCATATAAGTTGTTCGGTGCATCTTCCAAATCTGTTTGTTGGGTCAAACCCGAAGTCAACAAAAGTTAAATTGTATTGTGTGCTTTAGGCTTATATAGAAGAGAGTATTGATGAGGGCTATTAATACACCAGAGTTCATTTGTGTCTAACCTAGCCATTGTATTGTAAAGAGTTCAAGGAAGCATTTTGTGGAAAACTCTCTAAACTTCGTAACCAATTTTTATCAATTTATCAATAAACATATTCTCAATATTTCTTGATGGTCATAGCTATGGATTAGTGTCATACACTATTATTCGATAATGAAATATGCTATCAAGACTAGACACGGCACTGATTCATCGACATATATGGCATAACATATAACAAAATCCAATCTGTATATTTGTTGCACTGACCTTTGCACGTCTCGCTAACGATTGTAGGATGCCATCATTTTCAGCAAAATAGGAGTCGTACGATTCATCTCCAACCTACATACAGACAGCAAACTGAATACTTGTTCCCTAACCTTCATATCATTGAACTGGATATATTTCGGACCAAGATAGATACTTTTGGAGGGCTCATAACGAGGCTTGCGAGAATTTGACCAAAAATATTCGAACAAAGATTCACAGATGCCACCTTGTATATTTGTTCCCTAACCTCTGGGCTAAAACCAATGACCTCCATGTAACCACCTCTTTCCCGCACTCACCATAGTACCCTAAAGACCACAAAATTTTTAGTCAAAGATTTTTAGAAATTTATATGAAACCGAAACGACGATACCTATAGCCAAGGTTGCAAAAATCGCTACTCGGGGAGTAGTTGGTCGCAGGGGCGGGCTTAGCTTAACTCAAGTGGTAGCTCGGGCTACCACTGAAATATGCGATGCAGTAGAAATTTTTATGGACTTTTGACTAGTGATACCACTGGATAGTGTAATTTTTTTGTGTGACACCACTGGATAGTGCAACTTTTTTGAGCTTTTAACTAGTGACACCACTGACTACGAATCCTAGATCCGCCATTGGTCGGTCGGGACTTATTAGAGAGTACTCGGCAACTCGAGGAGTACTCGGATGTTGACTAAGTTTGACTTTGGCATATTTTGACCGATCATTCGAGTAATCCCGAGTTTTGACCAATTTTCTGAGTAATCCGAATTTTGGCTGAGTTTGGCCGAGTTCTCGCCGAGTACTCCCCCAAGTTGCCAAAACCGAATACTCACCGAGTAATTTCGAGTTCTGCAACACTGCCTATAGCACTAGGTTTCTGGTAATATGAACACATACAAGGGTGCCACCATGAACACATACTGAGGAATTGGACAGAATATTTCATCATTTTCTGATCGTATTAGAAACTGCATCATCATATGGACCTGGTATTTAAAGAAATTACAACATACTATCGATATGACATGTTCCAATAGTTTCAAAATATATTTGCATAAAAAAAGCAATAACACAGATTAGAAATCTTACCGCTGGACTTGCAACATCAGGAAAGCCATCACGAGCTTCGATTCCAGCAGCAATCGTATCTCACGCATTCCCTTAACACCGTGATACCAACTTTACAACTCATGTCATACTATTACAGTATTACCCCCTCAAAAGGTTAAGAACCTGGATTCGCTAGCAACTCTTGCAGCAATTTCTGTTAATATTATTGTGAAGTACACATCAGCAAAAATCAACATCTGGTAACATACAAGGATTACTAAATAATGTACTAGCAACTTGTCCACTAATATTTCCATTAACAAATCATTGACCCATAGTCAACAAAAATCATTTCATTACTGGAAACAATTTCACCGCGTACAGCATACTCACATTTCAAAACCTGCCGCCAATAAGCGGATAAGCATTATTACTACCTAAATCATTCTAGGTAACCTTAATTTTATGTATTCAGAGATATGTTGATTATTACAAGTCAATAAGCAATACGCTAAAAGCAGACAACTACTTGAATAAACAAATCCCAAATACCCGGATACCCCAAAAGCAATCAATTTAAATTTAAAGCTACGATATATAATACGGAGTACTAAATACTTATAGACTATGTTCATAGTTGGCTGTCTCATTTAATTTAAAAGTCTATGTTTGATACAATAAGCATTTAAAAAACTTGGGTCATTTTATGCCCCGTTAGATTGCACGTACCCCCACATATCCAGAGACGTCTTTACTTCATAGATTCACTCACATGATACACATATAATAAATATCATGAAGCAACTGATGATTAAGGCATTAAATATGGAAATGGTCAATTATTAACAATAAACTAATAGCTAATACTACTAAATATCGAGCTAACAAGCCTAGAATAGAAATAACAATAATAATCAAATCAATCAACGGATAAAAAAAACTCTACGAAATCAGACAAATAAAATACTTTAGGGTGGATTGAGTGATCCAACGGTAACAGGAGGCGTTGACTGATCGGAAGCCATTGACGTGCAAACCTCGAAGTATAATTATGATTATTATTATAATATCTAGAATTTGAAGATGAAATTGATGATGATGTATTGTATTGATGAGATTAGAATGGTGATTGAATAATAATAATGAGGAAGTTGTTGATGTAATTTTGAGTAAACTTTTGGGTCTATCACTCTATGTGCTACGACGCAGGAAAAATCAACCCCAATTTAAAACCCATTTATTTATGTATTACGGAGTATTTATTTACAATTAAGACGGCACGGTATCGGCAGTTTGATTTGCGCTAAAATTTGTGGGTCGTTATTAAGACCCTGTCCTATTTCCTTTTTTATGGGTGGTCAAAAAAAAAAAAAAAAAAACTAGGGATGACAATGGATCGGATATGGACCGGGTGATGTCGTATTCATATTGATATTCATTTAGTTTTTCTTCATCTATATCCATATTCATTTACTTTCAGATCATTCGTTCATATTCATATCCAATGAATTAAGCTGGTTAATGGATATCCAATGGATATTAAAAAAAATATTATAGTATTTTTTAACATGCGATTAAAACGTAAACGTAGTATACCAAAAATATGTATGACATGACATTAAAAAATTCTATCCATAAAAATGTGTAATATTTGTCGAAGATATAACAAAATTTGCTAAACTTATTATAAAACATTGATTATAAAAAATTAAATATGAAATTTGTAAGTTTATTTTGTTAGATATACATATTTTATTGTAATATATTATAGTAATTTTATTATAGGTTTGAAAGTAAAATGTAAATTTAACGATAAATGAGCTTGTAATAGTAAATATATAAGAATATATCTATATTTATGTATTTGTATACGTATTTCGGGTGGTAATGGATATATCCATTGATGAAACTTTTCATCCATGTACATATCCATATCCATTTAGATTCATATATATCCGTATCCATATCCATTTAGGTTGATCCATATCCATCACGAAGCGGGTGAATCGAGTGGCCATTGCCATCCCTAGTCAAAACTGATACCTACGAGCGTCTTGTGTTTTAAACGAGTATCTTGAACATTAGACGACGCATTTTAGCTTCGGATTATTTTAGGCTTAAAGCCATTAGACCACCATTAAATGTAACTGTGCCATTAACTGTAATGGTATACTTTTTTGTGACGTGGTAAGGTTATTATTTTACCTTCGTTAACTCAAAGGATCAAGTTTTTGTGTCAAATATTGATAGGGGATGTGGTAAAATCTGATTGGAAATGGCCCATAAAAATAAATTAATTACAAAATTATACGAGTATATTAATATCAAATTGAAAAAATCATTCATTAGCTGCCTTGGGCTTCACCCTTCCGTCACTTCACCGATGGACGCCTCCATCTAACGTCGGGTTAACAGCCGTCAGATCCATCACCCGATTCCAGATCAGTTGACGGGAGCAATCTAACGCTGCGTTGCAGCCGGTCATAGTTAGAACACCTTTAATTTATTTTATACTAGTTAAAGACCCGCGGTTTCGCGGGTTTAATGAAATGATGATATTTTAAGACAATCTTCAACCGTGATAACACAAATAAACAATATAACATTCCGAAACTTAAAATGTGTAAAAATATAAATATACAAATTTTGTTGAAAATAAAGTAACAGACTTGATTCAAAAATAATAGTAATCGACGGTTCGTATCTGTAAATAAGTTCGACGTATATAGTTTAATGCGTTGATAATGCAACTTTTTGATGTTTTTTTTCTCAATTTCAGTGTAGTTTCCCACAAATTCGTTAATGTCATTAATCTTTTGAGATGATCGTCAATTGTGAATAATGTCATAACTTGTTGTCTTATGGTGATTATCTTGTGGATCTCTGACAAAACCTTTCACGTTATTGGTCGGCCTATAGGAATCAAAACATTATATTTTGTTAGAAACATGTATATTATTAAAAAAAAAAAAAATTCAAAGTTGTAGTTTGTCTAACTCTTCCTTCGGTCGTTTAAACTTCCGACAGTTAGCCTAAGCTTCACTAATTGTTTATTAAACCAAAAAAACATCGTTCGAGAAATATCAGATGTGAAACGTATTGATACACTTCTTTGTATACTACATTCTTTTTGGTGGTATAACGTAGCAAGGCAAGAAAAGGAAATATGACTACTTATAACCATAACTCGAACATAGTATTACTTATAGAGAGAGTGCGACTAACCTGATTGGCAACAAACAAGAAAGCTAACACAAAGAGCCACACCAACATTCAGTTTTATTAAATTGCTGAAACCACGAATGAGAAAATATAAATAAAGAAAAGTAGTTAACTTACATTTCCACTATCAGATAGAGTATTGATAGAAGGTTGCGCATTAGTTGAAACGTACACTTCAAACCCTTTGAGAACGCCTCAGGGATTTAAGTAGTGTTTCCTTTAAGTCAGTCCTGTACTTCTACTCATACTCAAATCAATTACACAAAATGTTGTCTCTACGGTGTAGAATTTTAAATGTCTAATGATTAAGAAAGAAATGCATAAGTCGTTGCCCTTTAACTTAGGTCACTTGAGGATCAAAACTTATTTGAGAAGCAAAGGCAACATAACCTCCAAGACATGAATCGTATGGTAGATTAAGGACAATGGACAACAAAGCAAACAAACGTCCCAAACATGAAGGTGCTATCATATAGGTGGCAATTTTGACTCATTTACTTATTAATGGGTCAATCTTGGTTGTGTTTTATCCTGGATGAACACAGTTGTTCCTCACATAGTAAGAAAATAAAAAACGTACACGTTAAACCCGTAACCAGATTTATATGAGTCGTGATCTAAAGGCTTGGACCGTAGTATACCATCTCCACAATGGAAAACGTAACACCCTACAAATATAGATTTCACTATTATTAACGAAAATACAATATAAATGGTTCAAAAGATCTAGTCAAATATTCAATATTAAATGCAAAAAAGGATTTAATACTCATTACTATGACATCTAGGAGATCCATTATTCGTTGAGCTAGAAAAGTTAGTACTATATCTAACTATAGTTGTTCTAATAACTATATAAAACCCGCCCAATTCACCAACTTCGATGTTCACAAGTTTAAAGTTACATTTTTCATTTGATAATAACAAGCATGTGCACGATGCGGCAGCCGACCTAGTCTTTCGTTTGATATTTGCAAAAGTAGTTACAAACTTATTTACATTTCAGATATGTTTATGTTTACAAAAGCGGATAGCGTTTACAGCTTACAAACGGCAGGGGCGGATTTGAGGGCGTGCAACACGTGCGCCCGCAAAGGGCTCATAATTCAAAGGGGCCTATATTGCTAGTATTTAACCAAAAATTTTAGTGTTTACTAAACTTATTCGTACATATATTTAAAATTTTTGTATACAAAAAGGCCTATTTTGAAACTCAATAGTATAGAGAACTGCAAAAACAAAAACAAATACAGTATTAGATATATGAAAGATCATAAGTTGCAGGTAATCACAACTACTAAACAGTATTTTCACTTGTAGTACAGTTAACTGTAATAAAATAACAGACATGAAATTTTCATGTAAAGTTAACTATATCATCATAGTTAGAGCTATTCATAATGCAATATGTTACGGGATGCAACACATTCATGTTTGACTTATCAAAGTGAAAGTTGTAAATCCAATACTGAGCTCCACATTCAGTTGCAAGTCATTCTGTCCAGAAACAATTCACAACTACCAAAATATGTATTTTAGAGCCTTCACATTAGATGATACGAATAAGAGTGGATCACACTACAATTCCATTTCTCACATTTCCAAAAAAATGTCATTTTGACAATTTTGGTCAAAAGCTAAACTAATGTTCAATCTCATAACTTTGAAAAAACTAAAACACTAAGTTATACATACAGTCCTCTAAGTGCTATTCGTGGAAACTTACATTTGTTTTCTTTTACCCAGCAGGCACTTGTGGCGATGATTATAGGTTATTGTTGCGCATTGTAAGCTTCCACGTCGAAGTCAGTAGCTTGCTCGTTCAACAAAGTTAGTTGTACAGTGTTGTCACTGGAATTGGAAAGAAAAAAGTTGGTTGTTATTGTATTCAAGTGTTGATACAATGTATTTTTGTTAGTGCAATTGTAGGTAATTCGTGAACTTACTTTGAATTAATGATGTAAATTGATCGCCGTTCTTTTAGGTCTTCATTTGGAGTACCGCTCTGCTTAACACCTACAACATTTTGGACGCAGCCAATGTAGTCTTCATTTGGAGTACCGCTCTGTTCAACAACCTCAACACTTTGGTCGGGTTATTAGTAAATTATATCTACTTAATCAAAAAGGCAACATCGAAATAAAGAAATAGTAACTTTTAAATAGTTGTAGCTTATGAGTTGGCTTATATGTAATATTCCTTACGTGTATGTGGAGGAGACTTTTCCCAAAGTGAGAAACCACTCCCAGTACAAGAACTGTCATTTGAATTTTTATCACGACCAGTAGATTGTGCAGCAGTGATTACGACCCCCTCCGCCTTTGGCATCCTTTGACTTTGACCAATACAAGAAACTTGACTAATACTATAAGTCCCAATCCCATTAGGAAGAATGTGTTCGATTGCAGTAGCTGGTTCTTCGAGTTTATTTCATTCGTTAGCAACGCTTTTACTGACGCGTTCAAGTGGTTGCAAGAAGTCATGAGTTTCAAGATACGGTATTTGAAAAGTATATAAACTTACTGCTACCATGTCAAGTTCCCCTTGTTTTTATATTCTTTGAAGTATTGAACCACCTCCAAAGCTTTAGCTCTTTCGTGATACGAAAATTGCATCCACTAAAATATATCAAGTTGTGGTCAAATATGATCACGGGGGCGGTAAAAGAAGCCCGTGAAAAGGGACCAAATCATCATGCATATTGACATTATAAAGAGATAATTCGTGATCTTTCAAGATATAGTTTTGAACTTGTAATCATTCTAATTCAAAGAAAAAACAAAAAACCTATAATAAACAAAATTATAGATAAACATATTAGACAAAATTACTTAAATTTAGTCAAAAAGTTTGATACGTGGGATAGTTTTTCATGTCTAAATATAGGGATAGTTAAAGATAGTTTTTCATAAGAATCCACTTAATTATAGTAGTCTTTATACCCATGCTTCCACTATCTATCTTTTTAGGAAGTACATGCCTCGACCCAACCCGACCCAACCCAATTAGACCAACACCGTCTATAAAATCTGACCCGTTCGACCCATGCCCCGTTTCAACCCAAGCTATCTTTTGGTCTTGACCCCACATCTCCCACCCTTCCCGGTATACACATTTGTTCGACCAAACCCAAAAGCATTTGACAAGGCTGCTATAATCTTCATTTCCTTTACAGCAGTCACAGGTATAAAACCTTCACCAAAAATAGGATATGCTCAAGTTGAGCAAACATGAAAAAACAAACTACACTTCTTACGATATAAAGAGTAATTTGTAAGAATGCTTACAAAACATAGATCAACAAATAATGAAACCAAAATAGCACATAAAACATAAGTCACAAAGTAAACATAGATCATCTATGAACATCAAAACCCAATTATGAACATCAAAACATAGATCAACAAATATCGCATGGAGTCTATAAAACATAAGTCACAAAGTAAACATCAACAAATAATGAAACCAAAATAGCACATACTGTTTACAAAACATAGATCATCTATGAACATCAAAACCCAATTATATTTACAAATAAGCGAATGCAGTAAATTAGAAGGTGAAGGAAACAACAACCTGAAGAGTTAAAGGAGCAGAGAAAGTACATGTTGATGCAATTGGCCTGGGAATTGACGAAGTAGTCACTCTAACAAAAATCAAAGCCACATAACCAACATCATTACGACGAAGTAAAATCAAAGCCACATAAACCAGATCAATGCTAGAAAACAATACTAATAATTTTCTAACATCATACTAAAAACCATAAGCATATTCACATATTAACACAAACCCTACTAACAAAAACATAAATCAATAGCTGTAGAGAGCAATTACACATACTTTGAAACTAAAATAAGAAAGTTGAATGTGAATGAACAAACCTGGTCGAATTATGGATGGATGCTCTTCACGTTTACTGATTTTTTTTTTTTTCTTTTTCTGATGGCAATTCTGTTGAAGAATTGTATAATTAGGGTTCACGATCCCAGGCTACGTCTCTAATTGACTACGGGTTTTAATTTGGTGAAGGTTAGTTTAGGTAGTTACAGATTTTTTTTTTTTTTTTTTTTTGATTTATTAGCTAATTGTAGTAGATGATGAATGTGGACCATTGATTTAAGGGTCAGTGTTAGCTAATAAAAACTCTCTTTTAAGATATAGAGTGATTTTTAAATCATAATCATTTTTTCAATTATAAATACCAAAATAATTTACTCATTTTTTCCCACCATCTCTAATTTTCTATTTAGACCATTTACAACCGTGACGATGATATCACGGGCAGTTTGGCCAAAAAGTGCAAAAAAGTGCAAACTGACTGTGAATAGGCACTGATCTTTTTTAACCGGTGTGTCATTTTTTGTGTCAAATATTGTGTAGGGTGATGTGGTAAAATCTGATTGAAGATGGGGTGACAAAAAAATAAATTAATAATAATAAATATATATTAATTAAAATTAAAAATTATGTGATTGGATGAGGGAGGAACTCACAGAATGTATTCAGCTCGTCACCCTCATGACTAACAAAATTTGGAGGAACTAATTGACACCCCGTTAGGGGCCGTCAGATTTCGTTAGGACTGACGGAGCAAAGAAACGCCTGATTGGAGGTGGTCTTAGTTCTCTACACAAACTATTCAAATTATTTATGAAATTGGAATCTTACGATATAAAGAGTAATTTGTAAGAATGCTTTCGAAGATAAAGATGTTATTTATTTAGTTCAACGATACATGCGTCAATATTCTCAACCACGTATCTCGTGATCTCAAATCTACATTCCGAGAGATATTGAAGTGGTGACTGATTGGTTGTTGAGGATTACTTTTAGGATACATTTAAATACCCCCGAATACTTTTAAGAGGCGATTCTACACGCGCTACCATCTGTTCCTTCTAATCACACACAATATATCACTCTTGGGAATCAATTCCCAAACATTGTTAATTTCTTAAAGATAGTTATCATGCAACCGGTCGAAAGTCTTTAATTACACTACAAAAATGTACATCCGTCATACGTCTATTGAGAGATGTATGGTACAACCAAGAAGATATTTGATACTACGTCGATCCAGTGTCTAAACACTTCTTTAATGGGCCAGCGTATTTGGACCACATCAAGTATTTTTGAAGCAGGCATAATAAAGGTTCAACTTCAATGCATTAATCAATATTAATAGGCCACATTAATAGACCACATTTTAGATTTTACAAACCAGTTTTTTCACCCCTTGTAACAATTAAACGTATCTTATTACACCCATCGACTGTTCTTAGATACTAGTGCTTGATAATCTTATGAATATGAACCTGAGATTTTTAGGATGGTAAGAAGAAAACAAAGCATCGATTGATGTCAACACAGATTTTGATTAAATACAAATCTCTGATAAGTATAAATATAAAAATAACGGTAACTGTGTTAGAATATGATGCATTACAAACTATCTTAAAGAAAAAGATAGGGAAAATAACACCCTTTAAACATCCATGTATGCAACGCCTCTTTTAATACTCATAAAGCTGAATCAAACGCCACACTGGTTTGTGGTAGCCACATTGAGCCCTCAATGAACGACTCCACTGTAAACTTATTAGCGTCAGCTGTTGTTAGGCTGGGCTTATACCCAGCCCATTTAACCCGCTGACTAACACCAGCGCCTGCGCCCGTGTTCATGTACTCACCATAGAATATAGATGCTGGTGGGTCAACACCTTGGACCCATGAAATCCAGCCCACTGGGTTCAAAAAGCCTCCAATAGTAGATTGCATGATGACTGTTGTAGAATATTCTTTCCATGGTCTACCCAAGTATGTTGGAGCTGTAAGCTTATCAAACGCGCTAAGATCACATTTTTGAATTGAAATACCCGTGTTTTGATTCGGGTCCTTCTTTCCTTGAGCCGTTATGGTTACAAATTGGTTCGATAAAGGCTGACGTGGCATAATCTTACAGCTTTGGAAAACTACAGCCGCGTTTCCAAAGATGAAATCAATGGTTCCAGTGACATCACATTCTCTATAGAATTGGCGGTTTGAATGCGGATAAAGAGTGTCTTGGAAAGCATCAAACGAACATCTGTAAAAGACCGAAAAATCTGAACCCGACCTGAATGCCACGGCTTGGTGCTTGGCTGCACCGGCCGTGTTCTCGAACCGGATGTCCATTGCTATAAAGCCCTTTCCAGCAACAGCTGATACATTATTAACATAAAGGTTAGAGCTTTCGTTTTCATGACAACTATAAAGCAAATCTTTTTAACCATGAAAATGACATTACTTTTGTGTAACCAATGAAAATGGCACAACTTATATGGTTCATGTGAGATGTTTAGATTCATTATTTTGAAAGTTATGTTTCCTAAAAAATGTTAGGAGTATATGATTATTTGAAGCTAAGCATTTTCTAACAGTGTTAGAACTTAATTGTTTTTTCATAATATTAATACTCCATTAATAATGTAAAATAAAGAATAAAGATAGCCTTAGCACCTCTTAAATCATGTAAATTTGTTTATTTTATGTCTATAAGTACATGTGATAAGATTTAAAAACAAGTTAATCTGCATACTACTTAACTATTGCAAGATAATTTGGTCACATCCTGAAATTAAATTTGCACATGCATCGTGCTAGTAATAATGTCAGGCACATGCCATCTGGTACAACAAACCATGTGAATATGTTTAATTTGAATATCCAAAACCCCCATATTTAATAAAATCAAATCCTCAACGCACAAAGTGGAAGATGACTGTTTTTTCTAGATCTTGTAGCGTCTTATTAATAAGTAGATACATGTTTATGTCATTGTTCAATGCCAACCGTTTTAGCATGAACTAAAGTCAAAATTGACTTATTTTATACACACTTCATAGTAGTAGGCAAGATCTATGAACAAGTGTTTGTTACTCCGTATAACTTTTTAATTGCCATACCATTTATATCAAAGAGAAATGTTTACGTTAGATAATTTATATTAACAAGTGTGTTTTTATAACTTTTTTAATTAAGGAGAGTGAAATCTTTAAGTTAAATGGCTCTATCCGTCCCAATAAAAAATTAATAGTAAATTTTTCAAACTTGCACACCACTTTTTTCACTTTTTTATAATTCAACCACCAAATCTTTTATTTTTTTATAATTCAACCACACCTCTATAATAATTAACTTTATAATTTTTATAAACTTACCACAAACTTTTCACGGTTCATAAATTCACCATTACACTTCTCATCCACTATAAATCGACCACATTCTTTTTACTATCTAATAACTACTCAGTATTTTTGTTATTAGCACTACTATTATTTATATTTATATTTATATTTATACTTATACTTATACTTATAAGTATACTTATACTTATACTTATACTTATAGACAACACACTAATTCACTATTCACCAATAGTAACCAACGGTATTTTCGTCCCCAACGATAAAATAAGCAACTTTTGTAAAAGAAACCACACTTCAATGTTACCAAAAGATGTCAAAAAAATACTTTTTTACAAAAAAGTCATCTAACTTTTTTTTTTCTCTTTTTTCTTCCTCAACGATAAAAGAGGCAACTTTCATAAAATGAACAACGCTTCAATGCTAACAAAAGATGTCAAAAAACATTCTTTTTTTACAATTTTTTTTGTCAACGATAAAATAAGCAACTTTCGTAAAAGAACCAACCCTTCAATGTTACCAAAAGATGTCGAAAAAAAAAAATTTTTACAAAAAAATCAACTAACTTTTTTTTCTCTTTTCTTCCTCAACGATAAAAGAAGCAACTTTCACAAAAGGAACAACCTTTCAATGTTAGATGTCGAATTTTTTTTTTTTTTTACAAAATAGATCTAGACTTTTTTTTAACTCGTATTCAAAACGGAGCCATGGGGCGAGGTCTCCACAACTAGTTTGTAACATAAATAAGTAATAAGTAAATAACTACCGAATTTAAATATCACTTATTTTTAGCAATATATTTCGAAAATAAATAACATGATACTGTAGATGATAAATTACCAAAAGTCGCCGTCGAAAAGGTCGGCGTGCCGTCGATGAAATTCAGGCTAGCAGAAATGATCGTTTTATCTTTACCGTCGCCGTAGATCATAACATTCCAAAACGATTTATCCAAAACGACATTTTCCAAATACTTTCCAGCTTTAATATGAATCACAAACATTGTTTTGCTCTTTTTCGGAACCCTAGCCATCGCTTCTTTAATCGTTTTCACATCTCCGGTCCCGTCAACGGCTACCGTCACATTAGGCACCGGTCGAGCCGCTTGAAGCAACTTCCTAACACTAGGACTCACCCAACCCGGAAACTCCGGTTCACTTTCCGACAACAGTTTCCGATGAATCGGAAAATTCAATTTTCCTAAAATCCCGGATATTTTAGACACAATAGCTAAACTATTACTCGAATATTCACTCGAATTTTTCATTTGTGACGTCACATCGTTCACACTTGTTGAATTAATTTCTTGTAAAGCATCCAAACATGTTTCTTGATTCGTGATCGTTGTACTTAACCAAGTTTTCAGATCATCAATTTTTGTCACATTAAGTAACTTCTCACCCGATTTCACATCCATTGATGAAATCGAATCTTTAACGTAATCAACGGCGTCATCTAGAACGTTCTGACAAACATCTAACGCTTTTTTAACGGTGTCATCACTTGTTGCATCCGACAACCTTTTAGGCAATGTTGCCACGTCAGACAACGCATTGAGAACCGCTTGTAATGAAAGTTTAAGTAGCTCTTCCGGGTCGGTTGAGTTGGACTTATTAAGATCCGAAATACTCGTGTAACATGACTCGGGGTATAGAGTTTGACTACAAACAGCTTTAATTGATTGTGACGATGATAACTGTGAAGATTGAGAATTAGGGTTTGAGTTTTTGTTACGGTTGTGTATCAATGTACCTGCAACAGCTCCTATTATGACTGCGAGTAGTAACACGACTGAAACGATTAAGATCGTTAGACGTTTTCGTGTTTTACGACGAAATGCTTGTTCTTCGACTGGATCGACTTTACCGTAGCCTTTGAAAGATTTGATTGTATCCATGAATAATTGAATATTGAGTTTGATATGAACTAGTTAGTACAAGTTTATGAAATAAATGAGTTTCTGGAGTGTGAAGATTTATAAATTATGATTATGATAATGATAATGTTTTGGACTTATTGGTGTATTTTGTGTTTGTTTTGTGGGAGTGATAAATAAAAAGGGTATTTGTTTATATATATAACGGTGGTGTGTTTGCGTGGAAAATAATATTGTTTAAAGATAGTCCTTAAAACATGTTTGGCTCCTTCTTGGGTGATGTGAAATATAGACGCGTATATGTGTTTTATATTTATAATAAAGATATACAAAATATTTGTATTTTTATTGCTTGTAGTTTACCTTTTATAGCTACTCTATTATTGGGGTGTGATTTTATGAACTTTTTTTTTTTTTTGAAAAGCAAAAAGAATATTATTAATATTACTCGAATTATAGTATTACAAGTCCCTATATGCTACTATACATTGCTATAGACAATCGAAACAGTCGGAAAAGTGGAATGAGATAAAACTAAATTGGAGAATCTGGAGTGACGTATACTAGCTAACACTATGAGGGAACGAACTTGAGTATTCAAGCGGGGGAGGAGGGCGCAACCGTGCCGATCAAGCGGCGACAAAGTTGACACACAACCAACCCATTTAATCTACCCCACATAGGCTAACTAGAATAACGAACACTACCTGATTAAAACTATCTACATTTTAACCGACACCCGTGCGAGATGAGGGAGATGATACATAGAATGACGGGTTGAGAAGCCATTGGTGCCACTCGATTGGTATTTTTTTTTTTGAACGGTTTGAAATCCAACTAAAACTTTGGGTTTGTATTTCAGAAATTATTGCTGCGGGATTCCATATTTTTCCGGAAAAGATCTTCAGGTTTCTGTGTTTCCATATAATGTAACACGTGATCCATTTAGTAGCTTGCCAAAGGGACGAACCGGTTGAGTTATATGTGAAGCCTTGATCGGTGATGGTGGCTTCGTTGATGTTAGATATAAATGCGCTGTTTTGATTCCACCAGTCGAGAATTTGTGACCAAATTGGAGACACTTTTTGACAATTTACCAATGTATGTTCAGTGGTTTCGATATGATGCTCGCATAAGGGACATAAGATCGTATCGAGGTCAATTCCTTTTTTATCAAGTTCACTTCTAACAGGGATTTTTTGCTGGGTCACCCTCCATAGGAAGATGAAGACCTTTTGTGGAACGTATTTGTTGCGAGTTATTGACAGGTTTCTTGAATTTGCACCAAATTTCAGAGTATTGATCAGATTTGACATTGTTGATGTATTGAAGATTCCGGATGCGTCGAGGGAGAATTTCCATGAGTCAGGGCAATCTGAAATATTTACAGAAGTTATAAGATTATTAAGTTCCGTGAGTTCATCCAATGCGCGGCCACTAGGAGGTCTGGACCAGTCCCAGTTTCCAGTCGAAGTGGAATTACTACGCAGTATTCTTTCAGCTACGGTTGCTTCTTTTTGGGATTCCAACATGAATAATCTATGGAATGATGTTTTTAAGTTCTCAGTTCCGATCCATATATCATTCCAAAAACTAATTGAAGTGCCATTCCCGATGCGCTTTGAAATTGAGGAAGTGAAGGATGTGCCTACGTTGTCCGCAGTTTTTCCGGCTTTGATAATTTCTTTCCAAATGGTTCGACCTGAAATGTTCCTGCACAAGATGTTAGTATCCAACCCCCCCCCGGCCCATAAATGCTTTTGATTATTTTTACCCATAATGCGTTGTTTTCATTTTTAAAGCGCCACCACCACTTACAAAGTAGTGATATGTTTTTAGCAAAAAGGGATCCCACGTTTAAGCCCCCGCATTCGTAAGGTAAGATTATTTGGTCCCATTTAATCCAATTAATTTTATTATCATTTGAAGAACCTCCCCAGAAAAATTTCCGCCTTTTAGATTCGAGAACCTTAAGGATAGCGGATGGTGCGTGGAATAAGGAGAAGTAGTATAAAGGGATACTACTTAGAATAGATTTGATTATCGTAAGACGGCCTCCGAATGAAATGGATTTGGCAGCCCAATCCGTTAGTCTTTTATCGAATTTTTCAACGATTGGTTGCCAAGACGAAGAGTGTGAAGTGGGGACTCCGATAGGGAGTCCGAGGTAAGTAAAAGGGGTAGATCCAGCAGAGCAGTTAATGTACTGAGCCATTTGCTCGGTTTCGATCAAAGAGGTACCGATACCGTAGAGCTTGCTTTTGCGGAAATTAACTTTGAGCCCCGAAATATTTTCAAAGCACTTAAGGAGTTTGGAGATGTGTTTTGCGTTTCGTTTAGACCACTCACCGAAGAAGATTGTATCGTCTGCATACTGAAGGTGTGTGATAGTGAGATTATCATGTCCGATTTTTAACCCTTGCAAATGACCATTGGCTAATGCTCTTTTGACAAGTATGTTAAGACCTTCAGCAACAATGATGAATAGGAACGGCGATATGGGATCACCTTGTCGGATTCTCCTTTCGGGAGAGAATTCTTTGGTGGGAGACCCGTTAATTAAGACCGATATAGACGATGAGGAAAGACATGCCCGGATGAAACCAATCCATTTTAAACCAAAACCCATAGATTGCATGGTTTTAAATAGAAAGTCCCATTCAATGCAATCGAATGCTTTTTCAAAATCAACTTTAAAGATTAGGCCTTTTTGTTTTTTACGTTTTAATTCATCTATTATTTCGTTTGCAATTAGGACACTATCAAGGATGTTGCGGCCTTTGAGGAAAGCAGTTTGTTCAGATCCTATGACTTTATGGATGACCTTTGCAAGGCGATTGGAGAGTATTTTGGTGAGGATTTTATAATAGCTACCTATTAGACATATTGGTCGATATTCATTTAGTTCAATTGGATTAGATTTTTTCGGAATTAAGGTGAAGAAGGAAGCATTACAACCTCTGGAGATTTCCGCGTTTGTCCAGAACCAATCTAAACAATTAATTAGGTCGTTTTTTATCAGTTCCCAATGTTTTTTGAAGAATTTCATGTTGAAGCCATCCGGGCCGGGAGCTTTGGAACTATCACAGTTACCTATGGCTTCCCATATTTCTGTTTCATTAAATTTAGCTTCTAATAGTTGATTGTCTAAAGAGGTGATGTAATCGAGATGTGGTACATTGTCGAAGGGGCATTCGTCACGAAGATGTTTGGAAAGGAAGACGTTTTTAAAGTAAGAATATGCTTCTTGTTTTATTAGATTAGGATCTTCAGACCATGTTCCATTGATTGACAGGCCGTGGATGTTGTTTTTACTTGTTCTTTTTTTAATATAATTGTGAAAATATTTTGAATTTTCATCACCTTCAAGCGCCCATTTGATTCTGGATTTTTGTTTAAGCATGTTTATTTTCTTTTTTTCTTTGACAGTTTGCTGCATTTTTTCATCGATCCATTTTTGTTTTTCCGATTCAGATAATGGTCTGGTTTCGGCAGTTTGTTCCCAATTATTACATTCAGATATATGATCTCGGATTTGTGAGTCAATGTTATCAAGTTGAATACTATGTTTTTTGAGCTCCATTTTTACGTTTTTTAATTTATTACGGAAGATGCAGTCTGGCCTATTACCAGTAGTCGGAATCGACCAGGCTCTTTCAATGACAATGTCGGCATCTTTAAGGTCGAGCCATGTGTCAAAAACACGTATTGGTTTAGGGCCTGAATCGAGGAGGTTATTTCTTAGAATGATAGGACAGTGATCGGAAAGATCACGATCAAGAGTTTTGGAGGATGTATTGGGCCAGATGGTGAAAATGCCATCAGAGACAAGGAATCGGTCAAGTTTACTGAATTTCATTGTTTTCTCACATATCCTTGTGAATCTTTTTCCACCTAATGGAAGATCAATTAATCCGGAGTTATTTATGAAATTATTAAAATTATCTGCCCAATGTTGATTGCAATCTGTATTCATGCGTTCTGTTTTGTTTCTTACTTCATTAAAGTCACCAAAGACAATGTGTGGAATGTTAAGAGAGTTAATGAGAGATGAGAGTTCGTTCCAGAGTCTTAGTTTTTTTGAGGAAGAATGAGGACCATATACATTAATGAAAGCAATTTCAGAATCATGCCCTGCCCATGTTCCGCGTATTGCTAAGAAGAATTCGCCCTCAATCGCATAATTGAACGAAAAGATATTAGTATCCCAAATAGTTAAGATACCACCGGAAGCACCAACCGAGTCCTTTTGGACGAATTTAAAATCAGAATTACCCCAGAAAGATTCAATGGTGTTATCACCTGTTTGTCCGCATTTGGTTTCTTGTAGACCTAAAATCGTTGGTTTTTCTTTATTGCAGATACGTTTTAGCCAACTTATTTTACCCGTTTGTCCAATACCCCGAATATTTAAAGAAATTGTACACATGAGAAAAAGACTTACAAATATCGATGTGAAGGAGGATGGATTCATTGGAGGTTGCGTCGAATCCCGATGCATTTCCCGAATTCAAACGTGTCTAAACTTTTGCTGGAGGTGGAGCCTGATTTATTATTCTTTTTGTTACGCGTCGTGTCTATGTGAGCTCCCTTCGAGTAGCCGGATGTGTTACTTCCACCATTAGACGAGGATTTATTACGTTTAGCTAGATGTGAAATTCTGAGTTTTTGCCCACTTCTTGCTAGGTGTTTCATATAAAGCATATTGGATCTAGGTCGTTTTATGTCCGGTTTTTGTAGGGTGTTTTTTGGGTTAGGAATAGGCTTGGCAGTGGTATTGGATAATTTCCTCTTTTTTGATATTGCAATATCCGGAAATAGTAGAGGTTCAAGGTTAAAAGGGTCGGAATTTGTTTGTTGCGTGGCGTTTGGGGCGGGCATAAAGGTTAAAGGTGATTTGGTATGAGAGTTTAAGGGTGAGTCATGAGTGGGGTCGGTTGGATTTTGAGTAGTGTGGGGGTCAGCTAAGTGCTCAGTATGTTCGAGTGTGTCACTATTGAGTGAGTTTACTGTTTCATTTATATCATTCTGTATGGAATCATTGGGTATATCGTTACCCGTAATATCCTTAGAGGGTATTGGGCTAGTAACCGAGACAGCGTGTACTTGGGCTTCATGAATTTTTGAGTCCATGGTAGTTGGGCTGATGCAGACTGTTTCGGGGGTATCAGGTACTTGGGCTTCAGGAATTTTTGAGTCCATGTTAGTTGGGCTGAAGCAGGCTGTTTCGGGGGTATCTGGTAATTTTGTTGTTTTGGGGCTGGTGTCGGCTATATCAGATATAGGGGTATGGGTAACAGAAGGTGTAGGCTTTGTGGTGTTTAGTTTCGATGGGTTTGAGGAGGTGGTGTAAGGTATATTGGAGTTGAAATCAGGGATGGGTGGTGGTTCGTTTGAGTCATTATCGGTTGGAGGTTGAGGTGGCTGGCGAGATTGGTTATGAGCTATGTTTTCAAAATGAAGGGTATTCATACGTTTTGAGGAGTTGGTAGATGTTTGATTAGCCGGAGAACTATCACTTTGTGGGTGCGTGAATCCAATATTTTTGGCGTAGGTGTTCTTTTCATCAATTCCTTCAACCCGGTTTTCGCAATCTAAATGTGACTCTTCGTCTGAGATATGTCCATCCGAGAGGCTATCGGCTTCCCAATTTGACGAGTCATCAATCTCACCGTATGGATTAAACATAGAAAAGTTTTGAACCTCAATGATATATGCTTTAGTCTGATTAATGTCACCGGGATTGATAATAGCTTGTCCATTTATCGGTGAGAAGTTGTTCGTTTTGACAATTACCGAACCGTGAGATAAATCTTGATTGTTCTCATTTGTTATTGAGCAATTAAACGTTTCAATTACTTCACCCCAATTTTTGGCAATGTCAATGAAGGTGGATTCTAGCTAACAAGTAATGGGAACCCCAAATATGTTAATATAAGCGAGTCTACCGGAGGATTTATATATTTCAGGGTCCCATGGATTAATATCCTCTAGCCAATTCCATAGTGGGTGATCCGAGTTGTTAATCAAATCAAGGGCCGGGTTGGATTCCTCAAATATAAGCATTAGATCATGCCCGCCTAGATATTTGATAGTAAACCCACTAAGGATTTCACTTTCACATATCTCGCTAAAATATTCCAAGTATTCAAGGTCTTTGACCTTTGCAATTACCGCTTGACCAAGTATTTGAATAAGTTCATCATTAGAGTTTACCTTAATCGAAGGGATGCTTTCGTTCGAGGCCGGCTTGTTGAGGATCACATCTTTGAATTTTCTGTCATCCACATGAGAAGTAAAGGCTGACTTGACATTGTTTCTTGTACCAGAATTCGATTTGTTGGGATGTGCATCAGGTTTCTTTCTTTCAGAATCATGAGCCAAGTAAACTTTGAGAAGATTATCACCTGCAACTATAAGACTAAGCCTTCTTGCGAGAGATTCTTTGTGATATGGAGGGACATCTAAGAACCGAACAAAACCAAACTTTCTTCCATTTTTCAGTGTCTTCTTAGGTATATAGACTTCATGAATATTACCATATCTTTTGAATATGTCCCAGAAGTCTATGGAGCACCAATTGTCAGGAAAGTTATGGAAGAGGTAAGAAGTTATTCTTGACTTATCAATTGGGATCGGGTTTGGGTTTGTATTAGATTTAACCGAATCAGAGCTAGGGTTCCCGAACCGTTTGACAAGATTAATGGCAGATTCACGATATTTAAAATTGTTATAGATTTGATTATAAGATGAATTCAACTTTGACGAAAACTGAGAGGTTTTTGTTTTAGGGTTCGCCTGCTGAGATGGGTATCGACTAGGGTTTGGGTTGTTAGGAGGAGAATGCTTGCTATGATCAACTTTAACCCAAACACCTTCATTGATAGGCTTATAATTGATGTGATGATTACCAGTAGTGAAGGCAGAGTTTGGACGGTTTATGTTAACACGAGATTTAGGAGTTAGGGGTGAAACCGGTATGTGAGACATGGTGAATAAGAATCAAATGGAAATATTACGAAAAACAGAAACAAAGAGCTTGAAAACAGATCGATTACCAGATTAACAAATTAGGGTTGCCGTAGAGAAGATGAACAGTTGAGAGAGGAGAGAGCGTCATAGATCCAAAACTTTTAAGGGTAATATGATTTTATGAACTTTAAGGTGTTAATCTTTAATAATAATAATTAATAGTAAAGTAATAAGTAAATAATCGTAAAATGCAATGTGGGCTATAAAAAAGTAGGAGAATTTTGTAAAAAGAATATCTATTATTAATTCACAAGTTACATTGATGTTGAAAGATTACAATTTATAGACGTTATATAACTATTCATTTATGAATATGATTAATTTTGTTACTTATGGTGTCATTTTCGTCAAGAGTCGATACTTATTATTTAAAATATGTTTTGATTAATAGTTTGGTGTCGTTTTTTCTTTCTCGTGTCCTCGGGTAATCATTCCTGGTCGTTGTAACAGTGGTTCTTAATACAAAATTTTCTTGCCTCTCAAAAAAATAAAAAATAAAAAATAAAAAATGTTTTGATGAGATAACTGTAAGTAAGGATACATTAAAGTTGGATGTGAGCCAGGAAGGCCTGTAGCGGGCCTTGAAGTATGAAAACGAAGGCAACCAGTAAATGTTTAGCTGTTTATACGTGTTTTAAGTGGACAAAACTCAGAAGATTTATAAATTAATGATGTTGTTATATGTCATTTCGGCATTTGGAAAAAGTCAACCAAACATTAGATCCTTTGGCGAGTTGCCATGCCGTTGATTATGGTCAATCATGTGTGTTCCCCTAGGCATACATACCTTCCTATCTTTTTCTTTTCATCTAATTATTTTTTAATATTTATTATATTAACTAACATTTAATTAATATATTAATTAACAATTAATTAATTTTACAATTTAAACCTCTCAACTTTAAGAATCAACGTAACTTTTCAGGATTATTTACATTTTTACTCTCTCATCATTTTAAACCTCTCAACATTTTAAACCCTACCAGTATTTGTAGTTCCAGGCCTGCCGCCGTTTATTGTCCCTATATGACAACTAAATTTTGTCGTTTCAATATACTAAAACAACACTTCCTTCCTAATTTTACATTTTAAACCTCTCAACTTTAAGAATCAATGTATATTTTCAGGATTATTTACATTTTTGCTCTCTCAACATTAGTACCGATTGTAATTTTTCAGGGGTATATAACTTGCAATTTAATATAATACCCAACAAAAAAACTCACCCAATATTTTGATGGAATTTATCTTTTTTACATCGCGGGTTAGGTTTCTTCGTTATTACCGTTCAACTCGGAATAATTATATAAACAAAAAACAACTAATTATATTCGAAACGAAGTTCTTATTTTTTTTAAAAATAAGAAAAACATATATATATATATATATATATATATATATATATATATAAAGTCGGGTTTATATATATATATATATATATATATATATATATATATATATATATATATATATATATATAAAGTCGGGTTTATATGTATATATATATATATATATATATATATATGTATATATATATATATGTATATATATATATATATGATATACCACTTGAAACGACCCAACCCGATAATCAACCATTGTTTTACCATTTCTCCAATTGTTTTATTTCATAATGGTACCCAGTTATTGAACTGTATATATATAAATCGTTAATTTGCGTACCGTAGTTATAAAATATCGCAATTGTGTTTAGTGTATAAAGCGGAATTACTCTCCACGATAACAAACGGACACAATCTCGCTCGTTATTATATTATTATCTGTAACGACCCGAATTTTTTTCGATCGTTTTATACAAATGAGATTAATATTTACATAAATTAAACATTACCAACATGATAAGCAATCCAAATTGTTGAGTCTTGTGTTTTTGAAAAGAGTTTTACACAATGTTTGACCGTCCAATTTGACCGATGATATCACGAACTATATAACATACGATAATTATACGATTGTGTACATATACGTATTTATACATATTTAACATGATCTAAGGATGGTTTAACATATCATTGTGTACTAATAACAATGAGTTATAAGTATACTTTGAGACTACTAACTTAAGTTTTCAAAACGATAACTATATGTAAAGTTCTTTGACATATATACCTATAACTTATAATGCTTATACAAGTATCGTATAAATATGTATTTAATCACTTTTAAAGGGCTTATATACATAAAACAATATAAGTATATTTACAAAAGATAGCTATATTTGAATTCTCGTTCCGTTTCCTCAAGATTTCTACACGTATACCTAGGGTATATGTAACCGTATTGTACGCAACTTCTAGATGTATATACTATTGGTATATACACATCAATTATCATCCTTAGCAGCCTTAAATGATTAAGGAACATGTGAAACCAGCCATTTGTCAAGTAGCATGAATTATTTAGCAAGAAAACAAAATTAGGAATCTTTTCTTTCTTTATAAACTAAAAACGTTTTTACGCATGAACACCATTTCTTCATTCCATTTTCTCATACTTACACTCCCATTTCTCTCTCAAAACACTCCTAACTTCATACTTGATCATCTCCAAGTATTTTTCCCATCATTTAGCTTCAATTACAAGCTTTAATCATCATAAAAATAACCTAGAATCAAGAAGTTGCAATATTACTTCCAATCTTTCAATCCAACTTCACCACTCTTTAGGATCAAGAGTTATACTTCCTTTCCAGTAGCTTTATCCAAGTAACTTGAGGTAGTAACCTTATTCATAATCTTATTCGATTCATATTCATATAGCTATCTTATTTTGAGTTACAAATTATAACAACAAGAACATAGTTTGAATGATTTCAAACTTGTTCGCAAACTAAATAGATCCTTCTAACTTGACTTTTAAAACACTTCAAGACCTGTAATATATCATAATGATATGCTAACTTAACAAGATACAACTTGATTTTACAAAGAACACCTTAAAACTGAATTTACGTCGTCGGAGTGCAACCGGGGGCTGTTTTGGGTTGGATAATTAAAAACCATCTTAAACTTTGAATTGGAAGTTTATATTCTGGAAAAATGATATTTCTTATGAATATGTTAATATATAAAAATCTCATGGTGTAACTCAAAGTGTAAGTATTTTTGTAAAAATGATCATCTAGATGTTGTTTTTATGACGGAAATGATCACTTTCATAAGATTCACCAAAGTTTGACCTATAACCTGTGATTTTGAATACAAACTAAGGTATTTACTGTTCATATTCATAAATAATGGCTCGATCCAAGGAAGTGGCAAGTTGAACCAACAAAAATGGAGTTGTATTGAAGAAACTACGGCTAAAACAAAATTGGGTATCCGAAGCTAGTTTAGCTACGAAATTAATTGGAGTAAAACTAAACTAATCATATCTTTGCTAATTAATATGATATTTTATATATATTTACTTATGATTTGATTTTATATATTTCAGGACCACCCGTAAACAACACGAGAGGATTAATTATAAGACCTCATGATTGTACGCAACACGTCATTTGACAACACGGTACTTTATGTACGCAACACGTCATTTGACAACACGGTACCATGGGTCGAGATTAATTCCGATCAATACGAATACGATGAGGTCTTTATTTATTTTATTGAACAACTAATTGTGGACTACTAACATCGGACTGTTAACTACGGACTATTAGATATTAAAAGTATTATAAGTATACATGTAACGATTATTTGAAAAGAAAATATGTTGATATATTATATATGGTTAGGTTCGTGATATCTATCGGAGACCAGGCCGTGTTATATATCTTCAAGGCAAAAGTGAGTATATAGTCCCACTTTTAAACTCTAAATATTTCGGAATGAAAATACATGCATTTTATGATTTACGTTATGGACACAAGTGATAAAAAAATATATTCTACGTTGAGTTGTACCACTGGCATACTTCCCTGTAGCTTGGTAACTACTATTTACATGTGGTATTGTAAACGCGAATCCTGTTGATAGATCTATCGGGCCTGACAACCCCAACCGGACTGGACGACCAGTATTCAACGGTTGCACACTTTAACAACCCTCACTTTTTGACTTCTAAATTACTGAATTAACCCTAGGGTTATATGTCTGACTATATGTATTAAGGGTTGTTATATACAATTAAATATTGACCGAATAGTAATTTTTAGTCAACAATGTACGCTTAAATAAATAATATATTATTAATTTATATAATTTGACATAATTTAACTAAGTATATAAACTTTGTATCACTTTTATTATTTAGTTAATGTATTATATATTTAACTATATAATAAATCCAATTGTATATAAATGTAATAATATTTACAAATTTACTAAAGCTATAGTTTAATAATTAAAATCATAATTATTATTAAAAATACAAAATACCGAATTATTTATTATTTTTATGCAAAATTTGTATTTATTAATTAAATTAAAAAAATAAAAATAAAATAAAATATTATTGACAAATATTCTTGGAAAAACATTAAATAAATTTGTTTATTTACATAAAAAAAAATCCTTAAAATAAAAAAAAATAAATAAATAAATAAACAAATAAATAAATTACTTTTTAATTAAAAATTGTAATGGAAAAACTACTTTTATTATTTTATTTTGTGCATTATCCCATGACCTAACATTTAATACTTTTTAATTTTAAAATCCCATTAAGAATTAAATATTTCTTTTTCTTTTAATTATTTTATTCTTTTTACCTAATTTTTTTCAAGTATAAATACCCCTCATTTCTCATTCAAGCTCACACCAAAATTTCTCTCATTCTCTCTTTGAAGAATTACTACTAGTAAGTATTCTTTTCTTACTTTTTATTTTTTTACTTTTTACTTTTTTACTTTTTACTTTTTACTTTTTACTTCGGTTATTATTTTTACCGAAATATGTAAATAATGTTATAAATTATATGCAATTAAAAATAAAATAAATAACATGTATACACTATTACTATTACTAGCACCTATAACCTACTACTTATATTGTAACATAAAAACATTTTGGGATATGTATTAGAGATGTATAGATCTTCGAACTTTCTTGACGAATGGTTTCTATGAGATTCTAGGCAGAGAGTTTGGATTTCCGATTTAAAGGGTCTTATGACTCAAGCCCCTAGATCTAAATTAGCCATTCGAAGGGAAAGGGGTGATTGGAAGCTTATCTAATACGGCAAGTATCCTAAAATGGAAAACATTGATAAAAGTAGAAACTCTCTAGTCATAGAAACTTAGTAAAATAAGAAACTTTCTAAAAATGAAAACTTTATAAAAATAGTAACTTACTAGGAATAGAAACTTAGTAAAACAAACTATACTTAAACACATACTTAAACTTAAACATGGGCAAAACACTTAACTACTCTTAAATGTCAATAGGATGACTTTCCTGCTCACTCGTTCAACTCTTTATTCCGAGGAATAACACTCTCTCTACTTACTAAGGTGAATTCATAGCCCCTCTTTATTGCTAGCAAACTTACTTACTTTTACTTGGGGTGAGACACATGCTGTTTTTACTTTTTACACTTTAGACACAAGTACCAAACTGTTAAACTATGCTATACCCGGCTATGTCCGACTAAGTCCCTACAGTGATATTTTTAATTGCTGCAGCATGCTTAATTATTGGGAGTAGGCCTATCGGGAGTAACGTCCCCGATACATTTGACTAAGTCTTTGTATTACTTAATAATGAAATTAAACCGACAAGGACAGACACAACTTGTCATGGGGCAAACTTGAACGTTTAGTCTAAATATCACGCATTGGCATAACTTTTTGATCCTGCGAGAGATCAACTTTACAACCTAAATCTTGTGGTCTAAAACAACGAAAAACTTTTTGTTAAACCTATGAAATTCACTCAACCTTTTTGGTTGACACTTTAGCATGTTTTGTCTCAGGTGCTGTTTGATTCAAGCTCTTATACTTACTGCTTATGTGATGCTACTTGGACATAGGATCAAGAGATATCGCATTTATTACTTCTGCATGTGAACATTTACGATATTGTTATTCCTGTCATTGTAACGACATTTCATTTTCCGCTGCGTACTCATTAATGTTAAATTCATCATTTAGTATTGTTCTCGTTTATTATAATATGTTGGTATGTTTTGATATTAGTGATGTTCCTTCCAGACCCTATTGGGAGGGCGTTACAGATTGGTATCAGAGCATAACCAGGCTGTTATAGAGAACCAGGATTGCATTTTTATGTGTGCCTTACTTGTTAGCTAGGGTGCCTTAGCAATCTAGGAAACTATAACCTTTCCTGCCTTAGACTTTAAAGCACTTAGGATTGCCTTGTAATCTTAAAACATATGCCTTACAATCCTATCCTAAAACTGATCAAAATCTCCTTCCTAATGTTAGGATGTCTAATTATCATAAAATGACCAAAATGAATCTTTTCAAACCAACCGAAAAAGATACTGAAAGGTCTTCCACAGAAAGACCAGTCCAAAGTCCACCTTATGGCTTTGGTGGTCCTCCCTCACCAAATTATAGCCCAAATACTACTCTAAAGTTACATGGGTCTCCTGAATACTATCCAACCCCGAGGAATAAAGACAGGAGGAAATGTTTTGAAGAAACTGGGCCTACAAAGAAAAGATCCCGATCTCCTTTCTACGATGAAGTTGATGCCAAGTACGAGCTCATGAATCTGCGAAAAACTACCGATGACCTAATTCGCCATATTGCAAGGATCGATTTTCAAATGAAGGAAAAAGACCTAGCGATCAAGAAGCTCATGGAGGAAAATGCGGAACTAAAGAAAGAAATAAAGTTGGTGAAGTATGAAGGTGATAGAAATACCCGATGGGGGAAGCAATCTCTCTCTTGCCTAAGAGAAGATGTTGACCTTAGATTGAAGATGGAGGAAAACCGCGTGAATAATCAACTTTCTATAAGGGACCACAAGTACCATGTAATCAACAATGAAGTTTCTAACCTTTATGATAATCTCGAGTTCCTGCATGAGAAATAAAAGGCGAGGAATGAGAAAGTTGATGAGTTTATGAAGAAGGTGGAGGATGAGAGGAAGAAATATGAAGATTACTTCAATCTTAATATTTCCTAGATTATTTTTCCAATTCCTTGTCTATGTAAAGGCTATGCCTTAAACTATTTCTATTTCCGAATCGTGTAATAAAGGCTTAATGCCTCGTTCTAATAATATAAAGTGTTTTATTAATATCACGCGATATCAATACTTTATTTTATTCATACTTGTGATTGCTCAAACTTATAAATTGTTAAACTTATCAAACATATGTTCACTTTTATGTAGTGACATCATGGTTCGTTTAGCTGCACCTACCGTTAACAACGTTGTGTTAACTATTGAACAATTCCAACAGTTACTCGCTGCCGCCTAAGGCAACACCCAAGCTAATCATGCTAATACTCAACCGAAACCTTGTTCCTACAAGGATTTTTCAAACTGTCATCCTCCTGCATTTAAGGGGACTGAAGAAGCTGTCGAACTAGTCTGTTGGTTCGAGAAGATGTAATCTATTTTCCGTATTTGTAACTGTGGTGATAACGATCGAGTAAAGTATGCCACTAGCTCATTGGGTGGCAATGCTTTAACTTGGTGGACTGCTCATGCCAAGTCCGTAGGAATTGATAATGCTAATGTAATTCCATGAGATAAACTCAAAAGCATGATGGTCAACAAATTCTGTCCTCGAAGTCAAGTTCAGAAACTTGAAGCTGAGTTCTGGGAACTCAAGGTCAAGGGTACTGACATTGAGAACTATACCAATCGTTATCTGGAGCTTTCTACTCTATGTCCTGAAATGTTTCCTACTGAAGCTAGAAGAATTGAGCGGTATATTGAAGGTCTTCCCGAGGATGTTCAAGGGAATGTTATTGCTGCTGAGAAGGTTACATTGGATGCTGTGATTCTCATGGCACAAAATCTCATGTTGGCCAAGAGAAGAAGGGCGTCGACCAATAAGCAAGTTGAAACCAAGGGTAATGATGGTAAGAGGAAGTTTGAGCCATCTCAAGGTTCGGCTCAGAATGATAATAAGAAGCCTGCGGATGGTACAAGGTCGAATTATAAGGGTACTTATCCTTTCTGTATTCGTTGTGAGAGGCATCACCCGGGGAAGTGTACTGTGGTTTGTGCGTTGTGTAAGAAAGTGGGACACGTTGCTAAGACGTGTAAGACTCCTCCGAAGGATAAGGCTATTGTTCCGGCCAAAGCTCCTCCTACATGCTATACTTGTGGAGAGAAGGGACACATTAGTCCGAATTGTCCTAAGAAGAAAAATAATCCCTCTACTGGAGCTAATGCTACTGCTGCGAAGGGTCGTGCGTTTGTTATTACTACTACTGAAGCCCGAGATGAAGATGAAGTTATCACGGGTACGTATCTCGTCAATAATTTCTATGCAACTATTTTATTCGATACTTGTGCCGACAGAAGTTACGTGTCTTGTGATTTTTGTACCCTATTTGATGAAAAGCCTCAACCCTTAGAAACTAAAAGATTAGTAGAAGTAGCCAATGGAAAGGTCATGCAAGTCGATAAAATCTATAAAAACTGCAACCTAATCTTAGCCGATAAAGAATTTAAGATAGACCTTTTGCCGGTCGAGCTCGGAAGTTTTGATGTCGTAGTTGGAATGGACTGTTTACATCCATTGAGAGCTGCCATCATGTGTTACGATAAAACCATTCATGTTCCATTGGGAAATGGAGAGACTCTTATCATCCAAGGTGAAAAGAGTGGTTCCAATCTCAATATTATCTCCTGTATTAAAACCCGCAAACACCTTATGAAAGGTTATCCAGCTATTCTAGCCCACGTTAAGATGATCGAATCGAAAGAGAAGTGTATTGAAGATGTACCAGTGGTTAAAGACTTTCCCGATGTGTTTCCCGAAGATCTTCTTGGTCTTCCACCTCCTCGACAAGTTGAATTTCAAATTGATTTAGCTCCTGGTGCTGCTCCTATTGCTAAAGCACCATACCGTTTAGCACCTTCCGAAATGAAGGAACTTTCCAACCAGCTCCAAGAACTATTGGATAAAGGTTTCATTCGTCCAAGCTCGTCCCCATAGGGAGCTCCTATTCTATTTGTTAAAAAGAAGGATGGTACGTTAAGGATGTACATTGATTACCGCGAACTTAACAAGCTTACTATCAAGAACCGTTATCCATTGGCACGTATTGATGATCTATTCGACCAACTTCAAGGGTCAAGTGTTTATTCAAAGATTGATTTGAGGTCCGGATATCACCAACTTAGAGTCAAGGAATCTGATATTCCTAAGACTACTTTTCGCACTCGTTATGGTCACTATGAATTCTGTGTCATGCCTTTTGGTTTGACCAATGCTCCTGCCGTTTTCATGGATCTCATGAACCGTGTCTGCAAACCTTATCTCGATAAATTCGTCATTGTTTTCATTGATGACATTTTGATCTACTCCAAGAGTGAGAAGGAACATGAGCAACATCTGCGCGTGATTCTTGAACTCTTACGAAAGGAACAACTCTACGCTAAGTTTTCTAAGTGCGAGTTTTGGCTCAAAACTGTACAATTCCTCGGACACATTGTTGATAGTAATGGAATACATGTCGATCCAGCTAAGATTACCGCTATCCAGAACTGGGAGATACCAAAGACTGCGAAGCATATTCGTCAATTTTTGGGACTTGCCGATTATTATCGGAGATTCATAATGGATTTTTCCCTTCTTGCCATACCTCTTACGAAGATAACTCAAAAAGGGAAGAAGTTTGAGTGGTCCGAAGAACAGGAATCTGCTTTCAAGATTCTGAAAGAGAAGTTGACCACAACCCTGATTCTATCTTTACCTAAAGGTACTGACGATTTTGTTGTTTACTGCGATGCCTCAAAGCAAGGCTTTGGTTGTGTTTTAATACAACGTGAAAAGGTTATTGCCTACGCATCTAGACAGTTGAAGAAACACGAGGAGAACTATACCACACACGACCTTGAGTTAGGTGCCGTGGTATTTGCATTAAAGATATGGAGACATTATCTATATGGTACCCAGTTTACAGTGTACACTGACCATAAAAGTCTTCGACACATCTTTGATCAAAAACAGCTGAATATGAGGCAAAGCTGATGGCTCGAGTTATTGAACGATTATGACTGTAAGATGGAATATCATCCTGGCAAGGCAAACGTAGTTGTCGATGCTCTCAGTTGAAAAGACGATGTTAAACGTGTTCGTGCCTTAAACCTGAAAATCAAATCAAATCTTATATCACGAATCTGCGAAGCTCAACTGGAAGCTATTAAACCAACACTTACCGAAGGTGAAGGACCTATCGATTTCGAGAACCAACTCCAAGTGAAAGCTAATGGTACACGGTACTTTGGTAACAGAATTTGGGTTCCTTGCTTCGGTAATCTCCTTGAACTAGTCTTGGATGAAGCACATAAGACTAGGTATTCTATTCATCCGGGTTCCAGTAAGATGTACCACGACGTGAAGGAATTCTACTGGTGGCCTAATATGAAAGCCGACATTGCTACTTATGTTAGTAAGTGTCTCACTTGTTTGAAAGTTAAGGCTGAATATCAAAAGCCTTATGGTCTGTTGACACAACCCGATATTCCGCAGTGGAAGTGGGAATGTATCGCTATGGACTTTATTACTAAATTGCCCAAGACTTCTAGTGGCAATGATACTATATGGGTTATAGTAGATCGTCTTACTAAATCTGCTCATTTCTTACCGATCAAGGAGACCGACAAGATGGAGAGATTATCACAACTGTATATCAAAGAAATTGTCTCTCATCATGGTATTCCTATATCAATCATATCCGATCGCGACAGTAGATTCACTTCCAGATTCTGGAAATCCTTACAAACTGCTCTTGGAACTCAACTCGACATGAGTACTGCTTATCATTCGCAAACCGATGGTCAAAGTGAACGAACCATTCAAACATTGGAAGATATGCTTCGCGCTTGTGTTATCGACTTCGGCAAAGGCTGGGATAGACATTTGCCTTTGGTTGAATTCTCTTACAATAATAGTTACCACTCAAGTATTAAGGCTGCACCTTTTGAGGCCTATTACGGACGAAAATGTAGATCCCCACTGTGCTGGGATGAATTAGAGGACAGACAGTTAACTGGTCCTGAAATCATACACGAGACAACCGAAAAGATAGTTCAGATTAAGAAACGAATAGAAACTGCCCGCAGCCGACAGAAGAGCTATGCTAATAAAGGTCGGAAAGATTTAGAATTCCAAGTTGGTGACAAAGTCATGTTGAAACTATCCCCTTGGAAAGGCGTCGTTTGTTTTAGTAAACGAAGCAAACTAAGTCCGTGTTTTGTTGGACCCTTCAAGATTAATGAAAGGATCGGACCCGTGGCTTATCGATTAGAATTACCTACTGAACTTAGCAGCGTACACGACATATTTCATGTCTCAAATCTTAAAAAGTGTCTCGCTGATGACACTCTCGTTATTCCTTTAGATGACATTCGCATTGATGATAAAATGTACTTCATAGAGGAACCCGTAGAAGTCATGGACCGATCTGCTAAACGCTTAAAACAAAGCATCATACCTATTGTTAAGATCCGTTGGAATTCACGACGTGGCCCCGAGTATACCTGGGAACGTGAAGACCAAATGAAACAGAAATATCCCCATCTCTTCTCAACCGCTGATGCATCCGAGAAGTCTACCTAAAACTTCGGGACGAAGTTTTTATTAACGGGGAGGTACTTTAACAACCCTCACTTTTTGACTTCTAAATTACTAAATTAACCCTAGGGTTATATGTCTGACTATATGTATTAAGGGTTGTTATATACAATTAAATATTGACCGAATAGTAATTTTTAGTCAACAATGTACGCTTAAATAAATAATATGTTATTAATTTATATAATTTGACATAATTTAACTAAGTATATAAACTTTGTATCACTTTTATTATTTAGTTAATGTATTATATATTTAACTATATAATAAATCCAATTATATATAAATGTAATAATATTTATAAACTTACTAAAGCTATAGTTTAATAATTAAAATCATAATTATTATTAAAAATACAAAATACCGAATTATTTATTATTTTTATGCAAAATTTGTATTTATTAATTAAATAAAAAAAATAAAAAAATAATAAAATATTATTGACAAATATTCTTGGAAAAACATTAAATAAATTTGTTTATTTACATAAAAAAATCCTTAAAATAAAAAAAATAAATAAATAAATAAACAAATAAATAAATTACTTTTTAATTAAAAATTGTAATGGAAAAACTACTTTTATTATTTTATTTTGTGCATTATCCCATGATCTAATATTTAATACTTTTTAATTTTAAAATCCCATTAAGAATTAAATATTTCTTTTTCTTTTAATTATTTTATTCTTTTTACCTAATTTTTTTCAAGTATAAATACCCCTCATTTCTCATTCAAACTCACACCAAAATTTCTCTCATTGTCTCTTTGAAGAATTACTACTAGTAAGTATTCTTTTCTTACTTTTTATTTTTTTACTTTTTACTTTTTTACTTTTTACTTTTTACTTCGGTTATTATTTTTACCGAAATATGTAAATAATGTTATAAATTATATGCAATTAAAAATAAAATAAATAACATGTATACACTATTACTATTACTGGCACCTATAACCTACTACTTATATTGTAACATAAAAACATTTTGGGATATGTATTAGAGATGTATAGATCTTCGAACTTTCTTGACGAATGGTTTCTATGAGATTCTAGGCAGAGGGTTTGGATTTCCAATTTAAAGGGTCCTATGACTCAAGCCCCTAGACCTAAATTAGCCATTCGAAGGGAAAGGGGTGATTGGAAGCTTATCTAATACGGCAAGTATCCTAAAATGGAAAATATTGATAAAAGTAGAAACTCTCTAGTCATAGAAACTTAGTAAAATAAGAAACTTTCTAAAAATGAAAACTTTATAAAAATAGTAACTTACTAGGAATAGAAACTTAGTAAAACAAACTATACTTAAACACATACTTAAACTTAAACATGGGCAAAACACTTAACTACTCTTAAATGTCAATAGGTTGACTTTCCTGCTCACTCGTTCAACTCTTTATTCCGAGGAATAACACTCTCTCTACTTACTAAGGTGAATTCATAGCCCCTCTTTATTGCTAGCAAACTTACTTACTTTTACTTGGGGTGAGACACATGCTGTTTTTACTTTTTACACTTTAGACACAAGTACCAAACTGTTAAACTATGCTATACCCGGCTATGTCCGACTAAGTCCCTACAGTGATATTTTTAATTGCTGCGGCATGCTTAATTATTGGTGGTAGGCCTATCAGGAGTAACGTCCCCGATACATTTGACTAAGTCTTTGTATTACTTAATAATGAAATTAAACCGACAAGGACAGACACAACTTGTCATGGGGCAAACTTGAACGTTTAGTCTAAATATCACGCATTGGCATAACTTTTTGATCCTGCAGGAGATCAACTTTACAACCTAAATCTTGTGGTCTAAAACAACGACAAACTTTTTGTTAAACCTATGAACTTCACTCAACCTTTTTGGTTGACACTTTAGCATGTTTTGTCTCTGGTGCTGTTTGATTCAAGCTCTTATACTTACTGCTTATGTGATGCTACTTGGACATAGGATCAAGAGATATCGCATTTATTACTTCTGCATGTGAACATTTACGATATTGTTATTCCTGTCATTGTAACGACATTTCATTTTCCGCTGCGTACTCATTAAAGTTAAATTCATCATTTAGTATTGTTCTCGTTTATTATAATATGTTGGTATGTTTTGATATTAGTGACGTTCCTTTCAGACCCTATTGGGAGGGCGTTACACATAGTACTTCATTTCGGTGACTACACTTGGTACAGTGTAGTGAGATTTCATAATAAAGGGAATATGCGACGTTGATTAAATGTTAAGTATGGTTATCAAGTGCTCAACCACTTAGAATATTTTTATTAAAACGTTTATGTATATGAAATCTTGTGGTCTATATTTATAACGCTGCTAGCTTTAAACCTATATCTCACCAACTTTATGTTGACGTTTTAAGCATGTTTATTCTCAGGTGATAAATAAAAGCTTCCGCTGCATTATGTCGAATTTAAGCAAGATTTGGAGTATGCATATTTGTGTCAAAAATAAAACTGCATACCGAAAGATTTGTAATGTGAAATATGTTGGAAATCGTATTGTTATTATCAAATGTAAAGTTTGTAAGACTAAGATTATCACTAAATGATAATTATTATTATGTTGTTTAAGCCTTTGGTTATAATAAAGGTTGTTGTTTGTATCATAAAAACGTATGCAGATTTTGAAAAATGTCACATATAGAGGTCAATACCTCGCAAAGACACCAATAAGTACGTAACGTTTATAATCGATATGAACGGGACGCTTCAGGTGGTATTAGAGCATTGCTCTTAGAGAACCAGAAAATTTGCATTAGTGTGTCTTATCGAGTTTCTTAGGATGCATTAGTGAGTTTGGACTTTGACCGTGTTTGATTTCGAAAACTATTGCTTATCCTTGTTGGTTAAAAATTAATATGTAAATATTATGTGGTACTAACGTACTAGTTATTGTGTGATAGATGTCTGGTTCAAAATTTGTTATCACGTTCAGCGACTCCGAACCAGAATCCTCAGATAGTGTTCCAGTCATTAACCTATCCGATGATGAAAACGACACCTTTGGGGAAGACTCACAATTTCCAGATGAATCAATTGAAGAGGAACCGGAAAGTGATCATGAGGAGGAAGAAATACAGGAAATTACGAAAGACAAGTTCGAACGAGGAAAGAAACGAAAGGCTACTGAATTGGAAAATCCAAATCCCGAGTTTAGTGAGGATGTTGTGGCACCAACTCCACCAGACACTACCACCCCTATTCCCGCTATTCCTATTAGTTCTATCCTGACATACAGTTCTTCAGCCCCTCAGCCAAAACGCAGGAAGACAGTCAGGATAAGCGTTAAGCAATTTTTTTGAACACAAACGTTTTGGGTTAAATGATGCGCTGTTGTTTTAAACCATGGGATCATATAACGTGTTGTATAATATTACTAGTGTGGTTTGCTTAATGTTTAATGTAAGATAAGCATATGTAAAAATTAGTGAAGTGTGAAATGCAATAATTTTCCATGGTGGAGTATTATTTGGATGGTAGTAATTAATTTCTGTACTAAGCTATTAAGTATGAACTTTAACGGGTAGGTACTACCCTAGATATAATTATAAAACGCTAATAAGAAGAAAAGGCTTTTATAATAATAACTGGTTCATATTATTAATAAGCTACGATGTACTATAAATACACACTACATCTATAATATTCCATGTGAATAATTTTTTTTTCATTCTTATTGAAGAATATGGCGCGATTGAACCGAATGACGGAACAAGAAATCGAGGAACTCATCAATCAGCGAGTGAACGACAGAATGTTATGGGTCAAGGCTGCAAGAGGTGCTGTAGTTAACCCAAATTCTCGTGTGGGATGCACCTACAAAACTTTTCAAGGTTGCAAGCCCTCATCATTCAGTGGAATAGAAGGACCGGTTGGTTTAATCCGGTGGATCGAAAAGATTGATTCTGTGTTTAAAATCAGTGGTTGTATTGAGAAGGATATGACCAATTATGCATCATGCACCGTACAAGATAGTGCACTCACGTGGTGGAAAAACTATGTGAAGGCCGTAGGAGGAGATGTAGCTTATGATACTCCATGGGAAGAATTCAAACCAATGCTAATCAACGAGTATTGTCCAAGGAACGAGGTTAGGAAGTTCGAAGCTGAATTATGAAGCCTGAAAGTTGTTAGTACTGAACTCACCAACTACAATTAGCGATTCATGGAATTAGCTTTGCTATGTCTCGAAATGGTACCAACTGAAGAACGGAAGATAGAACTGTACAAAGATGGTTTGCCTAAAAATGTCAAGGCAAATGTTACAGCATCGAAACCCAAGAGTATTCATGAAGCCATCACCATGGCAAACGAGTTGATGGACCAGATTATTCTGGATAAGAACACCGATGTCAAGACATCAGAAAACAAAAGAAAGTGGGATGGTAATCATCAACAATCCAACAAGAAACAAGAAACCACACAAGGTGCGGGTAGTGGTTCAAGCTCAGGTTACAAAGGACGAAATCCTTTATGTAACAGATGCTACAAACATCACTCTGATTATTGTAATGTGGTGTGCGATAATTGTAATCGAAGGGGTCATCTTGCTGAAGATTGTAAGATTCCCGTTACAAATATAAATGGCACCAAGACTCCTGCCACCAATGCAAATAGAACTACCTTGGCCACTGTTACTTGTTATGGGTGTGGGAAACAGGGTCATTATAAGAGCCAGTGCCCGAATCCAGAGAAGAATAACGGATCTGCACGTGGAAGAGCATTTATTATTAATGCTAGAGAGGCGTGTGAAGACCCGGAGCTTGTTATGGGTACGTTTACCATTAATAACTTATCAGCATCTATTATATTTGATACTGGTGCCGATAGAAGTTATATGTGTAGAGACTTTTACGCTAAATTGAATTGTTCATCATTACCTCTAGATGCTAAGTACATGATTGAGTTAGCTAATGGTAAACTAATTAAAGCCGATAAAATCTGTCGTGATTGTAAAATAAATCTAGCCGGAGAAACGTTTAAAATTGATTTGATACCCGTAGAATTAGGAAGTTTTGATGTAATAGTCGGCATGGACTGGATGTCCAAAATAGGAGCTGAAGTTGTGTGTGCCAAGAAGGCCATTCGCATTCCTCGTAAGGATAAAATGCCAGTAATGATTTATGGAGAGAAGGGTAACTCAAAGCTAAAACTCATTAGCTGTTTGAAAGCCCAAAAGTGCTTGAAGAAAGGGTGCTATGCTATCCTAGCACATGTTAATAAAGTTGAAATGAAAGAAAAAGAGAAGTGCATCAATGACGTGCCTGTGGCAAGAGATTTTTCTGAAGTCTTTCCGGAAGAGTTGCTAGGATTACCTCCATTTAGATCTGTAGAATTTCAAATAGATCTAGTACCAGGAGCTGCACCAGTGGCTCGTGCTCCATACAGGCTTGCACCATCTGAGATGAAAGAGTTACAAAGCCAGTTACAAGAATTACTAGACCGTGGTTTCATTCAACCGAGCACTTCACCGTGGGGAGCTCCGATTTTATTTGTCAAGAAGAAAGATGGATCCTTCCGAATGTGTATAGATTACCGTGAATTAAATAAGTTAACTATCAAGAATCGGTATCCACTACCGAGAATTGACGACTTATTTGATCAACTGCAAGGATCATGTGTTTATTCGAAAATAGACCTAAGATCGGGCTATCATCAACTACGCGTCAAAGAAGAAAATATTCCGAAAACTACTTTCTGGACACGCTATGGTTATTACGAATTTTTGGTCATGCCGTTTGGATTGACGAATGCGCCAGCTGTATTCATGGACCTTATGAATCGAGTTTGTAGTCCGTATCTAGATATGTTTGTTATCGTTTTCATTGACGATATTCTTATCTATTCCAAAAATGAGCAAGAGCATGAGCAGCATTTAAGGTTGGTATTAGAATTGTTAAGAAAAGAGCAGTTATACGCCAAATTTTCTAAGTGTGCATTTTGGTTGAAAGAAGTGCAATTTCTTGGCCACGTTGTTAGTAGCAAAGGAATTCATGTTGATCCAGCTAAAATTGAGGCCATTGAAAAATAGGAGACTCCTAAGACACCAACACAAATACGTCAATTTTTGGGCTTAGCCGGTTATTATAGAAGGTTTATTCAAGATTTTTCCCGAATAGCTAAACCATTAACAGCGTTAACGCAAAAAGGGAAGAAGTACGAATGGACTTCTGAGCAGGAGAGTGCATTTCAATTACTAAAGAAGAAGTTGACTACGACGCCTATTTTATCGTTACCTGAAGGGAACGATGATTTTGAGATATATTGTGATGCTTCGCGACAAGGTTTTGGTTGCGTCCTTATGCAACAAAAGAAAGTTATTGCGTACGCATCCCGACAATTGAAGATTCACGAGCAAAATTATACGATGCATGATCTAGAACTGGGAGCAGTAGTGTTTGCATTGAAGATATGGAGACACTACTTATATGGGGTTAAATGCACTGTGTTTACCGATCATAAAAGCCTTCAACATATTTTCGATCAAAAACAGCTGAACATGAGGCAACGTAGGTGGGTCGAGCTGATAAACGACTATGATTGTGAGATTCGCTATCATCCCGGGAAAGCGAATGTAGTGGCTGACGCTCTAAGCAGAAAGGAACGAGAGCCAATTCGAGTACAAGCGACGAACATAAAAATTCGCATGAATCTCAACTCACAAATCAAAGAGGCTCAACGAGAAGCTCTTACTAAGGAAAACATAGGAAATGAAACAATGAAGAAGTATGAGAAGCAACTCATTATACGGGAAGATGGAATTCGATATTTTGCAAAACGTATATGGGTACCAAAGTTGGGTGGATTAAGGAAGTTGATATTGAACGAGACACATAATACAAGATACTCGATACATCCTGGAGTTGGAAAGATGTATCAAGATCTTAAGACGCATTATTGGTGGCCTAATTTAAAGACAGACGTTGCAACATATGTCAGGGAATGTTTAACTTGTTCCAAAGTCAAAGCAGAACACCAGAAGCCGTCAGGGTTACTTCAACAACCAGAAATCCCAGAATGGAAGTGGGACGGTATTACCATGGATTTTATCACAAAGTTACCCAAGACTGCATGGGGTTATGACACCATTTGGGTAATAGTTGATCGTCTCACCAAATCTGCACATTTCTTGCCTATTAAGGAAACGGATAGAATGGAGAAACTATTACGATTATACATAAAGGAAATTGTTTCAAGGCATGGAATACCCATTTCCATTATATCCGATCGTGATAGTAGATTTACATCAAAGTTCTGACAATCACTATAGGAGGCCCTGGGAACTCGTTTGGATATGAGCACCGCATATCATCCGCAAACTGACGGGCAGAGCAAAAGAACAATTCAGACTCTTGAAGACATGCTCAGGGCATGTGTGATCGATTTTGGAAACGGATGGGATAAATATCTACCATTAGCAGAATTCTCGTATAATAATAGTTATCATGCGAGGATTAAAGCTGCACCTTTCGAAGCACTGTATGGAAGGAAGTGTAGATCCCCTATCTGTTGGAATCAAGTAGGAGATCGACATTTAACTGGTCCCGAGATCATACACGAAACTACTGAGAAGATAGTACAAATCAAGGAGAGATTGAAAACAGCACGTAGTCGCCAAAAGAGCTACGCCGATGTCCGAAAGAAACCATTAGAGTTTCAGATTGGTGACATGGTTATGCTAAAGGTGTCACCTTGGAAAGGTGTAATACGTTTCGGCAAAAGGGGTAAACTGAACCCAAGGTATGTAGGCCCGTTCAAGATCATCGAACGCATTGGACCGGTAGCTTATCGACTTGAGTTACCACAACAACTCGCCGGAGTACATAATACGTTTCACGTTTCAAACCTTAAGAAGTGTCTTACAAAGGAAGACCTCACCATTCCCCTTGAAGAAATCCAAGTCGACGAAAAACTACAATTCATAGAAGAACCAGTCAAAATCATGGACCGTGAAGTTAAACAGCTCAAGCAGAGCAACATACCAATCGTTAAGGTTTGTTGGAATGCTCGAAGGGGTCCTGAGTTTACTTAGGAACGAGAGGATCATATGAAACAAAAGTACCCACATTTGTTTCCCGAGAACGCAAAATAGGTACAACTTTAAAATTTCGGGATGAAATTTATTTAACGGGTAGGTACTGTAACGACCCGAATTTTTTTCGATCATTTTATACATATGAGATTAATATTTACATAAATTAAACATTACCAACATGATAAGTAATCCAAATTATTGAGTCTTGTGTTTTTGAAAAGAGTTTTACACAACGTTTGACCGTCCAATTTGACCGATGATATCACGAACTATATAACATACGATAATTATACGATTATGTACATATACGTATTTATACATATTTAACATGATCTAAGGATGGTTTAACATATCATTGTGTACTAATAACAATGAGTTATAAGTATACTTTGAGACTACTAACTTAAGTTTTCAAAACGATAACTATATGTAATGTTCTTTGACATATATACCTATAACTTATAATTCTTATACAAGTATCGTATAAATATGTATTTAATCACTTTTAAAGGGCTTATATATAGTTATATTTGAATTCTCGTTCCGTTTTCTCAAGATTTCTACACGTATACCTAGGGTATATGTAACCGTATTGTACGCAACTTCTAGATGTATATACTATTGGTATATACACATCAATTATCATCCTTAGCAACCTTAAATGATTATGGAACATGTGGAACCAACCATTTGTCAAGTAGCATGAATTATTTAGCAAGAAAACAAAATTAGGAATCTTTTCTTTCTTTATAAACTAAAAACATTTTTATGCATGAACACCATTTCTTCATTCCATTTTCTCATACTTACACTCTCATTTCTCTCTCAAAACACTCCTAACTTCATACTTGATCATCTCCAAGCATTTTTCCCATCATTTAGCTTCAATTACAAGGTTTAATCATCATAAAAACAACCTAGAATCAAGAAGTTGCAATATTACTTCCAATCTTTCAATCCTACTTCACCACTCTTTAGGATCAAGAGTTATACTTCCTTTCCAGTAGCTTTATCCAAGCAACTTGAGGTAGTAACCTTATTCATAATCTTATTCGATTCATATTCATATAGCTATCTTATTTTGAGTTACAAATTATAACAACAAGAACATAGTTTGAATGATTTCAAACTTGTTCGCAAACTAAATAGATCCTTCTAACTTGACTTTTAAAACACTTCAATACCTATAATATATCATAATGATATGCTAACTTAACAAGATACAACTTGATTTTACAAAGAACACCTTAAAACTGAATTTACGTCGTCGGAGTGCAACCGGAGGCTGTTTTGGGTTGGATAATTAAAAACCATCTTAAACTTTGAATTCGAAGTTTATATTCTGGAAAAATGATATTTCTTATAAATATGTTAATATATAAAAATCTCATGGTGTAACTCAAAGTGTAAGTATTTTTGTAAAAATGATCATCTAGATGTTGTTTTTACGACGGAAATGATCACTTTCATAAGATTCATCAAAGTTTGACCTATAACCTATGATTTTGAATACAAACTAAGGTATTTACTGTTCATATTCATAAATAATGGCCCGATCCAAGGAAGTGGCAAGTTGAACCAACAAAAACGGAGTTGTATTGAAGAAACTACGGCTAAAACAAAATTGGGTATCCGAAGCTAGTTTAGCTACTAAATTAATTGGAGTAAAACTAAACTAATCATATCTTTGCTAATTAATATGATATTTTATATATATTTACTTATGATTTGATTTTATATATTTCAGGACCACCCGTAAATAACACGAGAGGATTAATTATAAGACCTCATGATTGTACGCAACACGTCATTTGACAACACGGTACCATGGGTCGAGATTAATTCCGATCAATACGAATACGATGGGGTCTTTATTTATTTTATTAAACAACTAATTGTGGACTACTAACATCGGACTGCTAACTACGAACTATTAGATATTAAAAGTATTATAAGTATACATGTAACGATTATTTGAAAAGAAAATATGTTGATATATTATATATGGGTAGGTTCGTGATATCTATCGGAGACCAGGCCGTGTTATATATCTTCAAGGCAAAAGTGAGTATATAGTCCCACTTTTAAACTCTAAATATTTCGGGATGAGAATACATGCATTTTATGATTTACGTTATGGACACAAGTGATAAAAAAATATATTCTACGTTGAGTTGTACCACTGGCATACTTCCCTATAGCTTGGTAACTACTATTTACATGTGGTATTGTAAACGCGAATCCTGTTGATAGATCTATCGGGCCTGATAACCCCAACCGGACTGGACGACCAGTATTCAACGGTTGCACAGTACTTCGTTTCGGTGACTACACTTGGTACAGTGTAGTGAGATTTCATAATAAAGGGAATATGCGACGTTGATTAAATGTTAAGTATGGTTATCAAGTGCTCAACCACTTAGAATATTTTTATTAAAACGTTTATGTATATGACATCTTGTGGTCTATATTTATAACGCTGCTAGCTTTAAACCTATATCTCACCAACTTTATGTTGACGTTTTAAGCATGTTTATTCTCAGGTGATAAATAAAAGCTTTCGCTGCATTATGCCGAATTTAAGCAAGATTTGGAGTATGCATATTTGTGTCAAAAATAAAACTGCATACCAAAAGATTTGTAATGTGAAATATGTTGGAAATCGTATTGTTATTATCAAATGTAAAGTTTGCAAGACTAAGATTATCGCAAAATGATAATCATTATTATGTTGTTTAAACCTTTGGTTATAATAAAGGTTATGGTTTGTATCATAAAAACGTATGCAGATTTTGAAAAATGTCACATATAGAGGTCAATACCTCGCAAAGACACCAATAAGTACGTAACGTTTATAATCGATATGAACGGGACGCTTCATTATCAGAGCTTTACATCTATATTTTACAAAAAGAGCATTCTCGGCATTGTGTTATCGCCTTATTATCGTCATCCGTCATCCACCACACTGAAGCGACTAATCCATCTGGACGGATACATTACATTTGGTTACATCGCGAAGTACTTGACCTCTATATGATACATTTTACAAACATTGCATTCATTTTTTTTAAGACAAACTTTCATTACATCGAAGTTGACGGCATGCATACCATTTCATAATATATCCAACTATAATTGTCTTAATAATAATCTTGATGAACTCAACGACTCGAATGCAACGTCTTTTGAAATATGTCATGAATGACTCCAAGTAATATCACCAATATGAGCAAATGCACAGCGGAAGATTTCTTTCATACCTGAGAATAAACATGCTTTCAAGTGTCAACCAAAAGGTTGGTGAGTTCATTAGTTTATCATAATCATTCATTTTCATCATTTTAATAGACCACAAGATTTCATATATTGTCACGCGTAACTCGCGAATTAAAATTCATTCATATGGATTGAACACCTGGTAACCGACCTTAACAGGATGCATATAGAACATCCCCATCATTCCGGGACTCACATCGGACATGATAAATCGAAGTACTAAAGGAGTTCAAATTCTCTGACTGGGGCTTGTTAGTGCCCATAGATCTATCTTTAGGATTCGCGTCAATTGGTGACAATTATAATAAACACCAATTCTTAGGCTACCAAGCTAAAAAGGGGCATATTCGGTTTGATAATCCAACCATAGAATGTAGTTTTGATCATTTGTGTCTATTTCGTAAAGCATTTATAAAACAGCGCATGTATTCTCAGTCCCAAAAATATATATTACAAAAGCATTTAAAAAGGGAGCAAATGAAACTCACAATACTGTATTTTGTAATAAAAATACGTATGACGAAACTGAACAATGCAGGGTTGACCTCGGATTCACGAACCTATATCATTTGTGTATATATTAATACACATAATCGTAATCGAACAATTATATATATGTAACTTATTAATTATATCATTTTTATATTAACAATATATTTATGTTTCATATATTCCTTTTATATATAAAAATATTTTGTTATGTTATATGTGTTAAACATAATTATTTATATATTTCATTTTATATATATAATTGTGAATGTAGTTAAGTTATGTGTATTAAATACATTTATATATATATAATCCTTACTTATAACCTTATTAACGTCATTAAAACCGTTATTTTCATAATCAATATTATTCTAATAAATGACATAGATATTACTTGATAATATAAATGATGATAGTTTTAATGATAACAAATTAATAATTTTTGTAAAAATGATAATAATGATACTAATTTTTAATAATAATAGTGTTAGTAATAATTTTAATGATAATGATGATAATTTATAACTTACTTAAATTATAATTTTATCCATAGTTTTTAAATCCATAAATTTATACATATTACTTAATATTATTTATAGTAACATATTATTTTCATATTCGAGGTTTTGAATTTAACGTTTATAACAATACTTTTTAATCATGATTTTTACTTAATCTTAATTATATTATACTTAATTCATAACTTAATTATAACATTTTTTATTTCATAACTCTCTTCCTAATATTCTAATATCTTCAGATTTAAAATTAGACATAATAATAATAAAAAAATGCTTAACATTAATACTAGTCTTAATACTAATGATAATAACAATATTACTTATATTAATGTTAATAATGTTCATAGTATTCATGTTAGTAGTAACAATAATTAACATAACCATAATTTTTAATCATAATACTTAGTAATAACAATAATAATAATACTAATAGTAATAATAATGTTAATACTAATAATATTAGAAATGTTAATAATATAAACTATATTAATCATAATAATTTTTATGATCATGTTATTAATAATAATGATAATAATTAGTAATACATTAATATTAGTAAGTAAAAATAAATACATAACAATAATAATAATAATAATAGTAATAATAATGAAGGATTACAACCTTTGAAGAACCCTTTAAAATTTTTTTGCCACTGAAGGGACTCGAACCCTCGACCTCTCGTTAAACCGTAACACCTCAAATCACTCGACCATCCTTGCTTTTCTGTTTTATATCCACTACGAATAATTATAACCTGTAAATTCTTATGTTCATCTTTTTCACTATATTCAGTCGACCAGGAAGATTTTCAAATCAAAATAACAAAGTTGATTTTTGTTTAGGACTCATAAACAATCAGGAAACTATATATTTGTGTCCTTGATTAATCAAAAAAAATAAAAATAAAATAAAATAAAAAGAAGGGGCAGTAGCTGTTCACCGAGAAGAGAAAAAAAAAATGAAACTCAAACTTAAATTTTGATTTTTAGAACAATTGAAACAAAGATTATATTTTTGATTTTTGAACTTAATAACCAGTATCTAAACACTTAATCGTGATTAAATGTATTAACAACCAAAAAAAAATATATAAAAAAAATGGCAGCAGAGCCTGCTGCTCGTCGTGATGTTTAAAAAAAAATTTGATTTTGAATTTTATAAAGTTTTAGCCAAAAGTTACAACACCAAATTTGTTCCAAATCGTTCCTATAATCTTTCTAAATCATAAATTTGACAGGAAACATTGAAACGATTACGAATTTCGCGATGAACACAAACTTTGACTTTTTGACAAATAACTTTGACTCGAAAAATCGTGATCGATAGAAAGAATTGAGACCTAAGATTTTTCAGATAGTTTGAGTGGAAGATTTCTAACATAACTGCATTGTTACATTTTTAAAATTCATTCGAATTCGAGATATGGTGAAAAAGTTCGAAGAACAAAGATAATGGAGTTGTTTTTCTAAAATTTTCTAAATAATTCCTTAATTAATTAACTGTAAATGATACTTGTAGTTGATAATGGGGAAAATTGGAATGATTCATTATCAGTCGTAGCTGGTTGATTATATAGGGAAAAAAAATAATAAAATGGATCGACCTTCACTCACAGACACAAATAAAAAGAAGAAAATAAAAGTTGAAAATGATCCTTAACTGATTTTGTATTAGATCATTTGTCTTATGGTATAAAAATAATTCGATTCCATTATTCTATCAGACAGGAACAAAGTTTGGAAAAGTTGATTGAGATGGGAAACAAATTTGGATTCTAAAGATTACGCATATGATTTTTATATAATTATTATTAATATAATTATAATTATTAATTATTAATAATAATAATTTAAATACAAATAATAACATTAATAATAACAAAAAATATAATGATAATAATAAGTCATAAAAATAAAATTTTTAATGAAAGTGATAGTAATAATTATTAATAATAATATTCATATTAATATTAAATAATAATGTTATTAATAATAAGAATACTAATACTAATAATAAAATTATTAATAATAATAATATCGAAATAATATCAAAATATTAAAGAGAAATGATGATTCTGATATGATAATATTTATAAAAAATAAGTTTACTAATAATTAATAATAATGATGCTAATAATAATAATATTATTAATGATAATAATAATTTGTCTTACTTCATAATAATAATAATAAGGATAACTATAATAATAATTATAATGATTAATGATAATGTAACAATAATATTTAATAATAATACAATTTATAATGAAGATATAACATGTTACATATTTCCAATTTTATATAACATATTAATACTACAGATTTTGATATTAATAATAAGAAAAATAATGATAATAATATTCTAGCAAATATATTTTTAAATTACAATTATATATTATACGATAACATATGTTGAATATTTAATATTTATTCATTTTAACAATACTTAATTATTCTGTTTAATATCTTATATTTTATTATTTCAATTTATATATACTTTTGTTTATTTTTATTTATATACATATATACATATATGTATATATATATATGTATATATATTTTTACTTACACACAATTGTTCGTGAATCGTCGAGAATAGCCAAAGGTTAATTGAATATATGAACATCGTTTCAAAATTTTCGAGACTCAATATTACAGACTTTGCTTATCGTGTCGGTAACATATAAAGATTAAGTTTAAATTTGGTCGGAAATTTCCGGGTCGTCACAGTACCTACCCGTTAAAGAAATTTCGTCTCCGAAATTTGATTGAGGTTGTCATGGCTAACAATAAGAATTTTTCATGACAATTATGAGTTGATAGATAGATTTTTATTACCATAGAGTAATATGGATAAAACAAATTGATTATGTGAAGGGTACGAGTGAAGCTATCGCAAAAGAGCGAAATGAAAAAATAAAGTTTCGTTATATCTTTTGACGTAGATAGGGTTGATTTCCGGAATTCAAAGGATTTAAAGAAAATCTTCGAAATCTAAAAGATTTGATTCTTCGGCGAGTAAGGAAATTAAGATCTTTATAATTAAGTACGGTGATCTGCCTCGAATACTCTGTCTGATATTTCCATTATAAATTAAACTCTTCCATCCCATTATTCTCACCATTCTTATACTTTCTTTCTTAGTTCATACATCCAAAAGATTGTGAAAATGCTTAATCCCGTTCTAATCCTTGATATTTTCCTAATTATCATTTCTGTCATCCTTCTTTTCAATCACCCACCAAAAAAATCTGTTTACTTCTACTATTACCTTGGGGTGATACTATTCTTAATTCTACCGTGTCTTTATATTGCTATTCGTATTAATATCCACGGTTTGTAACCTCCGTGTTGTTATTGGGCTTTATATTTTCTCTTATATTTTGGAGCTCTTTGCCTTTTTATTCTCTTCTCGACCTCTAGTAAAGCGTGTAATGGTTCTGAATTCGTAAGTATGGATTTTCGAATGAACTTAATGTTCTAAATAAGAAAGAACGTAATAGCACGATTTGATTTGTCAATTTACCAGAATCACTGAGAATAGAACTATCAATAAATATGTTCTTGATATGTTTAGAGATTAGGTAGTATGTAAGAGTCGTGTAACATGGCACATGATGACGTTATGGTTTGTGAATCATCATGTTCCATTAGAAACTCAACATGACTTACTGTAATATAATCACGTTGATCAAGTGTCATTATATTATACTAACTCATGCTTCAGTTCCCAACACTACTTCAAAAACATTCATATTTTTAAATTCGAATTCTTCAGAATTTAGAAACTAAAATAGGTTCCTTTCTGATGTAACACTGATATTGCGAAAAGATAAATGATTTCAGATAAGAATATTTATGAAAATATCTTCAGAGATATTGAGGATATTTATAATGAAAGATACGATGATATCTTAGAATTTCTAATAACATAGGATGATAAAGAAGATTTGTCCGTAATAGTTTAGAGTCAGGAGTAAGGTATTCGTTAATGACTTCAGCAGATACTGAATCATTTGGATTCTTTGAAGGCAGGTTTAGTCTTTGTGATTTGTCCACAGTCTCCTTTATGGTTTGCTCAATCCGTTTTTCCAGTACAAATTTTTCATTGAGTGTTTCCAACACTTCATTCTTTATCATCAAACTTTTTGGCTGTTAATGTTGTTTACAGTTTTCGCTGCTTCATCAGCATTTTCAAAATTTAGAGTATTAATTCGTAGACTGGGTGCTTTTTCAGAGTTTCAGAATAGAAGATCAAAATTTCTAGGAGTTACATGTTATATGTATACATATAATTGTTGAAATGAAAACGCTGCGAGATTCGAGATGGGTGATTGATGATTCCCAGTAATTGATACGGCAATTCTCGTTACAAGATGTGGATGAGTATATGAATAGGTTTTAACGAACAAACATAATGGTTTTTCGGAGAGACTTAAATCAATGAGTAATGAAGTACTGGTAAGTTTGCTACTAATGTGATAGGATATAAACGGTTCCCCAGTAACGATGACGAAAGGCAACTTATATATCAAAGTTATAATAAGGTTTATTCGAATGAAAAGTCGAAGTTGTCTTGCTAGAGCTGTGACAAAATTTTCTATTTTGAAAAGGAGTTGCAAAGTTACTTTTGGTAATAATAACGCTAAAGGAATTAGCACAGCTACGTGTTAAACTTTTACTCAGGTTCCGAGAGTTTTTCAGGTGCATAACTATATGCATAAATCTTTCCTTCCGTAGATGAAGTGCGGTTAGTTCATCCTCTTAATTGAGGTGTTTTTCAGAATCATAAAAGGTTTGAACGCAGATTATAATCGTCAAGATACAAATGAGGTTTAAGATGAAATCAAGTGGCAAACTTGAAGAAATGTTTAGTTTCATATATTATAATCAATATTTTAATTCATTTTAATTGTCCAATGTTATTAGTCCACAGTTAGTAGTCCACAATTATTAGTTCAACAACTCATATATAGTTTATTATATAATATTCGAATTAATTAATACGTGTCGTGACCCATTGTATACATGTCTTAGACTCGATCACAACTCAAAGTATATATATTATTGTAGAATCAACCTCAACCTTGTATAGCTAACTCGATCATTACCGCATATAGAGTGTCTATGGTTGTTCCAAATAATATATATAGATGCGTCGATATGATATGTTAAAACCTTGTATACGTGTCCCGATATTTAAAGTGCGTAAAATAAATAACAGAAATTAAATGACGATAAATAAAATTGCGAGAATTAAAATTTGCGATAATTAAATTGCGATAAATAAATGTAATAAGGAATTAACAGATAGCTAGGAACAGTTAGCTAGGATTTTGTTAGCGTGAATTCTTAACAAAATTTTTCATAGTTAATTTGTTTGTTTCTAACAAATTTTATTTTGTCCAATGTTTTCTTCATTATGCCACCTGTTGGATTCTTATAGGTCAAAATCTAAATATGAAATTGAATGAAAATGGTTATTCTGCGGTGAACGGATACGTATATCTGTGGATGTAAATAGGATAGTAAATGACCGTTGAATCAGATTCGAAGAATGTACAGTGTAACTTATTAATGTGAACTCTAAATATTTCTCGGGTATTACCTACCCGTTAAAATATTTTCACCATTAACCGTTTTTACAAAAGAATTTTAAATTACAAACTTTATGAAAACATATATACATATATATTTTCTTCAGATGTAATTATGGATTTAATGAGTCAATATAATATTAAAATCATTTGATTTTCCGTTAGAACAAGAATACATAATCTCTAAAACATTAGAGATTACATAACCGCCATGTATGACGAAGATAATCGATGTAGAATGATTCGTAGAACGATGATTATACTCGAGGTACAGAATGAGATGTTGAAGCATGGATTGTTGATGGTACTGGTACTGTTACTGATGGTACTGTTAGTGTCGGTGATGTTGCTGAAGCTGGTAAATTTTGCACCATATTCTTCCAATTGATTACTCGAGCACGAAGTTCATTGACTTCTCCTATTATTTCGGGATGATTGGCGGTTGGAACAAGCGGGTGAATAAGATCTAGAATCTGAGATAGTATATAATCATGACGAGATATTCGTGAAATGAGGGTGAAAATGGTGTTTCGGATTGGTTCACCGGTAAGTGCTTCAGGTTCTTTGCCAATAGGGCAATATAGTTGGTGAAAGGGATCACATTCTTCTCGTCTCCATTGATTAAGTCGACTACGAACCCATCAGATGAATTGGGGATGGCTGATTGGTTGATTCATTCTGGTGACGCTGCTTCCGGAGCTTAGGTGAACATCCATGTCGGAATAGTTGTCGGGTTTCGAAGAACTTGAACTAGTGACGAGTTCCATTTTGTACGATTGAGTAAAGGATTTTTCGATAGGAAATGATTTTCAGTTATTGGATGGTAACTATATAGAATATCTATATCTATAGAACAAAAGATTTCGTAGATTACGGAGGGATTTATGGAATATATCAGGTAAGATTTACAGTAACAGATACGCTAAGATATGAAATAGCAGATATGCTAAGATATGAATTTTTGTCTATACACTATTTATGCAATCAATGCAGTAAGATGTGTCTAGACTAAGAATGCTAAGCAAATAATTTTCGACACGAAATGATAAGCAAAACTTTTGACATGCAGACACGGTCGAAGTTCAGACCCACTAATGCATCTAAACAACTATCAGTTAGACATACTAATGCAAGACCTGGTTCGCTAAGACCACCGCTCTGATACCACATGAAGCGACCCGTCCTAATCCATCTGGACGAATACATTACATTTAGTTACATCACGAGGTACTTGACCTCTATATGATACATTTTACAAACATTGCATTCGTATTTTTTTAAAGACAAACTTTCATTACATCGAAAGTTGACGGCATGCATATCATTTCATAATATATCCAACTATAATTGTCTTAATAATAATCTTGATGAACTCAACGACTCGAATGCAACATCTTTTGAAATATGTCATGAATGACTCCAAGTAATATCTCTAATATGAGCAAATGCACAGTGGAAGATTTCTTTCATACCTGAAAATAAACATGCTTTCAAGTGTCAACCAAAAGGTTGGTAAATTTATTAGTTTATCATAATCATTCATTTTCATCATTTTAATAGACCACAAGATTTCATATATTGTCACGCGTAACTCGCGAATTAAAATTCATTCATATGGATTGAACACCTGGTAACCGACCTTAACATGATGCATATAGAATATCCCCATCATTTCGGGACTCACATCGGACATGATAAATCGAAGTACTAAAGCAGTTCAAATTCTCTGACTGGGGCTTGTTAATACCCACAGATCTATCTTTAGGATTCGCGTCAATTGGTGGCAATTATAATAAACACCAATTCTTAGGCTACCAAGCTAAAAAGGGGCATCTTCGGTTTGATAATCTAACCATAGAATGTAGTTTCGATCACTTGTGTCTATTTCGTAAAGTATTTATAAAACAACGCATGTATTCTCAGTCCCAAAAATATATATTGCAAAAGCATTTAAAAAGAGAGCAAATGAAACTCACAATACTGTATTTTGTAGTAAAAATACGTATGACGAAACGGAACAATGTAGGGTTGACCTCGGATTCACGAACCTATATCATTTGTGTATATATTAATACACATAATCGTAATCGAACAATTATATATATGTAACTTATTAATTATATCATTTTTATATTAACAATATATTTATGTTTCATATATTCCTTTTATATATAAAAATATTTTGTTATGTTATATGTGTTAAACATAATTACTTATATATTTCATTTTATATATATAATTGTTAATGTAGTTAAGTTATGTGTATTAAATACATTTATATATATATATATATATATATATATATATATATATATATATATATATATATATATATATATATATATATATATATATATATATATATATATATATATATATATATAATCCTTACTTATAACCTTATTAACGTCATTAAAACCGTTATTTTCATAATCAATATTATTCTAATAAATGACATAGATATTACTTGATAATATAAATGATGATAGTTTTAATGATAACAAATTAATAATTTTTGTAAAAATGATAATAATGATACTAATTTTTAATAATAATAGTGTTAGTAATAATTTTAATGATAATGATGATAATTTATAACTTACTTAAATTATAATTTTATCCATAGTTTTTAAATCCATAAATTTATACATATTACTTAATATTATTTATAGTAACATATTATTTTCATATTCGAGGTTTTGAATTTAACGTTTATAACAATACTTTTTAATCATGATTTTTACTTAATCTTAATTATATTATACTTAATTCATACCTTAATTATAACATTTTTTATTTCATAACTCTCTTCCTAATATTCTAATATCTTTAGATTTAAAATTAGACATAATAATAATAAAAAAATGCTTAATATTAATACTAGTCTTAATACTAATGATAATAACAATATTACTTATATTAATGTTAATAATGTTCATAATATTCATGTTAGTAGTAACAATAATTAACATAACCATAATTTTTAATCATAATACAATAATAATAATACTAATAGTAATAATAATGTTAATACTAATAATATTAGAAATGTTAATAATATAAACTATATTAATCATAATAATTTTTATGATCATGTTATTAATAATAATGATAATAATTAGTAATACATTAATAGTAAGTAAAAATAAATACATAACAACAATAATAATAATAGTAATAATAATGAAGGATTACAACCTTTGAAGAACCCTTTAAAATTTTTTTTGCCACTGAAGGGACTCGAACCCTCGACCTCTCTTTAAACCGTAACACCTCAAACCATTCGATCATCCTTGCTTTTCTGTTTTATATCCACTCCGAATAATTATAACCCGTAAATTCTTATGTTCATCTTTTTCACTATATTCAGTCGACCAGGAAGATTTTAAAATCAAAATAACAAAGTTGATTTTTGTTTAGGACTCATAAACAATCAGGAAACTATATATTTATGTCCTTGATTAATCAAAAAAAATAAAAATATAATAAAATAAAAAGAAGGGGCAGTAGCTGTTCATCGAGAAGAGAAAAAAAAAAATGAAACTCAAACTTAAATTTTGATTTTTAGAACAATTGAGACAAAGATTATATTTTTGATTTTTGAACTTAACAACCAGTACCTAAACACTTAATCGTGATTAAATAGATTAACAACAACAAAAAAATTATATAAAAAAAAATGGCAGCAGAGCCTGCTGCGCGTCGTGATGTTTAAAAAAAAATTTTGATTTTAGAATTTTATAAAGTTTTAGCCAAAAGTTACAACACCAAATTTTTTCCAAATCGTTCCTATAATCTTTCTAAATCATAAATTTGACAGGAAATATTGAAACGATTACGAATTTCGCGATAAACACAAACTTTGACTTTTTGACAAATAACTTTGACTCGAAAAATCGTGATCGATAGAAAGAATTGAGACCTAAGATTTTTCAGATAGTTTGAGTGGAAGATTTCTAACGTAACTGCATTGTTACATTTTTAAAATTCATTCGAATTCGAGGTATGGTGAAAAAATTCGAAGAACAGAGATAATGGAGTTATTTTTCTAAAATTTTCTGAATAATTCCTTAATTAATTAACTGTAAATGATACTTGTAGATGATAATGGGGAAAATTTGAATGATTCGTTATCAGTCATAGCTGGTTGATTATATAGGAATTTTTTTTTTAATAAAATGGATCGACCTTCACTCGCAGACACAAATAAAAAGAAGAAAATAAAAGTTGAAAATGATCCTTAACTGATTTTGTATTAGATCGTTTGTCTTATGGTATAAAAAAAATTCGATTCCATTATTCTATCAGACAGGAACAAAGTTTGAAAAGGTTGATTGAGATGGGAAACAAATTTGGATTCTAAAGATTACGCATATGATTTTTATATAATTATTATTAATACAATTATAATTATTAATTATTAATAATTATAATTTAAATACAAATAATAACATTAATAATAACAAAAAATATAATGATAATAATAAGTCATAAAAATAAATTTTTTAATGAAAGTGATAGTAAGAATTATTAATAATAATATTCATAATAATATTAAATAATAATGTTATTAATAATAAGAATACTAATACAAATAATAAAATTATTAATAATAATAATATCGAAATAATATCAAAATATTAAAGAGAAATGATGATTCTGATATGATAATATTTATAAAAAATAAGTTTAATAATAACTAATAATAATGATGCTAATAATAATAATATTATTAATGATAATAATAATTTGTCTTACTTCATAATAATAATAATAAGGATAATTATAATAATAATTATAATGATTAATGATAATGTAACAATAATATTTAATAATAATACAATTTATAATGAAGATATAACATGTTACATATTTCCAATTTTATATAATAATATTAATACTACAGATTTTGATATTAATAATAAGAAAAATAATGATAATAATATTCTAGCAAATATATTTTTAAATTACAAATATATATTATATGATAACATATGTTGAATGTTTAATATTTATTCATTTTAACAATACTTAATTATTCTGTTTAATATCTTATATTTTATTATTTCAATTTATATATACTTTTGTTTATATATATATATATATATATATATATATATATATATATATATATATATATATATATATATTACTTACACACAATTGTTCGTGAATCGTCAAGAATAGCCAAAGGTTAATTGAATATATGAACATCGTTTCAAAATTTTCGAGACTCAATATTACAGACCTTTCTTATCGTGTCGGTAACATATAAAGATTAAGTTTAAATTTGGTCGGAAATTTCTAGGCCGTCACACACACCGATTGCATTTCATTGCCATCAACATGTTATCCAAATTACGTGATCGCAACCGTCGTTACAAATCATATTGGATAACGGTTGAGATTGGTATATATTTTTTGAAAAATGCTAAAAAATAATCTATCCATTGAACTACGGTTCTTTTTAATATTATTTTTTTACTTTTAATGTATAACTACTAACTTATTTGACCCACTTTTGTAACATCTCGTCTTTTTTCGTTTACTTTTCGTTTAATTATTTTAAGTCCATTAAATAATTATAACATCTTCCGTTAATACGCGTTTTTAAAACATCTCATTTAGGTAATTCGCGCACCCGCTTTTAAACTCCAGGGACTAATGTTGTCAAGTGGGCAAAGTGGTGGCTAGTGGAACTAGACAACCTCCCCGCCACCATTCATTCACTTCTTCTTCTCATCTCATACTTTCACTTTCTCTCAACTCACTCAACACAAATTCATTATCTATTCAAGATCTAGCAAGCATTAACAAAAACAAATTACATATTCGGAATCCTTGCATCTTCCTCTTCGAATCCATACCAATCTCATCTTATTTGGGTTATTTTCTAAAAACACTAAATTTCATGTTCTTGATGTTTTTGAATTATAAAAGTGTTAATTAGTGTCTATAGCTTAAGTCTAACATGAATATGTGATTTATATGCTCGATCTTGCTATTTTATGTAATTAGCTTAAACTTGAATATTTGGGTGTGTTTGATATTGAGATTTGGTTGCTTGAATGTTGTTAAATGTTAAAAGCGTATGTATTAAATGTGTTACTAGCATCACTAGCTTCAATTTGATGTGTAGGTTGACTTAGAAAGACTCCATAAACATAATTGCTAAATTTATGATTTTGAGTTAGGGTTTGATAGAAGTAAAATGGATTTTTGATACATTGAATGCTTTGTAATGTTAATTGTAAGTGTTTAGTAGTATTGTATGTATAATTACCTACGAAACGGCGTATTATATGTATGCATTTAATTCCCGAATCATCAATGTGCATTTATGGACTTGAAGTATTTATGATGAGCATTAATTGATCATTCAATTTGGAAATTCGATTATTGCAAATGATGAATTTTATTGATGAAACATGAATAGTTATATTCCTCGTCAAATTACCTTTCCAACGATATAAGATACGTGTTTTGAATTTTTACGGTTCGTAATTTGTGTTTGAATGTAATTTGGTTTGAGACTTAGACATTTGAAACGACCCAGGCACCAGCTCACGTGATATGCCACGGCGCGGCCCAGCTATGTCGCGGCACGACATTGGTCGCGTTTGGGGACTGTTCAACTTTGCACTTTTTCATTTAATTCCAACTATGCTACGCACCTCCGATTAACATGTAACTTGTTCTAACATGATTATATATGAATAATTAGCTCAGAAAAATAGTTCGGGACCCGACCCAAACGTGTTGACTTTTTCGTTTACTTTGACTTGACTAAAGTTGACTTTTGTTCAAACTTAACCAATACTTATTTAAACCGTTCTAATTTTCTTGTATACTTGATTCTTGCATGAAACTTGACAATTTGATTCACATGCTATATTAATCGAGTCGTAACGAGCCGTAGGACTAATTGAACAACTTTGACCGACCTTGTTTACCGTTATTGATACAACCTATTTGTTTAGGTGAAGACTAGCATTTGTTCTTGTACACGTTACTTTGTGAAGTACTTTTACTTTCGTGCAATCAAGGTGACATCATAGTCCCACCTTTTCAACAACTTTTACTCTTTCAAATTATGTGATGAGAAACTTATACGTATAATACTTCTATGCTTTGAACACAAGTACGAAAACAAACATTCCACGTGGGATTAGAACAAAAAGGCCTCAATTCAATTATCATTAGTTACACTTGCAGGGTGTAAACGTGAACTTATGTTGTGTAATCACATGGGCTTGACAAACCCTCATTCGGATGGTTCGCTACCGTTAGCGGATGAAATATATTTTCGAGTATATAGTGTAGGTTCTAACACTATGATAACGGGGTTCGTGAACAGTTAAGTCTTGATAATTGGGTGCTCCACAAACACATAACAACTTTGGAATGAAAACGATTTTGATAATCAACGTTATGGCAATACAAAATCTTGTGGGTCAAAAACCACGTTTACTATTACACCTATGATTTCACCAACGTTTTTCGTTGACAGTTTTCTATATGTTTTCTCAGGTCCTTGAACGCTAAGTGATACATGCTTCCGCACTCTATTTTGATACTTGCTTGGATGTCGAGTATACATGCATACGTGAAGCGTCTTTTGACTTTACTAAATCATGTCGCATAGGTTTCATTTGTACGTTAACATTGTAATGTAACTAGTCGTTGAACTACTTTTGTAAACCTTGAAACATCTTTACTTATGAAATGAATGCGACATACTTTTGGTCAAACATTATTTAAAGACTTATGACCACGTAATGGGACCTAAGTAGACGGCGCCGTCAATGACGATTTTTTCGGGTCACTACAGATGGTATCAGAGCGTTGGTTGTAGGGATTTAGAGTTCATTGGTGTCAACCCCGAGTCATAGGGTACATTGGTGAGTCTAGACTACAACCGGCATATAGACTTGAAGTAGGACTTGCTTGACTACTTGTGCATTTATACTTGAACTCCTCTATTCGTATCTAACTCTTATTTTATCTTAACCTCACGTTGTTTAATTTTATTGACACGCCATCTTGACTTTATGAGATAATGTCGAATGCACATATGAATTAGGGTGATATAATTTCCGGGATTATATTACGGTGACTCATATGGACGTTCCGACATTATAACATGAAGAATTTAGGGCGAGTCAAGGAAAGTTTCTATCTATCTTTATTCCATATCACGATTAGTATTATTGAGAATACTAATCAACGATATTCTTGTGTCTTGAAGGAATAATGCCTCCTCGCCGAGTCCCACGCAATGAAACTCTCGAACAAGCTCTTCAACGAATGATTGCCACCGCCGTAGATGCAGCCATGGCCGTCCACTCATCCAATAACAATAACAACAACCACAACAACAACAACAACAATGGAGCCGGTAATTCAAACGAGGGATGCTCCTACAAAGTTTTCATGGGGTGCAAACCTCATACTTTTGATGGAACCGGAGGACCGGTTACTCTCACCTGATGGTTCGAACACACGAAAGCCGTTTTTAGCATAAGAGGTTGCCGGGACCAAGATAAGGTCAAGTTTTCCACTCACACCTTCGCCGGTATTGCTCTCACTTGGTGGAACACGTATGTACAATCGGTGGGTACCGATGAAGCCCACGCACTCTCTTGGGCCGACTTAAGAGGAAAGATGTTCACTGAATACTTCCCGCGCGAAGAGACTCGAAAGCTCGAAAGTGAGCTAAGAAGTTTGAAAGCGATTGGAAATGACCTCAAGACTTATAATCAACGGTTTTCCGAGCTATCCCTAATGTGTCTGGCCCTCGTGACTCCCGAGCCCCTAAGGGTTGAACTTTACATGGATGGCCTCCCTAAGAGCATTAAACACGGGGTGATGTCATCCAAACCCGCTAACCTACAAAAAGCTTTAAAGATGGCCCGCCAATTGATAGAAACGGTGGATGAAATCGAAGTACCGACACCTAAGGCCGAGGATTAGTCGGGTGGCAACAAAAGAAAATGGGAAGCCACTCCATCAAGCAACTACAACAACAACACCTTCAACAAAAAGCCTTTCACTTTCGACGGCAAGAAAAGTTATGTCGGAACTCAACCTTTTTGCAACAAATGCCACAAGCATCACTATGGTGAATGTGGCAAGCCATTTTGCCACCGGTGTCAAAGAAGTGGTCATGTGGCCAATGATTGTAGAAGTGCCACCCCCGTCGCTCAAAAGAGGCCCAATGCACCAAAGACGGGTGTTTGTTTTGAATGTGGCCTGCCGGGTCATTTTAGAAATGCATGTCCAAAGAAGAAAGCCAACCCCAATGCATGCCGCCGAGCTTTCAACATTTACCCTGCTGAGGCCCGAGATGACAATGAACTAGTCACGGGTACGTTTCTTCTCAACAACACTAATGTTTCGTGTTTATTCGATTCTGGTGCCGATAAGAGTTTTGTATCCAAGACTTTGACTCACGCTTTTTGCGCTCCACCACTCCCCCTAGATACTACTTATACTATTGAAATGGCCAGCGAGAAACTATTAAGCGCCGACAAATATTATCGGGGGTGTACGTTAAATTTATTGGGTAAAGAGTTTGGAATTGACTTGATACCTATGGAACTAGGGAGCTTTGATGTAATAATTGGTATGATTGGTTAACAAAAACAAAATCTCACATCCTTTGTGATCTTAATGCAATCCGAATTCCTATCGGGAATGGTGAACCCTTGATTGTTTATGGCGATAAGAGTTGCACCGGACTCAACCTCATTTCGTGCCTTAAAGTTGAAAAATTACTTCGTAAAGGTTGTTTCGCGATCCTAGCCCACGTTAAGAAAGTTGAGACCGATGAGAAGCATATCGATGATGTGCCAAATGTTCGTGACTTTTCCGATGTATTTCCCGACGAATTTGTGACGACCCGGAAATTTCTGACCAAATTTAAACTTAATCTTTATATAGTTTCGACACGATAAGCAAAGTCTATTAAACCGAGTCTCAAAATTTTTGAACTGTTTCATGAAATCATTTGACCTTCGACCAGTTCCGACGATTCACGAACAATTAATTGTAACTTGATATGTGTGTGTGTGTATATATATATATATATATACATATATATATATATATAATTAAAAATATAATTTTAAATATTGTATGTTGTTGTTACCAAAATTTATCTATGTAATATAAAACAAAATATAATAATTATTATTTAAAACATATATATATATATAAATAAAAGTTTATTAAAAATAAATATTTAATGATTGAAATACTCGTTGGACGTTTCGATTATTATTTAGAGAAGTTAATTCGAACTTATATGATTTTAAAATAAATGATGATCGAAAATGAGTTCTATAAATTTTAGGCTTACTAAAAAGATATTTAGGATTTAATTATTGAATTTTAACACTTTTTATATTTTACCCAGGATCGAATGCGGACAGTTGATTTAATTTTATTTAATAAGTTTAAACAATTAATAACCATTTTTATAAAATAATAATTAGAATAATTAAAGATATTTAATTTGGGATTTTTCCAAAGACTTTTATCCACTACTGAGTAACAACGGAATACGAATTTCAGTCCGTGAATGAAATAGTAGACGACGGCTAACTTAATCACACGTTTATATATTTATATTATATTATAATTATTATTATTAAATATCTGTTTCTAATTCTGTTCTCTTACTCGAGAATCCACAAAACAAACAAATACTTCACTGTTGCTAATTGAGTACTTTAGCATGATAGATTGATTAACAATATGCTTATAGATGCTTTCTGTTTTCCGTCTACCTCAATACCTTCCCAACATATCACTATCTATTATATACATATACACATGCATAACTTAAAGATACACAAACTCACCACTTCAATTCTCTCTCACTACTTCTTCTTCTGCATGTTTCCAATCAATGCAAACCATCACCAAACGAGTCACCACTACTGCAACTATGATATCATTCGATTAAACCCACTAGAATCTATCAAACCCATCGACACCCTTGTCAAACATAGGATACAGAAGTCCACTGTTGATGTGGGTTTACTACTTGATCGTTCAACAAACCCATCTTTCAATCTTCATAACCAATCTCATTTTCTTCACTTACCCATCATCAAACCATCATTTAAAACACCACTTAACTGCTACTATTTTGGATCATCATCGCCAACGTCTATTGTTACGTGTGGTTCGGTTTAAGCACCAACCATTTAACCACCTTGCTCGTAACCATCAACATTGATCACTCCATTAAACCATTATCAAACATACTTATTGCTTTCGGTTACAATACATAAAATCACAAAACCGTTTTTACACCACCACAATTTTTTTTTATATTTTGTAGTTAATCATCACGAATCCACCATTAAAAGCTTATCCTGTTTACTGTTACTGCTATTACCCTCTTCTCTTTATGTGGAGTAAAAACGAACCCCAACTGCCACCATGTTCACCTTCCAGTCTACTACAGCAACTATTTTTTTTTCATCGACTGCTACAATACGTTCTATTTTTTTTTCTTGTTTCCAACCACACCATGCAAAAGAGAATAATGAGGTTTTAATTGATTTATTATAGAAGGAACCGTAAGACCCACAGCTGCTTTATTGTCGTTGCTTCTACTTTACTCCCTAAATCTACACAATAGATGATGAGTGATAATGAAAGTCGATGATGGAATGATGAGCTGTAAAAGAAGAAAGGGATATGTTTGTTGTTTCTATTTTCTAGCGAACCCCATTCCTTAGTTCATGATCAACCTAATTAACTAGCAAACTAGACATTTAAATCAGGCCGAGATTATTTTTTCATTCCGATATCTGTTGGGCTGCTTAAATGAAGGCCAAGCCCAATAAATCGATTAATGGATTGTTATTATTTGTTAGGCTGGCATATAACTGTCCCTATTCCTGAGTTGATTCATAACCAAACCAAAACACCCTCATTTTCTATTTCTATTTTATTGCTACAGACGTTTGTTCCTGGTTCTATAATAATTGAAGATGACGTGATGAATGAATTAATGATGAGAACATATGGTAAGGATGATGATTGATATGATTATGATGATGTTACGATTGATGAATCATGGTTTTCTATTTCGTTTTCTTTTTTCCATGCTCGTGGTTCACCCCACGTAAACAAACCCAAACAGCCACTTGATTTCTTGAACCTGCCACTTCTGTTTTCTATTTGATTAAACCCAAGAACCGAAACTAACTCATTTACTCTTAACTCACGTGCCATTAATTGGGTTTGATTAAATTGTTTCTTGGGCTTTAGATGATAATGATAAAGAAGACATGATAGTTCTGCAAGAATGATGTTAATATGAGATGATGATGGGTTACAATGGTAATGTACACGATGATGACGAGATAAAAAAATATAAAATAATAATTATAACAGAAAGTAAGGAGCAGAGGGATGGTTAAGGGTGTTTGTCTTAATACAGAGATCCTGGGTTCGAACCTAGGTTTAGATGAATGCATATATATTTTTTTACAATGGAAGTTGGGCTGTTGTGAGAGCTTGAGCCTGTTGGGCCGAAGTAGGCATGGACTGCTTTGTGGACTTATTTAAACAAACACATGGGCTATATTAGTTAACAGTCAAAGCTTTGGTTAAGGATGTTAACGGGTTAGCGGGACGTCGCGGGTTCAAACCCGGGCTTGGGCATTCTTTTATTTTTAAGGCTACTCCTTTGAGGTAGTTATTACTAATACTCTTATTATTATTATTTCATTAATATTATTATTGTTATTAATATTATTATTATTTATTATTGAATGTTATTAAGTAATTAATATTATTACCAATATTAGAAATAAGATTATTAATATTATTATTATAAGTATTATTATTAATAACATTATTATTATCGTTATAAAGAAATTACAACTTTTTAAGTGCTATTATTATTATTATTATTATTATTATTATTATTATTATTATTATTATTATTATCATTATCATTATTTTAAAATGGGTATTATTATTATTATTATTATTATTATTATTATTATTATTATTATTATTATTATTATTATTATTATTATTATTATTATTATTATTATTATTATTATTATTATTATTATAACTACTGATATTATCATTATAAAGATATTACGACTTTGTATTTATTAGTATTAATTTAACCAAATAAATATTAGTTACATAAAAATATATCTAATATATGTAACCTAACTCTATCATTATTTTTATAATAAGTAAGATATATAAAATAAATATATGTAAGTTATTAATGAAATACATAAATCTTTTAAATAATAAGTATATCACTAATAATATATAAGTTCGTTCAATTCGAGTATATGTGTTAATGTATATATAAATGATATAGGTTCGTGAATCCGAGGCCAACCTTGCATTGTTCAGTTCCGTCGTATGCATATTTTTACTACAAAATATCGTATCGTGAGTTTCATTTGCTCCCTTTTTAAATGCTTTTGCAATATATATTTTGGAACTGAGAATACACGCGCTGCTTTTATAATTGTTTTACGAAATAGACACAAGTACTTGAAACTACATTCTATGGCTGGATTATTATACCGGATATCACCCTTTTTAGCTTGGTAGCCTAAGAATTTGGGAACAGACCCCCAAATTGACGCGAATCCTAAAGATAGATCTATTGGGCTTAACAAACCCCATCCAGGTTATGGATGCTTTAGTACTTCGATTTTATATACAGATGAGTGTACCTGTATATTTGGGGATATTCTAAATGCATTTGTTAATGTCGATTACCAGGTGTTCAATCCATATGAATGATTTTTGTCTCTATGTATGGGACGTATATTTATGAGAAATGGAAATGAAAATCTTGTGGTCTATTAAAATTATGGAAATGATTAATTATGATAAAATAATGAACCCACCAACCTTTTTGGTTGACACTTTAAAGCATGTTTATTCTCAGGTATGAAAGAAATCTTCCGCTGTGCATTTGCTCATTTTAGAGATATTACTTGGAGTCATTCATGACATATTTCAAAAGACGTTGCATTCGAGTCGTTGAGTTCATCAAGATTATTATTAAGTCAATTATAGTTGGATATATTATGAAATGGAATATCACCAAAATGCCCAAATATTTTTGACCCCTTGCACCAGAGCCCAAAAAAAAAAAAAAATTGACAAAATGCCCTCGCAAGGCGCAAGGTGCCTTGCGGCCTTGCGTCTTTGCGTCTTTTTCTAAAAAAATTACGGTTAAATGACATCTTTAAACCTGGCACTCCACACTTTCTTCCTATTTCGCAAACACGCAAATAAACACTTACACAGGCGATCCGCAAAAATTCAAGCACAAACGCAAACCCTCTTCATCGCTTCCATTACTACTACCAGATTCTCCTCCTTCATCACCTCCACCACCACTTAACCCCTCTTTCCACCATCGTGACTTCTTATACTAGCCTACAAGGGTTTTCATGAAGTATTAGGGTTTTCACGCAAAAGAAATCGGGTTTTCACGAAGTAATCAAGCAAATAATCAAGGAATCAACCTTGCAACGATGGCGATCACCCAGGTTAGTGATTATGATGCAGTTATGTGTGTTTTATCTGTTTATTTTGGGTTCGATGCGAATTATATAAATGTGCACACCAACTGCTCGATGAAATGCCTGTTTGAGGTGTATTTGTGTTTAATGAAGTACAACCGTTGTTTTATGACATGCAACTGTATTTTGGGTTATATGTTCGAGTGAAACATACATTAACATCTCGTAAAATTATGGAAATTGACCAGATGCAAGACCTAGTTTACGTGCTTGCGTACGCGACGCTAGTGGACGCAAGTTTATCTTTGCGTCCTTGTGTGTTGCCCAGAAGCTTTTCTTTGCATCCTTGCGGTGGTCAATTAAACGGACGCAAGTTTTATCTTGCGTCCTTGCGTCCTGATACTTTATGCTGATTTTATTGTTACTTATGCAAGGATTTGTGGAAGGAAAGTTAACGATGAAGAATATGTTGAGCGTTATAGGGGATGTGAAGAAGGTCATGACTGAGAATCAAATTAAAAAGTTTAAAGAAACGTGTTTTGGTCCATGGTTAGATCTAGAATACTTTGGTAATGATCCCGGGCTTGTACATTGCATGCTCTAACGGAAGAGTGTGCGGCCGGAAAGACTAGATAATGTTAAGTACCCCGATGGGCATGAGGATATATGGTTTCATTTTCAGAACAATTTTTCGATTAGATTTGGTCGCCGTGAATTTTGTTTTGTGACGGGTTTTTTGTTTAGTTGCCGGACGGATATGACACATTACATCCCGAAGAATTATGACGTCCAGACCGCACCTATTAGACGACGTTTATTTAAGGGTTTTAAAGATTCTCAAAATGTTTTGATTAGTGATGTTGAAAAGATGCTTTTAAAATCTGATCACAGCCATATTAGTGACGATGATGTGGTGCGATTAGCAATTATCTTGATTGTAGAGAGAGGTTTTATGGGTAAACCAGGGATCCATGTTGTGAATAAAAAGTTTTTATGGCTAGTCGAAGAGTTATCGCGTGTTAATCAGTACCCATGGGGGTGTCGTATTTGGGAGCCAACTTACGAAGCGGTTAGTGAAGGGTTTTTTATTCGTGAAAGCCAATTAGAGAGTGAAAAGGCGTACACTTTGGCGGGATTTATGTGGGCATTCAAGGTAAATGGTTGAATATTTATTATTTATTGTTAATATTTAAGATGTAACATAAATTAAATTAATTGTTTTTTTATTTGTAGATTTGTATTCTCGAGTCTTACCGTCGTACCATTAAACCGTTTGCAAAAAAGACTGACAAGAATGGAGTACCGAGGGCTCTTTTTTGGAAGCGTTCATCTGCCGAGTCATTTGGAATATCTGAATACCTTAAACTCCTAGATATTCAGGTTAGTTACATTTTAAAAATGTTAGCCTATCCTAAATTGTTGCATAGTTTATCTGTTATCTATTTACAGACAGGTTCTGTGCGGGTGCAAGGTATGCCTTGCGTCCTTGTGTATGTATTTTTAAGTAGACGTAAGGTGGCCCTTGCGTCCTTGCGCGTGGTTTTGTTCCTGGACGCAAGAGTTGTTTGCGACCTTACGTACACTGACGCAAGCTTTTCTTTGCGTCTTTGCGTATTCGTTGCTGCTAATATTCTTATTTGATAATTAAATAATTAATTGTAGGACGAGTGTCCCAATAAAAAGAGACCTTTACGTGGTCTGCAGCCAACTGAAACAGAAAAGAGTTGTCAATGGTGAATTCAGAGTGATGTGTACTTTAGAGGAGGAAAGGTACCAGAAGATGAGATCGAGAATGAGGTACAGGATGATGAGGTTGATACAGATGATCCAGTTGTTGATGGGTCTGAGTAGACACCCCACAAGCATTCAACAGAAGATGTTAATATAGAGGGCCCTCACGATGTACACAATTTACATCGTATGTTAGAGTTGTTGACAAAGCGGAGGGACAAACAAGAGAAAGAGTTAATTGATTGCAAAAAACTTGTTATGCAACACGAAAAACTTTAATCGTAACAACAACAACAACAATATCAGGTAGATTGAATTGAATTGATTTATTTATTATTTTTGGTATTAATTGAATTGATTTATTTATTATTTATGTTATTTATTGTGTTTATGATGATGATATGTGTTTCAATCGATCTTTGTCTAATAATGAGATTGAAAGGCCTTCTCCAATGCACATTCGACGTGGAATCAGAGAAAGAAAGCCAACTGGTGTATTAAGGTCCCCATTCACAACACCTGGGTAAAGAAAACCCATTGAGAAGGTACATTTCAGCAAATTAAAAAGTTGTATGTTAAATTATTGCAATAAACAATGGCTAAATAATGGTGTTTTCTGTGACTGTTGTGGACGCAAGACATACCTTGCGTCCTCGCGTGTCGCAAGGGTGTTCTTGCGTCCTGGCATCTAGGCACGCAAGGGTGTTCTTGCGTCCTTGCGTCTGCATGTCGCAAGGTTGAGTTTGCGTCCTTGCGAATGGCTGTTTACTAAGTTATCTTTTGTTTTTTACTAGTTGTCAAAAGATGTGGTTGAGAAAGTGGAAAGCATGAATGCTGTACAGTTAGGGACTGAAGAAGATCAAGGTCAACAACAAATTAATGATGATGTGGTACCTATGGACACAGATGCAGCAGCAGAGGTGAGTTTGGTTGGCGCAAACAAACATTTGCGTACTTGCGTCCCCTTTGTATCAGGCGCAAGGGTAGTTTTGCATCCTTGCATCTCGTTAGTTCAGCACACGCAAGAGAATGTTTGCGTCCTTGCGTCTGTTTGAATTAAATTAACCTTATCTGTTGAATTATTGTAGGTGATAGTTGATAAGCAGCCTGTTAAAGTTTCTAAGAGAAAAAGAAAGGAACAAGACCGGGCTAGTGAGGAAGAAATTTGGGGGATGATTGACAGGTTTATAAATGATCAAGGTACTCTCCAACCACCGCCACCTAATGCCTGGAGAGATGGTAGAAAGCATGCAGGCCCAGTAAAAGATCCAAAGACAATGATTGAGAGCAAGCAAGAGACGCACTGCATTTTCATCTTTCAAAATGAGCAATTCAATTTTATAAATCGAGACTTTTGGCTTCGATTACTGGGATTAGGACATTCTGGTTATTTGGATAACTCGGTAAGTTTGTAAGTTTTGTTAATTGTATATAATTTTATACAATTTATTTTATATTAAGGTTACATTTATATTAACTTGTTATATTTATAGCACATTGACGGCTGGGCTACATTTCTTTTGAGATATCGTCAGAGATTTCTCCCCCGAGCCAGTCAAGTTTATGCCACTCCTGAGTTTCCAGCTGAGCTGCTTAAAGAAAGTTCTTGATGGACTATTATGCCACTGGGATTCCTGAACATGTTTGAGAGGTTCAGCACTTATTTTAACAATACTCAGAAGGAGGAGGGCAGACAGGAGGAATCTACAACAGATGGAGAGGGAATTATTGGCCATAATCCTCCAGATTACATGTACTTAATTGGCCTTGGAGACGGCAGTGTTGACCTATATCCATCTTGGGCTGACTGTGATCAGGTAAACACAACTAATTTATACAAAATTTGTTATTCTAGGGCAGACGCAAGGTCAGTTTTGCGACCTTGCATCTTTGTTACTGGACGCAAGGTTCTCCTTGTGTCCTTACGTCTCCTTGTCGCAAGGTTAACCTTGCGACCTTGCGTGTGGTGTTGTGTGTTCGCAAGGTTAATCTTGCGTCCTTGCGTCTATTACAGGTCTTGATCCTTTGTTAACTGTCTGTCTGTTAAGGTCTTAATCCCAGTACATTTTTATGAAAATGAACATTTCCTGCTGCTTCAGTTGAAGTTAGAAGAAATGAAGGTTTTTGTGTACGACAGTTTACCGGGATGTGTCAGTACGCAACAACTTGACGCAGTTTTCAAGATTTTGGGTGACAACCTGCCAGTCTACTTGAAGGCTATTGACTATTTTAACAAGATGCAAGACTCCCAAATTGTCAGATACTATGAAAATAAAGAGAGTGTGGAGTTGATGATTGAACATGGTCCCATTGTGCCAAGGCAGACTGGTGGTCAGGGTGATTGTGAGGTTTGGGTGTGCATACACATGGAGAGGATTATTTATGGATGGGAGGAGGTTGACAACCTTGGAGATGCTCAAAAGGCTGCAGAGCAGTATATAAAAAGAATGGCCAGGACGTTCTTTCATGCAAGTTTTGATACACAAGAACCGCCGCCACCAACTCCAGCATCAAAATCTAAGATTCAGGTTGATTGATCCATTGTAGCTAAAAGGTTGCTGGTCCTGTATGTAAATATGGTGTAAATAGAGAAATACTGTTGCAACAGTTTTATTTGACATTACACGCAAGGACGCAAGGTTATGCTTGCGTACACAAGCATAGGTTTGCGTCCTTGAGTGTGTATATTTTTGGTTGGCTTTTGTACGCAAGAAAAATCTTGCGTCCTTGCGTGGTTTGAATTTAGTCTATCTTGCGTACGCAAGCAGAGCCTTGCATACCCTTGCATACGCAAGGCTATCAACGTCTTGCGTACGCAAGGAACACCTTGCGTATGCAAGCAATGCCTTGCGTACGCAAGCAATTACTTTCATATCCTTTAAATGCAAATAAAATAAAATAACACAGTTGGTACCTAGAAGACAACAATACATTATAACAAACGAAATCCAACAATACATTTATTTTAATAAAATAGACATAATGTTGCGATAGTGGGTTACTAATTATCGCTCCCTAAATTGCATGTTGCATAAAACTGAGACTGATAAGCCTTAAAAGCTTCAGCACCTGTGGCTTTCTCCTTACCCTTCTTCGATTTTGAGGCCAATGTTTTTACTACCCTTTTAGAAGTTGATTCACTTGTTCAGCCATAAGAAGCTGTGCACATATCCCTACCATGACCTGTTCTTTGCAACGAGTGCAAGTTCTTACGATTTTTTCATTATCTTCACCCTTCGACGGAATACGTTTTGTACTTTTACGGCATCCAGGGGCTCTTTTCACCTTAATGGGAGGGTTTACAATTTGTAAAACGTCGGGTGACGGGTACGACCATTCTGACCGATGGGGCAAAGGAAGGATGTGTTCCAAATACGTATTTATATAAGTTTGAGTTGTGAACCAGTGTGATACAAATTGAGTAACATCCTCCACTCAGAAAAGTCGTGCTGCTAAATAACATGTCTGCAAGGTATCCCCGATAAATGCCACTGCCCACATGAACATACTTTATCGTGTAGATTAACCATTCCATTATTTCTGCCATCTCGCACTTCTATTAGATTGTTTGTCGATGAAATTGCTTGCCATCTTCTAGATTTTCTCTTCCTCTTGCCTAGTTTACGTTCAGCATATGGGGTAACTGTTGAAGTAAGACTAACCGACTGGTTGCGATGTTTGAAATACCAATCTTGTACTGAAGCGCGAAAAAACTCAAACAACATGCAAACAGGTAGTTTTCGAGCATGTTTGGATAATGCGTTAACAGACTCTACACTATTGCTAGTAAGGTATGAATACCTAACATGTTCAGCTCTACTTCTGGACCATTTGTGGAAACCAACTTGTTCTAAATAATTGTAAGATGCTTTCAACCTTCTTCGAAATACACTAAGATGATCCTCAAAATCCGACCCACGGTAAGCTTTCACCATTTTCCAATAATGCCATTCAAAATATTTGAATTTGTTAGATTTAGTTTTGATGCTTCCAAACAAATGCCGTGCACAAAAACAGTGAAACGCTTCAGGAAATACAGTTGAAACACCATGTGCTATTGAAGCAGAACGATCAGAAATAAAAGTAAGTTCTGAAATACGATCACTCATACCACAACTCATTAAATTATCTCTTAGGTTGCCTAAAAACTATGACCAAACCTCGTTTGTCTCACCTTCACAAATTCCATAAGCCAATGGCAAAATTTCATTATTGCTATCCATCGCAACGGCAACTAAATTTGTCCCCGAGTACCCTGCCTTCAAATGCGCACCATTGACGATGATTACCGGGCGACAATGTTGAACAAATGATCGAACCTACATGTTAAAAATTGACAAAAGTGTTCAATTATAATAAGGTCAATTATAAGTTAAAAAGTTAAATTGATTATCGATACTTACAAATACGCCAAGGGAATAGTAACACATCAAAAATCTATCTTCTTTGTCGATGACCAAATTACTTACGATTCCTGGGTTACTGTAGTGACCCGAACTTTTCCATGTTTATATATATATTAAATGAAATTGTTATTTATATGATTAAGTGTTTCCAACATGTTAAGCAATCAAACTTGTTAAGACTTGATTAATTGAAATAGGTTTCACATAGACAATTGACCACCCAAGTTGACCGGTGATTCACGAACGTTAAAACTTGTAAAAACTATACGATGACATATATATGGATATATATATAGTTAACATGATTTTATTATAAGTATGTATCTCATTAGGTATTTTAACAATGAGTTATATACATAAAAATGAGACTATTAATTTAAGAAACTCGAAAACGATATATATAACGATTATCGTTATAACAACGTCTTACTAGGTACATATGAATCATATTAAGATATTGATACACTTGGTTAATTATGTTAAATTATAAGTAAATATATTATTAAGTGTATTAACAATGAAATACATATGTAAAAATAAGACTACAAACTTAATGATTTCGAAACGAGACATATATGTAACGATTATCGTTGTAACGACATTTAAGTGTATATACATCATACTAAGATATATTATATATCATAATATCATGATAATATAACAATTTAACATCTCATTTGTTATAATAAACAATGGGTTAACAACATTCAACTAGATCGTTAACCTAAAGGTTTCAAAACAACATTTACATGTAACGACTAACGATGACTTAACGACTCAGTTAAAATGTATGTACATGTAGTGTTTTAATATGTATTCATACACTTTTGAAAAACTTCAAGACACTTATCAAAATACTTCTACTTAACAAAAATGCTTACAATTACATCCTCGTTCAGTTTCATCAACAATTCTACTCGTATGCACCCATATTCGTACTCGTACAATACACAGCTTTTAGATGTATGTACTATTGGTATATACACTCCAATGATCAGCTCTTAGCAGCCCATGTGAGTCACCTAACACATGTGGGAACCATTATTTGGCAACTAGCATGAAATATCTCATAAAATTACAAAAATATGAGTAATCATTCATGACTTATTTACATGAAAACAAAATTACATATCCTTTATATCTAATCCATACACCAACGACCAAAAACACCTACAAACACTTTCATTCTTCAATTTTCTTCATCTAATTGATCTCTCTCAAGTTCTATCTTCAAGTTCTAAGTGTTCTTCATAAATTCCAAAAGTTCTAGTTTCATAAAATCAAGAATACTTCCAAGATTGCAAGTTTACTTCCAAGTTTTCTAAATCCATTCCAAGTAATCATCCAAGATTAAGAAACCTTTGTTACTTACAGTAGGTTATCTTTCTAATACAAGGTAATAATCATATTCAAACTTTAATTAAATTTCTATAACTATAACAATCTTATTTCGAGTGGAAATCTTACTTGAAATTGTTTTCGTGTCATGATTCTGCTTCAAGAACTTTCAAGCCATCCAAGGATCCTTTGAAGCTAGATCTATTTTTCTCATTTCCAGTAGGTTTATCCAAGGAACTTGAGGTAGTAATTATGTTCATAACATCATTCGATTCATACATATAAAGCTATCTTATTCGAAGGTTTAAACTTGTAATCACTAGAACATAGTTTAGTTAATTCTAAACTTGTTCGCAAATAAAAGTTAATCCTTCTAACTTGACTTTTAAAATCAACTAAACACATGTTCTATATGTATATGATATGCTAACTTAATGATTTAAAACCTGGAAACACGAAAAACACCGTAAAACCGGATTTACGCCGTCGTAGTAACACCGCGGGCTGTTTTGGGTTAGTTAATTAAAAACTATGATAAACTTTGATTTAAAAGTTTTTATTCTGGGAAAATGATTTTTATTATGAACATGAAACTATATCCAAAAATTATGGTTAAACTCAAAGTGGAAGTATGTTTTATAAAATGGTCATCTAGACGTCGTTCTTTCGACTGAAATGACTACCTTTACAAAAATGACTTGTAACTTATTTTTATGACTATAAACCTATACTTTTTCTGTTTAGATTCATAAAATAGAGTTCAATATGAAACCATAGCAATTTGATTCACTCAAAACGGATTTAAAATGAAGAAGTTATGGGTAAAACAAGATTGGATAATTTTTCTCATTTTAGCTACGTGAAAATTGGTAACAAATCTATTCCAACCATAACTTAATCAACTTGTATTGTATATTATGTAATCTTGAGATACCATAGACACGTATACAATGTTTCGACCTATCATGTCGACACATCTATATATATTTCGGAACAACCATAGACACTCTATATGTGAATGTTGGAGTTAGCTATACAGGGTTGAGGTTGATTCCAAAATATATATAGTTTGAGTTGTGATCAATACTGAGATACGTATATACTGGGTCGTGGATTGATTCAAGATAATATTTATCGATTTATTTCTGTACATCTAACTGTGGACAACTAGTTGTAGGTTACTAACGAGGACAGCTGACTTAATAAACTTAAAACATCAAAATATATTAAAAGTGTTGTAAATATATTTTGAACATACTTTGATATATATGTATATATTGTTATAGGTTCGTGAATCAACCAGTGGCCAAGTCTTACTTCCCGACGAAGTAAAAATCTGTGAAAGTGAGTTATAGTCCCACTTTTAAAATCTAATATTTTTGGGATGAGAATACATGCAGGTTTTATAAATGATTTACAAAATAGACACAAATACGTGAAACTACATTCTATGGTTGAATTATCCAAATCGAATATGCCCCTTCTTATTAAGTCCGGTAATCTAAGAATTAGGGAACAGACACCCTAATTGACGCGAATCCTAAAGATAGATCTATTGGGTCTAACAAACCCCATCCAAAGTACCGGATGCTTTAGTACTTCGAAATTTATAAGTAATGTCTCTAAAATGATCAAATGCACAGCGGAAGATTTCTTTCGTACCTGAGAACAAACATGCTTTCAAGTGTCAACCAAAAGGTTGGTGAGTTCATTAGTTTAGCATAAATAATCATTTCATAATTTTAATAGACCACAAGAGTTTATATTTCCAATTCTCATAAACATACGTCCCATACATAGAGACAAAAATATCATTCATATGGATTGAACACCTGGTAACCGACATTAACAATATGCATATAAGAATATCCCCATCATTCCGGGATCCTCCTTCGGACATGATATAAATTTTGAAGTACTAAAGCATCATGTACTTTGGATGGGGCTTGTTGGGCCCGATAGATCTATCTTTAGGATTCGCGTCAATTAGGGTGTCTGTTCCCTAATTCTTAGATTACCAGACTTTAATAAAAAGGGCATATTCGATTAGATAATCCAACCATAGAATGTAGTTTCGATTACTTGTGTCTATTTCGTAAAGCATTTATAAAAGCAGCGCATGTATTCTCAGTCACAAAAATATATATTGCAAAAGCATTTAAAAAGGGATTAATGAAACTCACAATACTGTATTTTGTAGTAAAAATACATACGACGACATTGAACAACTGAACGATGCAGGGTTGGCCTCGGATTCACGAACCTATATCAATTATTTATATTAAAATATATAATTACAATCAGATAAGTTTATATATATTAATTATATATATTACTTATTTAGAATAGTAATATATTTATTATTTTAAATGTTATATATGTGTATATATATATATATATATATATATATATATATATATATATATATTATTTTTAGGTGTTATTTTAAAATAGTAAGTTAGATATAATTATGATATATATAATAATTATATCTTTATATAAAGGTCTTTTGTTTGCTAAAATAATAGTTATTATAGTAATAATAATAATAATAATAATAATAATAATAATAATAATAATAATAATAATAATAATAATAATAATAATAATAATAATAATAATAATATTAATAATACTTGTGATAATAATAAGTTTTATTGATATTAATAATAATAATAATAATAATACATAATGATAATAATAATAACAATAATAACAATAAGGATAATAATATAAATTATATTACTACCTTAAAAGGATTAATAGGCTTCCAAAAAGAAAAACTGTTACTGCCCGGGTTCGAACCCACAACCTCTCGTTCAGTAGAAAGCTCCCCAGACCGTTCCTCCATCTTAACTTTCTTGTTTTAATACACAATATAATCATATATGAACTATTTTTAATCGGTTTCCTTCTTTTTAAACTAACAACCCTATTTTCATCCTTATGTTCAAACATCTCGGCCTAATATAAGACTTCCACCCAACAGGAATTTTACGATGGGCCTCGGCCCAATCACACAATGGAACATAGCCCAGCAGGAACCTTTTATTACTAAAAAGAAAATAAATGTCGTGGCCAAGTTTCGAACCTAGGACCTCTCGGTTAACACAACTTCCACTAAACCATTCCTCCAGTTTGGATTTTCTGAATATAATTAGATTCTAACCTACTTAAACCATATATCTGTTTTTCTATCTCTTTTCTTCTTCATCAGTACAATACATCGACCAGCTATTATCACAACAATCGCATATTGTTTCTATAATTGAAATGGAAAAAGAAAAAAAAATTAAATTGAATATCACTAGACTCAATCAAAAAAATAAAAATAAAGAAATATATATAAAACCAAGTTACTGTCCATCGTTGTTTGGAAAAGAAGAAAAAAAAATGATTTTTGCAATTGGTTACGATTTAGATAAAGGTTGTAACACGAATTAGTTTGTAAATTGTTTATAGAAACTAGTGGTATTGTCAATTGGACTTGAATCATCAAAACGAGTTCGAATTTCCTCAAGAACGATTCTGTTGACTTTTTAAAAAAACAACATTGACTTCGAAATTTGAAATTAATCGAACGAATTAGAGTCTGAAAACTTACAGATAGTTCGAATGGTTGATTCCTAACACGATGGCATTTATGGATTTTGATAACTCTTTCGAAATTGAAATTTTGCTAAAAAAAAATTAAGAACAGAGAACGGGTTTTCTTTTTTTTTTTTTTAATTTTTCTGTTTTATGATCGAATAAAGGCAGTAGGTTTTATTGAATACCAGTGAATGAATTTATGCTATGTCACGGATTGATCAACGTTTGTTTTGTAGTGTTTAAAGTCGACAAGCAAATCCATCAGAAGGAAAATACAAAAAAAAAATATATATAAAATAAGTAAAAGTTGAATGGGATGTAACATGGATTGTACGATTCATAGATTTGATATCTATCAATTTGTTTATATTTGATTCATTATTATAATTATTTAGTATTAATATTTAATAAGTGTAATAATAATCCTAACAATAATAATAATTAAATTAATAATAATAATCATAATCATAATATTATTTATAAGATAATACTAATAATACATTTAAAAATAAATATTACATCAACTGTCCCTCCCATTTATGGGTATAATATAAAAAGTGTTGAAATTTAATAACTAGCTCCTAAATATAATTTTAGTGAGCCTAAAATTTATAGAACTCATTTTCGTATTTCCTTTTATTTTAAAATTACAATAGTTTGAATTTAACTTCCTTAATATCAATCGAAACATCAAATGAGTACTACAATTATTTAATATTTATTTTTAATAAACTTTATTTATATATAGAGATATATTTTAAATAATTATTATTATTTTTACATAATTATTTTCTAACAATTACATCATAAATTATATTTCAAATCATATATATATTTATTTAAATATATCCATACCTATTTACAAATAGTTGTTCGTGAATCGTCGGAAATAGTTGCAGGGTAATTGCATGTATGAAAACAGTTCAGACTTTTTGAGACTCAACATTACAGACGTTGCTTATCGTATCGAAATCATATAAAGATTAAGTTTAAGTTTGGTTGGAAATTTTCGGGTCGTCACAGTACCTACCCGTTAAAGAAATTTCGTCCCGAAATTTGAGTAGGATGGTCATGAATAATAATAAGTATGTTTTCATGACTCATATAAGCTGATAATTAGAGTTTTATTACCGTTGAGTAATAAGGATGAAATAATTCGATTATTCGAAGAGTACGAATGAAGCTATTACAAAAGAGTGAAAATGAATAGATGAAGATTTGACTTAACCGGTGACGTAGTCACGGTTAATTTCCAGAAATCAAGGGATTTATAAAAAATCTTAGAAATCTAAAAGATTTGATTTCTTCAGCGAATAAGGAAATTAAGAGCTCTTATAATTAAATACGGTGATCTGCCTCGATCACCATGTCTGATATTCCCATTAGAAATTAAACCTTTTCCATTCCATTATTCGCACCATTCCTATACTTTCCTTCTTGTTTCATACATCCAAAAGATTCTGAAAATGCTTAATCCAGTTCTGATCCTTGTCCTCACCCTTACTATCGTAACAATCATTCTCCTTTTCCAACTTCCACCAGAGGAATCTGCTTTCTTCTACTTCGCCCTTGGGATTATAATGTTTTTAATTCTCCCGTGTCTTTATGTTGCGACAAACATTGATATACACGGTTTGTAATTTATGTGTTGTTATCGGGCTTTATACTCTCCCTTATATTTCAAAGCTCTATGCTTTTGTTTTCTCTTCCCGACTTCAAGTCAAGCGAATAATGGTCCAGAATTTGTAGATATTGAGTTTTGAATGATTATAATGTTCTAAGCAAGAAGGAATGTGATATCACGGTTTGATTTGTCAAATTACCAGAATCACTGAGAATAGAACTATCAAGAATATATTTTCTTGATATGTTCGGAGGTGAAGTAAAATGAACGAGTCGTGTAACATGGCACATGATGACGTTATGATATGTGAATCATCACGTTTCATTAGAAACTCAGCATGACTTACTGTAATATAATCACGTTGATCAAGTGTCATTATATTATACTAACTCATGCATCAGTTCTCAACATTACTTCAATAACATTCATATTTTTAAGCTCGAAAATTTACAGAATATAGAAACTAACAGTTTCTATATGATGTAACACTGATAGCACGAAGAGATTAATAATTTCAGATAAAAATAATTATGAAAATATCTTCAGAAATATGGAGGATATTTATAATAAAAGATATGATGATACCTTGGAATTTCTAATATCGAAGGATGATGAAGAAGATTTATCCATAAGGGTTTAGATTCGGAAGCAAGGTATTCGCTAAAGATTTCATCAGAAACAGAATCGTTTGGATTCTTTGAAGTCAAACTTATTCTTTGTAATTTGTCCACGGCTTTCTTCATAGTTTCGCATAATCTGCTTTTCGGTACTAAATTTTCTATTGAATGTTTCCAATATAATGATACACAGGAAGCACGAAGAGGTATATAATTTCGGACGAGAATATTTATGAAAATATCCTCAGAAATATCGAAGATATTGATGATGATATTTTGGAATTTCTAAATTCGATGGTTGATGGAGAAAGATTTTCCGCAAGATTTTAACATGACTTCGGAGCAAGATATTCTCTAAAGATTTCAACGGATCCAGAATTACCTGAATTCTTTGAATATAGGGTTTGGTTCTTGTATTTGTCCTTGGTCTCCTTCATGAGTAGCTCAATCTGTTTTTCAATACCCAATTTTCTATCGAACGTTCCTAACACTCCTTTCTTTATCATCAAACTTTTGGTCGTTTAAACCATCTACCATTTTTCTGTTTCCTCTGCATTTAATGCTACAATATCTGAATTATCAGTTATTAATCCGAGGTGGTTTCAGGAAAATTGTGTTTTTAGATGATTAAACGCTGATGGTAATATGGTGGAATATGAAAGGTTCCCTGGTAATGATAAAAGAGCACGCGTATATATCATCGTTATAATAAGGTTGTTTCGTACGAAAAGTCGAAGTTGTCTTGCTGGAGCTATGACAAAACTGTCTATCTCGAACAGCAGATGCAAGGTTATTTTTTTACAATAATAACGCTAAAGGAACTAGCACAGCTACGTGTTAAACGTTTACTCAGGTTCCGAGTGTTTTCAGGTGCATAACTATATGCATCAATCTTTTCTCCCGTAAATGAAGTGCAGTTGGTTCATTCTCTCGATTGAGGTGTTTTCAAGAATCATGAAAGGTTTTAACGCAGAATGTAATCGTGAAGATACAAATGATGTTTAAGACGAAATCAAGTGGCAACTTGAAGAATTGTTTAGTTTCATATGTTATAATCAATATTTTAATTCATTTTAATTGTCCAATGTTATTAGTCCACAGTCGATAGTCCACAGTTGACAGTCCAATAATTCATATATAGTTTAATATATAATATTCGAATTAATTAATACGTGTCGTGACCCGTATACGTCTCAGACTCGATCACAACTCAAAGTATATATATTATTATAGAATCAACCTCAACCCTGAATAGAGAACTAGATCATTACTGCATATAGAGTGTCTATGGTGATTCCAAATAATATATATAGATGCGTCGATATGATATGTCAAAACCTTGTATACGTGCCCCGATATTTAAAGTGAGTAAAATAAATAACGATAAATAAAGTGCGTAAATTAAATAACAGAAATTAAATGACGTTAAATAAAATTGCGAGAATTAAAATTGCGATAAAATAAATTGCGATAATTAAATTGCGATAAATAAAATGTAATATGGAATTAAAAGTTAGCTAGGAACAGTTAGCTAGGATTTTGTAGCGTGGTTTCTTAACAAAATTTCATATTGTCAATTAGTCTGTTTCTAATCAATTTTTATTGTGTCCATTATTTCTTCATTATGCCACTTGTTGGATTCTGATAGGTCAAAATCCAAATATAAAATTGAATGAAAATGGTTATTCTGCGGTGACTAGATACGTATCTCTGTAGATGTAAATAGGATAGTAAAGGACCGTTGAATCAGATTCGAAGAATGTACAATGTAACTTATTAATGTGAAATCTAAATATTCCTCGGGTATTACCTACCCGTTAAAATATTTTCAACATTAACAGTTTGTTCGAAAGAATTTTTAATTACAATCTTTATGAAACAATATATATACATATATATTTTCTTCAGACGTAATCATTGATTTAATGAGTCAATGCGATATTAAACTCATTAGGCTTACGGCTAGAACTAGAGTACATAATATCTAAAACATTAGAGATTACGTAATCGCCATGAAGGACGAAGATAGTTTATGTAGAACGATTCGTAGAATGATGATTATGCTTGAGGTACAGATAGTGATATTGAAGCATGGATTATTGATGGTACTGGTGCTGTTACTGATGGTACTGTTGGTGCCGGTGATGTTGCTGAAGCTGGTACATTTTGCACCATATTCTCCGAATTGATTTTTCGATCGCGAAGTTCGTTGACTTATTACTCCAGGATGATTGTCGGTCGGAATGAGCGGATGATTAAGGTTCAGAATTATGGATAGAATATAATCTTGTCGAGTTATCCTGGAAATGAGACTGAAAATGGTGTCTCGAACAGGTTCGCCGGTAAACGCTTCAGGTTCATAGTCAAGAGGTGAATTCGGTTGGTGGAAGGGATCGCCTTCTTCGCGTCTCCATTATTTAAGTCGACTACAAACTCATCAAATGAATTGGGGATGACTGATTGATTGATTCATTCCGGTGACACCGCTTTCGGAATTTAGGTGAATATCCAGGTCGGAATAGTTATCGGAATAACTATCGGAATAGCTATCGAAATTGGTGGGACTCGATCTGGTTGTGGGATTCATTTCGTACGATCAGATGAAGGATTTTCGATAAGAAATAAATTATAGAATGTAGATTAGTACCCTGCAATATATAATTTACATATGCATGTATAATACTAAAATCCCATAAGTTACGAAGGAATCTATGGAAGCTGTCAGGCAAAGGTAACAATAACAGGTACGATAAAATATGAATTGTCAGATATGCTAAGATATGAATTGTCTATACACTGTTCATGCAGTCAATGCAGTAAAACGTGTCTAGACTAAGAATAATGAGCAGGTAATTTTCTAAGGATGATAAGCAGATGATTTTCGACAAAAATGATAAGCAAAACTTTTGACATGCAGACACGGTCGAAGTCCAGACTCACTAATGCATCCTAACGACTATCAGTTAGACACACCAATGCAAGACCTGGTTCGCTAAGACCTCCGCTCTGATACCAACTGAAAGGACCCGTCATAATCCATCCGGACGAAGTCCATATCGATTATAAACGATTCCCAACAGTTGATTACATCGCGAGGTACTTGACCTCTATATGATACATTTTACAAACATTGCATTCGTTTTGAAAAGACAATCTTTCATTACATCTGAAGTTGACAGACATGCATACCATTTCATAATATATCCAACTATAATTGACTTAATAATGATCTTGATAAACTCAACGACTCGAATGCAACGTCTTTTGAAATATGTCATGAATGACTTCAAGTAATATCTTTAAAATGATCAAATGCACAGCGAAAGATTTCTTTCGTACCTGAGAACAAACATGCTTTCAAGTGTCAACCAAAAGGTTGGTGAGTTCATTAGTTTAGCATAAATAATCATTTCATAATTTTAATAGACCACAAGAGTTCATATTTCCAATTCCTATAAACATACGTCCCATACATAGAGACAAAAATATCATTCATATGGATTGAACACCTGGTAACCGACATTAACAATATGCATATAAGAATATCCCCATCATTCCAGGATCCTCCTTCGGACATGATATAAATTTCGAAGTACTAAAGCATCCGGTACTTTGGATGGGGCTTGTTGGGCCCGATAGATCTATCTTTAGAGTTCGCGTCAATTAGGGTGTCTATTCCCTAATTGTTAGATTACCAGACTTAATAAAAAGGGGCATATTCGATTTCGATCATTTAACCATATAATGTAGTTTTGATTACTTGTGTCTATTTCGTAAAAACATTTATAAAAATTGCGCATGTATTCTCAGTCCAAAAATATAAAGAGTAAAAGGGAGCAAATGAAACTCACAATACTGTATTTTGTAGTAAAAATACATACGACGACATTGAACAACTGAACGATGCAGGGTTGGCTTCGGATTCACGAACCTATATCAATTATTTATATTAAAATATATAATTACAATCAGATAAGTTTATATATATTAATTATATATATTACTTATTTAGAATAGTAATATATTTATTATTTTAAATGTTATATATGTATATATATATATATATATTATTTTTAGGTGTTATTTTAAAATAGTAAGTTAGATATAATTATGATATATATAATAATTATATCTTTATATAAATGTCTTTTGTTTGCTAAAATAATAGTTATTATAGTAATAATAATAATAATAATAATAATAATAATAATAATAATAATAATAATAATAATAATAATAATAATAATAATAATAATAATAATACTTGTGATAATAATAAGTTTTATTGATATTAATAATAATAATAATACATAATGATAATAATAATAACAATAAGGATAATAATATAAATTATATTACTACCTTAAAAGGATTAATAGGCTTCCAAAAAGAAAAACTGTTACTGCCCGGGTTCGAACCCACAACCTCTCGTTCAGTAGAAAGCTCCCCAGACCGTTCCTCCATCTTAACTTTCTTGTTTTAATACACAATATAATCATATATGAACTATTTTTAATCGGTTTCCTTCTTTTTAAACTAACAACCCTATTTTCATCCTTATGTTCAAACATCTCGGCCCAATATAAGACTTCCTCCCAATAGGAATTTTACGATGGGCCTTGGCCCAATCACACAATGGAACATAGGCCAGCAGGAACCTTTTATTACTAAAAAGAAAATAAATGTCGTGGCCAAATTTCCAACCTAGGACCTCTCGGTTAACACAGCTTCCACTAAACCATTCCTCCAGTTTGGATTTTCTGAATATAATTAGATTCTAACCTACTTAAACCATATATCTGTTTTTCTATCTCTTTTCTTCTTTATCAGTACAATACATCGACCAGCTATTATCACAACAATCGCATATTGTTTCTATAATTGAAATGGAAAAAGAAAAAAAAATTAAATTGAATATCACTAGACTCAATCGAAAAAAAAAAATAAAGAAATATATATAAAACCAAGTTACTGTCCATCGTTGTTTGGAAAAGAAGAAAAAAATGATTTTTGCAATTGGTTACGATTTAGATAAAGGTTGTAACACGAATTAGTTTGTAAATTGTTTATAGAAACTAGTGGTATTGTCAATTGGACTTGAATCATCAAAACGAGTTCGAATTACCTCAAGAACAATTCTGTTGACTTTTTTTAAAAAAACAACATTGACTTCGAAATTTGAAATTAATCGAACGAATTAGAGTCTGAAAACTTACAGATAGTTCGAATGGTTGATTCCTAACACGATGGCATTTATAGATTTTGATAACTCTTTCGAAATTGAAATTTTGCTAAAAAAAAAATTAAGAACAGAGAACGGGTTTTCTTTTTCTTTTTTTTTTAATTTTTCTGTTTTATGATCGAATAAAGGCAGTAGGTTTTATTGAATACCAGTGAATGAATTTATGCTATGTCACGGATTGATCAACGTTTGTTTTGTAGTGTTTAAAGTCGACAAGCAAATCCATCAGAAGGAAAATACAAAAAAAATATATATATAATAAGTAAAAGTTGAATGGGATGTAACATGGATTGTACAATTCACAGATTTGATATCTATCAATTTGTTTATATTTGATTCATTATTATAATTATTTAGTATTAATAATTAATAAGTGTAATAATAATCCTAACAATAATAATAATTAAATTAATAATAATAATCATAATCATAATATTATTTATAAGATAATACTAATAATACATTTAAAAATAAATATTACATCAACTGTCCCTTCCATTTATGGGTATAATATAAAAAGTGTTGAAATTTAATAACTAGCTCCTAAATAGAATTTTAGTGAGCCTAAAATTTATAGAACTCATTTTCGTATTTCCTTTTATTTTAAAATTACAATAGTTTGAATTTAACTTCCTTAATATCAATCGAAACATCAAATGAGTACTACAATTATTTAATATTTATTTTTAATAGACTTTATTTATATATAGAGATATATTTAAAATAATTATTATTATTTTTACATAATTATTTTCTAACAATTACATCATAAATTATATTTCAAATCATATATATATTTATTTAAATATATCCATACCTATTTACAAATAGTTGTTCGTGAATCGTCGGAAATAGTTATATGAAATAATTAGTAAAACAACGCTAATAAAATCAACAACACCTATATGTAAATAGTATACAGATCATATGTGAAAATAAAGTTATCATAATTAGAATTATCATTTTATCATAATATTTTTTTTAATAAATATAAATATTGATATTTTTATTAATAGAATAATAATAATCATTATTACAAAATAATACAACTTTTACTTATTATTATTATCAAGGTTATTTTATCAAATAAATATAATATAAATACCTTAATAGAATCTATCATAATATTTTTATAATATTAAATGAACTTTATAAATTTTTCTACTTAAGATATATAAAAGTATATTTTTATTTATTAACAAATGAATTATATTATTTAATCTATTAAATCTTTTAAAAATATTTAAAAATATAAAACTACGATATTTAAACTATATAATAATCATGTATAAATTTTTTGGAAATCATTTTGAGTCAAATTGACTTTTGTTGACTTTTGCATATTAGTCTCGAGCATTAGGATTGTGATACACTACGACTTGACCTAAATTGTTAGACAAATATTGACCAACATATAAATATATATAATTAATATAGGTTCGTGAATCCGAAGCCAACCTTGCACTTGTTCAATGACGTTATATGTATTTTTACTACGAAATACTGTATGGTGAGTTTCATTATCCCCTTTTTATATATATTTTGGGCTGAGAATACATGCAAATTCTTTATTAACTATTTTACAATATTTATATGCGTGAGTTTCATTTACCTTTTTACCCGTTATATTTTTGGGCTGAGAATACATGCGCAATATTTATAAATGATTTACAAAATAGACACAAGTACGTGAAACTACATTCTATGGTTGAATTATCGAAATCGAATATGCCCCTTTTTATTAAGTCTGGTAATCTAAGAATTAGGGAACAGACACCCTAATTGACGCGAATCCTAAAGATAGATCTATTGGGCCCAACAAGCCCCATCCAAAGTACCGGATCCTTTAGTACTTCGAAATTTATATCATGTCCGAAGGAGGATCCCGGAATGATGGGGATATTCTTATATGCATATTGTGAATGTCGGTTACCAGGTGTTCAATCCATATGAATGATTATTTTTGTCTCTATGCATGGGACGTATATTTATGAGAAATGAAAATCTTGTGGTCTATTAAAATGATGATAATGAATGTTTATGATAAATTACTCCCGTTCTTATTGATTAAAAACGTTCCATATTAATTGATTTCGTTGCGAGGTTTTGACCTCTATATGAGACGTTTTTCAAAGACTGCATTCATTTTTAAAACAAACCATAACCTTTATTTCATAAATAAAGGTTTAAAAAGCTTTACGTAGATTATCAAATAATGATAATCTAAAATATCCTGTTTACACACGACCATTACATAATGGTTTACAATACAAATATGTTACATCGAAATCAGTTTCTTGAATGCAGTTTTTACACAATATCATACAAACATGGACTCCAAATCTTGTCCTTATTTTAGTATGCAACAGCGGAAGCTCTTAGTATTCACCTGAGAATAAACATGCTTTAAACGCCAACAAAAATGTTGGTGAGTTATAGGTTTAACCTATATATATCAAATCGTAACAATAGACCACAAGATTTCATATTTCAATACACATCCCATACATAGAGATAAAAATCATTCATATGGTGAACACCTGGTAACCGACATTAACAAGATGCATATATAAGAATATCCCCATCATTCCGGGACACCCTTCGGATATGATATAAATTTCGAAGTACTAAAGCATTCGGTACTTTGGATGGGGTTTGTTAGACCCAATAGATCTATCTTTAGGATTCGCGTCAATTTGGGTGTCTGTTCCCTAATTCTTAGATTACCAGACTTAATAAGAAGGGGCATATTCGATTTCGATAATTCAACCATAGAATGTAGTTTCACGTACTTGTGTCTATTTTGTAAATCATTTATAAAACCTGCATGTATTCTCATCCCAAAAATATTAGATTTTAAAAGTGGGACTATAACTCACTTTCACAGACTTCTACTTCGTCGGGAAGTAAGACTTGGCCACTTGTTGATTCACGAACATATAACAATATATACATATATATCAAAGTATGTTAAAAATATATTTACAACACTTTTAATATATTTTGATGTTTTAAGTTTATTAAGTCAGCTGTCCTCGTTAGTAACCTACAACTAGTTGTCCACAGTTAGATGTACAGAAATAAATCGATAAATATTATCTTGAATCAATCCACGACCCAGTGTATACGTATCTCAGTATTGATCACAACTCAAACTATATATATTTTGGAATCAACCTCAACCCTGTATAGCTAACTCCAACATTCACATATAGAGTGTCTATGGTTGTTCCGAAATATATATAGATGTGTCGACATGATAGGTCGAAACATTGTATACGTGTCTATGGTATCTCAAGATTACATAATATACAATACAATTTGATTAAGTTATGGTTGAAATAGATTTGTTACCAATTTTCACGTAGCTAAAATGAGAAAAATTATCCAATCTTGTTTTACCCATAACTTCTTCATTTTAAATCCGTTTTGAGTGAATCAAATTGCTATGGTTTCATATTGAACTTTATTTTATGAATCTAAACATAAAAAGTATAGGTTTATAGTCAGAAAAATAAGTTACAAGTGGTTTTTGTAAAGGTAGTCATTTCAGTCGAAAGAACTACGTCTAGATGACCATTTTAGAAAACATACTTCCACTTTGAGTTTAACCATAATTTTTGGATATAGTTTCATGTTCATAATAAAAATCATTTTCCCAGAATAAGAACTTTTAAATCAAAGTTTATCATAATTTTTAATTAACTAACCCAAAACAGCCCGCGGTGTTACTACGACGGCGTAAATCCGGTTTTACGGTGTTTTTCGTGTTTCCAGGTTTTAAATCATTAAGTTAGCATATCATATAGATATAGAACATGTGTTTAGTTGATTTTAAAAGTCAAGTTAGAAGGATTAACTTTTGTTTGCTAACAAGTTTAGAATTAACTAAACTATGTTCTAGTGATTACAAGTTTAAACCTTCGAATAAGATAGCTTTATATGTATGAATCGAATGATGTTATGAACATCATTACTACCTTAAGTTCCTTGGATAAACCTACTGGAAAAGAGAAAAATGGATCTAGCTTCAACGGATCCTTGGATGGCTCGAAGTTCTTGAAGCAGAATCATGACACGAAAACAAGTTCAAGTAAGATCATCACTTGAAATAAGATTGTTATACTTATAGAAATTGAACCAAAGTTTGAATATGATTATTACCTTGTATTATAATGATAACCTACTGTAAGAAACAAAGATTTCTTGAGGTTGGATGATCACCTTACAAGATTGGAAGTGAGCTAGCAAACTTGAAAGTATTCTTGATTTTATGTAACTAGAACTTGTAGAATATATGAAGAACACTTAGAACTTGAAGATAGAACTTGAGAGAGATCAATTAGATGAAGAAAATTGAAGAATGAAAGTGTTTGTAGGTGTTTTTGGTCGTTGGTGTATGGATTAGATATAAAGGATATGTAATTTTGTTTTCATGTAAATAAGTCATGAATGATTACTCATATTTTTGTAATTTTATGAGATATTTCATGCTAGTTGCCAAATGATGGTTCCCACATGTGTTAGGTGACTCACATGGTCTGCTAAGAGCTGATCATTGGAGTGTATATACCAATAGTACATACATCTAAAAGCTGTGTATTGTACGAGTACGAATACGGGTGCATACGAGTAGAATTGTTGATGAAACTGAACTAGGATGTAGTTGTAAGCATTTTTGTTAAGTAGAAGTATTTTGATAAGTGTATTGAAGTCTTTCAAAAGTGTATAAATACATATTAAAACACTACATGTATATACATTTTAACTAAGTCGTTAAGTCATCGTTAGTCGTTACATGTAAGTGTTGTTTTGAAACCTTTAGGTTAACGATCTTGTTAAATGTTGTTAACCCAATGTTTATAATATCAAATGAGATTTTAAATTATTATATTATCATGATATTATCATGTATGAATATCTCTTAATATGATATATATACATTAAATGTCTTTACAACGATAATCGTTACATATATGTCTCGTTTAAAAATCATTAAGTTAGTAGTCTTGTTTTTACATATGTAGTTCATTGTTAATATACTTAATGATATAATTACTTATCATAGTATCATGTTAACTATATATATATCCATATATATGTCATCATATAGTTTTTACAAGTTTTAACGTTCGTGAATCACCGGTCAACTTGGGTGGTCAATTGTCTATATGAAACATATTTCAATTAATCAAGTCTTAACAAGTTTGATTGCTTAACATGTTGGAAACATTTAATCATGTAAATATCAATCTCAATTAATATATATAAACATGGAAAAGTTCGGGTCACTACAGTACCTACCCGTTAAATAAATTTCGTCCTGAAATTTTAAGCAGTTGGAGGTGTTGACGTATCTTCTGGAAATAAATGCGGGTATTTATTCTTCATCTGATCTTCTCGCTCCCAGGTGAACTCGGGTCCTCTACGAGCATTCCATCAAACCTTAACAATTGGTATCTTGTTTTGCTTAAGTCTTTTAACCTCACGATCCATTATCTCGACGGGTTCTTCGATGAATTGAAGTTTTTCGTTGATTTGGATTTCATCTAACGGAATAGTGAGATCTTCTTTAGCAAAACATTTCTTCAAATTCGAGACGTGGAAAGTGTTATGTACAGCCGCGAGTTGTTGAGGTAACTCAAGTCGGTAAGCTACTGGTCCGACACGATCAATAATCTTGAATGGTCCAATATACCTTGGATTTAATTTCCCTCGTTTACCAAATCGAACAACGCCTTTCCAAGGTGCAACTTTAAGCATGACCATCTCTCCAATTTCAAATTCTATATCTCTTCTTTTAATGTCAGCGTAGCTCTTTTGTCGACTTTGGGCGGTTTTCAACCGTTGTTGAATTTGGATGATCTTCTCGGTAGTTTCTTGTATAATCTCTGGACCCGTAATCTGTCTATCCCCCACTTCACTCCAACAAATCGGAGACCTGCACTTTCTACCATAAAGTGCTTCAAACGGCGCCATCTCAATGCTTGAATGGTAGCTGTTGTTGTAGGAAAATTCTGCTAACGGTAGATGTCGATCCCAACTGTTTCCAAAATCAATAACACATGCTTGTAGCATGTCTTCAAGCGTTTGTATCGTCCTTTCGCTCTGCCCATCAGTTTGTGGATGATAGGCAGTACTCATGTCTAGACGAGTTCCTAATGCTTGCTGTAATGTCTGCCAGAATCTTGAAATAAATCTGCCATCCCTATCAGAGATAATAGAGATTGGTATTCCATGTCTGGAGACGACTTCCTTCAAATACAGTCGTGCTAACTTCTCCATCTTGTCATCTTCTCTTATTGGCAGGAAGTGTGCTGATTTGGTGAGACGATCAACTATTACCCAAATAGTATCAAAACGACTTGCAGTCCTTGGCAATTTAGTGATGAAATCCATGGTAATGTTTTCCCATTTCCATTCCGGGATTTCGGATTGTTGAAGTAGACCTGATGGTTTCTGATGCTCAGCTTTGACCTTAGAACACGTCAAACATTCTCCTACGTATTTAGCAACATCGACTTTCATACCCGGCCACCAAAAATGTTTCTTAAGATCCTTGTACATCTTCCCCGTTCCAGGATGTATTGAGTATCTGGTTTTATGAGCTTCTCTAAGTACCATTTCTCTCATATCTCCAAATTTTGGTACCCAAATCCTTTCAGCCCTATACCGGGTTCCGTCTTCCCGAATATTAAGATGCTTCTCCGATCCTTTGGGTATTTCATCCTTTAAATTTTCCTCTTTTAAAACTCCTTGTTGCGCCTCCTTTATTTGAGTAGTAAGGTTAGTGTGAATCATTATATTCATAGATTTTACTCGAATGGGTTCTCTGTCCTTTATGCTCTAGGCGTCGGCTACCACATTTGCCTTCCCCGGGTGGTAACGAATCTCAAAGTCGTAATCATTCAACAATTCAATCCACCTACGCTGCCTCATATTCAGTTGTTTCTGATTAAATATGTGTTGAAGACTTTTGTGGTCGGTATATATAATACTTTTGACCCCATATAAGTAGTGCCTCCAAGTCTTTAATGCAAAAACAACCGCGCCTAATTCCAAATCATGCGTCGTATAATTTTGCTCGTGAATCTTCAATTGTCTAGACGCATAAGCAATCACCTTCGTTCGTTGCATTAATACACAACCGAGACCTTGCTTTGATGCGTCACAATAAATCACAAAATCATCATTCCCTTCAGGCAATGACAATATAGGTGCCGTAGTTAGCTTTTTCTTCAATAACTGAAACGCTTTCTCTTGTTCATCATTCCATTCAAATTTCTTCCCTTTATGCGTTAATGCAGTCAAGGGTTTTGCTATTCTGGAAAAGTCTTGGATGAACCTTCTGTAGTAACCAGCTAGTCCTAAAAACTGGCGTATGTGTTTCGGAGTTTTTGGGGTTTCCCACTTTTCAACAGTTTCTATCTTTGCCGGATCCACCTTAATACCTTCTTTGTTCACTATGTGACCGAGGAATTGAACTTCTTCCAACCAAAATGCACACTTTGAAAACTTAGCATACAATTCTTCCTTCCTCAATACTTCTAACACCTTTCTCAAATATTCACCGTGTTCTTGGTCATTCTTTGAGTAAATAAGTATGTCATAAATAAAAACAGTGACAAACTTGTCAAGGTATGGTCCACACACTCAGTTCATAAGGTCCATGAACACAGCTGGTGCATTAGTTAAACCAAACGGCATGACCATAAACTCGTAATGACCGTAACGTGTTCTGAAAGTAGTCTTTGGAATATCATCTTCTTTCACCCGCATTTGATGATACCCGGAACGTAAGTCAATCTTTGAATAAACAGACGACCCTTGTAGTTGATCAAATAAGTCGTCGATTCTCGGTAATGGGTAGCGGTTCTTGATGGTAAGTTTGTTCAACTCTCGGTAGTCGATACACAACCTGAATGTACCATCTTTCTTCTTGACAAACAAAACAGGAGCTCCCCATGGTGATGTGCTTGGTCGAATGAAACCACGCTCTAAAAGTTCTTGTAATTGGCTTTGCAGTTCTTTCATCTCGCTGGGTGCGAGTCTGTAAGGAGCACGAGCTATTGGTGCAGCTCCTGGTACAAGATCTATTTGAAATTCAACAGATCGATGTGGAGGTAATCCCGGTAATTCTTTCGGAAATACATCGGGAAATTCTTTTGCGACTGGAACATCATTGATGCTCTTTTCTTCAGTTTGTACTTTCTCGACGTGTGCTAGAACAGCATAGCAACCTTTTCTTATTAGTTTTTGTGCCTTCAAATTACTAATAAGATGTAGATTCGTGTTGCCCTTTTCTCCTTATACCATTAAGGGTTTTCCTTTTTCTCGTATAATGCAAATTGCATTTTTGTAACAAACAATCTCTGCTTTCACTTCTTTCAACCAGTCCATACCGATTATCACATCAAAACTCCCTAACTCTACTGGTATCAAGTCAATCTTAAATGTTTCGCTAACCAGTTTAATTTCTCGATTCCGACATATATTATCTGCTGAAATTAATTTACCATTTGCTAATTCGAGTAAAAATTTACTATCCAAAGGCGTCAATGGACAACTTAATTTAGCACAAAAATCTCTACTCATATAGCTTCTATTCGCACCCGAATCAAATAAAACGTAAGCAGATTTATTGTCAATAAGAAACGTACCCGTAACAAGCTCCGGGTCTTCCTGTGCCTCTGCCGCATTAATATTGAAAACTCTTCCGCGGCCTTGTCCATTCGTGTTCTCCTGGTTCGGGCAATTTCTAATAACATAATAAACTTTATACATTATTATTATTATTATTATCACCGTGATGTGTATATATATTATAACTGTATTAATTTAATATGTTATTGTTAATGATTATTAACTTATGTAATACGAATGTACCATAAAATGTTATTTGTATTATTAATATTATAATACATATGTACTCATATTAATATGGTTAATATACATAGTTGCACCGACTACTCGACACACTGTGAATATGAATGAAGAGGAATTCCGTACTTTTCTAGCTTCAAACATAGCTGCAGTACAGGCTGCGCTACATACCAACAATAACCTTGGATCTAGCAGTACAGGAAATCGTGTAGGATGCACCTACAAAGAATTCACTGCCTGCAAACCTTTGGAATTTGATGGAACCGAAGGACCGATCGGATTGAAACGGTGGACCGAGAAGGTCGAATCGGTGTTTGCCATAAGTAAGCGTACTGAAGAGGACAAAGTGAAGTACGTTACGCATACCTTCACAGGTTCTGCGTTAACATGGTGGAATACCTATGTAGAGCAAGTGGGACAAGATGATGCGTACGCACTACCGTGGTCAGCATTCAAGCACTTGATGAACGAGAAGTACCGTCCCAGAACCGAGGTCAATAAGCTCAAGACAGAACTTAGAGGGTTACGAACCCAAGGATTTGATATTACCACGTACGAAAGACGATTCACAGAATTGTGCCTATTGTGTCCAGGAGCGTTCGAAGATGAGGAAGAGAAGATCGACGCGTTTGTGAAAGGATTACCGGAAAGAATCCAAGAAGATATAAGTTCACACGAGCCCGCCTCCATACAACAGGCATGTAGAATGGCTCACAAACTAGTGAACCAGATTGAAGAAAGAATTAAAGAACAGACTGCTGAAGAGGCCAATGTGAAGCAAGTCAAAAGAAAGTGGGAGGAAAACGGTGATAAGAATCACTAATACAACAACAACAGTAATTACAACAATAATCGCAACAACTATCCCAACAATTGTAACATCAATCGCAACTACAACAAATGGCCCAACAACAACAACAACAACAACAGCAACTACAACAATCATCCCAACAACAATAATAACCGCAACAACAACAACAATCAGAAGCAGCTATGCCAAAGGTGTGAAAAGTATCATTCGGGGTTCTGCACCAAATTTTTCAACAAGTGTAAAAGAAATGGTCATAGCGCAGCGAAGTGTGAGGTCTACGGACCAGGGGTTAACAGAACGAAAGGAACAAATGGTGTCGGAACGAGTAATGGCGGAGCAGGTAGTGTCGGAGCAAGTTATGCCAATGTAGTTTGTTATAAATGTGGAAAACCGGGCCACATTATTAGAAATTGCCCGAACCAGGAGAACACGAATGGACAAGGCCGCGGAAGAGTTTTCAATATTAATGCGGCAGAGGCACAGGAAGACCCGGAGCTTGTTACGGGTACGTTTCTTATTGACAATAAATCTGCTTACATTTTATTTGATTCGGGTGCGGATAGAAGCTATATGAGTAGAGATTTTTGTGCTAAATTAAGTTGTCCATTGACGCCTTTGGATAGTAAATTTTTACTCGAATTAGCAAATGGTAAATTAATTTCAGCAGATAATATATGTCGGAATCGAGAAATTAAACTGGTTAGCGAAACATTTAAGATTGATTTGATACCAGTAGAGTTAGGGAGTTTTGATGTGATAATCGGTATGGACTGGTTGAAAGAAGTGAAAGCAGAGATCGTTTGTTACAAAAATGCAATTCGCATTATACGACAAAAAGGAAAACCCTTAATGGTGTACAGAGAAAAGGGCAACACGAAGCTACATCTTATTAGTAATTTGAAGGCACAAAAACTAATAAGAAAAGGTTGCTATGCTGTTCTAGCACACGTCGAGAAAGTACAAACTGAAGAAAAGAGCATCAATGATGTTCCCATTGCAAAAGAATTTCCCGATGTATTTCTGAAAGAATTACCGGGATTACCCCCACATCGATCCGTTGAATTTCAAATAGATCTTGTACCAGGAGCTGCACCAATAGCTCGTGCTCCTTACAGACTCGCACCCAGCGAGATGAAAGAACTGTAAAGCCAATTACAAGAACTTTTAGAGCGTGGTTTCATTCGACCAAGCACATCACCGTGGGGAGTTCCTATTTTGTTTGTCAAGAAGAAAGATGGTACATTCAGGTTGTGTATCTACTACCGAGAGTTGAACAAACTTACCATCAAGAACCGCTACCCATTATCGAGAATCAACGACTTATTTGATCAACTACAAGGCTCGTCTATTTATTCAAAGATTGACTTACGTTCCGGGTATCATCAAATGCGGGTGAAAGAAGATGATATTCCAAAGACTGCTTTCAAAACACGTTACGGTCATTACGAGTTTATGGTCATGCCGTTTGGTTTAACTAATATACCAGCTGTGTTCATGGACCTTATGAACCGAGTGTGTGGACCATACCTTGACAAGTTTGTCATTGTTTTTATTGATGACATACTTATTTACTCAAAGAATGACCAAGAACACGGTGAACATTTGAGAAAGGTGTTAGAAGTATTGAGGAAGGAAGAATTGTACGCTAAGTTTTCAAAGTGTGCATTTTGGTTGGAAGAAGTTCAATTCCTCGGTCACATAGTGAACAAAGAAGGTATTAAGGTGGATCTGGAAAAGATAGAAACTGTTGAAAAGTGGGAAACCCCGAAAACTCCGAAACACATACGCTAGTTTTTAGGACTAGCTGGTTACTACAGAAGGTTCATCCAAGACTTTTCCAGAATAGCAAAACCCTTGACTGCATTAACGCATAAAGGGAAGAAATTTGAATGGAATGATGAACAAGAGAAAGCGTTTTAGTTATTGAAGAAAAAGCTAACTACGGCACCTATATTGTCATTGCCTGAAGGGAATGATGATTTTGTGATTTATTGTGATGCATCAAAGCAAGGTCTCGGTTGTATATTAATGCAACGAACGAAGGTGATTGCTTATGCGTCTAGACAATTGAAGATTCACGAACAAAATTATACGACGCATGATTTGGAATTAGGCGCGGTTGTTTTTGCATTAAAGACTTAGAGGCACTACTTATATGGGGTCAAAAGTATTATATATACCGACCACAAAAGTCTTCAACACATATTTAATCAGAAACAACTGAATATGAGGCAGCGTAGGTGGATTGAATTATTGAATGATTACGACTTTGAGATTCGTTACCACCCGGGGAAGGCAAATGTGGTAGCCGATGCCTTGAGCAGGAAGGACAGAGAAACCATTCGAGTAAAATCTATGAATATAATGATTCATAATAAATTTCTACTCAAATAAAGGAGGCGCAACAAGGAGTTTTAAAAGAGGGAAATTTAAAGGATGAAATACCCAAAGGATCGGAGAAGCATCTTAATATTCGGGAAGACGGAACCTGGTATAGGGCTGAAAGGATTTGGGTACCAAAATTTGGAGATATGAGAGAAATGGTACTTAGAGAAGCTCATAAAACCAGATACTCAATACATCCTGGAACGGGGAAGATGTACAAGGATCTTAAGAAACATTTTTGGTGGCCGGGTATGAAAGCCGATGTTGCTAAATACGTAGGAGAATGTTTGACGTGTTCTAAGGTCAAAGCTGAGCATCAGAAACCATCAGGTCTACTTCAACAACCCGAAATCCCGGAATGGAAATGGAAAAACATTACCATGGATTTCATCACTAAATTGCCAAGGACTGCAAGTGGTTTTGATACTATTTGGGTATTAGTTGATCGTCTCACCAAATTAGCACACTTCATGCCAATAAGAGAAGATGACAAGATGGAGAAGTTAGCATGACTGTATTTGAAGGAAGTCATCTCCAGACATGGAATACCAATCTCTATTATCTCTGATAGGGATGGCAGATTTATTTCAAGATTCTGGCAGACATTACAGCAAGCATTAGGAACTCGTCTAGACATGAGTACTGCCTATCATCCACAAACTGATGGGCAGAGCGAAAGGACGATACAAACGCTTGAAGACATGCTACGAGCATGTGTTATTGATTTCGGAAACAGTTGGGATCGACATCTACCGTTAGCAGAATTTTCCTACAACAACAGCTACCATTCAAGCATTAAGATGGCGCCGTTTGAAGCACTTTATGGTAGAAAGTGCAGGTCTCCGATTTGTTGGAGTGAAGTGGGGGATAGATAGATTACGAGTCCGGAGATTATACAAGAAACTACCGAGAAGATCATCCAAATTCAACAATGGTTGAAAACCGCCCAAAGTCGACAAAAGAGCTACGCTGACATTAAAAGAAGAGATATAGAATTTGAAATTGGAGAGATGGTCATGCTTAAAGTTGCACCTTGGAAAGGCGTTGTTCGATTTGGTAAACGAGGGAAATTAAATCCAAGGTATATTGGACCATTCAAGATTATTGATCGTGTCGGACCAGTAGCTTACCGACTTGAGTTACCTCAACAACTCGCGGCTGTACATAACACTTTCCACGTCTCGAATTTGAAGAAATGTTTTGCTAAAGAAGATCTCACTATTCCGTTAGATGAAATCCAAATCAATGAAAAACTTCAATTCATCGAAGAACCCGTCGAGATAATGGATCGTGAGGTTAAAAGACTTAAGCAAAACAAGATACCAATTGTTAAGGTTCGATGGAATGCTCGTAGAGGACCCGAGTTCACCCGGGAGCGTGAAGATCAGATGAAGAAGAAATACCCGCATCTATTTCCAGAAGATTCGTCAACACCTCCAACTGCTTAAAATTTCAGGACGAAATTTATTTAACGGGTAGGTACTGTAGTGACCCGAACTTTTCCATGTTTATATATATTAATTGAGATTGATATTTACATGATTAAATGTTTCCAACATGTTAAGCAATCAAACTTGTTAAGACTTGATTAATTGAAATATGTTTCATATAGACAATTGACAACCCAAGTTGACCGGTGATTCACGAACGTTAAAACTTGTAAAAACTATATGATGACATATATATGGATATATATATATAGTTAACATGATACTATGATAAGTAAACATATCATTAAGTATATTAACAATGAACTACATATGTAAAAACAAGACTACTAACTTAATGATTTTTAAACGAGACATATATGTAACGATTATCGTTGTAAAGACATTTAATGTATATATATCATATTAAGAGATATTCATACATGATAATATCATGATAATATAATAATTTAAAATCTCATTTGATATTATAAACATTGGGTTAACAACATTTAACAAGATCGTTAACCTAAAGGTTTCAAAACAACACTTACATGTAACGACTAACGATGACTTAACGACTCAGTTAAAATGTATATACATGTAGTGTTTTAATATGTATTTATACACTTTTAAAAGACTTCAATACACTTATCAAAATACTTCTACTTAACAAAAATGCTTACAATTACATCCTCGTTCAGTTTCATCAACAATTCTACTCGTATGCACCCGTATTCGTACTCGTACAATACACAGCTTTTAGATGTATGTACTATTGGTATATACACTCCAATGATCAGCTCTTAGCAGCCCATGTGAGTCACCTAACATATGTGGGAACCATCATTTGGCAACTAGCATGAAATATCTCATAAAATTACAAAAATATGAGTAATCATTCATGACTTATTTACATGAAAACAAAATTACATATCCTTTATATCTAATCCATACACCAACGACTAAAAACACCTACAAACACTTTCATTCTTCAATTTTATTCATCTAATTGATCTCTCTCAAGTTCTATCTTTAAGTTCTAAGTGTTCTTCATATATTCTACAAGTTCTAGTTACATAAAATCAAGAATACTTTCAAGTTTGCTAGCTCACTTCCAATCTTGTAAGGTGATCATCCAACCTCAAGAAATCTTTGTTTCTTATAGTAGGTTATCATTCTAATACAAGGTAATAATCATATTCAAACTTTGGTTCAATTTCTATAACTATAACAATCTTATTTCAAGTGATGATCTTACTTGAACTTGTTTTCGTGTCATGATTCTGCTTCAAGAACTTCGAGCCATCCAAGGATCCGTTGAAGCTAGATCCATTTTTCTATTTTCCAGTAGGTTTATCCAAGGAACTTAAGGTAGTAATGATGTTCATAACATCATTCGATTCATACATATAAAGCTATCTTATTCGAAGGTTTAAACTTGTAATCACTAGAACATAGTTTAGTTAATTCTAAACTTGTTCGCAAACAAAAGTTAATCCTTCTAACTTGACTTTTAAAATCAACTAAACACATGTTATATATCTATATGATATGCTAACTTAATGATTTAAAACCTGGAAACACGAAAAACACCGTAAAACCGGATTTACGCCGTCGTAGTAACACCGCGGGCTGTTTTGGGTTAGTTAATTAAAAACTATGATAAACTTTGATTTAAAAGTTGTTATTCTGAGAAAATGATTTTTATTATGAACATGAAACTATATCCAAAAATTATGGTTAAACTCAAAGTGGAAGTATGTTTTCTAAAATGGTCATCTAGACGTCGTTCTTTCGACTGAAATGACTACCTTTACAAAAACGACTTGTAACTTATTTTTCCGACAATAAACCTATGCTTTTTCTGTTTAGATTCATAAAATATAGTTCAATATGAAACCATAGCAATTTGATTCACTCAAAACGGATTTAAAATGAAGAAGTTATGGGTAAAACAAGATTGGATAATTTTTCTCATTTTAGCTACGTGAAAATTGGTAACAAATCTATTCCAACCATAACTTAATCAACTTGTATTGTATATTATGTAATCTTGAGATACCATAGACACGTATACAATGTTTCGACCTATCATGTCAACACATCTATATATATTTCGGAACAACCATAGACACTCTATATGTGAATGTTGGAGTTAGCTATACTGGGTTGAGGTTGATTCCAAAATATATATAGTTTGAGTTGTGATCAATACTGAGATACGTATACACTGGGTCGTGAATTGATTCAAGATAATATTTATCGATTTATTTCTGTACATCTAACTGTGGACAACTAGTTGTAGGTTACTAACGAGGACAGCTGACTTAATAAACTTAAAACATCAAAATATATTAAAAGTGTTGTAAATATATTTTTAACATACTTTGATATATATGTATATATTTTTATAGGTTCGTGAATCAAACAGTGGCCAAGTCTTGCTTCCCGACGAAGTAAAAATATGTGAAAGTAAGTTATAGTCCCACTTTTAAAATCTAATATTTTTGGGATGAGAATACATGCAGGTTTTATAAATGATTTACAAAATAGACACAAGTACGTGAAACTACATTCTATGGTTGAATTATCGAAATCGAATATGCCCCTTTTTATTAAGTCTGGTAATCTAAGAATTAGGGAACAAACAACCTAATTGACGCGAATCCTAAAGATAGATCTATTGGGCCTAACAAACCCCATCCAAAGTACCGGATGCTTTAGTACTTCGAAATTTATATCATATCCGAAGGGTGTCCCGGAATGATGGGGATATTCTTATATATGCATCTTGTTAATGTCGGTTACCAGGTGTTCACCATATGAATGATTTTTATCTCTATGTATGGGATGTGTATTGAAATATGAAATCTTGTGGTCTATTGTTACGATTTGATATATATTGGTTAAACCTATAACTCACCAACATTTTTGTTGACGTTTTAAGCATGTTTATTCTCAGGTGAATACTAAGAGCTTCCGCTGTTGCATACTTAAATAAGGACAAGATTTGGAGTCCATGCTTGTATGATATTGTGTAAAAACTGCATTCAAGAAACTTATTTTGTTGTAACATATTTGTATTGTAAACCATTATGTAATGGTCGTGTGTAAACATGATATTTTAGATTATCATTATTTGATAATCTACGTAAAGCTTTTTAAACCTTTATTGATGAAATAAAGGTTATGGTTTGTTTTAAAATGAATGCAATTCTTTTGAAATATGTCATGAATGACTCCAATTAATATCTCTAAGATGAGCAAAAGCACAGCGAAAGATTTCTTTCATACCTGAGAATAAACATGCTTTAAAGTGTCAACCAAAAGGTTAGTGAATTCATTAGTTTATCATAAACAAACATTTCATAATTTTAATAGACCACAAGATTTCATATTTCCAATTCTCATAAATAAACGTCCCATGCATAGAGACAAAAATATCATTCATGTGGATTGAACACCTGGTAACCGACATTAACAATATGCATATAGAATATCCCCATCATTCCGGGATCCTCCTTCGGACATGATATAAATTTCGAAGTACTAAAGCATCCGGTACTTTGGATGGGGCTTGTTGGGCCCGATAGATCTATCTGTAGGATTCGCGTCAATTAGGGTGTCTGTTCCCTAATTCTTAGATTACCAGACTAAATAAAAAGGGGCATATTCGATTTCGATAATTCAACCATAGAATGTAGTTTCACGTACTTGTGTCTATTTTGTAAATCATTTATAAAAATTACGCATGTATTCTCAACCCAAAAATATAAAGGGTAAAAAGGCAAATGAAACTCACCTGACAACTTCAGAAATAAATCACAGAGATGTGATCGAAAATCGGAATGCAAGTAACCGTAGATCCCAACCTGGAGAACATATGTTGGTCAATAAGTGTCTAATAAGCTAGGTCGGTCTATAGGGTTCGTATAGTCTTATTGCTCAAGTCCTACTCATAAATTTAGCAAAATTTAGCAAAAGTCAACAAAAGTCAAAGTAAGTCAAATGTAAGTCAAACGCAAGTCAAACACAGTCAACATAGTCAACACCAGTCAACAATCTCATAATATTACTCAAGTTGGTCAAATAGTCAAACATAGGTCAAACTTAAGTTATACATTTTTATTTAGTAAAAACAATATTATTTACATATATGTATATGTAGTAAATTTACAACTGATTTTGGGTCCCACCAAATCCGATATAATACTTTGGGTCATGACCGTTGGAAAGTATGTCATCACACCTTTCTATAGACAGTTTATTTGACAAAGACGGAGTTACAGTTTGAAAGTTATGACCTCGCGAAAACAGTCCTTCAAAACACTAAATGCTGAGTTTTGCTGTTGTTAACTGCATTGGATCATCCCTGATGTTCCATTTTTGTACTCGTTTTAGACCAGTTTAGTCTCGACAAAATCATACATATAACATATCGTTTTAAAGCTTGTCGTAAATACTTTCAATATCAATTAATGGTTTTTATCCAAACTTAACTAATTTCAACTTATGAGTCCGCAAAGTAGGCTCGAGAGTCATTTTTGACACTTTTGTTAAAAATGCTAAAACTTTCGGTTAACGATCCAAATTTGAATTCGGCTGACCTGAGTTAACCAAATTTGTATCACAGCTCAAAAATGACATTTTAGATGTGTTAGTGACTTTTGTTTTCCAAAATTATGCATACGGGTCAATTTATTCACGTTTGACCCGAATAGGTCATAAATCTCTCTTTAAACCAAAATAGACCCAAAACTCATTTTTAAAGCACCAAAACTTGCAGGCATACTTAAATCAACATATAGGATTTTTTTTACGCTGACCGTTATCCATTTTGACATTTTTAGACTCAAACGGGTCAAGTGTCCAAATGGACGGTCCAAGTTCGGGTGTCCATTTTCGCGTGCAATTATCTCAAAATCTAGAAACTTTTAAGATACAACACCTATATGAAAACTTAACTACTAATCATGAACTTTTCAAATATAAAATCCACATTTTCCAGAACTCAAGTTAATTAAACATATTGGCCTGTTTAGTTTGTAGTTAACACGTATTGTCACAAATTTTCACGCGCGTCATACAAACAACGGACATAATTCATAACACATAAAACATGGTAACATGGAAAACTCCAGATCAAAAGTAGACTCAAAATCGATTCCAAAAAATCCAGCCAGGGCCTCATACGATGTCTACAAGTCGGGTTTCAGAAGAGGTACATTTATGGTTCGCTAAATCAGTTTCTGACTGCGCACCAATCTCGTAATGGCTATAACCGGAGCTAGGGACATGCAAATCAAGCTAGGTCAGTGGTACTAGTTCAAGGACAAGTCAAATTACCACATATCCTTAAATGAGAAACTTTTGTTTAGCCAATTGGTACAGTTTATTCAATCAAATTGGACATTCTGTTTCAGCTCAATTCAGAAGTTACCAAATCTACGGCCTTAGTGTGCACAATGTATCGGGTTTCAGAGGTTTCAATAAACTATACATTTATCACATAACATACAAAGTTCGATAATCCAGAAGGCCAAGGTCTCAAAAGGTGTACAACTCTTACTATAAAACTATAGGTGCATACGTTACAGATTTGGACAGAATGCAGGTTACCATTTCGACACGCACATTACTCAAGCTTCACAAATCCAAATGATGCAAGGCCTAGATGAAACGTTAACTAAAACATATGAAATTTTCAGATATGCAAAGTCCTAAATCACTATCATACTTCAAATAAATTTAAAAGTCACTTTTATAATACTGAGCAAATCAGTTTTTCATATACGATCAATTAAGCATAACGAGAGTATTACAAATCCAAATAGCATGATATCCTAGTCTAACTTGAGTGTTTTTAAATACTCTACACAATTTTGATCAGTTTAAAATTCAATTCTATGTCCATTTTTCCAGAATTCGACATAATCACATATTCATCACAAAAACTTCAATCAATCATATCATAAGCATACGGTAATGAAAATACGCGAATCTAAAGCCTAAAATTATTAATTTTTCGAGAGGATTTTAATTATATCATAATATTTAACATTCAAGAAAACCAAGTTTCTGTAACCACACAAAACAAATTCGGGATTAAACATAAACACATCAAACGAGCAATATAACACATACAATCAGGTATAATCATATAGACTTAAGCAATAGACACTATATCTACCCTAATATGTAACAAAAACATGAAAACCCAAAAATTTGAGTTTTTAAAACTTACACAAATCATGAAATTGTTGGTATGGATGTGTAGAGCTCTTCGAGAGGAATCCGAATATATAAACGATTTCATGATCCATCAAGTTTTTAAGGTGTTCTTGAGTGATAAAAGATTGATGATGATGATGAATAGTAGTGGGTGTTCTTGAGAGAAAAATTGGGTGTTTGATAAAATTAATCTGGAAAGGGCAATAATATAGATAGATTAGATAAGGTCACGGGTGTTTTACTGGTTAATCACGGGTATAGATATAACACGGTGTAATAATTAAATAAACTCGGGTATTAAATGTGTAGTCACGGGTTGGTATTTAATTTTTATCTGTTATCTAAAACCCAATGTATTTTAGTCTAATATGATTCAATGATTGGTTAATTTTATATTTATAAAAATTATATATATATCTATATTGTTTTAAACCTTTTAAAATTCTTGACGTCATACCTAGTTGGTGTGTTTCATTATTTATTATATTTTTAATAAGCCTATAATTTATAAAACTCATTTTCGAATCATCGTTTATTTTAAAATCACATAAGTTCCTTTTTAACTCGTTTACTATCAATTGAATGACAATTGAGCGTTACCGTTGTTTACTAAATAACTTCAAAATCACTAAATATATATTCTATACACTTTATTTATATGTATATATACTTTCTAAATAATATTTATTATATATTATTATTATTTACGTAATTAATTCTAACAATTATAATATATAATATTTCATTTTATTATTTACATATATATATATATATATATATATATATATATATATATATATATATATATATATATATATATATAATTATATACATATCTATTTACAAGTAATCGTATTGTGAGTCGTCGGGAAAAGTCAAAGGTCAAATGGATTCACAAAAATAGTTCAAAATTTTTTGAGACTCAACTTTACAGACTTTGCTTATCGTGTGGAAATTAAATAAGAATTAAGTTTAAATTTGGTCGAAAATTTCCGGGTCGTCACAGTACCTACCTGTTAAAGAAATTTCGTCCCGAAATTTGAGTCAGGTGGTCATGGCTAACAATAAAAATGTTTTCATGACGAATATGAGTTGATAAATAGAGTTTTATCATCTTTGAGTAATATGGGTAAAACAATTCGATTATTCGAAGAGCACGAATGAAGCTATCACAAATGATTGGGATAGAGATTTAAATTTTGACGTAGTCACGATTGAATTTAGAAAATAAGGTGCTTCTTTACTTTTGACATTGTCTTAGTTGAATTCCGGGATTCAAGGGATTTAAAGAAAATCTATGAAATCTATAAGATCTGATTTTTCGGTAAATGAGGAAATTTGGATCTCTTTAATTAAATGTGATGATCTGCCTCGATTGCTCAGTCTGATATTTCCATTATAAATTAAATTCTTCCGTTTCATTATTCTCATCATTCCTATACTTTCTTTCTTAGTTCATACATCCAAACGATTGTGAAAATGCTTAATCCAGTTCTGACTCTTGTCCTCATCCTTACTATCGCAACAATCATTCTCCTTTTCCAACTTCCACCGGAGGAATCTGTGTTCTTCAACATCGCCCTTGGGGTGATACTATTCTTAATTATACCGTGTCTTTATATTGCTATTCTTATTAATATACACGGTTTGAAATTTCTGTGTTGTTATTGGGTTTTATATCTTCCCTTATATTTCGAAGCCCCTTGCCTCTGTCTCCTATAATCATTGCCATCTACAGATAATGCTTTCTCTTATTTGCTACGATTTATACTCCTATTTACACTTCGAAGCTTTATGATCTGTTTTCTCTTCTATCCATTAAGTACCTCAAGTAATGGTCCAGAATTCGTGGGTATGGTGTTTCGAATGAAAATGGTTAATGTTTTAAGAAGGAAATCGTAATAGCACTATTTGATTTTCAAATTTATTAACATCACGGAAGATAGAACCATCAAGAATACATTTTCTTGATATGTTCAGAAGTTAAGTAGAATGAAAGAGTTATGTAACATGGCACATGATGAGGGTGTGATCTACTGTGAACCATCATCATGTTTCATTAGAAACCTAGCATGACTTACTGTAATATAATCACGTTGGCCAAGCGTCATTATATTATACTAACTAATGCTTCAATTCCCAACACTTCTCCACAATTCATTCATAATTTATACTTAGATTTTACAGAAGTTTTCAATATAATGAAATACAGAAAACACGAAGAGGTAGATAATTTTGGACAAGAATATTTATGAAAATATCCTCAGAAATATCGAAGATATTTATGATGATATTTTGGAATTTCTAAGTTCGAAGGTTGATGAAGAAAAATTTTCCGCAAGATTTTAACATGACTTTAGAGCAAGATATTCTCTAAAGATTTCATCGGATCCAGAATTACCTGGATTCTTTGAATATAGGGGTTGGTCCTTGTATTTGTCATTGGTCTCCTTCATGGTTAACTCAATCTGTTTTTCTATACCAAATTTTCTATCGAGCGTTCCTAACACTTCTTTCTTTATCATCAAACTTTTGGCCGTTTAGACCATCTAACATTTTTCTGTTTCCTTTGCATTTAATGCTACGATATCTGAATCATCGGTTATCAATTTGAGGTGGTTTCAGGAGAACTGTGTTTTTAGATGATTAAACGTTGATGGTAATATGATGGAATATGAACGGTTCCCCGATAACAATAAAAGAGCACGCATATATATCAAGGTTATAATTAGGTTGTTTCGAACGAAAAATTGAAGTTGACTTGTTGGAGCTGTGACAAAATTGGCTAATTTGGAAAGAGATTGCAAAGTTATTTTCGGTAATAATAACGCTAAAGGAATTAGCACAGCTACGCGTTAAACGTTTATTCAGTTTCCGACAGTTTTTCAGGTATACTACTATATGCATAAATCTTTCCTTCCGTAGATGAAGTGCGGTTGGTTCATCCTCTCGATTGAGGTGTTTTTAAGAATCATGAAAGGTTTGAACGCGGATTGTAATCGTCAAGATACAAATGAGGTTTAAGATGAAATCAAGTGGCAAACTTGAAGAATTGTTTAGTTTCATATATTATAATCAATATTTTAATTCATTTTAATTGTCCAATCTTATTAGTCCACAGTCGATAGTCCACAGTTGACAGTCCAATAATTCATACAAAGTTTAATATATAATATTCGAATTTATTAATACGTGTCGTGACCCGTATATGTCTCAGACTCGATCACAACTCAAACTATATATTATTGTAGAATCAACCTCAACCCTGTTTAGAGAACTCGATCATTACTGCATATAGAGTATCTATGGTTATTCTAAATAATATATATAGATGCGTCGATATGATATGTCAAAACCTTGTATACGTGTCCCGATATTTAAAGTGCGTAAAATAAATAACAGAAATTAAATGACGATAAATAAAATTGAGAGAATTAAAATTGCGATAAATAAAATGTAGTCAGTTAGCTAGGAACACTTAGCTAGGATTTTGTTAGCGTGGATTCTTAACAATATTCTCATAGTTAATTTGTTTGTTTTTAATAAATTTTATTTTGTCCAATGTTTTCTTCATTATGCCACTTGTTGGATTCTGATAGATCAAAATTCAAGTATGAAATTGAATGAAAATGGTTATTCTGTGGTGAACGGATACGTATATCGGTGGATGTAAGTAGAATAGTAAATGACTGTTGAATCAGATTTGAAGAATGTACAGTGTAACTTATTAATGTGAAATTTAAATATTCCTCGGGTATTACCTACCCGTTGAAATATTTTTACCATTATTAGTTTGTACAAAAGAATTTTAATTACAATCTTTATGAAAATATACTTACATATATATTTTCGTCAGATGTAATCATGAATTTAATGGGTCAATATGATATTAGACTCATTTGATTTACCGTTAGAATATGAATATATAATCTCTTAAAATATTAAAGATTATATAATCACCATGTTGAACGAAGATAAATAATGTAGAATGATTCGTAGAATGATGATTATGCTCGAGGTACAGAATGAGATATTGAGGCATGTGATGTTGAAACTTGTGTTGTTGGTGATACTGTTGATGCCGGTGATGTTGTTGAAGCTTGAAAGGACCCGTCCTAATCCACCTGGACGAAGTCATCAACATTTGGTCCCATTGCGATGATCGGCTCCAAGTAATGTCCTTATATTGAGCAAATGCACAGCGGAAGACTTAATTCGTACCTGAGAATAAACATGCTTTAAAGTGTCAACCAAAAGGTTGGTGAGTTCATAGGTTTATCATAACAATCATTTCAATATGTTAATAGACCACAAGATTTCATAATCATAAACATAATACACTCGCAAGTGTATGTAAAGCATTCTAAGTGGTTGAGCACTTGGTAACCATACTTAACATTTAATCAACGTCGCATATTCCCTTTATTATGAAATCTCACTACACCGTACCAAGTGTAGTCACCAAAACGAAGTACTGTGCAACCGTTGAATACTGGTCGTCCAGTCCGGTTGGGGTTGTCAGGCCCGATAGATCTATCAACAGGATTCGCGTTTACAATACCCATGTAAATAGTAGTTACCAAGCTACAGGGAAATATGCCAGTGGTACAACTCAACGTAGAATATATTTTTAAGTACTTGTGTCTATTTTGTAAACATTTATAAAAGCAGCGCATGTATTCTCAGCCCAAAAATATATATTGCAAAAGCAATTAAAAAGGGAGAAAATGAAACTCACTTTTTCCTTGAAGGTATTTAATTCGACTTGGTCTCTGATAGATATCACGAACCTAACCATATATATAATATATCAACATATTTTCTTTTTTAAGTAATCGTTACATATATATATACTTTTAATACTTTTAATATTTTCTTAGTCCGTAGTTAGCAGTCCGATGTTAGTGGTCCACAATTAGTTGCTCAATAAAATAAATAAAGACCCCATCGTATTCGTATTGATCAGAATTAATCTCGACCCATGGTACCATGTTGTCAAATGACGTGTTGCGTACATAAATTACCGTGTTGTCAAATGACGTGTTGCGTACAATCATGAGGTCTTATGATTAATCTTCTCGTGTTGTTTACGGGTGGTCCTGAAATATATAAAATCAAATCATAAGTAATTATATATAAAATATTATATTAATTAGAAAAGATATGATTAATTTACTTTTTCTCCAAATATTTTCGTAGCTAAACTAGCTTCGGATACCCAATCTTGTTTTAGTCGTAGTTTCTTCATTACAACTCCGTTTTTGTTGGTTCAACTTGCCACTTTCTTGGATCGAGTCAAATTTTAAGAATATGAACTGAAAATACCTTAGTTTGTATTCAAAATCACATGTTATAGGTCAAACTTTGATGAAACTTATGAAAGTGATCATTTTCCATCATAAAAACAACATTTAATGATCATTTTTCTAAAAATACTTACACTTTGAGTTAAACCATGAAATTTTTATGTGTTAACATATTCATAAGAAATATTATTTTTCCAGAACATGAACTTCCAATTCAAAGTTCAAGATGGTTTTTAATTATCCAACCCAAAACAGCCCCCGGTTGCACTACGACGATGTAGATTCAATTTTTAAGATGTTCTTTGTAAAACCAAGTTATATCTTGTTAAGTTAGCATATCATTATGATATATTACAGGTCTTGAAGTGTTTTAAAAGTTAAGTTACAAGGATCTATTTAGTTTGCAAACAAGTTTGAAATCATTCAAACTATGTTCTTGTTGTTAAAATTTTACAACATAAAATAAGATAGCTATATAAATATGAATCGAATAAAATTATGAACAAGGTTACTACCTCAAGTTACTTGGACAAAGTTACTGTAAGAGATAAGAAAAAATCTTGGATTCAAAGAGTGGTGGAGTTAGATCAAAAGGTTGGACGTAAACTTCTTCAAATGGGTGGTTATTTTGATATGTTCTTGAAAGAGTTTTCTTATGGTGTTTAAGGCTTATAATTGAAGCTAAATGATGGGGAAAATGCTTGGAGATGATCAAGTATGAAGTTAGGAGTATTTTGAGAGAGAAATGAGGGTGTAGGTATGAGAAAATGGAGTGAAGAAATGGTGTTCATTTATAAAAACATTTTTAGTTTATAAAGAAAGAAAAGGATTCCTAATTTTGTTTTCTTACTAATAATTCATACTACTTGACAAATCCTAGTTACCTCATATCTAGGGCAGTAATAATATTGATTAGGATGTTGATTTGATATGTATATACCAATAGTAAATATGTATAGAAGCTGGGTATGATATTTGTACATATACCCTAGATATACGTATAGAAATCTTGAGGAAACGGAACGAGATTCAAATATAGCTATCTTTTGTGAATATACTTATATTGTTTTATGTATTTAAGTCCTTAAAAAGTGATTAACTACATTATATATACGATACATGTATAAGCATTATAGATTACAAGTATATATATCAAAGAATGTTACGTATAGTTATCGTTTTGAAAACTTAAGTTAGTAGTTTCAAAATATACTTATAACTCATTGTCATTAGTACACAATGAGATGTTAAACTATCCTTAGATTATGTTAAATATATATAAATACATATATATACACAAACGTATAATTATCGTATGTTATATAGTTCGTGATATCATCGGTCATATTGGACGGTCAAACGTTGTGTAAAACTGTTTTCAAAAACACACGTCTCAACAATTTGGATTGCTTATGATGTTGGTATGGTTTAATTTATGTAAATATTAATCTCATAAGTATAATTTGGTCGGAAAGTTCCGGGTCATTACAGTACCTACCCGTTAAAGAAATTTCGTCCCCGAAATTTGATAGAGGTTGTTATGGATAACAATAAGAAGGTTTTCATGACAAATATAAGGTGATAATGGAGTTTTATCATCATTGAGTAATGCAGATAAAACAATTTGATTATGCGAAGAATATAAATGAGACTATCGTAAAAGAGTGAGATGAGTAAAATATATTCGTCTTAACCGATGACGTAGTTATGATTGATTTCCGGGATTTAAGGGATTTAAAAAGAATCTTACGTAATAAGATTTGGTTCTTTGGTGATTAAGGAAATCATGATCTTCTTTGATTATATGCAATAATCTGTTTCGATTGCTCTGTCGGATATTTCACTATAAATTCACCCCTTCGTTTCCTTATTTTCCACGACTCACACCTTCTATTCTTTCTCCCTTGATTCTTACTTTAAAGCATTCATCAATATGCTCCATCCAGTCCTGATTCTTGATATACTCCTAACTTTTATATCTGTCATTCTTCTTTTTCATCTACCACCAGAAGAATCTATTTACTTCTACTATACTCTTGTGTTTATAGTGTTTCTAATTCTCCCGTGTCTCTATATTGCTATCTGCATAAATATACACGGTTTGTAATTTCGGAGTTATTATCGGAGTTTATATTCTTCATTATTTTTCGGAGCTTCATGCTTTCGTTTTCTCTTCCCGACTTCGAGTCAAGCGAGTAATGGTCCGGAATTCGTAGATATGAAATTCAGAATGAACATAGCTAATGCTCTAAGAAGAAAATGGTAATAGAACGATTTTGATTTGTTAAATTACTAGAATACCCTGGAGAAGACCGAGTCATCCAAAAAATATTCTCTTGATATGTTTAGAGATTAGATAGAATGTAAGAGTCGTGTAAATGGCACATAATGACGGTACTGTGAATCATCATGCTTCATTAGAAACTCAGCATGACTTACTGTAATATAATGACGTTGATCAAGTGTCATTATATTATACTAATCCATGCTTCAGTTCCCAACACTACTTCAAAACATTCATATTTTAAACTCGAAGGTTTCAGAATTTAGAAACTAACACAGTTTCTTTTATGTTGCAGATATTACGGAGAGATAAATGATCTCAGATAAGAATAGTTTTTGAAAATATCGCCAGAAATATGTAGGATATTTATAATAGAACATACGAGAATATCTTAGAATTTCTAATATCAATGGATGATGAAGAAGATTTGTCTGTGAAGGTTTAGAATGAGAAATAAGATGTTTGCTGACGATTTCAGCAGGCACAGAATCATTTGGATTCTTTGAAGGCAAACTTATTCTTTGTGATTTGTCCACGGCTTTCTTCATAGTTTCGCATAATCCGCTTTTCGGTACTAAATTTTCTATCGAGTGTTTGATAAGGCTAAAAAGGAACATATATTTCATAGCAAAATCCCCCAAGAAAGACAAGATTTTAGTTGCAATTGTTCCATTTTCAAGTAATATTCGTTTATTTTAAATAAGTGCGAAGACAAAAGGCGAAAACGACGAATTGAAGACACAAAGGTCCAAAAAGCTCAAAAGTACAAGATACAATCAAAAAGGTTCAAATTATTGATGAGGAACGTCTAAAAATGACAAGAGTATAAGTTACAAAACGCAAAGTACAAAATATAAAATTGTACGCAAGGACGTTCGAAAATCCGGAACCGGGACCAGAGTCAACTCTCAACGCTCGACGCAACGGTGTAAAAATTACGAGTCAACTATGCACAAGAATAAAATATAATATTTAAATAATTCATAATAAGAATAATATTAAATAATAAAAAGTTGTTAATTGAGCATAGTTCAGGGGTCATAAGTGAAAATTCAATTTCTAAATTCGCCTATAAAAGGCTTTGTAATCGTAATGTAAAAACACACCTTTTTCTATCTTTTTCTTATTTATCAATATCAATTATCAATATCTATATTCTATATCTCTATCATAATGTTAACTTAATAAGATATAACAATAATCTTAATTTTAATTTTAAATTATGATAATAATAAGATTTATGATAGAGATCGTTTGAGTGTGTAAGTCGAAATTCTGTCCGTGTAACGCTACGCTATTTTTAATCATTGTAAGTTATGTTCAACCTTTTTACATTAATGTATCGTAACTAAGTTATTATTATGCTTATTTGAGCCGAAGTAATCGTGATGTTGGGCTAAAATATTAAGAAGGGGTTATTGAACTTTGGACCATAATTAAGGTTTGGGCAAAAGACCGACACTTGTGGAAATTGAACTATTGACTATTAATAGATGGGGGGTATTGTCTAATTGAGTGACAACTCATTGGAGTCTGTCGAACCTATCTTCAAATTAATTAACCTAATAATTAATAATGATTATGGTTGTCCTATTTAGTGATGTTCATATGGAATCTGTTATAATCATTTAATTAATCAATTGGGTTGGGTAATTGATTATTCATTATGATCAAGTGGATGAATTAATATTCATAAACTAATTAAAACAGGGGTGGATTACATACAGTGATAACTGGTGTAATTGTTGACAGAAGTGATAACTGCGTCACAGTTTAAATCCTTAATCAGTTGGAATATTTGACTTCGGGTATAAGGGTAATTTGACGAGGATACTCGCACTTTATTTTTATGACCGATGGACTATTATGGACAAAAACCAGATAGACGTATCAAATAAACCAGGACAAAGGACAATTAACCCATGGTAATAAATTAAAATCAACACGTCAAACATCATGATTACGGAAGTTTAAATAAGCATAATTCTTTTATTATATTTCTCATCGTATCTTTATTTACTGTCATTTTATTACTCGCAATTTTATTTACTGTCATTTTATTTATTGTCATTATTTTACGCACTTTAATTATCGTCATTTATCTTTACGCTTAAAATATAGAATCGACAAACCGGTCATTAAACGGTAAAACCCCCCTTTTATAATAATATTACTACTTATATAATTATATATATTTTGTATAAATATAGTTAAAAATATAGTAAGTATCACCAGCTCCCTGTGGAACGAACCGGACTTACTAAAAACTACACTACTCTACGATTAGGTACACTGCCTATAGTGTTGTAGCAAGGTTTAGGTATATCCCATCCGTAAATTAATAAAACTTGTGTCATATTTTGTAGTATTTTGTATTAAAAATAATACTATTTCGTACCCTCACGCTACATCATCAAGTTTTTGGCGCCGCTGCCGGGGAGCGCTAAAACGCTATATTTTTAATTATAATAATATTGAAATAAAATATAATAATATAATAATATTGAAATAGAATATAATAATATAATAATATTGAAATAAAATATAATAATATAATAATATTTTAGAATCAAATTTGATACGTAAAAGTTTTAAAAAGTCGTATTTATTAAATACTTCAGGGGTATATTATGTAACTTATAATTAATAATTTCTATAATGTCGCTTTCATGTGAATAGTAAATTAATTAATTTCTTTTCATTTACTATTCATGAATAGTAAATGAGTTAAAAAAAAAATTTGTGTAAAAAAAAACGTTTTTTTTAAGAAAAAAAAAATCGTTTTTTATAAAAAAAAAAAAAAAAAACGTAAAAAAAAAAAAAAAAAAAAAAATTTAAAAAAAAAGTTTAAAAAAATAAATTATATAAAAAAAAAATTTTAAAAAAAAAAATTTAAAATCCTTAAAAAACGAAATAAAAAAAAAATTAAAAATTAAAAAAAAAGTTTTTTTTTTTTATTAACTTTAGATTTTTAGACTCTAGTTACAATTTTTAGTATTAAGTTTAGTTTTGCCATAGTTATTTTTATTTCTAGAATTTTTAGGTTTGCCGTAAAATCCCTTAAGTGCTTATTCCTTAGACTAAGATTTATGTGCTTTAGAATTTTGCGACGCCGTTTTTCGCGCTACTTTCTTATTTTTATTTTTCGACGCCTATTTTTCGACTTTTTATTTTTCGATACTTTTCGACGCGCAATCTTTTTCTCTCTTATTTCTCGCCATTCTAGTTTTTAGGACTTAGAATTTTTTCTACTTCTTCTCTAAATTTCTTAAAATTACGAAAATTTATTTTAAGTGGTTAAATTGATAGACATCAAAATTTTCTGGTTCGTAGTAATAGTTGGATTTGTACGTGGACCGGGTTATTGGAGCCAAACAGTACTCAATTATATTGAGACCAAACGAATCCTGCCCCTCTGCTGCATCTTTTGGCTATTCGAAACGTGGGCAAAATCAGAAAAGTCTATTGATTGGACAACTTATATAAGTTTTTCTTATTTTTATAACTAATAGGATATTCTGTGAATGCACCGAGCAAAACGTTCACCACCTTTCATACGTTCACCACCTGTAACTCGATCAAGACATATAGCAAATATTGTCGCCGTTGATTTTTCTTTAGAATCGTCATCTAGTCGAACAAGAACTCCAACTCAAATTTCCGATAATCCATCTTTTGAACCCGACTTCACAATTAAGAACCCGGAGCATATTCAAGGACAATTCCAAGATCCTGAACCACTAATTATTCCTCCTGAGCCACAAACCATTAAATCAGAATCCTCTAGTGATTCGTATTCAACAAATTCAATTATGGAAGTAACGGAACCTCTAAGTATGGAAGATCGAATGAGAGCCACACGCACGGGCCAAGGTCACGCCATTATTAAGCCAGAAGTTAATGCGCCAGATTATGAAATCAAAGGACAAATTCTACACATGGTAACTAACCAATGCCAATTCAGTGGTGCACCGAATGAAGATCCTAACGAACACCTTCGTACGTTTAAAAGAATTTGTACACTATTCAAAATCCGAGAAGTGGAAGATGAGCAGATCTATCTCATGTTGTTTCCCTGGACTTTAAAGGGAGAAGCCAAAGATTGGTTAGAATCGTTACCTGAAGGGGCGATTGACACATGGGATGTTTTAGTTGAAAAATTTCTTAAACAATTCTTTCCGGCATCCAAAGCCGTGAGACTTCAAGGAGAAATTGTTACGTTCGCGCAAAAGCCAAATGAAACTCTATATGAGGCGTGGACAAGATTTGGAAAGTTGTTGAGAGGATGTCCTCAACACGGTTTAGACACTTATCAAATAGTAAAAATATTCTACCAAGGCGTAGACATCGCTACAAGAAAAGACATCGACATAACAGCTGGTGGTTCCATTATGAAGAAAACCGCAACTGAAGCTTACAAAATTATTGATAACACAGCCTCCCACTCGCATGAGTGGCACCAAGAAAAAGATATTTTTCATTCATCTAAAGTGGCTAGAGCCGATTCTAGCCATGACTTTGATTCCGTTTCAGCAAAAATAGATGCTTCCGAAAGACGAATGGAAAAGATGAATAAAGATATTCACGCAATACGAATCAGTTGTGAGCTATGCGGTGGACCACACTTATTGAAAGATTGTCACATTGAACCAACATTGGAACAACGAGAGAATGTTTCCTATATGAACCAAAGGCCTGGAAATAATTATCAAAATAATTATCAACCGCCAAAGCTAAACTTCAATCGAAATCAAAACATTCTTTACAATCCAAAAGGACCCGAAAATAACTGGTATAACCAACAAGGTTCGAATAACCAACCATCTCAAAACAACACTTTCAATCAACAAAGACCTGGCTTATATAAACCACAACAACAAACCGAAGAGAAAAAGTCAAATATGGAAGACGTGGTATTCAAGCTAGTTGAATCTCAAACACAATTTATTGAAACTCAAACCCAAACGAACAAGAGATTTGATCAGTCATTAAGAACTCAACAAGCTTCCATTTTGAATCTAGAAAAACACGTAGGTACTCTTGCTAGCATGATGAGTGAGAGGGAACAAGGAAAGCTACCGAGTAATACTGAAGTAAATCCTCGGAATGAGAATGTTAATATGGTTTCAACGAATTCTGAAAAACCAGCACCAGAAGATGGGAAGGTTTTAGATGAGAGTAACAATGAAGAAGTTACACCACCACCACCCGAGTATGTAAAGCCAGTGGTGGCACCATACAAACCACCCATCCCGTTTCCAAGAAAAGGAGTTGAGTATGAGCAAGTGATAGGTAATAAAGATTGTGATACCTCTGGAAAGAAGAAGAAGAAAAAGAATAAGAAAGTGCAAGAAACAAAAGCCGTAAATATAAACCCGGTGAAGACAGTTCCACCAAAACCTCCACCTAAGGTAGGTGATCCGGGTGAATTTATTGTTCCTTGTCTACTTAGTGATTGTGTCATGTATGATGCACTAGCAGATTTAGGTGCAAGTGTAAGTGTTATGCCTCTTTCCTTATATAAGAGATTAGGTGTAGGTAAGTTAAGTCCAACGGATATGAGTGTTCGACTCTTTGATCAAACCATTAAGCACCCAGTTGGAATTGCTGACAACCTACCCGTTCAAGTAGGCAATTTAACCTTTCTAGTCGAATTTATTGTCATTGACATAGAAGAGGACCCAAACATTCCTCTAATTTTAGGTCGACCATTCTTAGCGTCCACCAAGGCGTTATTTGATGTAGGAAATGGAAGAATGACACTTAAAAGTGGTGACAAATCGATCACCTTTATGATTCGAAAGTCTAAATCTCCACCAGCCAAAACCGTTGAACCAGTAAAAACAATTGGTAAGAACCATGTGCTTTTACCAACTCCAACGGTAATACTTAGCAATGATGAAACGCCTAAGTGTGGGGAAAATGAAGTAACACCTAATGATGACATGATAACAAAGAACCCCGTTGTTGATACGAAATTAAATGATCCCGTTATTAATAGTTCAATGAAGAAACTTATTAAACGGATTCGCGATGCTAGAACCAAGGGGAACTTTAAGTTATGTAACCGGTTAGTATCCAATCTATCACCTAAAGAAAAGGAGAAACTAGTTGAAATTGTGGATATTACACATGAATCCGACCAATGGCTTAAAGAAAAAGTCACGGATATGCAAGTTGATTATGGACCAAGAGAAATTAACGATGAAGTTAATCACAATTTTGACACCACGGCTACCTAAGTGTGGGGAGATTCAAATGTTCTAAAAAGAAAATGCTATCTAGAGTTAGTTGTTCTGTTCTCGTGTAGTTCCGAGAATGGAACCCGATTGGTCTTTTCCGCTAGCAGACACTAAAGAACTAGTTTTCTCCCCCCATTCTGATTTTTTTTTGTTTTTTAGGTTTTATATGAAATTAATATGTTTTCTTTTTAAGTTTTGTGTGAATTTAAAAACAAAAATTTACTTTATTTCATTAAGTTGAAAAAAAATGATTTCTAAAATTCGTCGTGAGTTGAAGACTAGGCCGTTGAGCCGAAATTACTTTACCCGAGGGCGGGGCGAAAAATTTTTTCATCATTATTTTTAATTTTATTGATTTAAAGTATGCCAAAAAAAAATATATTTGATTTTATAAATTTTTGAACGTGGGGTAATATACCCAACTTTAAAAATATGTATATATGTTCGTATTTTATCATGTAAACAACAGGGTAAAACAACGCACTTTCAAAGACTAACATTAAGTTCAGCAAAAGGTACTAATTTTGACGACAAGAAACAAAATATCAAATGTGAAATAACAACAATATGTTTGCAAACTCGGTATTTTTAATCATTTTTCTACACTAATCACCCTCATGAATTTAAATTTTTACTGATTTCTTGCAAATGAGGGCATTGCAAGATCTCAAGTGTGGGGAAGGGTTATAAATTCTTTCGGGTTTACACTTGTTTTAATTGCCAAATTTTGTGAAAATTTGAAAAAAATTTCAACTAAATGAATTCAAAATCATGTTTATACATATTTATGAACGATAAAACTAGGTGTTAATGCCGAAATTATTGTTACCTCGAGGACATAAATTGAGAAACAACCCAAAACGCTTGAATTCATTTAAAATGGGATAGAAGAGAATAAAAAGGCAAAGAAAAGAATAAATAAAAGCTAAGTGTGAGGAGAATGTACCAAGTTATTCAATTAAAAACTATCTATCACATTTTTGTATAAGAATTATTGCAGGTACTTTTGCTTTGGACGATACTAATCAGTTTTACCCGGTTTACTGTAATATATTTTAAAGAAAGATGGATCTACGCGATGAATCAATTCCATCATTAAAAGGAAGTAAAGTCTTCCGAAAAAGACACGCGCTTCTTGATTTAGGTCATGAAGTTGTCGTCCAGACCAGCTGTAGGTTGACGAAAAATCTAGAAAAGTCATCTCTAAAATCAGCAGGAAATCCACGGACCTCAGCATCAAACAGGGTCGCCAAGTGGTCAGATTTATCCTAACCATGAGAAGGATTTATCTCGTACAATGGGGAGGCACCGTACAAATTAGCTTGATAAGACTAATGAATCAGATCCCCAGAAAGGATAATCTCCTTAAAGATTAAAAATCAGCTTTTAAGACTGATATTACTCAATCCTTGAGATTGACCTTAAAGATTGAGAATTCAAACTCATGGAATTCAATGATATCTAAACTCGAGCTTGAACGAGAAAATATTTTGATCAAAAATACAAACCGATTTGTTTTCTGAAAACCCATTTTCAATGCGTTCATTACCATTTAACGTAAAATCCTAGGAATTCACCTGGAATTCATTAGGTCACCTGAACCAAATCGGGTATCAACCGTAAGAACGGTGGTTGCATAGCATGGTCGGAGACAGGACCTTGTACCAGACCGAAAAATCATAGGATGATCTTTACTATCGCTCCTACCAAGGATAGTTCTAGCATCCGACACGTTAAAAGACCATAATCATCTGCATGTCACGGGACATTGCCTTAACAGTTTCTTGTTCATCGCTTTCCTTTACAACCGGACGGTAGTTTACCGAAAGATAATATACGGAACAAGTAAACTGGATGTGTACTTTCCGATACCGGGATAGCAGTGGATTACACGAACCTAAAAGTTTTAGCCAAAATATTGATCCACAAATATATTTTGCAACACCGATGATGGATCAAATCAGAAAACTTGTCTAGGGTAAAATCTAGCTTGAATTTTCAAAAGATCAAATGTTTTCATAAAGATCCAATTTCCTTAAAGGATCTAAATTTTTATAGTCATGTGGGACTGTAAACCGCCTTTCAAATGTGCACTTTGCTTTGGAAACCGAAAGTAAATCGGCTATTTGATTGCAAGTGTCGTTGTCCTAAAGCCAAGGCAACTGTGGATGACACACCCACCTTTAACCATATCGTTACTATCATTGTTTATACCGCTCTATCAAAATCACTGATGTACAAAGTGTGAAGAATAAAGAAGTGATTCGTGTGATGTATTATATTATTTCAAGACTGTATTGCTTGAGGACAAGCAACGCTCAAGTGTGGGGATATTGATAAGGCTAAAAAGGAACATATATTTCATAGCAAAATCCCCCAAGAAAGACAAGATTTTAGTTGCAATTGTTCCATTTTCAAGTAATATTCGTTTATTTTAAATAAGTGCGAAGACAAAAGGCGAAAACGACGAATTGAAGACACAAAGGTCCAAAAAGCTCAAAAGTACAAGATACAATCAAAAAGGTTCAAATTATTGATGAGGAACGTCTAAAAATGACAAGAGTATAAGTTACAAAACGCAAAGTACAAAATATAAAATTGTACGCAAGGACGTTCGAAAATCCGGAACCGGGACCAGAGTCAACTCTCAACGCTCGACGCAACGGTGTAAAAATTACGAGTCAACTATGCACAAGAATAAAATATAATATTTAAATAATTCATAATAAGAATAATATTAAATAATAAAAAGTTGTTAATTGAGCATAGTTCAGGGGTCATAAGTGAAAATTCAATTTCTAAATTCGCCTATAAAAGGCTTTGTAATCGTAATGTAAAAACACACCTTTTTCTATCTTTTTCTTATTTATCAATATCAATTATCAATATCTATATTCTATATCTCTATCATAATGTTAACTTAATAAGATATAACAATAATCTTAATTTTAATTTTAAATTATGATAATAATAAGATTTATGATAGAGATCGTTTGAGTGTGTAAGTCGAAATTCTGTCCGTGTAACGCTACGCTATTTTTAATCATTGTAAGTTATGTTCAACCTTTTTACATTAATGTATCGTAACTAAGTTATTATTATGCTTATTTGAGCCGAAGTAATCGTGATGTTGGGCTAAAATATTAAGAAGGGGTTATTGAACTTTGGACCATAATTAAGGTTTGGGCAAAAGACCGACACTTGTGGAAATTGAACTATTGACTATTAATAGATGGGGGGTATTGTCTAATTGAGTGACAACTCATTGGAGTCTGTCGAACCTATCTTCAAATTAATTAACCTAATAATTAATAATGATTATGGTTGTCCTATTTAGTGATGTTCATATGGAATCTGTTATAATCATTTAATTAATCAATTGGGTTGGGTAATTGATTATTCATTATGATCAAGTGGATGAATTAATATTCATAAACTAATTAAAACAGGGGTGGATTACATACAGTGATAACTGGTGTAATTGTTGACAGAAGTGATAACTGCGTCACAGTTTAAATCCTTAATCAGTTGGAATATTTGACTTCGGGTATAAGGGTAATTTGACGAGGATACTCGCACTTTATTTTTATGACCGATGGACTATTATGGACAAAAACCAGATAGACGTATCAAATAAACCAGGACAAAGGACAATTAACCCATGGTAATAAATTAAAATCAACACGTCAAACATCATGATTACGGAAGTTTAAATAAGCATAATTCTTTTATTATATTTCTCATCGTATCTTTATTTACTGTCATTTTATTACTCGCAATTTTATTTACTGTCATTTTATTTATTGTCATTATTTTACGCACTTTAATTATCGTCATTTATCTTTACGCTTAAAATATAGAATCGACAAACCGGTCATTAAACGGTAAAACCCCCCTTTTATAATAATATTACTACTTATATAATTATATATATTTTGTATAAATATAGTTAAAAATATAGTAAGTATCACCAGCTCCCTGTGGAACGAACCGGACTTACTAAAAACTACACTACTCTACGATTAGGTACACTGCCTATAGTGTTGTAGCAAGGTTTAGGTATATCCCATCCGTAAATTAATAAAACTTGTGTCATATTTTGTAGTATTTTGTATTAAAAATAATACTATTTCGTACCCTCACGCTACATCATCAGTGTTCCTAACACTCATTTCTTTACCATCAAACTTTTGGCCATTAAGATCATCTACAACATGCTGCTTCGTCAGCATTTTCAAAGTTAACTGATCTGGGTCATCGGTTATCAAACCGAGGTAGTTTCAGGAGAATTGTGTTTTTTTTAGAATGATTAATCGCTGATGGTAATATTGTGGAATATAAAAGGTTCCCCAGTAACAATAAAGAGTACGCATATATATCGCGGTTATAATAAAGTTGTTTCGGATGAAAAGTCGGAGTTGACTTGCTGGAGCTGTGACAAAATTAGCTACTTTGGAAAGGGATTGCAAAACGATCTTCGGTAATAACAATGTCAAAGGAACTAGAACAGATACGTGTCAAACGTTTACTCAGTTTTCGAGGGTTTTTCAGGTGCATAACTATATGCATCAATCTTTTCTTCCGTAGATGAAGTGTGGTTGGTTTATCCTCTCGATTGAGGTGTTTTTAAGAATCATGATAGATTTGAACGCTGATTATAATCGTCGAGATACAATGAGGTTTAAGATGAAATCAAGTGGCAATCTTGAAGAAATGTTTAGTTTCATATGTTATAATCAATATTTAATTCATTTTAATTGTCCAATGTCATTAGTCCACAGTCAATAGTCCACAGTAACAGTCCAATAATTCATATATAGTTTAATATATAATATACGAATTAATTAATACATGTCGTAATCCGTATACGTCTCAGACTCGATCACAACTCAAACTATTTATATTATTGTAGAATCAACCTCAACCCTGTATAAAGAACTCGATCATTACTGCATATAGAGTGTCTATGGTGATTCCAAATAATATATATAGATGCGTTGATATGATATGTCAAAACATTGTATACGTGTCCCGATATTTAAAGTGTGTAAAATAATTACAGAAATTAAATGACGATAAATAAAAGTGTGATAATTAAATTGCGATAAATAAACTGCGATAAATAAAATGTAATCAGTTAGCTAGGAACAGTTAGCTGGAACAGTTAGCGTGGATTCTTACCAAAATTTTTCATAGTTAATTTGTTTGTTTCTAACATATTTTATTTTGTCATATGTTTTCTTCATATGCCACTTGTTGGATTCTGGGAAGTCAAAATCCAAATATGAAATTGAATGAAAATGGTTATTCTGCGGTGAACGGATACGTATATCGGTGGTTGTAAGTAGGATAGTAAATGACTGTTGAATCAGCTTCGACGAATGTACAATGTAACTTATTAAGATGAAATCTAATTATTCCTCGGGTATTACCTACCCGTTAAAAAAAAATTCACCATTAATATTTTGTACAAAAGAACTTTTAATTACAATCTTTATGAAAACATATATACATATATATTTTCTTCAGATGAAATCATGAATTTAATGATTTAATATGATATTAATCTCATTTGCTTTTCGGTTTGAGCTAGAATAAGAAATCTCTAAAACTTTTTAAAACCACATATTCTTCGCAGAATATCAATGAAGTTATGGATCAATACTTCATCGTTCATTATTGTTGGTACTCCTTGGTATCTATGGTGCGTATGATGTTGATGTTTGTGGGACAGATTATGATGTCGAGACGTGTGATGCGGATGTTGTTTGTTAATGGTGATGATGGTATTGTTGATGTTATTGATGGTGGTGCTGATTATGCTGCTGGTGCTGCTGCTGGTGTTTGCAACCTTCGCACCATGTTCTCCAAAGCCGTCACGCGAGCGCGAAGTTCGTTAACTTCTGCTAGTACACCGGGATGATTGGCGGTTGGAGCGAGCGAATGAACAAGATTTGTAATATGGGATAGTATATAATCGTGACGAGATACTCTAGAAATGAGAGAGAAAATGGTGTTTCGAATAGGTTCGCCGGTAAGTGCTTCAGGTTCATCGCCAAGAGGGCAATTTGGTGGATGGAATGGATCACCTTCTTCTTGTCTCCAGTGATTTAGTATATTACGAACCCATCCCAATTCATCCAGAATAGATGATGGGAAATTGGTTGATCCATTCCGGTGACGCTGCTTTCGGAGCCCGAATGGAAATCCATATCGGCATAACTGTTGGAATCTGAAGAATTCGAACTAGATGCGGAATCCATCTTGTATAATGGGGAAAATGAATTTTTGGTATGGAATAGATTATAGGAGTTAGATTTGGTACTCTTCAATACATAATTTACATATGTATATATAATACCAAAATCCCGTAAATTACGGAGAATCTTTGAAAAGGTATCAGTCAAAGTTCGCAATAACAGATATGCTAAGATAAGAATTCGTCTATACACTATCAATGCAGTAAATGCAGTAAAACGTGTTTAGACTTATGAATGATAAGCAAGTAATTTCCTAAGGATGATAAGCAGATGATTTCCGACTAGAAATGATAAGCAAAACTTTTGACATGTAGACACGGTCGAAGTCCAGACTCATTAATGCATCCTAACAACTACTAGTTAGACACACTAATGCAAGACCTGGTTCGCTACGACCACCGCTCTGATACCATCTGAAAGGACCCGTCCTAATCCACCTGGACGAAGTCATCAACATTTGGTCCCATTGCGATGATCGGCTCCAAGTAATGTCCTTATATTGAGCAAATGCACAGCGGAAGACTTAATTCGTACCTGAGAATAAACATGCTTTAAAGTGTCAGCCAAAAGGTTGGTAAGTTCATAGGTTTATCATAACAATCATTTCAATATGTTAATAGACCACAAGATTTCATAATCATAAACATAATACACTCGCAAGTGTATGTAAAGCATTCTAAGTGGTTGAGTACTTGGTAACCATACTTAACATTTAATCAACGTCGGATATTCCCTTTATTATGAAATCTCACTACACCGTACCAAGTGTAGTCACCAAAACGAAGTACTGTGCAACCGTTGAATACTGGTCATCCAGTCCGGTTGGGGTTGTCAGGCCCGATAGATCTATCAACAGGATTCGCGTTTACAATACCCATGTAAATAGTAGTTACCAAGCTACAGGGAAATATGCCAGTGGTACAACTCAACGTAGAATATATTTTTAAGTACTTGTGTCTATTTTGTAAACATTTATAAAAGCAGCGCATGTATTCTCAGCCCAAAAATATATATTGCAAAAGCAATTAAAAAGGGAGCAAATGAAACTCACTTTTTCCTTGAAGGTATTTAATTCGACTTGGTCTCCGATAGATATCACGAACCTAACCATATATATAATATATCAACATATTTTCTTTTTTAAGTAATCGTTACATATATATATATATATATATATATAATTTTAATACTTTTAATATTTTCTTAGTCCGTAGTTAGCAGTCCGATGTTAGTGGTCCACAATTAGTTGCTCAATAAAATAAATAAAGACCCCATCGTATTTGTATTGATCAGAATTAATCTCGACCCATGGTACCATGTTGTCAAATGACGTGTTGCGTACATAAAGTACCGTGTTGTCAAATGACGTGTTGCGTACAATCATGAGGTCTTATGATTAATCTTCTCGTGTTGTTTACGGGTGGTCCTGAAATATATAAAATCAAATCATAAGTAATCATATATAAAATATCATATTAATTAGAAAAGATATGATTAATTTACTTTTTCTCCAAATATTTTCGTAGCTAAACTAGCTTCGGATACCCAATCTTGTTTTAGTCGTAGTTTTCTTCATTACAGCTCCGTTTTTGTTGGTTCAACTTGCCACTTCCTTGGATCGAGTCAAATTTTAAGAATATGAACTGAAAATACCTTAGTTTGTATTCGAAATCACAGGTTATAGGTCAAACTTTGATGAAACTTATGAAAGTGATCATTTTCAATCATAAAAACAACATTTAATGATCATTTTTCTAAAAATACTTACACTTTGAGTTAAACCATGAAATTTTTATGTGTTAACATATTCATAAGAAATATTATTTTTCCAGAACATGAACTTCCAATTCAAAGTTCAAGATGGTTTTTAATTATCCAACCCAAAACAGCCCCCGGTTGCACTACGACGATGTAGATTCAGTTTTTAAGATGTTCTTTGTAAAACCAAGTTATATCTTGTTAAGTTAGCATATCATTATGATATATTACAGGTCTTGAAGTGTTTTAAAAGTTAAGTTAGAAGGATCTATTTAGTTTGCAAACAAGTTTGAAATCATTCAAACTATGTTCTTGTTGTTAAAATTTTACAACATAAAATAAGATAGCTATAAAAATATGAATCGAATAAAATTATGAACAAGGTTACTACCTCAAGTTACTTGGAAAAATTTACTGTAAGAGATAAGAAAAAATCTTGGAATCAAAGAGTGGTGGAGTTAGATCAAAAGGTTGGAAGTAAACTTCTTCAAATGGGTGGTTATTTTGATATGTTCTTGAAAGAGTTTTCTTATGGTGTTTAAGGCTTATAATTGAAGCTAAATGATGGGGAAAATGCTTGAAGATGATCAAGTATGAAGTTAGGAGTATTTTGAGAGAGAAATGAGGGTGTAGGTATGAGAAAATGGAGTGAAGAAATGGTGTTCATTTATAAAAACGTTTTTAGTTTATAAAGAAAAAAAGGATTCCTAATTTTGTTTTCTTACTAATAATTCATACTACTTGACAAATACTAGTTACCTCATATCTAGGGTAGTAATAATGTTGATTAGGATATTGATTTGATATGTATATACCAATAGTAAATACGTATAGAAGCTGGGTATGATACGGGTACATATACCCTATATATACGTATAGAAATCTTGAGGAAACGGAACGAGAATTCAAATATAGCTATCTTTTGTGAATATACTTATATTGTTTTATGTATTTTAGTCCTTAAAAAGTGATTAAATACATTATATATACGATACATGTATAAGCATTATAGATTACAAGTATATATATCAAAGAATGTTACGTATAGTTATCGTTTTGAAAACTTAAGTTAGTAGTTTCAAAATATACTTATAACTCATTGTCATTAGTACACAATGAGATGTTAAACCATCCTTAGATCATATTAAATATATATAAATACATATATATACACAAACGTATAATTATCGTATGTTATATAGTTCGTGATATCATCGGTCATATTGGACGGTCAAACGTTGTGTAAAACTCTTTTCAAAAACACAAGTCTCAACAATTTGGATTGCTTATCATGTTAGTATGGTTTAATTTATGTAAATATTAATCTCATAAGTATAATTTGGTCGGAAAATTCTGGGTCATTACAAAGCTGGTATGTTTTGCACCATATTCTCCAAATTGATTACTCGATCTCGAAGTTCGTTGACTTCTTGTATTACTCCGGAATAATTGTCAGTCAGAACGACCAGATGAGTAAGGTTTCAAATTGTGGATAGAATATAATCATGTGGAGCTACTCTGGAAATGAGGGTGAAGATGGTGTTTCGGATTGGTTTGCCAGTGAATTTTTCAAGTTCTTCGCCCAGCGAACAATATGGTGGGTGAAAGGGATCGATTCTTCTTGTCTCCAATGATTAAGTAGACTACGAACTCATCATATGAATTGGGGATGGTTGGTTGGTTGATTCATTCTGGTGACACTGCTTTCGGAGCTTAGGTGAACGTCCATGTCGGAATAGCTGTCGGAATAACTATCAGAATAGTTATCGGAATTCGAGGGACTCGAACTGGTTGAAGGATTCATCCCGTACGATCAGATGAAGGATTTTCGAGAATAATTAGATTATAGGATGTAGATTAGTACCCTGCAATACATAATTTACATATGCATATATAAAACTAAAATCCCATAAGTTACGGAAGAATCTACGGAAGCTGTCAGGCAAAGATAACAATAACAGGTACGCAAAGATATGAAGTAGCAGATACGTTAAGATATGAATTTTTTTGTCTATCCACTATTCATGCAATCATTGCAGTAAGATGTGTCTAGACTAAGAATGATAAGCAAGTAATTTCCTAAGGATGATAAGCAGATGATTTCCGACAAAAATGATAAGCAAAACTTTTAATATGCAGACACAGTCGAAGTTCAGACTCACTATTGCATCCTACCGATTTATTATTTAGACACACTAATGTAGACCTGGTTCGCTAAGACCAGTTGATTGGGTATTTTGACAATTAGTTCGTGTCATGATTCTGTTTCAAGAACTTCGAGCCATCCAAGGATCCGTTGAAGCTAGATCCATTTTTCTCTTTTCCAGTAGGTTTATCTAAGGAACTTAAGGTAGTAATGATGTTCATAACATCATTCGATTCATACATATAAAGCTATCTTATTCGAAGGTTTAAACTTGTAATCACTAGAACATAGTTTAGTTAATTCTAAATTTGTTCGCAAACAAAAGTTAATCCTTCTAACTTGACTTTTAAAATTAACTAAACACATGTTCTATATCTATATGATATGCTAACTTATTGATTTAAAACCTGGAAACACGAAAAACACCGTAAAACCGGATTTACGCCGTCGTAGTAACACCGCGGGCTGTTTTGGGTTAGTTAATTAAAAACTATGATAAACTTTGATTTAAAAGTTGTTATTCTGGGAAAATGATTTTTATTATGAACATGAAACTATATCTAAAAATTATGGTTAAACTCAAAGTGGAAGTATGTTTTCTAAAATTGTCATCTAGACGTCGTTCATTCGACTGAAATGACTACCTTTACAAAAACGACTTGTAACTTATTTTTTTGACTATAAACCTATACATTTTCTGTTTAGATTCATAAAATAGAGTTCAATATGAAACCATAGCAATTTTATTCACTCAAAACGGATTTAAAATGAAGAAGTTATGGGTAAAACAAGATTGGATAATTTTTCTCATTTTAGCTACGTGAAAATTGGTAACAAATCTATTCCAACCATAACTTAATCAACTTGTATTGTATATTATGTAATCTTGAGATACCATAGACACGTATACAATGTTTCGACCTATCATGTCGACACATCTATATATATTTCGGAACAACCATAGACACTCTATATGTGAATGTTGGAGTTAGCTATACAGGGTTGAGGTTGATTCCAAAATATATATAGTTTGAGTTGTGATCAATACTGAGATACGTATACACTGGGTCGTGGATTGATTCAAGATAATATTTATCGATTTATTTCTGTACATCTAACTGTGGACAACTAGTTGTAGGTTACTAACGAGGACAGCTGACTTAATAAACTTAAAACATCAAAATATATTAAAAGTGTTGTAAATATATTTTTAACATACTTTGATATATATGTATATATTGTTATAGGTTCGTGAATCAACCAGTGGCCAAGTCTTACTTCCCGACGAAGTAGAAATCTGTGAAAGTGAGTTATAGTCCCACTTTTAAAATCTAATATTTTTGGGATGAGAATACATGCAGGTTTTATAAATGATTTACAAAATAGACACAAGTACGTGAAACTACATTCTATGGTTGAATTATCGAAATCGAATATGCCCCCTCTTATTAAGTCTGGTAATCTAAGAATTAGGGAACAGACACCCTAATTGACGCGAATCCTAAAGATAGATCTATTGGGTCTAACAAACCTCATCCAAAGTACCAGATGCTTTAATACTTCGAAATTTATATCATATCCGAAGGGTGTCCCGGAATGATGGGGATATTCTTATATATGCATCTTGTTAATGTCGGTTACCAGGTGTTCACCATATGAATGATTTTTATCTCTATGTATGGGATGTGTATTGAAATATGAAATCTTGTGGTCTATTGTTACGATTTGATATATATAGGTTAAACCTATAACTCACCAACATTTTTGTTGACGTTTAAAGCATGTTTATTCTCAGGTGAATACTAAGAGCTTCCGCTGTTGCATACTAAAATAAGGACAAGATTTGGAGTCCATGTTTGTATGATATTGTGTAAAAACTGCATTCAAGAAACTGATTTCGATGTAACATATTTGTATTGTAAACCATTATGTAATGGTCGTGTGTAAACAGGATATTTTAGATTATCATTATTTGATAATCTACGTAAAGCTTTTTAAACCTTTATTTATGAAATAAAGGTTATGGTTTGTTTTAAAAATGAATGCAGTCTTTGAAAAACGTCTCATATAGAGGTCAAAACCTCGCAACGAAATCAATTAATATGGAACGTTTTTAATCAATAAGAACGGGAGTAATTTATCATAAACATTCATTATCATCATTTTAATAGACCACAAGATTTTCATTTCTCATAAATATACGTCCCATGCATAGAGACAAAAATAATCATTCATATGGATTGAACATCTGGTAACCGACATTCACAATATGCATATAAGAATATCCCCATCATTCCGGGATCCTCCTTCGGACATGATATAAATTTCGAAGTACTAAAACATCCGGTACTTTGGATGGGGCTTGTTGGGCCCAATAGATCTATCTTTAGGATTCGAGTCAATTAGGGTGTCTGTTCCCTAATTCTTAGATTACCAGACTTAATAAAAAGGGGCATATTCGATTTCGATAATTCAACCATAGAATGTAGTTTCACGTACTTGTGTCTATTTTGTAAATCATTTATAAATATTGTGCATGTATTCTCAGCCCAAAAATATAACGGGTAAAAAGCTAAATGAAACTCACGCATATAAATATTGTAAAATAGTTAATAAAGAATTTGCATGTATTCTCAGCCCAAAATGTATATAAAAAGGGGATAATGAAACTCACCATACAGTATTTCGTAGTAAAAATACATATAACGTCATTGAACAAGTGCAAGGTTGGCTTCGGATTCACGAACCTATATTAATTATATATATTTATATGTTGGTCAATATTTGTCTAACAATTTAGGTCAAGTCGTAGTGTATCACAATCCTAATGCTCGAGACTAATATGCAAAAGTCAACAAAAGTCAATTTGACTCCAAATGATTTCCAAAAAATTTATACATGATTATTATATAGTTTAAATATCGTAGTTTTATATTTTTAAATATTTTTAAAAGATTTAATAGAGTAAATAATATAATTCATTTATTAATAAATAAAAATATACTTTTATATATCTTAAGTAGTAAAATTTATAAAGTTCATTTAATATTATAAAAATATTATGATAGATTCTATTAAGGTATTTATATTATATTTATTTGATAAAATAACCTTGATAATAATAATAAGTAAAAGTTGTATTATTTTGTAATAATGATTATTATTATTCTATTAATAAAAATATCAATATTTATATTTATTAAAAAAAATATTATGATAAAATGATAATTCTAATTATGATAACTTTAATATTTACGATACTTTTAATAATAATAATAATGATAAAAACTATATGATGACATATATATGGATATATATATAGTTAACATGATACTATGATAAGTAAACATATCATTAAGTATATTAACAATGAACTACATATGTAAAAACAAGACTACTAACTTAATGATTTTTAAACAAGACATATATGTAACGATTATCGTTGTAAAGACATTTAATGTATATATATATATCATATTAAGAGATATTCATACATGATAATATCATGATAATATAATAATTTAAAATCTCATTTGATATTATAAACATTGGGTTAACAACATTTAACAAGATCGTTAACCTAAAGGTTTCAAAACAACACTTACATGTAACGACTAACGATGACTTAACGACTCAGTTAAAATGTATATACATGTAGTGTTTTAATATGTATTTATACACTTTTGAAAGACTTCAATACACTTATCAAAATACTTCTACTTAACAAAAATGCTTACAATTACATCCTCGTTCAGTTTCATCAACAATTCTACTCGTATGCACCCGTATTCGTACTCGTACAATACACAGCTTTTAGATGTATATACTATTGATATATACACTCCAATGATCAGCTCTTAGCAGCCCATGTGAGTCACCTAACACATGTGGGAACCATCATTTGGCAACTAGCATGAAATATCTCATAAAATTACAAAAATATGAGTAATCATTCATGACTTATTTACATGAAAACAAAATTACATATCCTTTATATCTAATCCATACACCAACGACCAAAAACACCTACAAACACTTTCATTCTTCAATTTTCTTCATCTAATTGATCTCTCTCAAGTTCTATCTTCAAGTTCTAAGTGTTCTTCATATATTCTACAAGTTCTAGTTACATAAAATCAAGAATACTTTCAAGTTTGCTAGCTCACTTCCAATCTTGTAAGGTGATCATCCAACCTCAAGAAATCTTTGTTTCTTACAGTAGGTTATCATTCTAATACAAGGTAATAATCATATTCAAACTTTGGTTCAATTTCTATAACTATAACAATCTTATTTCAAGTGATGATCTTACTTGAACTTGTTTTCGTGTCATGATTCTGCTTCAAGAACTTCCAGCCATCCAAGGATCCGTTGAAGCTAGATCCATTTTTCTCTTTTACAGTAGGTTTATCCAAGGAACTTAAGGTAGTAATGATGTTCATAACATCATTCGATTCATACATATAAAGCTATCTTATTCGAAGGTTTAAACTTGTAATCATTAGAACATAGTTTAGTTAATTCTAAACTTGTTCGCAAACAAAAGTTAATCCTTCTAACTTGACTTTTAAAATCAACTAAACACATGTTCTATATCTATATGATATGCTAACTTAATGATTTAAAACCTGGAAACACGAAAAACACCGTAAAACCGGATTTACGCCGTCGTAGTAACACCGCGGGCTGTTTTAGGTTAGTTAATTAAAAACTATGATAAACTTTGATTTAAAAGTTGTTATTCTGAGAAAATGATTTTTATTATGAACATGAAACTATATCCAAAAATTATGGTTAAACTCAAAGTGGAAGTATGTTTTCTAAAATGGTCATCTAGACGTCGTTCTTTCGACTGAAATGACTACCTTTACAAAAATGACTTGTAACTTATTTTTCCGACTATAAACCTATACTTTTTCTATTTAGATTCATAAAATAGAGTTCAATATGAAACCATAGCAATTTGATTCACTCAAAACGGATTTAAAATGAAGAAGTTATGGGTAAAACAAGATTGGGTAATTTTTCTCATTTTAGCTACGTGAAAATTGGTAACAAATCTATTCCAACCATAACTTAATCAACTTGTATTGTATATTATGTAATCTTGAGATACCATAGACACGTATACAATGTTTCAACCTATCATGTCGACACATCTATATATATTTCGGAACAACCATAGACACTCTATATGTGAATGTTGGAGTTAGCTATACAGGGTTGAGGTTGATTCCAAAATATATATAGTTTGAGTTGTGATCAATACTGAGATACGTATACACTGGGTCATGAATTGATTCAAGATAATATTTATCGATTTATTTCTGTACATCTAACTGTGGACAACTAGTTGTAGGTTACTAACAAGGACAGCTGACTTAATAAACTTAAAACATCAAAATATATTAAAAGTGTTGTAAATATATTTTTAACATACTTTGATATATATGTATATATTGTTATAGGTTCGAGAATCAACCAGTGGCCAGGTCTTACTTCCCGACGAAGTAGAAATATGTGAAAGTGAGTTATAGTCCCACTTTTAAAATCTAATATTTTTGGGATGAGAATACATGCAGGTTTTATAAATGATTTACAAAATAGACACAAGTACGTGAAACTACATTCTATGGTTGAATTATCGAAATCGAATATGCCCCTTTTTATTAAGTCTGGTAATCTAAGAATTAGGGAACAGACACCCTAATTGACGCGAATCCTAAAGATAGATCTATTGGGCCTAACAAACCCCATCCAAAGTACCGGATGCTTTAGTACTTCGAAATTTATATCATATCCGAAGGGTGTCCCGGAATGATGGGGATATTCTTATATATGCATCTTGTTAATGTCGGTTACCAGGTGTTCACCATATGAATGATTTTTATCTCTATGTATGGGATGTGTATTGAAATATGAAATCTTGTGGTCTATTATTATGATTTGATATATATAGGTTAAACCTATAACTCACCAACATTATTGTTGACGTTTTAAGCATGTTTATTCTCAGGTGATTATTAAGAGCTTCCGCTGTCGCATACTTAAATAAAGACGAGATTTGGAGTCCATGCTTGTATGATATTGTGTAAAAACTGCATTCAAGAAACTTATTTTGTTGTAACATATTTGTATTGTAAACCATTATGTAATGGTCGTGTGTAAACAAGATATTTTAGATTATCATTATTTGATAATCTACGTAAAGATTTTTAAACCTTTATTGATGAAATAAAGGTTATGGTTTGTTTTAAAATGAATGCAGTCTTTGAAAAACGTCTCATATAGAGGTCAAAACCTCGCAACGAAATCAATTAATATGGAACGTTTTTAATCAATAAGAACGGGACATTTCAGTTGGTATCACCATGTTTATATATATTAATTGAGATTGATATTTACATGATTAAATGTTTCCAACATGTTAAGCAATCAAACTTGTTAAGACTTGATTCATTGAAATATGTTTCATATAGACAATTGACCACCCAAGTTGACCGGTGATTCACGAACGTTAAAACTTGTAAAAACTATATGATGACATATATATGGATATATATATATAGTTAACATGATACTATGATAAGTAAACATATCATTAAGTATATTAACAATGAACTACATATGTAAAAACAAGACTACTAACTTAATGATTTTTAAACGAGACATATATGTAACGATTATCGTTGTAAAGACATTTAATGTATATATATCATATTAAGAGATATTCATACATGATAATATCATGATAATATAATAATTTAAAATCTCATTTGATATTATAAACATTGGGTTAACAACATTTAACAAGATCGTTAACCTAAAGGTTTCAAAACAACACTTACATGTAACGACTAACGATGACTTAACGACTCAGTTAAAATGTATATACATGTAGTGTTTTAATATGTATTTATACACTTTTGAAAGACTTCAATACACTTATCAAAATACTTCTACTTAACAAAAATGCTTACAATTACATCCTCGTTCAGTTTCATCAACAATTCTACTCGTATGCACCCGTATTCGTACTCGTACAATACACAGCTTTTAGATGTATGTACTATTGGTATATACACTCCAATGATCAGCTCTTAGCAGCCCATGTGAGTCACCTAACACATGTGGGAACCATCATTTGGCAACTAGCATGAAATATCTCATAAAATTACAAAAATATGAGTAATCATTCATGACTTATTTACATGAAAACAAAATTACATATCCTTTATATCTAATCCATACACCAACGACCAAAAACACCTACAAACACTTTCATTATTCAATTTTCTTCATCTAATTGATCTCTCTCAAGTTTTATCTTCAAGTTCTAAGTGTTCTTCATATATTCTACAAGTTCTAGTTACATAAAATCAAGAATACTTTCAAGTTTGCTAGCTCACTTCCAATCTTGTAAGGTGATCATCCAACCTCAAGAAATCTTTGTTTCTTACAGTAGGTTATCATTCTAATACAAGGTAATAATCATATTCAAACTTTGGTTCAATCTCTATAACTATAACAATCTTATTTCAAGTGATGATCTTACTTGAACTTGTTTTCGTGTCATGATTCTGCTTCAAGAACTTCGAGCCATCCAAGGATCCGTTGAAGATAGATCCATTTTTCTTTTTTCTAGTAGGTTTATCCAAGGAACTTAAGGTAGTAATGATGTTCATAACATCATTCGATTCATACATATAAAGCTATCTTATTCGAAGGTTTAAACTTGTAATCACTAGAACATAATTTAGTTAATTCAAAACTTGTTCGCAAACAAAAGTTAATCCTTCTAACTTGACTTTTAAAATCAACTAAACACATGTTCTATATCTATATGATATGCTAACTTAATGATTTAAAACCTGGAAACACGAAAAACACCGTAAAACCGGATTTATGCCGTCGTAGTAACACCGCGGGCTGTTTTGGGTTAGTTAATTAAAAACTACGATAAACTTTGATTTAAAAGTTGTTATTCTGAGAAAATGATTTTTATTATGAACATGAAACTATATCCAAAAATTATGGTTAAACTCAAAGTGGAAGTATGTTTTCTAAAATGGTCATCTTGACGTCGTTCTTTCGACTTAAATGACTACCTTTACAAAACCGACTTGTAACTTATTTTTCTGACTATAAACCTATACTTTTTCTGTTTAGATTCATAAAATAGAGTTCAATATGAAACCATAGCAATTTGATTCACTCAAAACGGATTTAAAATGAAGAAGTTATGGGTAAAACAAGATTGGATAATTTTTCTCATTTTAGCTACGTGAAAATTGGTAACAAATCTATTCCAACCATAACTTAATCAACTTGTATTGTATATTATGTAATCTTGAGATACCATAGACACGTATACAATGTTTCGACCTATCATGTCAACACATCTATATATATTTCGGAACAAACATAGACACTCTATATGTGAATGTTGGAGTTAGCTATACAGGGTTGAGGTTGATTCCAAAATATATAATGTTTTAGTTGTGATCAATACTGAGATACGTATACACTGGGTCGTAGATTGATTCAAGATAATATTTATCAATTTATTTCTGTACATCTAACTGTGGACAACTAGTTGTAGGTTACTAACAAGGACAGCTGACTTAATAAACTTAAAACATCAAAATATATTAAAAGTGTTGTAAATATATTTTTAACATACTTTGATATATATGTATATATTGTTATAGGTTCGTGAATCAACCAGTGGCCAGGTCTTACTTCCCGACGAAGTAGAAATCTGTGAAAGTGAGTTATAGTCCCACTTTTAAAATCTAATATTTTTGGGATGAGAATACATGCAGGTTTTATAAATGATTTACAAAATAGACACAAGTACGTGAAACTACATTCTATGGTAGAATTATCGAAATCGAATATGCCCCTTTTTATTAAGTCTGGTAATCTAAGAATTAGGGAACAGACACCCTAATTGACGCGAATCCTAAAGATAGATCTATTGGGCCTAACAAACCCCATCCAAAGTACCGGATGCTTTAGTACTTCGAAATTTATATCATATCCGAAGGGTGTCCCGGAATGATGGGGATATTCTTATATATGCATCTTGTTAATGTCGGTTACCAGGTGTTCACCATATGAATGATTTTTATCTCTATGTATGGGATGTGTATTGAAATATGAAATCTTGTGGTCTATTATTATGATTTGATATATATAGGTTAAACCTATAACTCACCAACATTTTTGTTGACGTTTTAAGCATGTTTATTCTCAGGTGATTATTAAGAGCTTCCGCTGTCACATACTTAAATAAAGACGAGATTTGGAGTCCATGCTTGTATGATATTGTGTAAAAACTGCATTCAAGAAACTTATTTTGTTGTAACATATTTGTATTGTAAACCATTATGTAATGGTCGTGTGTAAACAAGATATTTTAGATTATCATTATTTGATAATCTACGTAAAGCTTTTTAAACCTTTATTGATGAAATAAAGGTTATGGTTTGTTTTAAAATGAATGCAGTCTTTGAAAAACGTCTCATATAGAGGTCAAAACCTCGCAACGAAATCAATTAATATGGAACGTTTTTAATCAATAAGAACGGGACATTTCAGTTGGTATCTGAGCGTTGGTCTTAGAGAACCAGAATTTTGCATTAGTGTGTCTTATCGAGTTTGTTAGGATGCATTAGTGAGTCTGGACTTCGACCGTGTTTACTTGAAAAATGATTGCTTAACAAATTTTGTTGGAAACTATATATTTTTAACATGTGAATATTATGTGATATATTAATCTCTTAACGCGTTTGATATTATGTGATAGATGTCTACCTCTAGAACAAGTCCCATTAACTCACCTAATAATAATGAAGAGTCAAATGTAAATTGGAATGATTCGTGGACTGATTCACAAGTTCCCGAAGAGGAACCGGAAGAAGAGTCAGAACCGGAAGAAGAATCGGAACCGGAAGAAGAATCGGAACCGGATGAAGAAATAGAACCGGTGGGGGAAATAATAAAACAGTTAAGTAAAAGAAAATCCTCAACCAACCGACCAAGGTTAATTATGGTCAATGGTGTTTCTGCCAAGGAAGCAAAATATTGGGAGGATTACCAATTCTCCGATGAATCGGATTCCGACGAGAATTCCGATAATGTTATAGAAATTACCCCAACTGAATTTAAAAAGGCAAAAGAAAATAATAAGGGAATGGGCATAAAAATAGAGAAATCTAATTCCAACCCCGATGAACTTTATATGTATCGTCAACCCCCGATGTCCTTAAGTTGTAACAATGACCCGGGAACCTCTAAACCACCAGGTTTTTCTAAACCAATGTGGAAAACGACGGCTCGTATTAGGGGAACATCATATATCCCGAGAAACTTGGCAAAACGAACCAAAACCGAAGAAGAAGAAACAAGCGAGTCGGAATAAGATAGTTGTATTCGTGTGGTGTAATATATGTAATATAGTGTGCTTATGCTTTATGATATATGTAAAAATTGCTTGTATTAATAAGTATTTTTTTTTTATGAATCTAACTCTTGTCTATTTTACAGTATAAAAACACAAAATGGATAGACAACCCAATATTTTAAGAGACCTACCCGGAGACATGATTGATGAAATCTTGTCTAGAGTCGGTCAGAATTCTTCGGCACAACTATTTAAGGCGAGATCAGTTTGTAAGACATTCGAAGAACGTTCCAAGAATGCCTTGGTTTATAAAAGGCTTTCGTTCGAAAGATGGGGGATATCACATTGGGAAATCCATAAGTTACGATGTGTTTACTTTGACGCATATATTGTGGGGAACCCAAATGCTATTTTACGCAATGGGTTAAGAAATTATTTTGACTCAATATATCCGAATATTGGACTTCGTGATTTAGAAAAAGCGGCTATCATGCAACATAAAGAAGCATGTTATGCTTACGGATTAGTAATGTTCGCTTCTCACCAAAGTGAGAACAAGAACATCGGGCTACAACTATTAAACAAAACGTTCCCACAAGTGATGGAGTCGGTAATTGGGGTAAGAAATGAGGTTTTTAGATTGTTACGGGACTGTTGGACATTACGTAACCCTCGTCCCTTTGACGACGTTACAACACGCTGTCTTATCAACGGCCATAACGGTTATGTTCCACAAGACCAAGGATGGGAAGTAATCCTAGTAAAACCAGAATGCATGACTTGTTTCTGGACATATGAACTACATGTCTTTATTGCCTTTGCTGAACGACTTATGTACTAGCTAGAATTATCTTCACAACCATCTTGTATCAAATTTATTGTGTGCTATATTTCATGCTATATGTAAAATAAGCGGTATTGTAAGTTTGTAAAATATTGTGTAAAAGTTTGAACGCGAAATATTATTATAATCAGTTTTTCATATAGAATTGTAGTAGTTGAATTGTATATTAGCTACTAAGTATGAACTTAAAGGGTAGGTACTACCCGAATTTAAACTTATAAAACGCTAATATGAAGAAAAAGCTTTTATAAATGAGTTCATATTATGCTACGAAATACTATTAACTACTCTTAATATTCTGTATGATTAACTTGTTCCATTTGACTATTTTGAAGGAAATGGCACCGACTACTCGACACACCATGAATATGAATGAAGAGGAATTCCGTACTTTTCTAGCTTCAAACATAGCCGCAGTACATGCTGCGCTACATACCAACAATAACCTTGGATCTAGCAGTACAGGAAATCGTGTAGGATGCACCTACAAAGAATTCACTGCCTGCAAACCTTTGGAATTTGATGGAACCGAAGGACCGATCGGATTGAAACGGTGGACCGAGAAGGTCGAATCGGTGTTTACCATAAGTAAGTGTACTGAAGAGGACAAAGTGAAGTATGCTACGCATACCTTCACAGGTTCTGCGTTAACATGGTGGAATACCTATCTAGAGCAAGTGGGACAAGACGATGCGTACGCACTACCGTGGTCAGCATTCAAGCACTTGATGAACGAGAAGTACCGTCCCAGAACCGAGGTCAATAAGCTCAAGACAGAACTTAGAGGGTTACGAACCCAAGGATTTGATATTACCACGTACGAAAGACGATTCACAGAATTGTGCCTATTGTGTCCGGGAGCATTCGAAGATGAGGAAGAGAAGATCGACGCGTTTGTGAAAGGATTACCGGAAAGAATCCAAGAAGATATAAGTTCACACGAGCCCGCCTCCATACAACAGGCATGTAGAATGGCTCACAAACTAGTGGACCAGATTGAAGAAAGAATTAAAGAACAGACTGCTGAAGAGGCCAATGTGAAGCAAGTCAAAAGAAAGTGGGAGGAAAACGGTGATAAGAATCACCAATACAACAACAACAGTAATTACAACAATAATCGCAACAATTATCCCAACAATCGCAACATCAATCGCAACTACAACAAACTGCCCAACAACAACAACAACAACAACAGCAACTACAACAATCATCCCAACAACAATAATAACCGCAACAACAACAACAATCAGAAGCAGCTATGCCAAAGGTGTGAAAAGTATCACTCGGGGTTCTGCACCAAATTTTGCAACAAGTGTAAAAGAAATGGTCATAGCTCGGCGAAGTGTGAGGTCTACGGACTAGGGGTTAATAGAACAAAAGGAACAAATGGTGTCGGAACGAGTAATGGCGGAGCAAGTAGTGTCGGAGCAAGTTATGCCAATGTAGTTTGTTATAAATGTGGAAAACCGGGCCACATTATTAGAAATTGCCCGAACCAGGAGAACACGAATGGACAAGGCCGCGGAAGAGTTTTCAATATTAATGCGGCAGAGGCACAGGAAGAACCGGAGCTTGTTACGGGTACATTTCTTATTGACAATAAATCTGCTTACGTTTTATTTGATTCGGGTGCGGATAGAAGCTATATGAGTAGAGATTTTTGTGCTAAATTAAGTTGTCCATTGACGCCTTTGGATAGTAAATTTTTACTCGAATTAGCAAATGGTAAATTAATTTCAGCAGATAATATATGTCGGAATCGAGAAATTAAACTGGTTAGCGAAACATTTAAGATTGATTTGATACCAGTAGAGTTAGGGAGTTTTGATGTGATAATCGGTATGGACTAGTTGAAAGAAGTGAAAGCAGAGATCGTTTGTTACAAAAATGCAATTCGCATTATACGAGAAAAAGGAAAACCCTTAATGGTGTACGGAGAAAAGGGCAACACGAAGCTACATCTTATTAGTAATTTGAAGGCACAAAAACTAATAAGAAAAGGTTGCTATGCTGTTCTAGCACACGTCGAAAAAGTACAAACTGAAGAAAAGAGCATCAATGATGTTCCCATTGCAAAAGAATTTCCCGATGTATTTCCGAAAGAATTACCGGGATTACCCCCACATCGGTCCGTTGAATTTAAAATAGATCTTGTACCAGGAGCTGCACCAATAGCTCGTGCTCCTTACAGACTCGCACCCAGCGAGATGAAAGAACTGCAAAGCCAATTACAAGAACTTTTAGAGCGTGGTTTCATTCGACCAAGCACATCACCGTGGGGAGCTCCTGTTTTGTTTGTCAAGAAAAAAGATGGTACATTCAGGTTGTGTATCGACTACCGAGAGTTGAACAAACTTACCATCAAGAACCGCTACCCATTACCGAGAATCGACGACTTATTTAATCAACTACAAGGCTCGTCTGTTTATTCAAAGATTGACTTACGTTCCGGGTATCATCAAATGCGGGTGAAAGAAGATGATATTCCAAAGACTGCTTTCAGAACAAGTTACGGTCATTACGAGTTTATGGTCATGCCGTTTGGTTTAACTAATGCACCAGCTGTGTTCATGGACCTTATGAACCGAGTGTGTGGACCATACCTTGACAAGTTTGTCATTGTTTTTATTGATGACATACTTATTTACTCAAAGAATGACCAAGAACACGGTGAACATTTGAGAAAGGTGTTAGAAGTATTGAGGAAGGAAGAATTGTACGCTAAGTTTTCAAAGTGTGCATTTTGGTTGGAAGAAGTTCAATTCCTTGGTCACATAGTGAACAAAGAAGGTATTAAGGTAGATCCGGCAAAGATAGAAACTATTGAAAAGTGGGAAACCCCGAAAACTCCGAAACACATACGCCAGTTTTTAGGACTAGCTGGTTACTACAGAAGGTTCATCCAAGACTTTTCCAGAATAGCAAAACCCTTGACTGCATTAACGCATAAAGGGAAGAAATTTGAATGGAATGATGAACAAGAGAAAGCGTTTCAGTTATTGAAGAAAAAGCTAACTACGGCACCTATATTGTCATTGCCTGAAGGGAATGATGATTTTGTGATTTATTGTGACGCATCAAAGCAAGGTCTCGGTTGTGTATTAATGCAACGAACGAAGGTGATTGCTTATGGGTCTAGATAATTGAAGATTCACGAACAAAATTATACGACGCATGATTTGGAATTAGGCGCGGTTGTTTTTGCATTAAAGACTTGGAGGCACTACTTATATGGGGTCAAAAGTATTATATATACCGACCACAAAAGTCTTCAACACATATTTAATCAGAAACAACTGAATATGAGGCAGCGTAGGTGGATTGAATTATTGAATGATTACGACTTTGAGATTCGTTACCACCCGGGGAAGGCAAATGTGGTAGCCGATGCCTTGAGCAGGAAGGACAGAGAACCCATTCGAGTAAAATCTATGAATATAATGATTCATAATAACCTTACTACTCAAATAAAGGAGGCGCAACAAGGAGTTTTAAAAGAGGGAAATTTAAAGGATGAAATACCCAAAGGATCGGAGAAGCATCTTAATATTCGGGAAGACGGAACCCGGTATAGGGCTGAAAGGATTTGGGTACCAAAATTTGGAGATATGAGAGAAATGGTACTTAGAGAAGCTGATAAAACCAGATACTCAATACATCCTGGAACGGGGAAGATGTACAAGGATCTTAAGAAACATTTTTGGTGACCGGGTATGAAAGTCGATGTTGCTAAATACGTAGGAGAATGTTTGACGTGTTCTAAGGTCAAAGCTGAGCATCAGAAACCATCAGGTCTACTTCAACAACCCGAAATCCCGGAATGGAAATGGGAAAACATTACCATGGATTTCATCACTAATTGCCAAGGACTGCAAGTGGTTTTGATACTATTTGGGTAATAGTTGATCGTCTCACCAAATCAGCACACTTCCTGCCAATAAGAGAAGATGACAAGATGGAGAAGTTAGCACGACTGTATTTGAAGGAAGTCGTCTCCAGACATGGAATACCAATCTCTATTATCTCTGATAGGGATGGCAGATTTATTTCAAGATTCTAGCAGACATTACAGCAAGCATTAGGAACTCGTCTAGACATGAGTACTGCCTATCATCCACAAACTGATGGGTAGAGCGAAAGGACGATATAAACGCTTGAAGACATGCTACGAGCATGTGTTATTGATTTCGGAAACAGTTGGGATCGACATCTACCGTTAGCAGAATTTTCCTACAACAACAGCTACCATTCAAGCATTGAGATGGCGTCGTTTGAAGCACTTTATGGTAGAAAGTGCAGGTCTCCGATTTGTTGGAGTGAAGTGGGGGATAGACAGATTACGGGTCCGGAGATTATACAAGAAACTACCGAGAATATCATCCAAATTCAACAACGGTTGAAAACTGCCCAAAGTCGACAAAAGAGCTACGCTGACATTAAAAGAAAAGATATAGAATTTGAAATTGGAGAGATGGTCATGCTTAAAGTTGCACCTTGGAAAGGCGTTGTTCGATTTGGTAAACGAGGGAAATTAAATCCAAGGTATATTGGACCATTCAAGATTATTGATCGTGTCGGACCAGTAGCTTACCGACTTGAGTTACCTCAACAACTCGCGGCTGTACATAACACTTTCCACGTCTCGAATTTGAAGAAATGTTTTGCTAAAGAAGATCTCACTATTCCGTTAGATGAAATCCAAATCAATGAAAAACTTCAATTCATCGAAGAACCCGTCGAAATAATGGATCGTGAGGTTAAAAGACTTAAGCAAAACAAGATACCAATTGTTAAGGTTCGATGGAATGCTCGTAGAGGACTCGAGTTCACCTGGGAGCATGAAGATCAGATGAAGAAGAAATACCCGCATCTATTTCCAGAAGATTCGTCAACACCTTCAACAGTTTAAAATTTCAGGACGAAATTTATTTAACGGGTAGGTACTGTAGTGACCCAAACTTTTCCATGTTTATATATATTAATTGAGATTGATATTTACATGATTAAATGTTTCCAACATGTTAAGCAATCAAACTTGTTAATACTTGATTAATTGAAATATGTTTCATATAGATAATTGACCACCCAAGTTGACCGGTGATTCACGAACGTTAAAACTTGTAAAAACTATATGATGACATATATATGGATATATATATATAGTTAACATGATACTATGATAAGTAAACATATCATTAAGTATATTAACAATGAACTACATATGTAAAAACAAGACTACTAACTTAATGATTTTTAAACGAGACATATATGTAACGATTATCGTTGTAAAGATATTTAATGTGTATATATCATATTAAGAGATATTCATACATGATAATATCATGATAATATAATAATTTAAAATCTCATTTGATATTATAAACATTGGGTTAACAACATTTAATAAGATCGTTAACCTAAAGGTTTCAAAACAACACTTACATGTAACGACTAACGATGACTTAACGACTCAGTTAAAATGTATATACATGTAGTGTTTTAATATGTATTTATACACTTTTGAAAGACTCCAATACACTTATCAAAATACTTCTACTTAACAAAAATGCTTACAATTACATTCTCATTCAGTTTCATCAACAATTCTACTCGTATGCACCCGTATTTGTACTCGTACAATACACAGTTTTTAGATGTATGTACTATTATATATATATATATATATATATATATATATATATATATATATATATATATATATATAAATTTTATTACACAATTATTATTAGGCATGTTGTAATATATACAAAATATATAGATGTTAAAAATTCAAATGTGTTACTATATAATATGAGTACTATTTAATTAATAAGATGTAACATTAATATATCAAAAATTGACTATAAGCTAAAAATATAGCTATTTCTTTCATTATGACATAATTAATAGTAAATTTAATTAGTATTATGGTTATTATTTTAAAATCACCATTATTATCATAAATAATAACACTAGTATTATCACTATGAATAAAAAGAATTACTATCAGTTTTATAGTTTGTATCATTATTATTATTTATTAATATTATAAATACTATAAAAATAAATATTATTAATATTATTAATTTTATGATTTTAATATTATTATTATTATTATTATTATTATTATTATTATTATTATTATTGGTATTTGTATTAATATTATTATTATGACTAAGTACTTTTATTATTCTTAATAACATTAAAAAATATTACTATTATTAATTATTATTATTAATCATTATTATTAATTATATACAAATACAGAATATAATCTAATCAGTAATCCCTTTCAACTTTAATTCTTTTTTTATTACTTCCTGTACGATCGAGCTGTTCAACCTTTTGTTTCCATTCCAAATTTGTTACAATTCTTAGTCTAATCCAGTAATAAGAATCAAATACAAACAGATATATCCAAATTTTGTAATCAATGGACTTCCCTTTTTACATTTTAATTTTTTCTTTTTTCTTCTGAATAATACTTCTGTCGACCAGCAAATCGAATTATAACCAATTCAATTTAGCAATAAGGGATACTAGTCAGCATAACACTATCAACTAATTCATAAATACATATTACATGATTTAGAAACACACACCACCCTCTTCATCAAAACCATCGACTATCATCCACTGCTATTTCCATAAGATCACAACACCAACTTAACAATCAAACCCACCTAGCTACTAATCGATCTCCTTTTTATTTTAATCATAAAGCAAACGAACACACACCTACAAACTCACCTTCGTTGATATTGATTACTAACCAAGATCAACCACCATCATCTCAAACCCGTTGAACCACTTCAACGTCCTCAAATGCTGCATTTGTTTCCTGATCCGTTCGATGAAACCTACTTCAAACCCATGATCAAATATCCATTTAAACCACCTTACTACAAACATCGGCTAATAGGTATGATTCTTGTTTCTTATTTTCATACGATCACCATCACTCAACCATGACAAGTCACGAACTACTGCTACCATTGTCTTCGTTGTTTCGTTTTCGAACAAACACCAAAAATTTTCGCCACCACCATTGAGTAACCATCACCTCTTTAATTATTGTTTTCTTCCTCTTTCACACTATACGTGAGGTGTTCTTCTTGGTTTCAACCATCTTGAACTCGTGAACTTGTGCTGATGTCATACGCATGTTTACAGCCCAAAACTACTTATTTGAGTTTCTATCTCAACCAAAAGGGATAACAAATATAAATTAGTGATAATGGTTACAGCTTATTTATATTGCAAATTGTTTTGCAAAGTGGGACAACACTCATGAAAATAGCCGAATTCTTTTATCAATTTGATTAGGATATCAAATATCAATGCATGGTATTATTATAGTCAAGTGGGACAAAGTTTAGATAGATGGCAGACATATACCATCACTTTAGGCTAGTGGATTCAAAAGTGAAGTTTTGAAATAAAAAAGTGGGAAGGCTAATTGGTTTTAAAAGTACGTAGTATTAGTTAGGGAGGAATGGAGAAGGGGGACGGTTTTAGGAGTGTGCCGACACCTTTAAGCAAAGCTTGCTTTCCACCTAGTTTATACCCATCGAGAACTAGTATTAAATTAGTGTGTGGTGGACTAGACCCAAAATAGGGGCACAAACCGATTTTTTTTTATTAAAACAAAGGTAAATCATAAAAGCAAATTAAAGTGGAATGATGATGCTGTCACGATTGGAAAAGGAGTACACGTTTATATATTTTTTTTACGGGACCGCATCTGGTGGGATCGTTGTGGTTTGTCACGAACATTAAAGTGTTCAAAGAATATTTATGGCAGTAGGTGTCTTGTGATTATTTATTTACGATAATAATTAGATGATGATGAAAAACGATGAACATGATAATGAAGAATAGGTTTAGAAAGTGATTGGTATGTTAATGACGGCATGGTGAGAAGAAGAAAATGTTATCGTTTCCTGTCTCAATCAGATATTCAGAAAAAGAAATCGATTGGACTTGGAACAAATTTGTTGGGCTTGTTACATGAGTCTTGAATGATTACGGGTTAAATACAATCATGGATGAATGTAAATCATAAATGAAAAGAACGGATGGATGGTTTGGTGTTATGTTGTGTGGAACGAGAGGTCCCGGGTTCGAGCCTGAACTATGTCAGTTGCTTTCTTTTTGGAAGCTTTCCCTTTTTAAGGTAGCAGTATTATTATTATTGTTATTGTTATTGTTATTGTTATTATTATTATTATTATTATTGTTGTTGTTATTATCATTAATATTAGTATTAGTATTATAATTATAAGTATTATTAATTATATTATCATTATTATTATTAACATGATTATCATAATTAGAAGTGTTATTATTATTACAACTATATTATTGTTATAAATTTTTACTACTAGTATTATTATTGTTGTTACAACAAATTATTATTTAAAAGAATCATTAGTAGAAAAACTATCATTTTATTTAAAAACATCCATTTTAGTAAAATTATCATAAGAACTACTATTATTATTATTATAAAAGGAAACAACTTTTTATTTATTATTATCAATATTATTTTATCATATAAATAATAGTTACTTAAAAATATATTTAATACACATAACATAACTATATTAAATTTTTTATTATTTATTCATTTAAAGGTGTATATAAAATAAACATACTTAATTAATTAATAAAACCTATAAATTATTAAATATAACAAGTATATCACCAATAAAAATATTTAAACTTATCCGATTACAATTCAATGTGTTAATAAATATATGAATAATATAGGTTCGTGAATCTGAGGCCAACCCTGCATTGATCAATATAGTCATATGTATTTTTACTACAAAATACATTAGGTGAGTTCATTTGCTGCCTTTTACTCTTTACATTTTTGGGACTGAGAATACATGCGCTGTTTTTAAAACTGCTTTATTAAATGCTTTTGAAATATATTTTGAACTGCGAATACATGAAATGCTTTTATAAATGTTTGACTGAAATGTCCCGTTCTTATTGATTAAAAACGTTCCATATTAATTGATTTCGTTGCGAGGTTTTGACCTCTATATGAGACGTTTTTCAAAGACTGCATTCATTTTAAAACAAACCATAACCTTTATTTCATCAATAAAGGTTTAAAAAGCTTTACGTACATTATCAAATAATGATAATCTAAAATATCTTGTTTACACACGACCATTACATAATGGTTTACAATACAAATATGTTACATCGAAATCAGTTTCTTGAATGCAGTTTTTACACAATATCATACAAACATGGACTCCAAATCTTGTCCTTATTTTAGTATGCAACAGCGGAAGCTCTTAGTATTCACCTGAGAATAAACATGCTTTAAACGTCAACAAAAATGTTGGTGAGTTATAGGTTTAACCTATATATATCAAATCGTAACAATAGACCACAAGATTTCATATTTCAATACACATCCCATACATAGAGATAAAAATCATTCATATGGTGAACACCTGGTAACCGACATTAACAAGATGCATATATAAGAATATCCCCATCATTCCGGGACACCCTTCGGATATGATATAAATTTCGAAGTATTAAAGCATCTGGTACTTTGGATGAGGTTTGTTAGACCCAATAGATCTATCTTTAGGATTCGCGTCAATTAGGGTGTCTGTTCCCTAATTCTTAGATTACCAGACTTAATAAGAAGGGGCATATTCGATTTCGATAATTCAACCATAGAATGTAGTTTCACGTACTTGTGTCTATTTTGTAAATCATTTATAAAACCTGCATGTATTCTCATCCCAAAAATATTAGATTTTAAAAGTGGGACTATAACTCACTTTCACAGATTTCTACTTCGTCGGGAAGTAAGACTTGGCCACTGGTTGATTCACGAACCTATAACAATATATACATATATATCAAAGTATGTTAAAAATATATTTACAACACTTTTAATATATTTTGATGTTTTAAGTTTATTAAGTCAGCTGTCCTCGTTAGTAACCTACAACTAGTTGTCCACAGTTAGATGTACAAAAATAAATCGATAAATATTATCTTGAATCAATCCACGACCCAGTGTATACGTATCTCAGTATTGATCACAACTCAAACTATATATATTTTGGAATCAACCTCAACCCTGTATAGCTAACTCCAACATTCACATATAGAGTGTCTATGGTTGTTCCGAAATATATATAGATGTGTCGACATGATAGGTCGAAACATTGTATACGTGTCTATGGTATCTCAAGATTACATAATATACAATACAAGTTGATTAAGTTATGGTTGGAATAGATTTGTTACCAATTTTCACGTAGCTAAAATGAGAAAAATTATCCAATCTTGTTTTACCCATAACTTCTTCATTTTAAATCCGTTTTGAGTGAATCAAATTGCTATGGTTTCATATTGAACTCTATTTTATGAATCTAAACAGAAAAAGTATAGGTTTATAGTCGGAAAAATAAGTTACAAGTCATTTTTGTAAAGGTAGTCATTTCAGTCGAAAGAACGACGTCAAGATGACCATTTTAGAAAACATACTTCCACTTTGAGTTTAACCATAATTTTTGGATATAGTTTCATGTTCATAATAAAAATCATTTTCTCAGAATAACAACTTTTAAATCAAATTTTATCATAGTTTTTAATTAACTAACCCAAAACAGCCCGCGGTGTTACTACGACGGCGTAAATCCGGTTTTATGGTGTTTTTCGTGTTTTCAGGTTTTAAATCATTAAGTTAGCATATCATATAGATATAGAACATGTGTTTAGTTGATTTTAAATGTCAAGTTAGAAGGATTAACTTTTGTTTGCGAACAAGTTTAGAATTAACTAAACTATGTTCTAGTGATTACAAGTTTAAACCTTCGAATAAGATAGCTTTATATGTATGAATCGAATGATGTTATGAACATCATTACTACCTTAAGTTCCTTGGATAAACCTACTGGAAAAGAGAGAAATGAATCTAGCTTCAACGGATCCTTGGATGGCTCGAAGTTCTTGAAGCACAATCGTGACACGAAAACAAGTTCAAGTAAGATCATCACTTGAAATAAGATTGTTATAGTTATAGAAATTGAACCAAAGTTTGAATATGATTATTACCTTGTATTAGAATTATAACCTACTGTAAGAAACAAAGATTTCTTGAGGTTGGATGATCACCTTAGAAGATTGGAAGTGAGCTAGCAAACTTGAAAGTATTCTTGATTTTATGTAACTAGAACTTGTAGAATATATGAAGAACACTTAGAACTTGAAGATAGAACTTGAGAGAGATCAATTAGATGAAGAAAATTGAAGAATGAAAGTGTTTGTAGGTGTTTTTGGTCGTTGGTGTATGGATTAGATATAAAGGATTTGTAATTTTGTTTTCATGTAAATAAGTCATGAATGATTACTCATATTTTTGTAATTTTATGAGATATTTCATGCTAGTTGCCAAATGATGGTTCCCACATGTGTTAGGTGACTCACATGGGCTGCTAAGAGCTAATCATTGGAGTGTATATACTAATAGTACATACATCTAAAAGCTGTGTATTGTACGAGTACGAATACGGGTGCATACGAGTAGAATTGTTGATGAAACTGAACGAGGATGTAATTGTAAGCATTTTTGTTAAGTAGAAGTATTTTGATAAGTGTATTGAAGTCTTTCAAAAGTGTATAAATACATATTAAAACACTACATGTATATACATTTTAACTGAGTCGTTAAGTCATCGTTAGTCGTTACATGTAAGTGTTGTTTTGAAACCTTTAGGTTAACGATCTTGTTAAATGTTGTTAACCCAATGTTTATAATATCAAACGAGATTTTAAATTATTATATTATCATGATATTATCATGTATGAATATCTCTTAATATGATATATATACATTAAATGTCTTTAAAACAATAATCGTTACATATATGTCTCGTTTAAAAATCATTAAGTTAGTAGTCTTGTTTTTACATATGTAGTTCATTGTTAATATACTTAATGATATGTTTACTTATCATAGTATCATGTTAACTATATATATATCCATATATATGTCATCATATAATTTTTACAAGTTTTAACGTTCGTGAATCACCGGTCAACTTGGGTGGTCAATTGTCTATATGAAAGATATTTCAATTAATCAAGTCTTAACAAGTTTGATTGCTTAACATGTTGGAAACATTTAATCATGTAAATATCAATCTCAATTAATATATATAAACATGGAAAAGTTCGGTTCACTACAGTACCTACCCGTTAAATAAATTTCGTCCCGAAATTTTAAGTTGTTGAAGGTGTTGACGAATCTTCTGGAAATAGATGCGGGTATTTCTTCTTCATCTGATCTTCACGCTCCCAGGTGAACTTGGGTCCTCTACGAGCATTCCATCGAACCTTAACAATTGGTATCTTGTTTTGCTTAAGTCTTTTAACCTCACGATCCATTATTTCGACGGGTTCTTCGATGAATTGAAGTTTTTCGTTGATTTGGATTTCATCTAACGGAATAGTGAGATCTTCTTTAGCAAAACATTTCTTCAAATTCGAGACGTGGAAAGTGTTATGTACAGCCGCGAGTTGTTGAGGTAACTCAAGTCGGTAAGCTACTGGTCCGACACGATCAATAATCTTGAATGGTCCAATATACCTTGGATTTAATTTCCCTCGTTTACCAAATCGAACAACGCCTTTCCAAGGTGCAACTTTAAGCATGACCATCTCTCCAATTTCAAATTATGTATCTTTTCTTTTAATGTCAGCGTAGCTCTTTTGTCGACTTTGGGCGGTTTTCAACCGTTGTTGAATTTGGATGATCTTCTCGGTAGTTTCTTGTATAATCTCCGGACTCGTAATCTGTCTATCCCCCACTTCACTCCAACAAATCGGAGACCTACACTTTCTACCATAAAGTGCTTCAAACGGCGCCATCTCAATGCTTGAATGGTAGCTGTTGTTGTAGGAAAATTCTGCTAACGGTAGATGTCGATCCCAACTGTTACCAAAATTAATAACACATGCTCGTAGCATGTCTTCAAGCATTTGTATCGTCCTTTCGCTCTGCCCATCAGTTTGTGGATGATAGGCAGTACTCATGTCTAGACGAGTTCCTAATGCTTGCTGTAATGTCTGCCAGAATCTTGAAATAAATCTGCCATCCCTATCAGAGATAATAGAGATTGGTATTCCATGTCTGGAGACGACTTCCTTCAAATACAGTCGTGCTAACTTCTCCATCTTTTCATCTTCTCTTATTGGCAGGAAGTGTGCTGATTTGGTGAGACAATCAACTATTACCCAAATAGTATCAAAACCACTTGCAGTCCTTGGCAATTTAGTGATGAAATCCATGGTAATGTTTTCCCATTTCCATTCCGGGATTTTGGGTTGTTGAAGTAGACCTGATGGTTTCTGATGCTCAGCTTTGACCTTAGAACACGTCAAACATTCTCCTACGTATTTAGCAACATCGGCTTTCATACCCGGCCACCAAAAATGTTTCTTAAGATCCTTGTACATCTTCCCCGTTCCAGGATGTATTGAGTATCTGGTTTTATGAGCTTCTCTAAGTACCATTTCTCTCATATCTCCAAATTTTGGTACCCAAATCCTTTCAGCCCTATACCGGGTTCTGTCTTCCCGAATATTAAGATGCTTCTCCGATCCTTTGGGTATTTCATCCTTTAAATTTCCCTCTTTTAAAACTCCTCGTTGCGCCTCCTTTATTTGAGTAGTAAGGTTATTATGAATCATTATATTCATAGATTTTACTCGAATGGGTTCTCTGTCCTTCCTGCTCAAGGCATTGGCTACCACATTTGCCTTCCCCGGGTGGTAACGAATCTCAAAGTCGTAATCATTCAATAATTCAATCCACCTACGCTGCCTCATATTCATTTGTTTCTGATTAAATATGTGTTGAAGACTTTTGTGGTCGGTATATATAATACTTTTAACCCTATATAAGTAGTGCCTCCAAGTCTTTAATGCAAAAACAACCGCGCCTAATTCCAAATCATGCGTCGTATAATTTTGTTCGTGAATCTTCAATTGTCTAGACGCATAAGCAATCACCTTCGTTCATTGCATTAATACACAACCGAGAAAAACTTTAATCAAATTTAAACTTTTAGACAATATGTATCTCATTAATAATGTATGGTAAATCACAACTATACTATTTAAATTTAATATTAATTTAATTAATACATTATTAATATTTCATCACTATTTTTAAAAGAGGGAAATTTAAAGGATGAAATACCCAAAGGATCGGAGAAGCATCTTAATATTCGGGAAGACGGAACCCGGTATAGGGCTGAAAGAATTTGGGTAGCAAAATTTGGAGATATGAGAGAAATGGTACTTAGAGAAGCTCATAACACCAGATACTCAATACATCCTGGAACGGGGAAGATGTACAAGGATCTCAAGAAACATTTTTGGTGGCCGGGTATGAAATCCGATGTTGCTAAATACGTAGGAGAATGTTTGACGTATTCTAAGGTCAAAGCTGAGCATCAGAAACCATCAGGTCTACTTCAACAACCCGAAATCCCGGAATGGAAATGGGAAAACATTACCATGGATTTCATCACTAAATTGCCAAGGACTGCAAGTGGTTTTGATACTATTTGGGTAATAGTTGATCGTCTCACCAAATCAGCACACTTCTTGCCAATAAGAGAAGATGACAAGATGGAGAAGTTAGCATGACTGTATTTGAAGGAAGTCGTCTCCAGACATGGAATACCAATCTCTATTATCTCTGATAGGGATGGCAGATTTATTTCAAGATTCTGGCAGACATTACAGCAAGCATTAGGAACTCGTCTAGACATGAGTACTGCCTATCATCCACAAACTGATGGGCAGAGTGAAAGGACGATACAAACGCTTGAAGACATGCTACGAGCATGTGTTATTAATTTCGGAAACAGTTGGGATCGACATCTACCGTTAGCAAAATTTTCCTACAACAACAGCTACCATTCAAGCATTGAGATGGCGCTGTTTGAAGCACTTTATGGTAGAAAGTGCAGGTCTCCGATTTGTTGGAGTGAAGTGGGGGATAGACAGATTACGGGTCCGGAGATAATACAAGAAACTACCGAGAAGATCATCCAAATTCAATAACGGTTGAAAACCGCTCAAAGTCGATAAAAGAGCTACGCTGACATTAAAAGAAGAGTTATAGAATTTGAAATTGGAGAGATGTTCATGCTTAAAGTTGCACCTTGGAAAGGCGTTGTTCGATTTGGTAAACGAGGGAAATTAAATCCAAGGTATATTGGACCATTCAAGATTATTGATCGTGTCGGACCAGTAGCTTACCGACTTGAGTTACCTCAACAACTCGCGGCTGTACATAACACTTTCCACGTCTCGAATTTGAAGAAATGTTTTTCTAAAGAAGATCTCACTATTCTGTTAGATGAAATCCAAATCAACGAAAAACTTCAATTTATCGAAGAACCCGTCGAAATAATGGATCGTGAGATTAAAAACTTAAGCAGAACAAGATACCAATTGTTAAGGTTCGATGGAATGCTCGTAGAGGACCCGAGTTCACCTGGGAATGAGAAGATCAGATGAAGAAGAAATACCCGCATTTATTTCCAGAAGATACGTCAACACCTCCAACTGCTTAAAATTTCGGGACAAAATTTATTTAACGGGTAGGTACTGTAGTGACCCGAACTTTTCCATGTTTATATATATATTAAATGAAATTGTTATTTACATGATTAAGTGTTTCCAACATGTTAAGCAATCAAACTTGTTAAGACTTGATTAATTGAAATAGGTTTCATATATACAATTGACCACCCAAGTTGACCGGTGATTCACGAACGTTAAAACTTGTAAAAACTATACGATGACATATATATGGTTATATATATAGTTAACATGATTTTATTATAAGTATGTATCTCATTAGGTATTTTAACAATGAGTTATATACATAAAAATGAGACTATTAATTTAAGAAACTCGAAAACGATATATATAACGATTATCGTTATAACAACGTCTTACTAGGTACATATGAATCATATTAAGATATTGATACACTTGGTTAATTATGTTAAATGATAAGTAAATATATTATTAAGTGTATTAACAATGAAATACATATGTAAAAATAAGACTACAAACTTAATGATTTCGAAACGAGACATATATGTAACGATTATTGTTGTAACGACATTTAAGTGTATATACGTCATACTAAGATATATTATATATCATAATATCATGATAATATAACAATTTCACATCTCATTTGTTATAATAAACAATGGGTTAACAACATTCAACAAGATCGTTAACCTAAAGGTTTCAAAACAACATTTACATGTAACGACTAACGATGACTTAACGACTCAGTCAAAATGTATATACATGTAGTGTTTTAATATGTATTCATACACTTTTGAAAGACTTCAAGACACTTATCAAAATACTTCTACTTAACAAAAATGCTTACACTTACATCCTCGTTCAGTTTCATCAACAATTCTACTTGTATGCACCCGTATTCGTACTCGTACAACACACAGCTTTTAGATGTATGTACTATTGGTATATACACTCCAATGATCAGCTCTTAGCAGCCCATGTGAGTCACCTAACACATGTGAGAACCATCATTTGGCAACTAGCATGAAATATCTCATAAAATTACAAAAATATGAGTAATCATTCATGACTTATTTGCATGAAAACAAAATTACATATCCTTTATATCTAATCCATACACCAATGACCAAAGACACCTACAAACACTTTCATTCTTCAATTTTCTTCATCTAATTAATCTCTCTCAAGTTCTATCTTCAAGTTCTAAGTGTTCTTCATAAATTCCAAAAGTTCTAGTTTCATAAAATCAAGAATACTTCCAAGATTGCAAGTTTACTTCCAAGTTTTCTAAATCCATTCCAAGTAATCATCTAAGATCAAGAAACCTTTGTTACTTATAGTAGGTTATCTTTCTAATACAAGGTAATAATCATATTCAAACTTTAATTCAATTTCTATAACTATAACAATCTTATTTCGAATGGAAATCTTACTTGAAATTGTTTTCGTGTCATGATTCTGCTTCAAGAACTTTCAAGCCATCCAAGGATCCTTTGAAGCTAGATCTATTTTTCTCATTTCCAGTAGGTTTATCCAAGAAACTTGAGGTAGTAATGATGTTCATAACATCATTCGATTCATACATATAAAGTTATCTTATTCGAAGGTTTAAACTTGTAATCACTAGAACATAGTTTAGTTAATTCTAAACTTGTTCGCAAATAAAAGTTAATCCTTCTAACTTGACTTTTAAAATCAACTAAACACATGTTCTATATCTATATGATATGCTAAATTAATGATTTAAAACCTGGAAACGCGAAAAACACCGTAAAACCGGATTTACGCCGTCGTAGTAACACCGCGGGCTGTTTTGGGTTAGTTAATTAAAAACTATGATAAACTTTGATTTAAAAGTTGTTATTTTGGGAAAATGATTTTTATTATGAACATGAAACTATATCCAAAAATTATGGTTAAACTCAAAGTGGAAGTATGTTTTCTAAAATAGTCATCTAGACGTCGTTCTTTCGACTGAAATGACTACCTTTACAAAAACGACTTATAACTTATTTTTCTGACTATAAACCTATACTTTTTCTGTTTAGATTCATAAAATAGAGTTCAATATGAAACCATAGCAATTTGGTTCACTCAAAACGGATTTAAAATGAAGAAGTTATGGGTAAAACAAGATTGGATAATTTTTCTCATTTTAGCTACGTGAAAATTGGTAACAAATCTATTCCAACCATAACTTAATCAACTTGTATTGTATATTATGTAATCTTGAGATACCATAGACACGTATACAATGTTTCGACCTATCATGTTGACACATCTATATATATTTCGGAACAACCATAGACACTCTATATGTGAATGTTGGAGTTAGCTATACAGGGTTGAGGTTGATTCCAAAATATATATAGTTTGAGTTATGATCAATACTGAGATACGTATACACTGGGTCGTGGATTGATTCAAGATAATATTTATTGATTTATTTCTGTACATCTAACTGTGGACAACTAGTTGTAGGTTACTAACGAGGACAGCTGACTTAATAAACTTAAAACATCAAAATATATTAAAAGTGTTGTAAATATATTTTGAACATACTTTGATATATATGTATATATTGTTATAGGTTCGTGAATCAACCAGTGGCCAAGTCTTACGTCCCGACGAAGTAAAAATCTGTGAAAGTGAGTTATAGTCCCACTTTTAAAATCTAATATTTTTAGGTTGAGAATACATGCAGGTTTTATAAATGATTTACAAAATAGACACAAGTACGTGAAACTACATTCTATGGTTGAATTATCGAAATCGAATATGCCCCTTCTTATTAAGTCTGGTAATCTAAGAATTAGGGAACAGACACCCTAATTAACGCGAATCCTAAAGATAGATCTATTGGGTCTAACAAACCCCATCCAAAGTACCGGATGCTTTAGTACTTTGAAATTTATATCATATCCGAAGGGTGTCCCGGAATGATGGGGATATTCTTATATATGCATCTTGTTAATGTCGGTTACCAGGTGTTCACCATATGAATGATTTTTATCTCTATGTATGGGATGTGTATTGAAATATGAAATCTTGTGGTCTATTGTTACGATTTGATATATATAGGTTAAACCTATAACTCACCAACATTTTTGTTGGCGTTTAAAGCATGTTTATTCTCAGGTGAATACTAAGAGCTTCCGCTGTTGCATACTAAAATAAGGACAAGATTTGGAGTCCATGTTTGTATGATATTGTGTAAAAACTGCATTCAAGAAACTGATTTCGATGTAACATATTTGTATTGTAAACCATTATGTAATGGTCGTGTGTAAACAGGATATTTTAGATTATCATTATTTGATAATCTACGTAAAGCTTTTTAAACCTTTATTTATGAAATAAAGGTTATGGTTTGTTTTAAAAATGAATGCAGTCTTTGAAAAACGTCTCATATAGAGGTAAAACCTCGCAACGAAATCAATTAATATGGAACGTTTTTAATTAATAAGAACGGGACATTTCACTAATGAGATAATAATAATATATATACACATCATGTTATAGATATATATAAAATATTTATAATGTATATACACATAGTTCTTGTTAATACTTAGTAAATTTATAATATGGTTATTATTAATACATATGTGTATACATATATATATTAAATTAATATGAGACATTTCACAAGTTGATATTATTAATATGTATACATTATAACCATATGTGTATACATATGTATTATAATATTAATATTAACCATATGGTTATATTAATATAAATATGATTATTAATACATTCGGTTATTGTATTAATACTTATTAATATTAATAATATGTTATTGTTATACATTATATAATATTAATTAAGTATACATATACCTACCCGTTAAAAAAATTTTGTCCCGAAATTTGAGTGAGATCGTCATGGCTAACAATAAATATGTTTCCTTGACGAATATGAGCTGATAAATAGAGTTTTATCATTATTGAATAATACAGATAAAATAATTCGATTATTCGAAGAGTACGAATGAAGCTGTCACAAAAGAGTGAAATGAATAAATGAAGTTTCGTTTTAACTTTTGACGTTGTCTTGGTTGAATTTAGAAAAAAATAAGGTGCATCTTATCTTTTGACGTTGTTTTGGTTGAATTCCGGAATTCAAGGGATTTAAAAGAAAATCTTGAAAATCTAAAAGATTTGATTCTTCGGCGAGTAAAGAAAATAATATTTACTAAGTATTAATATTTAAATCACCTTAAATATTTATAATGTATGGTTCGGGCATTAATATAGTTCTAACTGTTCCTAGCTAACTGTTAATTCCGTATTACATTTTATTTATCGCAATTTAATTATCACAATTTACATTCTCGCAATTTTATTTACCGTCATTTAATTTCTGTTATTTACTTTACGCACTTTATTTATCGTTATTTAATTTCTGTTATTTATTTTACGTACTTTAAATATCGGGACACGTATACAAGGTTTTGACATATCATATCGACGCATTTATATATATTATTTGGAATAACCATAGACACTCTATATGCAGTAATGAACGAGTTTTCTATACAGGGTTGAGGTTGATTCTACAATAATATATATAATTTGAGTTGTGATCGAGTCTGAGACGTATACGGGTCACGACACGTATTAATTAATTCGAAAATTATATATATTGCTAACTGTAGACTATCAATTGAGGACCACCAACATTGGACAATTAAAATGAATTAAAATATTGATTATAACATATGAAACTAAACAATTCTTCAAGTTTGCCACTTGATTTTATCTTAACCTCATTTGTATCTTGACAATTACAATCTGCGTTCAAACCTTTCACGAATCTTGGAAACACCTAAATCTAGAGGATGAACCAACCGCATTTCATCTACGAAAAGAAAGATTATGCATATAGTTATGCACATGAAAAACTCTCAGAGACTGAATAAACGTTTAACACATAGTTGTGTGAATTCCTTTAGTGTTATTATTACCCAAAGTAACTTGGTAATTCCTTTCAAAGTAGCAAATTTTGTCACAGCTCCAGCAAATCAACTTCGACTTTCCGTTCGAAACAACCTTATTATCACCTTGATTTATATGTATGCTCTTTTATTGTTACCGGGGAACCTTTTATATTTCACCATACTACCGTCAGCGTTTAATCATCTAAAAACACAATTCTCTTGAAATCACCTCAGATCGATAACCAATGATTCAGATATGGTAGTAGTAAATGTAGAGGAATCGACAATCAGTACTTTGAAAACTCACAGCATATCTACATCAACAGTTATATGTATAACATTTATCTCTCAGATTAATGATCTTCCATTCTGAAATTCTGAAAATCACCCAGTATGCGAACTAATACTCTGAATTTTTAAAAGTTGAATGAAGCAACAAAAACTGTAAACGACCTTATTCATCGAAAGTTTGATGATAAAGAATAGAATGTTGGAAAAGCTCAAAAAAAGTTGGAACTGGAAAACAGATTGAGCTAACCACGAAGGAGACCAAGAACAAATACAATGACCATACCCTATATTCAAAGAATCCAGGTAATTATGGATCTGTTGAAATCTTTAGAGAATATCTTGCTCCGAAGTCATGTTAAAATCTTGCGGAAAAATTGTTCCTTATCAACCAGTGAACTTATAAATTCCAAAATATCATCATCAATATCTTCGATATTTCTGAGGATATTTTCATAAATATTCTCGTCCGAAATTATATACCTCTTCGTGCTTCCTGTGTATCATTATAATGGAAACATTCAATAGAAAATTTAGTATCGAAAAGCAGATTATGCGAAACTATGAAGAAAGCTGTGGACAAATCACAAAGAATAAGTTTGACTTCAAAGAATCAAAATGATTCAATGTCTGCTAAGGTCTTTAGTGAAAATCTTGCTCATTACTCTAAACCCTTGCAGACAATAGTTTCTATCATCCTCTGATCTTAGATATTCCGAGATATTATCGTATCTTTCATTATAAATATCCTCCATATTTCTGGAGATATTTTTTTTATAACTTTTCTTATCTGAAATCATTAATCTTTTCGTGCTATCAGTATTACATCATATAGAAACTGTTAGTTTCTATATTCTGTAAACTTTCGAACTTAAAATATGAATGTTATTGAAGTAATGTTGGGAACTGATGCATGAGTTAGTATAATATAATGACACTTGATCAACGTGGTTATATTACGGTAAGTCATGCAGAAGTTCTAATGGAACGTGATGGTGGCAATGCTTGATCAACCTTATCTTCACCACGTACCATGTTACGTGACTCTATTTTCTACGCTGATATCTGAATATACCAAGACTCTATATGTGACATCATTTGAGTCACGTGTGGTTTCCTTCTCATCTTTGTTATATCATACTTGCACTCCGAACCATTTATTCAAAGGTATTCGTTATCAAAGAAATACGATCTCGTTTTGCCCAACTTTCATACTTAACTACAAGATGCTCGGTCTTACTATGTCAAGACGAACATTCCTATCCTCACTTGTTTCCTAAACGCAGTTTAATCGCACCAACCAAAATTTCGGGACGGAATTTTCTTTAACGGGTAGGTAATGTAATAACCTGACTTTTTCCGTTAAATACTTAACAACCATTTATTAAATTCAATGATTTTTCCATGCCATATTTTTTTTTCTATATTAAAGAACATACTACTTTTCATATGTGTTAATTTATCACTAGAAAATTTTGAAAATTAGTAATAATAAAGTTAATAATTGAAACTAATAACTTATGAAAGATATATAAATACTTTATAAATAAATATATAAAATGATAAATAAAAATATATAATAAATGGTTAAATTGAATTTCGACATCACTAGATTCGTATCTATTTCTAGTCACTATTTAGATCCAAGTTGTAAGAAATTTTGTTTAATACTTTTTAGTATTTTTTTTTATATATAACACTACGGTTAGTGAAACCAAGAAAAATACATTTTCAGACAACGAAACGCATTAATACTTATTTTAAATAATGTTTTATATAATAATTAAGTTTTAAAAAAAATCGGATTATTTAATTGGGATATTTTTAAATTAAACCCGAGAAAATTAGTTTAAACATTCATGTTTCAATAAAGGACAAATATTTATTTAATGTAAAATATTATAAATAGGTATTTTATGAAAAACACAAACCAGGTATGACGTCAAGAGTTTAAAAGGTTTCAAACAATATGGATATATATAATTTTTTTATAAATATAAAATTAACCAGTCATTGAATCATATTAAGATAAAATACATTGGATCTTAGCTAAAGGATAAAAATTTAATTATAACATGTGACTTTACAGTAATACCTATGTTTACCAAATTATTACACACGTGATATATTCATACCCGTGACTACACTGTATTATCCGTGATGACTATTATTAAGATAGATATATCCGGTGACTATACAGTTAACACCCGTGTTTTATAGCTGTGATATATATATATTAATCTATAACCCTAATTTATTCATACCCGTTCATTTTTCTTCTTCTCCTCAAGAACACCCACATTCTTCTTCACTTCTAACCTCAAATTCTCCTTCAATATTTGCTTGATCACAAAATCGTTTACATATTCGGATTCCTCTCGAAGAGCTCTACTCATCCATACTAACAATTTCTTGATTTGAGTAAGTTTTAAAAACTCCAATTTTCTAGTTTTCATATTTTTGTTACATATTAGGGTAGATATAGTGTCTAGTGCTCAAGTCCTTGTATGTATGCATGATATTGTTCGTGAATTTGATCATTTGTTGACTTGTTGATGAATCACGAATTTGAATGGTATGTTACTGATATGAATATGATATTTTCAGTTTATGAAATACTTATAAATTAAATCCTTGTGAAAAACAATTAATTTTAGGATCAAGAATCACTTGATTTCGTTTAGAATTGCTTCCGGTATGATTAATTGAAGTTTAACATGATATTACATGAAATCCGAATTGTTTTGCCATGTTTCTGGAATTTTGACTTTGTTATCTGTAAATATAAGTATGTAGATGGATTACTATTGAAAAACTATTAATTGTAGGCTCAAGAATCAATTGATTTCGTTATCGTATGCTCCCGATATGTTAAATTGAAGTTTTCATGTGATCTTGCTATGAATCCGAATTTTTCGAGATGAATGCTTTATGATTGAGTTTGTGAACTGATGTTAGATGTATAGATAATTGAAAAACACCCAAGATAGACTTAAGATTCATGTTAATCGGATATGTAAAGCCCTCGTTATGGTTAATTAAAGGTTTGTGATTTTGTTGCTTAAAAATTTATTTCGGTTTAAAAATTCGTAATTGAAACTGTGAATCTGGGAAGGTATGCTATATATTCAGGTCCGGAGAAGTATATAGTTGTATTGCTTGTGAAAAAAAAAACATTTGGTTTTCATTTAGATATTGTCCAATTCCGATAAAATAGTCAAAATCTATGGCCAAATCAAAGTTAGAATTTTATATTATTTCAAATCGGACAGAACAGTTTCATTGGGATGCGTGCGAACTGATCTCCGAATTCTGGGTTCACGGTTGCGTGCGTATCGAAAAATTAATAAGTTTAGACTCCAGAAACGCGTCATTTGGATACTTTTTGGATTTGATATGATTTTTCAAAGTTTATACATGAGTACCGAAACGATTCAGCATTACAACCTGGTACGTTTTCAGTCACAGCGAGCTTTCTATTTAGGGTTAGAGGTTGTGCTTCGGATATGTTATAGTCGACTAAATTCTGGAGATTTTGGCGCGTATTTCAAGTCAAACGGACCTGTACTTATTTTTATAAAAATTCTGGAAGTTGACTACATTATTTAAGCTAAATAATATGTGCAATTGACTTTGTTTGACCAAATGGGTTTAATGGGTCAAAATGGGTAACGGTCAGTGTAAAAAAGTCCCAAACGTCGATTTAAGTAAGTTTAAAGGTTGTGGTGTTTAAAAAAAATAAGTTGTGGCATGATTTGGTCAAAATGGGTGTTTATGACCCATTTGGGTCATACGAGTCTACTTTGACCCATATGCGAAATTTTGAGAACCAAAGGTATGTAACACATCCCGTATATTGATTTAAGTATGTTTGCAAGTTTTGATGCTTTAAAAATGAGTTTGGGTCAAATTTGGTTTAAAGAAAGTTTTATGACTCATTCGGGTCAAACGTGCATAAATTGACCCATATGCATAACTTTGGAAAACTAAAGTCAGCAACACATCTAAAATGTCATTTTTGAGCTGTGATAAAAATTTGGTTAAGTCAGGTCAGCCGGATTCAAATTTGGATCGTCAACCGAAAATTTTAGTATTTAAACAAAATTGTCAAAATGACTCTCGGACCTACTTTGAGGACTCGCAAGTTGAACTCAGTTAAGTTTAGATAAAAACTATTATTTGGTATTGAAAGTATTTGCGACAAGCTTTAAAACGATATATTATTTGTATAATTTTGTTGAGTCTAAATAGGTATAAAACAAGCGAGAAAATGGGCAATCGTTGCTGATTTTGAACACTTAACAAAAATTTTATCAGCATTTTATGTTTCGGGAGACTGTTTTCGCGAGGTCATAACTTTAAAACCGTAACTCCGTTTTTGTCAAATAAACTGTCTATAGAAAGGTGGGATGACATACTTTCCAATGTTCATAACCTAAGGTATTATATCAAATTTGGTGGGACCCGGAATCAGCTGCAAAATACTAAAAAGATACATATATGTAAATAATATAAATTTTTCTAAGTAAAAATGAATAACTTAAGTTTGACCTATGTTTGACTACTTGACCAACTTGTGTAATTTTATGCGGTTGTTGACTTGTATTAATCATGTTGATTGGGTTTGACTTGCGTTTGACTTACATTTGACTTACTTTGACTTGTGTTGACTTTTGTTGACTTTTGCTAAATTTTGCTAAATTTATGAGTCGGACTTGGGCAATAGGACTATACGAACCCTATGACCTGACCTAGCTTGTTAGACATTTATTAACCAACATATATTCTTTAGGATGAGGTCTACAGTTACTTGCATTACGAGTATTGGTTACATCTACGTGAATTGTTTATTGGGCTACAAAGGTGAGTTTCATTTGCCTTTTTACCCTTTATATTTTTGGGCTGAGAATACATGCGCAATTTTTATAAATGTTTTATGAAATAGACACAAGTAATCGAAACTACATTATATGATTGAATGATCGAAGCCGAATATGCCCCTTTTTGCTTGGTAACCTAAGAATTAGTAAACCGATCTACTAATTGACGCGAATCCTAAAGATAGATCTATTGGGCCTAACAAACCCCATCCAAAGTACCGGATGCTTTAGTACTTCGAAATTTATATCATATCCGAAGGGTGTCCCGGAATGATGGGGATATTCTTATATATGCATCTTGTTAATGTCGGTTACCAGGTGTTCACCATATGAATGATTTTTATCTCTATGTATGGGATGTGTATTGAAATATGAAATCTTGTGGTCTATTATTATGATTGGATATATATAGGTTAAACCTATAACTCACCAACATTTTTGTTGACGTTTTAAGCATGTTTATTCTCAGGTGATTATTAAGAGCTTCCGCTGTCGCATACTTAAATAAAGACGAGATTTGGAGTCCATGCTTGTATGATATTGTGTAAAAACTGCATTCAAGAAACTTATTTTGTTGTAACATATTTGTATTGTAAACCATTATGTAATGGTCGTGTGTAAACAAGATATTTTAGATTATCATTATTTGATAATCTACGTAAAGCTTTTTAAACCTTTATTGATAAAATAAAGGTTATGGTTTGTTTTAAAATGAATGCAGTCTTTGAAAAACGTCTCATATAGAGGTCAAAACCTCGCAACGAAATCAATTAATATGGAACGTTTTTAATCAATAAGAACGGGACATTTCATGATACTAACTGAAAGGACCCGTTCATATACATTATAAATGATTCACAATAGTTAATTACATCGCGAGGTATTTGACCACTATATGATACATTTTACAAACATTGCATTCGTTTTAAAAGACAAACTTTCTTTATATTGAAAATTGACAGGCATGCATACCATTTCATAATATCCACTATCCAACTATAAATTGACTTAATAATTATCTTTGATGAACTCAATGACTTGAATGCAACATTCTTCGAAATATGTCATGAAAGACTTCAAGTAATATCTTTAAAAATAAGCAAATGCACAGCGGAAGATTTCTTTAATACCTGAGAATAAATATGCTTTAAAGCATCAACCAAAAGATTGGTGAGTTCATTAATTTATCATAAACATTCATTATCATCATTTTAATAGACCACAAGATTTTCATTTCTCATAAATATACGTCCCATGCATAGAGACAAAAATAATCATTCATATGAATTGAACACCTGGTAACCGACATTCACAATATGCATATAAGAATATCCCCATCATTCAGGGATCCTCCTTCGGACATGATATAAATTTCGAAGTACTAAAGCATCCGGTACTTTGGATGGGGCTTGTTGGGCCCAATAGATCTATCTTTAGGATTCGAGTTAATTAGGGTGTCTGTTCCCTAATTCTTAGATTACCAGACTTAATAAAAAGGGGCATATTCGATTTCGATAATTCAACCATAGAATGTAGTTTCACGTACTTGTGTCTATTTTGTAAATCATTTATAAAACCTGCATGTATTCTCAGTCTCAAAAATATATATTGCAAAAGCATTTAAAAAGGGAGTAATGAAACTCACCATACAGTATTTCGTAGTAAAAATACATATAACGTCATTGAACAAGTGCAAGGTTGGCTTCGGATTCACGAACCTATATTAATTATATATATTTATATGTTGGTCAATATTTTCTAACAATTTAGGTCAAGTCGTAGTGTATCACAATCCTAATGCTCGAGACTAATATGCAAAAGTCAACAAAAGTCAATTTGACTCAAAATGATTTCTAAAAAATTTATACATGATTATTATATAGTTTAAATATAGTAGTTTTATATTTTTAAATATTTTTAAAAGATTTAATAGAGTAAATAATATAATTCATTTATTAATAAATAAAAATATACTTTTATATATCTTAAGTAGTAAAATTTATAAAGTTCATTTAATATTATAAAAATATTATGATAGATTCTATTAAGGTATTTATATTATATTTATTTGATAAAATAACCTTGATAATAATAATAAGTAAAAGTTGTATTATTTTGTAATAATGATTATTATTATTCTATTAATAAAAATATCAATATTTATATTTATTAAAAAAATATTATGATAAAATGATAATTCTAATTATGATAACTTTAATATTTACGATACTTTTAATAATAATAATAATGATAAAAAAATAAGAACGATAATTTTATCTAATCAATATCTTACAATATTTAATTTCATCATGATACTCATACACATTATTTCTTAATCGATTCATTTAATAGCTTTTAATCGTCTTTTATATCTCGTTCGTGTTAATGATAATAATAGTAATTATAATAATTAGGTGTTACTAATATTAGTTTCTAGTTATAATAATACTAATGGTCATAAATATTACGATAATATTAATGATAATACTAATTATAACTTTAACGATAATAACGATAGTAATAATAATAAAATAACAATTTTTAATGATAATACATTTTATGGATAATGATAATGATAATAATCGTAATAATAATAATAATAATAATAATAATATTAATAATAATAATAATAATATTAATAATAATAATTAGATAAAAATTAGAACGACGATAATAACGACGATAATACTAATCATTTTTAATAATAATACAAAAATTCAAGTTACTATAACTTCTAATCCGTTCATCGAAACCATTCGACATCTAAATGAAAGGTTCTTAATTTTTTGCTAGCTTTCCAATGACATGCATATCTTATACCTTATCTCAACCACATATGTAACTAATTCAGGACTCAACATACCCTATCTAACGACAATATCAAAAATACAAGTATGCATAATCCTATATACTCGAGCACTAGTCAGGGATACACTAATAATATATAAAAGTTAAGTTATGAGTGCTCACGTATCAATATTGAGATTCAATATTGCAAGAAAGGTATGTAGAAGCAACGGAGATGATAAACACTAGTTTGACCTCACGAGCATACCCATGAATAATATCAATCACCTCCATAGTTATAACCCATAATTTCCTTAGCTCTATCCAACTCGAAAACCAATTTTGAAAATAATACGCTCCTAACCTCGTCGTAGTATATTTTTATTTGTATTTCAAAGATAATAATAATAATAATAATATTAATAATAATAATAATAGTAATATGTGTTGTATGTGCGTGTGATGCGTTAGAGAAAAAAAATTATAATACGGAGGATAAGATATGAATGAATAAGTAGTAATTGTGTTTAGGTGTTGTTTTATAGCAAAAAAAAATATATATGAAATATCCATCTATCAATCCCATCGATAAAAAAAATAAAAAAAATATTTTTGTGTCTATGATTTGTCGAGCAAGGACAACAACACACATCCCCACTTGATTTAACCTCACCATCATAAAAAAAATAAAGGTGATGTATGTGTGGATCCAAGGTAGAAAAAAAATAATATAGAATAAAGAATGGATGGTGATGATGATTGAATATGAACATAAAGCAAAACCAACGTACACTTGCATCTTTTTTTTTTCACAAAAAAATATTCAGAACGTTTCGTCTACGTACCTTTCTAACAATATTGAATCTCAATATTGATACGTTCGTGAATCCGAAGCCAACCTTGCACTTGTTCAATGACGTTATATGTATTTTTACTACGAAATATTGTATGGTGAGTTTCATTATCCCCTTTTTATATACATTTTGGGCTGAGAATACATGCAAATTTTTTATTAACTATTTTACAATATTTATATGCGTGAGTTTCATTTACCTTTTTACCCGTTATATTTTTGGGCTGAGAATACATGCGCAATATTTATAAATGATTTACAAAATAGACACAAGTACGTGAAACTACATTCTATGGTTGAATTATCGAAATCGAATATGCCCCTTCTTATTAAGTCTGGTAATCTAAGAATTAGGGAACAGACACCCTAATTGACGTGAATCTTAAAGATAGATCTATTGGGCCTAACAAGCCCCATCCAAAGTACCGGATGCTTTAGTACTTCGAAATTTATATCATGTCCGAAGGAGGATCCCAGAATGATGGGGATATTCTTATATGCATATTGTGAATGTCGGTTACCAGGTGTTCAATCCATATGAATGATTATTTTTGTCTCTATGCATGGGACGTATATTTATGAGAAATGAAAATCTTGTGGTCTATTAAAATGATGATAATGAATGTTTATGATAAATTAATGAACTCACCAACCTTTTGGTTGACGCTTTAAAGCATATTTATTCTCAGGTATTAAAGAAATCTTCCGTTGTGCATTTGCTCATTTTTAAAGATATTACTTGAAGTCTTTCATGGCATATTTCGAAGAACGTTGCATTCGAGTCATTGAGTTCATCAAAGATAATTATTAAGTCAATTTATAGTTGGATAGTGGATATTATTAAATGGTATGCATGCCTGTCAATTTTCAATGTAAAGAAAGTTTGTCTTTTAAAAACGAATGCAATGTTTGTAAAATGTATCATATAGAGGTCAAATGCCTCGCGATGTAATCAACTATTGTGAATCGTTTATAATGTATATGAAGTTGCTAAATATCTCGTTCAGTTGTAAATTTTATCTCCCATCTCCTACTGTCTAACTAAAGTCAACAAAAGAAAACAAATTATGTGTTGTCAGGAGTACAATAATGTATGCATCCGTGAATTGAGATTGAAGGTAATTGATATAACACTGTATGTGATTGATATATACTGTTTTTGTTTCACTCCTTAACCAACCATTTACACTTAATATATAGATGTATAAGTAAATGTTATTTAAAGACATCTCAATATATATGTGTGTACATTCTTTAATCCTCTTGAAAAATATAACCGGTCACCACCTTCAAGCTTGCACCCATTTCGTGAACCACTTCATCACCACAATGATCACCACTTCCACCGGCGGCCACTTTTCTCTCTTTGATTGATCATCGGCCTTCAACCCACCCGTGAGCTCCCAACACACTAAACCGCCACCAATTGCATCAACACCCATGACTACTCTCTCTCCCTCTCTATCTCTCTCTTTCTTTTTCCTTCCTTCTGTAACCACCACCAACATTTTTTTTGTGTTCTTTCTTATTTTTGTCGAACACAAACCCCATCAAACCCACCTCACCACCTTCGTAAATCACCACCGTAAACCATCTTTCCCAACCGCTGTTCAGTATGATAATCCACCGTGTCTCTCTCTCTCTTCCTTTCTCTCTCTAATTCTTCTGTTTTGTCAACACAAACGCAAACCACCTGCACTCTTTTGACAACTACTGCTACGTTATTTATTTCCATCATCCAAACCATCACCTTAACCCTCGCCAAAAACTGCTGTATGAATTGTTCCTATATTTATTAAATAACGAGAAAGGCAAGACCACTTGCAAGATTTTTTTTATGTTCGAAAACTAAAACCCATTCGAATTATATACATGGTCGTGATATTATTATTTTCTACTTGATGGCCAACCAACCACTTTCCAATAACCCCACTTCAATCAATAAACTAATGCAACTTGTGGCTTTTTTTTTTTGCACGCCTACAATTATGTTTTGATCAAACCCATTTAACTCTATTATTTGTGGGTCGAGACATATATTTTTTTTTTGTTTTGTGGGCGGGACTTTCAATTGAACTAGATACTTATTGGGAGTGCTTTGTATAGAGGATGATATAGGGGGACGAATCTACTTGCTGCTAAACCATGCCTTCGGTTTCTCCGGAAATTTCCAACCAAACTTAAACTTAATCTTTATATGATTTCGACACGATAAGCAACGTCTGTAATGTTGAGTCTCAAAAATTCTGAACTGTTTTCATACATGCAATTACCCTGCAACTATTTCCGACAATTCACGAACAACTATTTGTAAATAGGTATGGATATATTTAAATAAATATATATATGATTTGAAATATAATTTATGATGTAATTGTTAGAAAATAATTATGTAAAAAAATAATAATTATTTAAAATATATCTCTATGTATAAATAAAGTTTATTAAAAATAAATATTAAATAATTGTAGTACTCGTTTGATGTTTCGATTGATATTAAGGAAGTTAAATTCAAACTATTGTAATTTTAAAATAAAAGGAAATACGAAAATGAGTTCTATAAATTTTAGGCTCACTAAAATTATATTTAGGAGCTAGTTATTAAATTTCAACACTTTTTATATTATACCCATAAATGGGAGGGACAGTTGATGTAATATTTATTTTTAAATGTATTATTAGTATTATCTTATAAATAATATTATGATTATGATTATTATTATTAATTTAATTATTATTATTGTTAGGATTATTATTACACTTATTAATTATTAATACTAAATAATTATAATAATGAATCAAATATAAACAAATTGATAGATATCAAATCTGTGAATCGTACAATCCATGTTACATCCCATTCAACTTTTACTTATTATATATATATATTTTTTTGTATTTTCCTTCTGATGGATTTGCTTGTCGACTTTAAACACTACAAAACAAACGTTGATCAATCCGTAACATAGCATAAATTCATTCACTGGTATTCAATAAAACCTACTGCCTTTATTCGATCATAAAACAGAAAAATTAAAAAAAAAAGAAAAAGAAAACCCGTTCTCTGTTCTTAATTTTTTTTAGCAAAATTTCAATTTCGAAAGAGTTATTAAAATCCATAAATGCCATCGTGTTAGGAATCAACCATTCGAACTATCTGTAAGTTTTCAGACTCTAATTCGTTCGATTAATTTCAAATTTTGAAGTCAATGTTGTTTTTTTAAAAAAGTCAACAGAATCGTTCTTGAGGAAATTCGAACTCGTTTTGATGATTCAAGTCCAATTGACAACACCACTAGTTTCTATAAACAATTTACAAACTAATTCGTGTTACAACCTTTATCTAAATCGTAACCAATTGCAAAAATCATTTTTTTTTCTTCTTTTCCAAACAACGATGGACAGTAACTTGGTTTTATATATATTTCTTTATTTTATTTTTCGATTGAGTCTAGTGATATTCAATTTAATTTTTTTTTCTTTTTCCATTTCAATTATAGAAACAATATGCGATTGTTGTGATAATAGCTGGTCGATGTATTGTACTGATGAAGAAGAAAAGAGATAGAAAAACAGATATATGGTTTAAGTAGGTTAGAATCTAATTATATTCAGAAAATCCAAACTGGAGGAATGGTTTAGTGGAAGCTGTGTTAACCGAGAGGTCCTAGGTTCAAAACTTAGCCACGACATTTATTTTCTTTTTAGTAATAAAAGGTTCCTGCTGGGCTATGTTCCATTGTGTGATTGGGCCGAGGCCCATCGTAAAATTCCTGTTGGGTGGAAGTCTTATATTGGGCCGAGATGTTTGAACATAAAGATGAAAATAGGGTTGTTAGTTTAAAAAGAAGGAAACCGATTAAAAATAGTTCATATATGATTATATTGTGTATTAAAACAAGAAAGTTAAGATGTAGGAACGGTCTGGGGAGCTTTCTACTGAACGAGAGGTTGTGGGTTCGAACCCGGGCAGTAACAGCTTTTCTTTTTGGAAGCCTATTAATCCTTTTAAGGTTCGTGAATCCGAGGCCAACCCTGCATTGTTCAGTTGTTCAATGTCGTTGTATGTATTTTTACTACAAAATACAGTATTGTGAGTTTCATTAATCCCTTTTTAAATGCTTTTGCAATATATATTTTTGGGACTGAGAATACATGCGCTGCTTTTATAAATGCTTTACGAAATAGACACAAGTAATCGAAACTACATTCTATGGTTGGATTATCTAATCGAATATGCCCTTTTTATTAAAGTCTGGTAATCTAAGAATTAGGGAACAGACACCCTAATTGACGCGAATCCTAAAGATAGATCTATCGGGCCCAACAAGCCCCATCCAAAGTACCGGATGCTTTAGTACTTCGAAATTTATATCATGTCCGAAGGAGGATCCCGGAATGATGGGGATATTCTTATATGCATATTGTTAATGTCGGTTACCAGGTGTTCAATCCATATGAATGATATTTTTGTCTCTATGTATGGGACGTATGTTTATGAGAATTGGAAATATGAACTCTTGTGGTCTATTAAAATTATGAAATGATTATTTATGCTAAACTAATGAACTCACCAACCTTTTGGTTGACACTTGAAAGCATGTTTGTTCTCAGGTACGAAAGAAATCTTCCGCTGTGCATTTGATCATTTTAAAGATATTACTTGGAGTCATTCATGACATATTTCAAAAGACGTTGCATTCGAGTCGTTGAGTTTATCAAGATCATTATTAAGTCAATTATAGTTGGATATATTATGAAATGGTATGCATGTCTGTCAACTTCAGATGTAATGAAAGATTGTCTTTTCAAAACGAATGCAATGTTTGTAAAATGTATCATATAGAGGTCAAGTACCTCGCGATACCAACTGAAATGTCCCATTCTTATTGATTAAAAACGTTCCATATTAATTGATTTCGTTGCGAGGTTTTGACCTCTATATGAGACGTTTTTCAAAGACTGCATTCATTTTTAAAACAAACCATAACCTTTATTTCATAAATAAAGGTTTAAAAAGCTTTACGTAGATTATCAAATAATGATAATCTAAAATATCCTGTTTACATACGACTATTACATAATAGTTTACAATACAAATATGTTACATCGAAATCAGTTTCTTGAATGCAGTTTTTACACAATATCATACAAACATGGACTCCAAATCTTATCCTTATTTTAGTATGCAACAGCGAAAGCTCTTAGTATTCACCTGAGAATAAACATGCTTTAAACGTCAACAAAAATGTTGGTGAGTTATAGGTTTAACCTATATATATCAAATCGTAACAATAGACCACAAGATTTCATATTTCAATACACATCCCATACATAGAGATAAAAATCATTCATATGGTGAACACCTGGTAACCGACATTAACAAGATGCATATATAAGAATATCCCCATCATTCCGAGACACCCTTCGAATATGATAGTTGTGGATCCTAATGTTATATAGGTAAAGAGGAAGCATCCGGAACGAGTCGTCAGCACTGCCACGAAGCATCTGTAATGTATGACATTTGGCCCTCCATGCTTGATTATAAGATATGCTGACACCGAACCAGTGTCCTATATCCGTACGTATATCATTTGCTTTATATTCTCGGTTCGCAGACTTGAACGAATCCACAAGCATACTACCCAACACCTTTTTAGTGGCATGTTTATTGTTTCCCATAATTACTGTGCATGAGCATGTGTGTACGTCATGCAATTTCTTTACCATAAAGTTTTCAGTGTTTCGTATTTTGTAAGCACTAATTTTCCATTCACAGTTTGGCAACACACAATTAGCGGTGTATCGAGATTTGTCTGACTTTACAGGCTTAATTTGGAAGTTTTCTTCAAGACATTTTGTAAATAGAGTGTTTATGAACTCGGCCTTGTTCAAAAAAGTTTGACAAACTTTAATTAAATCTGATACCCTATACGTGGTTGGTGTTTGTGTCGTAAATTCAGGCTCTTGCTCTTGCTGACTCAATAGAGGTGGCATATTCCAAAATAAATCTTGCTTTTCTTCTTCATATTGATCTTCTTCGTCTTCGTCTCCGTCTTTTTCTCCATCTGAATCACTAGATGCGACAACAGATATCTCAAAGGGGTGGTCTCCTTCTTTTATTTTACATACGTTTTCAACACCGTAGTTAAACATATCAAACTCTTCAGTGTTTGGAGGTGGCATTTCAGGCTCTTCCACATCTAAATTGTTATTATGAAGGTTTGGTTCATTGACTTGTGTTGGGTGAGTTTCTGGGTTTGGTTGTGGTTGGAGTGTTTCTTGGTTTCGTTGTGGTTGGTGTGTTTCTTGGTTTCGTTATTGTAGGTGTGTTTCTGGGTTTCGTTGTGGTAGATTCATTCGTACTTTCTCAACAACATAAATATCAATCGGAGCATTTACAATTGCATATTGTAAAAACTCTTGAAAGTCTTCATAATCATCCGTAATATCAAAAACATGGTTATTATAAATGTATCTCATTGAAACAGGTGAATTGGGTGGCATTTGTATTTTTTTAAGAACATTTTTTAATAATATTCTCCGATTCATTGGTTTTATAGGTGCAACGGGTAGTTTTAGACGAATTCTAAAACAATCTAGGGGTACATACGTGGGAATATTGTTAATATACTCAAAAGAACCCCCACAACATATATGAACAACAAATTTATCTTCATTAACATAATTCATAAATACTTACGTTATTGTAAAAATGCTTTAAAATGTACCTTAAGTTGCCAATAATCACTGAAATTCTTAGGGAAACAGTTGTTATGAAATGATGAATTACAAGTTCCAGGGTCATTCTTTATATAGGATCAAAATTTTATCCATAAAAATCTAGAAAATCTGATGAAATCTTATCCTGAAAATCGTATCCTGATAAGATAAGGACGCAAGGACGCAAAGACGCAAGGCTACTTGCGTCCTTGTGTGTGTTTGTATGCAAGGTACCTTGCGCCTTGCGAGGGCATTTTGCCAATTTTTTTTTTTTGGGCTCTGGTGCAAGGGGTCAAAAATATTTGGGCATTTTGGTGATAATTCCATTATGAAATGGTATGCATGCCGTCAACTTTCGATGTAATGAAAGTTTGTCTTTTTAAAAACGAATGCAATGTTTGTAAAATGTATCATATAGAGGTCAAATACCTCGCGATGTAACCAAATGTAATGTATTCGTCCAGATGGATTAAGACGGGTCTTTACAAAATTGCCGGGTCTTCCACCTCATCGACCGATATAATTCCAAATCGATCTTATCCCGGGAGCCGCACCCATAGCACGTGCACCGTATAGACTTGCTCCATCCGAAATGCAAGAATTTGCAAAGTCAAATTCAAGAACTACTTGACCGTGGTTTTATCCAACCTAGCCATTCACTATGGGGTGCTCCGATTTTATTCGTTAAGAAGAAAGATGGATCCCTACGAACGTGCATCGATTATCGTGAACTAAACAAATTGACGGTTAAGAACCGATATCCTCTTCCACGCATCGATGACCTCTTTGATCAAATACAAGGATCTTGTGTGATGCCCCGTACAAAACCATCGTGTACGAATCATCAATAACAGGATCATTACAAGGTTAAGTACTATATGCGTTTTCAAAAAGAGTTTGCATTCAATAATAATGTGATGTCTAAACCAACATCGAATGTTTTACAATCCAAAAGCATGCTTTACTAAGTAGAAGAAAATAATAAGTGTATGTGACCACAATGGTCGTTACAAGTCATAATTCAAAAGTACAAAAGTTTGAATGCAAGGTAAAGTAGTTCATGCGATAACAACTCTAAGCAGCAGGTGTCTACAACACGACTAGTACACAGCGGAAGCTAACCTCAAGAACCTGAGAAAAACATGCTTAAAAACGTCAACACAAAGGTTGGTGAGCTATAGTTTAAGTATAACAGTAATGTAAGTAGGCCACGAGATTTCAGTGCTACAACGAGCGTTTCGAAAGTATGTAAAAGTATATGCTAACCGTGGGCACTCGGTAACTAACTTAACGTTTATACCCCCTGAAAGTATACTTGGCAGGTGCGTATGTCTACGAAGTATTAAACACTCATTAAATGCTAGCGCGACTAGCCCGAGTGGGGATGTCAAACCCTATGGATCCATATCTAAGATTCGCGTTCACCGGTTCAAAAACCAATGACTAAACGTTACCGAGCTAAAGGGAATGTTTATGTCGTTGTATAACCCACACATATATAAAGTTTAAGTACTCGTGCCTAGTATGTAAAACATAAAATCCGCATGTATTCTCAGTTCCTAAAATAAGTTAAAGTAAAAAGGGAATGCTATAACTCACAATGATAATGTAGTCGTAAAGTCGGTTCGGAAAAGGTGTGCAAGTAATCGGTCCGAAGGTCCTCAACCTAAGGCAAATAGTACTAAGTCAGTAAATCGTCTTAATAAGTTTAAAATTATGTAATTAAGGTCTTAAGGGTCATCATCATTCATCATTTAACAAAAGATGTAAAGTAAGTTTCGTTCATGAAAGTAGTTTAAAACAAAGGCTGACTTCAGTCAGTCACCACGGCCTCTTCTCTTATTGAATTAAGGTGAGACCAGTGGTCATGGCTCCGTCTATGAGTCCCTTAAGTGTGGTAAAAATTCCAGAAGCAAACTCGTCTTCGTTTGACCGTGACGACGGTCTAAGTGCGAGTAGGTCAGAAATTTCTGCACAACGTTAAAGGACATAGTGACGATCGGAGGGCCATAAATCCTAAACCGTAACTCGGATTAAGACGAGTCCTATATGAAAAGTTATCTACTAGAAAAGTTCTATCTATAAATCAAGGTTAGAACAGCCCAGGTCTATTGGTCTGTTACAGAAACATCAGATCAGTAGCTTTTGGACAGAAACAGTAAGTTTAAAAGGGTTCCGGTGGTCTTGGTGCTTGATGTTCATCATGGTTCTCATCTTTGATGCATATAGCTTCAAGTGTACAACTCATTGATGTATCTACATCATCCTAACCAAGTCTTGACCATCATAACCCTAGTGCAAGTCTAAGACATGAAGCACAACTCACTTAAGAGTTGCATGTAGTTTGATGAACCAAAGTTACATCAAAGTCTTAGGTTTGACACTTACATGAACTATAAGACTAATAATAAGTTACAAACTTGAAAATGAACTTATGAAATCAAGATCTTAAAATGTAGAACATAGTTCTTAGTTAGATCTTGAAGATCCAAGACTCAAAAGTCTAGATCAAGCATAAGTATACAAAGTTATAATTAAAAAGTTTCCTTTATATGTTCTTGAACTTTAAAGTTAACCTTAAGTTCAAGATTAATGAGATCAAAGTTAACTTGTAACATTTGACCAACAAGAACATAAATTATGAAATTAAAGTGCAAGAATGAAGTAGTAAACTAAGTAAACAAGCAAATTATTCACGGTTGTTCATACTTTAAAGATTCAAACCAAAGTTTGATCTTTAGAAAGTAAACTTTAAAGTTTACTTCATGAACTTCAAGTATGTCTTTCAACCATGAACTTTATAATCTTTTGAAGCAAATAAGGTAGAACATAACTAGAAAGATTATGTTCTTGTTGTTCTTGTTATAACAAGATAAAAATGAAGAATAAACTAGGTAGTTTGATTCTTGAAAAATAAGTAAGTAAGTAAATAAACAACTACTAGTAATCAACATAAGTAACAAAAGATTTAAACAACAAAGAATGATGATGATGAAGAGTGCTAGAAATCGGTTTTACAAGAAGGAAAGAAAGGAAGAAACTTCAAGTTTACTTACAAGAACTTAGAGAGAAAAAGTGAGAAAGAAAGTTGCAAGTTTGTGTGTGTTTGTGTTTGAATGAGAGAAGCAAGTGAACAAGTAATGTAAAAAGATTTTGAATCCCCTCTAACCCTTTGAAGGGTCACGGTTCTGCAGCAAAAAAAAGGGGGGTGGCTAAGTTTAATGGTTATTAGCATGTAAAGTTCATAAAGGTGGTTAATGGGTGGAGTTACATGGGGATCACATGCAAACTAGATTCCTATTGTATGAAACTAACTAGTTACAATTTAAGGTGACACTTACATGATCTTAGTGGACTAACCAAGTTCATTAATAATGTAGGGTGGGCTTAGAAGCCCAACATCAAGAGTCCATTACACTAATAAAGCCCAAGTTCACTTAAAAGCCCAAGTATGTATGTAATTAACAAGTTAATCCGATTAAAAGCCCAAGTAACTAACTAATAACCTTAGTTAATTAAAATGATTAATAAAACTAATCATGAATGCAAATAATATCTTAAAATTATGAAGTAATAACTCATTTCCTCTAAAGAATTTATATGTATATCTTATATATATAAATTTTAAAACCATCGTAAATCTTTTCGTACTAAGCAATTCTTTATGAATTGAAAAAGGGTAAATTTTACTCGGTTAAATTCATATTATTAATATGCTATGATGTACATCCTTCATTAACAACTTAACCTTCGTTAACTACAATCTCTGTTTCAACATAATGAATTCCATTTCATAATAAACCAAGTGTATTATTCAATTACATAATTGATTTTACATTTTCATTTTCGATGTACTCGAAACTTTCCAGAAAACATCATCTGTGCCTTGTAAGGTTCACAAAGATTCCACAAGCATCAACATCCTTCACCGAGAAATAAGAATAAATAATGGAGTATCGATTACATTAGCGAAATACTCCGCAAAGATTATGTAATCTTTAATGTTTTAGAGATTAATCATTTCTAAGTCAAGTCGAAAATCAAATGAGCTTAATATGATATTAACTCATTAAATCTGTATTAGATTTGAAAAAAAAAATATACATACATATATTTTCATAAAGACGGTAAAAAAAAATTCTTTTGTACAAAGTATTAATTGTGAAATCTTTAACGGGTAGGTACTACTCGAGAAATATTTAAGTTCACAATTAATATGTTACACTGTACATTCTTCAATTTTGATTCAAAAATCATTAACTATACTCACTATCTTCACAATGATACACAATCATTTCATACAAATTCAATCACATATTCTGATATCGACGGATCAGAATCCAAGCCATAACTTTGAATCGGTGACATCATTCTTAGATCTTTACATCTTTCAAAGCTATACTTTGACTTCAAAACTATGCAAGATCCTTTAGCATTGTTTTTACCGAAAATAACCTTGCAATTCCTTTTCAAAGTATCCAGTATTATCAACCATTCAACCAGTCAACGACGACCTTTCAGACTTGTAATTTTGGCATATACGTTTTCGTTACTGGGGAACCTTTTATGTTCCACCACATTAGCAGTAAATTTATCAACAACTTCATTGATCCTTGACCTTCCGAAAAATCCTTATACTCATTGAAACTCTATCATGTACTCATCCACATCTTGTAACGGTAATTGCCATACCAACTACCGGGAATTAGCAATCAGTATTTTGAATCTCGCAGCATTTTCTATGACAACAGTTATATAAAGATAACATCTATCTTCTAGAGTTAAATACTTCGAATGTGAAGTTTTTGAAAAACACCCCAAACTGTGAAACTAGTCCTCCGAATTTTGGAAAAATGCTGATGAAGCAGCAAAAACTGTAAACGACGTTAACAGTCAAAAGTTTGATGATAAAGAATGGTATATTGGTAAAGCTGAGAAAAAGAGAAGGTTTAGAACTGGAAAATGGATTTAACAGACCGTGAAGGAGACAAAGGATAAATACAAGGACCAAACTCTATATTCAAAGAATCCAAATGATTCGGTGTCTGCTGAAGTCATTAACGAATACCTTGCTCCTGACTCTAAACCTTCACAGACAAATCTACTTCACCATCCGTTAATATTAGAAATTCTAAGATATTATCGTATCCTTCATTATAAATACCCTCGATATTTCTGAAGATATTTTCATAACTATTCTTATCTGAAATCATTCATCTCTTCGCGCTATCTGTATTACATTATAAAAGAAACTATTTTAGTTTCTAAATTCTGAAACCTTCAAGTTTAAAATATGAATGTTTTGAAGTAGTGTTGGGAACTGAAGCATGAATTAGTATAATATAATGACACTTGATCAACGTGATTATATTACAGTAAGTCATGCTGAGTTTCTAATGGAACGTGATAAAGGTTCACAGATCCCACCCTCATCATGAACCATGCTACATAACTCTTTCATTCTATATAATCTCTAAATATATCAAGAAAATATATTTCTTGATGATTCGGTCTTTTCCGGATATTCTGGTAATTTGATAAATCAAGATCGTGCCATTACAATTCCCTTCTTAGAACATTAACTATGTTCATTTCAAAATCCATACCTACAAATTCTGGACCATTATTCGCTTGACTTAAAGTCGGGAAGAGAAAATGAAAGCATGAAGCTCCGAAATATAATGGAAAATATAAAGCCCTATAACAACCCCGAAATTACAAACCGTGTATATCAATGCATATAGCAATATAAAGACACGGGAGAATGAAAAACACTATAACCCCAAGGTAATGGTAGAAGAAAATAACTTCCTCTGGTGGTAGATGAAAAAGAAGAATGACAGATATGAAAGTTAGGAGTATATCAAGAATCAGAACTGGATGAAGCATTTCACAATCTTTTGGAAGTATGAAATGAAGAAGAAGAAGATGTAGGAGTGGTGAAAATAATGAAACGGAAGTGTTTAATTTATAGCAAAATATCAGACATAGCAATCGAGGCAGATTACGCATTTAATCAAAGAAAATCCTAATTTCCGCAAATTTTGAAGAATCAAATCTTATTTAGATAATGAAGATTTTCTATTCCTTAAATTCCGGAAATCAATCGTTACTACGTCAACAGTTAAGGCGAATCTCTATTCCTTCAATTCACTATTTTACGATAACTTCTCTCATATGCTTCGAATAATTGGATTGTTTTATCCATATTATTCAACGGTAATAAAAATTCTATTTATCAACTCATATTCGTCATGAAAACATTTTTATTGTTAGCCATGACGACCTCACTCAAATTTCGGGACGAAATTTCTTTAACTGGGAGGTACTGTGATGACCCGAAAATTTCTGACCAAATTTAAACTTAATCTTTAACGTTTCCGACACGATAAGCAAAGTCTATGAAGTTGAATCTCAAAATTTTTGAACTACTTTCATATATTCAAATACCTTTCGGTTGTTCTTGACAATTCGCGAACAATTATATGTATATAGATACATATATATATACTATAATTTGAAAACGTAACAATGTATTAATTGTTTGATACCTTACATTAAACTTATTGGTTTAAATATTTATTTGAATATATATGATAAGTTGGAATATTAATTTTATGAATAACTTGCGACGTATATTTAAAACGTGTTTATGAATGTTGAAAATATATATTAACTTGGTCATAAAACAATTTGTTATTATATATATATTAACAAATAGCGAGACAATAATTTATAGAAGTAAATGACCAAAACACTCGAAAGTTTAAGATACACTTTGAATGATATAGTTTATTGATAATTTAAGACTATATTTTGACAAAGGTACGAGTCACAAAACGTAAATTGCGAGTTTTCTAAGCGTACGAAAATGCGTTCGAGAAACCGGAACCGGGACATAAGTCGAGTGACAACGTACGAGTCATCAGAACGAAAATTACAAGTCAACTATGCACATGAATTTAATATAATATATAATTAATTATTTAAATTATATATATTATATATATTATATAATAATATGTCGACAAACAAGAAAACAAAAACATTTTGAGCTGTGACGATTGCTCCAAATCCATATGGACGAACACGTCATTCATCGATTTCATTGCGAGGTATTTGACCTCTATATGATACGTTTTGTAAACATTGCATTCTTTTGAAAAGGCACACCATCAATGAATATTTAAATCAAAGGTTTTCGACATCTGATGATTTCTACATATAGACAATCACCTTAAATAATAGTTTACAATAGTACTTCCGTTGACAATGCAGTCAAAATAAGATACATGGTGATGATTTTGTGAATGCAACATTTTCTTGAATAAAGCATGCAAGACTCCATGCACATAGCTTGTATAACATGTAAGCAAACAGCGGAAGACTTCTAGGAAACCTGAGAATAAACATGCTAACAAGTGTCAACACAAAGGTTGGTGAGTTCATAGTTTTAGTGTTTCGCATAATCTGTATATAAAAGTGGATCACAAGATTTCAGTTGTTTCATCCAGAAACGTTTATCAATAGATTCTACATAACAGAGCACCCTGGTAACTAAGCTTTAACGTTATAATGATAAATACCCCATTCGTTTTAATACACGCAAACCAACGTGTCCTAAACTCAAATAACACACGTCCGTTAAAAGGCTAGCGCTCTAGCTCGGACGGGGATGTCAAGCCCTATGGATCCATATACTGTTATTCGCGCCCACCAGTCCATATCCTATGTACTGGCAGCTACTAGTTACCAAAGCTAAGGGATTTTCGGTTCAAACTCAGTGTAGAATTTAGTATGTATTTGTATCTATTGCGTTTTAAAATAAATTGCATGTATTCTCAGCCCAAAAATATAGATTGCAAAAGCAATTAAAAAAGGGAGCAAATGAAACTCACGCATATAAATCTAGTATTTTCAGTATTTATAAACAGTCGCATGTATTCTTGATGTCGTAGGGGTGTATACGAAATAGTATTATTTTTGTTACGAAATACTATTAAATATGCTACAATTTTACACAAGTTATTTATTTATTTATCGAGTGGATATACTTAAACCTTGCTACAACACTTATAGGCAGTGTACCTAATCGTAGAGTAGTGTAGTTTTTAGTAAGTCCGGTTCGTTCCACAGGGAGCTAGTGAAGTTTAACGCTATATTTTTACACCTAATATTTGTAAAAATACAAAAATATATATATGTACTAGTAGTATTATTATTATTAAAGGGGGGTTTTTACCGTTTAATGACCGGTTTGTCGATTTTTAAGACTTAAGTCACAATTAAAACCTAATGTAAAATATAAAAATAACTTAATTTAAAGAGTAAAGTAAATAACAATAAATAAAGTGCGATAAATTAAATGACAGCAAATAAAAGTGTGATAATTAGAAGTGCAATTAAATATGAAAATAAAGGAATTATGCTTATTTAAACTTCCGTAATCATGATGTTTGGTGTGTTAATTTTAGTTTTAGTTCGATGGGTAATTGTCCTTTGTCCTGGATTATTTAATATGTCCATCTGGTTTTTGTCCATAATGGTCCATCAGTCATAAAAAATAAAGTGCGAGTGTCCTCGTTAAATTATCCTTATACCCGAAGTTAAATATTCCAACTAATTGGGGATTTAAACTGTAACAAGATTTTAATACTTTGTTTAATAATTACACCAGGATGTCGACTGAGTGTAACCCAAGGTTTTAATATTTTGTTATCAATTATACCAAGTGTCCTTTTGTACATAATTTCACCCCTGTTTTAATTATTCTAGTGGCTATTAATCTATTCCCGTGTCCGGTTAAATGAACGATTATTCGTACATATAAATACCCCGCCCATCGTGTCCGATCGAGTGTATATGGTAATTTATAGGGACTCCCAATTGTAAATCTTTATATTAACATTAACAAACTATCATTTAGTTAAACAAATATAAAGCCCATTAATAGCCCATAGTCTAATTTCCACAAGTGTCATTCTTTTGTCCAAACCCCAATTATGGTACAAAGCCCAATTACCCAATTTTAGTAATTAGCCCAACATCATGATTACTTCGGATTAAATAAGCATAATAATAACTTAGCTACGAGACATTAATGTAAAAAGGTTGAACATAACTTACAATGATTAAAAATAGCGTAGCGTTACACGGACAGAATTTCGACTTATACACTCAAAACATTCTCTATCATAATCTTATTATTATTATAATTTAAGATTAAAATTAAAATTATTATTATAATATTTATATTAATATTACGATAGAGAAAGATATAAGAAAAGAAAAAGATGTAAAAGGTGTAGTTCCAATTCATCGAATTACATGCCTTTTATAGGCAAAATATAAATTTGAATTTTCATTTATGACCCCTGAACTATGCTCAATTAACAACTTTTTATTATTTAATATTATTCTTATTATGAATTATTTAAATATTATATTATATTATTGTGCATAGTTGACTTGTACTTTCAGCTCCGTTGCGTCGAGCGTTGAAAGTTGGTTCATGTCTCGGTTCCGGATTTTCGAACGTCCTTGCGTACTATTTTATATCGTGTACTTTGCGTTTTGTAACTTGTACTCTTGTCATTTTTAGACGTTCCTCATCAATAATTTGAACCTTTTTGATTGTATCTTGTACTTTTTAGCTTTTTGGACCTTTCCGTCTTCAATTCGTCGAATCTGCCTTTTGTCTTCACCTTTTATTATTTAAACGAATATCACTTGTAAATAGAACAATTGCAACTAAAATCTTGTTTTTCTTGAGGAATAATGCTATGAAATATGTGTTCATTTTTAGCATTATCAATATTCCCACACTTAAGCGTTGCTTGTCCTCAAGCAATATAGTTTTGAAAAATACTTGAATCACTTCTTTATTCTTCACACTTTGTACATCAGTGACTTCAATACGGCGGTATGAACAATGGTAGTAACAATGTGGTTAAAGGTGGGTGTGTCTTTTATAGTTGCCTCGGGTTTAGGTCAACGACACTGGCAATCAAATAGCCGATTTACTTTCGGTTTCCAAAGCAAAGTGCACATTTGAAAGGCGGTTTACAGTCCCACATGACTATAAAAATTTAGATCCTTCAAAGAAATTGGATCTTTATGAAAACATTTGATCTTTTGAAAATTCATGCTAGATTTTACCCTAGACAAGTTTTCTGATTTGATCCATCATCGGTGTTGCAAAATATATTTGTGGATCAATATTTTGGCTAAAACTTTTAGGTTCGTGTAATCCACTGCTATCCCGGTATCGAATAGCACACATCCAGTTTACTTGTTCCGTATATTACCTTTCGGTAAACTACCTTCCGGTTGTAAAGGAAAGCGATGAATAAGAAACTGTTAAGGCAATGTCCCGTGACATGCAGATGATTATGGTCTTATTAACGTGTCGGATGCTAGTACTATCCTTGGTAGGAGCAATAGTAAAGATCATCCTATAATTTTTCGGTCTGGCACAAGGTCCTGTCTCCGACCATGCTATGCAACCACCGTTCTTACGGTTGACACCCGATTTGGTTCAGGTGACCTAATAAATTCCAGGTGAATTCCTAGGATTTTACGTTCAATGGTAATGAACGCATTGAAAATGGGTTTTCAGAAAACAAATCGGTTTATAATTTTGATCAAAATATTTTCTCGTTCAAGCTCGAGTTTAGATATCATCGAATTCCATGAGTTTAAATTCTCAATCTTTAAGGTCAATCTTAAGGATTGAGAAATATCTGGCTTAAAAGCTGATTTTTAATCTTTAAGGAGATTATCCTTTCTGGGGATCTGATTCATTATTCTTATCCAGCTAATTTGCATGGTGCCCCCCATTGTACGAGATAAATCCTTCTCATGGTTAGGATAAATCTGACCACTTGGCGACCCTGTTTAATGCTGAGGTCCGTGGATTTCCTGCTGATTTTAGTGATGACTTTTCTAGATTTTTCGTCAACCTACAGCTGGTCTGGACGACAACTTCATGACCTAAATCAAGAAGCGCGTGTCTTTTTCGGAAGACTTTACTTCCTTTTAATGATAGAATTGATTCATCGTGTAGATCTATCTCTTCTTTTCTTTCATCGGATAAAACAGTTGATTATCGTTCCAAAACAAAAGTATTTTCAAAAATTTGTACAAAAATATGTGATATATGTTTTGAATAGTTTGGTAAAGTTTTCCCACACTTGGCTTTTATTTATGTTTTTCTTTGCCTTTTTCTCCTCTATTCCATTCTTAAATGAATTCTAACATTTTGGTTGTTTCTCAATTTATGTCCTTTCCGAGGTAACGATAATTTCGGCTCAATGACCTAGTTTTCATCGTTCATAAATATGTATAAACATGATTTTGAATTCATTTTGTTGAAAATTTTGAAAAATTTACTAGAAGTGGGTAGTCAGTATATAAGACTAGGGCTGTTCCTTGTTATCGGAGAGCACTAGATTCTAATACAACTACTGCATTACTAATATTTTTAATGGTAACCAAGTGTTTAAAATAAAAATTTTTAAAATCCGAAAGAATTTAACCCTTCCCACACTTAAGATCTTGCAATGCCCTCATTTGCAAGAAATCAGTAACAATTTAAATTATTGAGCGTGATAAGCGTAGAAAAGTGATTAAATTTTACCAAAGTTTCAAACATATTGTTGTTTGTTTGTTGAATGATAAATGGTGCACGTCATTTGTTTATTCCGTCTTGTTTGTTATTTCACACATATTTTGCATCTTGTCGTCAAAATTACTTGCTTTTGCTGAACTTAATGCCAGTCTTTGAAAACGCGTTGTTTTACCATGTCTTGTAAGATAAACTACAAACAAATATATACATACTATTTTTTTTATTTATAAAACCTTTAACTTATAAAACAAATATTAATTAATTTTAAAAATTTGTTTCTTTTAAGAATGAGGGCGTTTCGGAACGATGCCCTAGTCCGTCCCTCGACAAAATTTTAAAATTTGTCATTTTCAAGCAATTGTTTTAAAAGCTTAGATTTTTGGATTTTTTAATTTTTTTGGCATACTTTAATTCAATAAGATTAAAAATAATGATAATAAAAGTTCTCGTCCCTCCCTCGGGTAAAGCAATTTCGGTTCAATGACCTAGTCTTCAACTTACGACGAATTTTAAAAATCATATTTTTAACTTAATGAGATAAAGTAAATTTTTGTTTTTAAATTCACACAACTTAAATATAAAATTCAAAATTAATATTAAAAATTCACACCAAACTTAAAAATTTGAAATGCATAAAATTAAAAATTTATATTTTAAAAATTAAAAATTCACACCAAACTTAATTTTAAAAATTCATATTATAAATTCACACCAAACTTATATTAATTTTTCAAATATTTACAATTTTAAAAATATTGTTTTTACAAAGTTTACAATATTAATTTAAGATTTAAATATTAATTTTAAAAACATGGTAAAAATAAAATTAAAAATCTTTTTGGCTTTTTATCCCACTTTAATCAATCAAATATTATCAAAAATATGCGCCCCTCTTTTCGGTAAAGTAATTTCGGTTCCAAGACCTAATTTAACTCATGACGAATTTTTGAAATATTTTGGGTTGATTGATTAAAGATATTTATACCTTAAGAATAAACGTTAAATTTCGCAGTGATGTAATAAATTTTTGAATGATATCAATAATTTCGGTCGCCAAACCTAATTTTATTCAATACCAATTTAATACTTTTTAGCGAACAAATTAGCGTTTATTATCAAAAGGTTAAAAATAAAAATAAAAACTGTACAGACATACCTGTGAAATAGATTTCTTAGTTATATGATCTATCTCATTCATAAGATAGTCGGTTTAATTGGTTTTCCATGGCTACATAGGCGTAACCTCGAGCATTCAGTGTCTTTTCTTCTAAACATATGAACGGTCCGTCTCTGCATAAAGTAACAAATTCGGTATTTGAATAGGTTTGATTATTTGAACATTTACCTCCATGTGACCATTTTCCGCATTTGTGACATCTTTCTAGGTGTCGTGCTCTTCTTTTCGCTGCGGATTTTGATTTTCCTTTACCAAATTGTAATTTATTATCTTCACATCTGGATTCTTTTCTAACTCCGTCCATTCTTTCTCTGATTACTGATACTAATTCACTTGGTAGTATGTCATTATTACGTTTAGTGATCAAAGCGTGTAGCATTAGACCATGGTTTAGTTCACAGGCAGTCTTCATTTTGTAAAAACCTAAAAAAAAAAAAAATTCAGAATGGGGGGAGAAGACTAGTTCTTTAGGGTCTGCTAGGGAAAGACCATTCGGGTTCCATTTTCGAGAACTACACGAAAACAGACAATCTAACTCTAACAGAAATACATATTATCCTTTAAAGACTTGATTCTCCCCACACTTAGTTAGCTGCGGTGTCGAAATTGTGATTAACTTCGTTGTCGACTTCCATCGGACCATGTATGTAATGTTTAAATCTGTGACCATTAACTTTAAATTCAATCCCATTTGAATTTATTAGTTCTATCGTTCCGTATGGGAAAACTCTTTTGACTATGAATGGTCCAGACCATCTTGATTTCAATTTTCCAGGAAATAGCTTGAATCGTGAATTGAAAAGAAGAACTCTGTCTCCTTCTTTAAATTCTTTTGAACTTCTGATTCTTTTATCATGCCATTTCTTCGTTCTTTCTTTATAGATTAACGAATTTTTGTATGCTTCATGTCTTAATTCTTCTAATTCGTTTAGTTGACTTAATCGTAGACGTCCAGCTTCATGTAAATCAAGATTACATGATTTCAAAGCCCAAAATGCTTTGTGTTCAATTTCTACTGGAAGATGACATGCTTTTCCATAAACAAGTCTAAAAGGTGTGGTTCCAATTGGAGTTTTGTAGGCTATTCTAAAAGCCCAGAGTGCATCCTCCAATTTCATGGACCATTCCTTCGGATTTGATCCTACAGTTTTCTCTAGAATTCTTTTTAATGCTCGGTTAGTATTTTCAACTTGTCCACTTGTTTGTGGATGATAAGCGGTTGAGATTTTATGAGTTACTCCATAACGTTTGAGAACTTTCTCAAGTTGATTATTACAAAAATGAGTTCCCCGATCACTTATTAAAGCTTTCGGTGCTCCAAACCTTGCAAAAAGACGTTTTAAGAAGTTGACTACAACTCGTGCATCGTTAGTTGGGAGAGCTTGTGCTTCCGCCCATTTAGATACATAATCAATGGCTACGAGTATATATAGATTATTATGAGATTTTGGAAATGGACCCATAAAGTCAATACCCCAAATGTCAAATACTTCACATACTTGGATGACATTTTGTGGCATTTCATCACGTTGACTTATTTTTTCGGCCCTTTGACAAGCATCACAGGATTTGCAAAGAAGGTGTGCGTCTTTGTAAATTGTAGGCCAATAGAATCCAGCTTCATAAACTTTTCTTGCTGTTAGTTGAGGCCCATAATGCCCTCCTGTTGGTCCTGTGTGACAATGGTTTAATATTTTACTAGCTTCATCTCCAAATACACATCGGCGTATTATTCCATCGGGACAACTTTTAAACAGATGTGGATCTTCCCAAAAATAGTGTTTTATATCACTGAAGAATTTCTTTCGTCTTTTGTACGATAATCCTTTTTCAAGGAATCCACAAACTAAGTAGTTTGCATAGTCTGCAAACCATGGGATTTCTTTATAATCTATCTTCAATAGATATTCATCAGGAAAGTTGTCTTGTATGGCTGATTCATTTAGAACTTCTAATTCGGGATTTTCAAGACGAGAAAGATGATCAGCGGCGAGATTTTCTGCTCCTCTTTTATCTCGGATTTCAATATCAAACTCTTGTAAGAGTAAGATCCAACGGATTAATCTTGGTTTAGCATCTTGTTTTGAAAATAGGTATCTAAGAGCAGAATGGTCGGTATAGACCACTGTTTTTGCTAGAACGAGATATGATCGAAATTTGTCAAAAGCAAAGACAATAGCAAGGAGTTCTTTTTCAGTAGTTGTATAGTTCGTTTGTGCTCCTTGTAACGTCTTACTAGCATAATATATAGGTTGAAATCGTTTTTCAATCCTTTGTCCTAAAACGGCTCCCATTGCAAAATCACTTGCATCGCACATTAGTTCAAATGGTAGATTCCAATTTGGTGTTATCATGATCGGCGCATTAGTGAGTTTTTCTTTAAGAATATTAAAAGATTTGATACACTCATCTGAAAAGATGAATGGAGCATCCTTTTCTAGGAGTTTATTCATAGGAGTGGCAATTTTAGAAAAATCTTTTATGAAACGTCGGTAAAAACCGGCATGCCCTAGAAAACTCCTAATTCCTCTAACATTGGTGGGATGTGGAAGTTTAGCAATTACATCTACTTTAGCTCTATCCACTTCAATTCCTTCTTTTGAAATTTTATGTCCAAGAACGATGCCTTCTTTAACCATGAAATGGCATTTCTCCCAATTAAGTACTAGATTTGATTGTTCACATCTAAGAAGCATTCGTTCCAGATTAACTAGACATGATTCAAATGTATCACCGAAGACTGAAAAGTCATCCATGAAAACTTCCATGCATTCTTCTATCATGTCGTGAAAAATCGCCATCATACACCTTTGGAAGGTTGCAGGGGCATTGCAAAGTCCAAATGGCATGCGTTTGTAAGCAAAAGTACCATAAGGGCACGTGAATGTGGTTTTCTCTTGATCTTCGGGTGCTATTGGAATTTGAAAATATCCGGAAAATCCATCTAGAAAACAATAGTAACTATTTCCGGCTAATCTTTCCAACATTTGATCTATGAAAGGTAAGGGAAAGTGATCTTTTCTGGTGGCGTCATTTAATTTTCTATAATCAATATACACACGCCATCCTGTTACAGTCCTAGTAGGAATAAGCTCATTTTTCTCATTTGTAATGACAGTCATTGTAACGACCCGCACTTTTTCGATCATACTATACTTATAAGATTAATATTTACATAAATTAAACCTTGCCAACATGATAAGCAATCCAAATTGTCGAGACTTATATTTCCGAAAAGAGTTTTACACAACGTTTGACCGTCTAGTTTGACCGATGATATCACGAACTATACAATATATGATAACTATACGTTTGTGTATATATATGTATATATACATATTTAACATGATTAATGAATGTTTTAATATCTCATTTTGTATTAATAACAACAAGTTATATGTGTATTTTGAAACTACTAACTTAAGTTTTCAAAACGATAACAATACGTAACGTTATTTGACTTAAATACTTAAGACTATAATGTTTATACATATATTGTATAAGTAATGTATTTAATCACTTTTAAGAACTTAAATACATAAAATCATATAAGTGTATTCACAAAAGATAGCTATATTTGAATCCTCATTCCATTTTTCACAAAATTTCTATACGTATATTTAGAGTATTTGTACTCGTATCATACCTAGCTCCTATACGTATTTACTAATAGTAAATACACATCAAAATCACCACCTAACCAGCCATTATTCATGCCCTTAGAGCTAGGTAATTACTTTTGAATCATTGCAAGACTAATTACAAAAATACAAACTAGAATTTTGTCATGTTATCCTTAAAGATCACATTTTTAGGAGTATATATGTATCATCATTTTTGATTCATTTTTACTTCAATCTCTTAACTAAAAACACACACTCTTTCTTACTCTCTAAACTCCATAACAATCCAGCAAAGTTCCATAAAGATCTAGCTTCAAAAACCATACTAAAACACCATAAGAAAACCATACAAAAACACTTCAAGAAAACCCTCCAAGAACACCAACTTACTACCAATCTTTCATCCACTTCTATCACCCTTTTAATTCTAGCTTCTTACTCCTCTTTTACAGCAAACTTATCCAAGGAACTTGAGGTAGAATCTATGTTCATAACCTTATTCGATTCATATATATATAGCTATCTTATTTTGTGGTACAAAAGTTTAACAACAAGAACATAGTTTGAATGTTTTCAAACTTGTTTGCAAACTAAATAGATCCTTCTAACTTAACTTTTAAAATACTTCAAGACCTGTAATATAACTTATGTATATGCTAATTTAACAAGGTAAAACTTGGTTTTTCAAAGTATAAGTATTTTTAGAAAAATGGTCATTAAATGATTTTGTTGTAACAAAAATGTTTAACTTCATATGTTTCACTAATGTTTCACTTATGCCGTATGATTTTGAATACAAACCAAGGTATTTACAGTTCATAGTCTTAAAGAAGAACTCGATCCAAGAAGATGGCAATTTGAATCAACGAAAACGGATTTGTAACGAAGAAACTATGACCGAAACAAAATTGGTTATCCTAGATCATTTCAACTACGGGATCAATTGGAAAAAAATGATATAAATCACATATTTCTAAGATAACATGATATTTTATATATATGTACTTATAATTCAATTTTATATGGTTCAGGATCACCCGTAAACAATACGAGAAGATTAATCATAAGATCCCATGTTTGTACGCAACACGTCATTTGACAACACCGGTACTTTATGTACGCAACACGTCATTTGACAACACCGGTACCATGGGTCAAGATTAATCTCGACCAATACATATACGATGGGGTTTTATTTATTTCGTTGGGGGTTTTGTTTATTGCGGGTATATTAAACATCTAAAAATGAACCATTAAAAATTGAATTACTAACATCGGAATGCTAACTACGGACTAAGGAAATATTCAAAATATTAAAAGTATAACAAGTATATATATATATAACGTTTGTTTTAAAATGAAAACATATTGATATATTATATATGGATAGGTTCGTGATATCAACCGGAAGACCGAGTCAAAATATATATATCATCAAGACAAGAGTGAGTATATAGTCCCACTTTTAAACTCTAAATATTTCGGGATGAGAATACATGTATTTTATGTTTTACATTATGGACACAAGTAACTGAAAAATATATTCTACGTTGAGTTGTACCACTGGCATACTTCCCTGTAGCTTGGTAACTAATATTTACAGCGGTAATGTAAACGCGAATCCTGTTGATAGATCTATCGGGCCTGACAACCCCAACCGGACTGGACGACCAGTATTCAACGGTTGCACAGTACTTCGTTTTGTGACTACACTTGGTACGGTGTAGTAAGATTTCATATTAAAGGGAATATGCGACGTGAAAATGTTAAGTATGGTTACCAAGTGCTCAACCACTTAGAATATTTTTATTGAAATGTTTATATACGAAATCTTGTGGTCTATATATATATATTGCTGCGCACTAAACCTATAACTCACCAACTTTATGTTGACGTTTTTAAACATGTTTATTCTCAGGTGATAATTAAAGCTTCCGCTGCATTATGTTGAATCTAAGCAGGATCATGCGTACTCATATTTGTGTCAAAAATAAAACTGCATATCCGAGGACGTGTGTTGTAAAATATGCTAGAAATCGTGTTGTTATTATCATTTGTAAAGTTTGTAAGTCGAAGATTATCGTTAAACGATAATCATCTTTTTATTGTCTAAAGCTTGTAACAAAAATAATGGTTTGGTTTGTAATGTATAATATATGCAGTTTTCCTTTTTAAAAATGTCGCATATAGAGGTCAATACCTCGCAATGAAATCATACGTTATCTAACACGTTCTTATGGTTAAGGACGGGTTATGACATGTGGTATCAGAGCGGTGGTCTTAGCGAACCAGGTTTGCATTAGTGTGTCTAACTGATAAGTCGTTAGGATACATTAGTAAAGTCTGGACTTTGACCGGGTCTGATTTAAAAAAAAAAAAACCATTGCTTATCACTGTTGGTTAAAATTTATATGTAAATATTATATAAGTACTAATGGGTTAGTTGTTGTGTGATAGATGTCGAGCTCAAAAATTGTTATCACAATCAACGACTCCGAATCAGAATCTTCAGATGGCGTTCCAGTCATTAACCTGTCCGATGACGAAAATGATATCCTTGGGGAAGACTCACAAATTCCGGATGAACCAACTATAGAGAACCCGGAAAGTGAACCCGAGGAGGAAAGTGAACCCGAGGAGGAAAGTGAACCCGAGGAGGAAAGTGAACCCGAGGAAGAAATACAGGAAATTACAAAAGACGAGTTCGAACTAGGAAAGAAACGAAAGGCTAATGAATTAGAAAATCCAAATCCCGAGTTTAATGAGAATGATGTGGCACCAATTCCACTCAACACTACCACCCCTATCCCCGCTATTCCTATTCGTTCTGTCCCGGCATCCAGTTCTTCAGTCCCACAGCCAAAATATAGGCAGACAGTTAGGATAAGCGTTAAGCAAATCTTTGTGTCTAAACGTCCTAGAAAATAGATCAAACGATGCGCTGCTGTGTCAAACCATGGAACCGAATAATGTTTTGTATAATATTAATAGTGTGGTTTGCTTAATGTTCGATGTAAGATAAGCATATGTAAAATATTGAAGTATGAAATGCAATAATTTTCCATGGTTAAGTATTATTTAGATTGTAGTAATTGATTCTGTACTAAGCTATTAAGTATGAACATTAACGGGTAGGTACTACCCAAGATATAATTATAAAACGCTAATAAGAAGAAAAGGCTTTTATAATAATACCTAGTTCATATTATTAATAAGCTATAATGTACTATAAATACACACTACATCTATAATAATCCATGTGAATAATTATTTTCTTTCATTAGGAAATGGCGCGATTGAATCGAATGACGGAACAAGAACTCGAGGAACTCATCAACCAGCGAGTGAACGACAGAATGTTATGGGTTGAGGCTGCAAGAGCTGCTGCAGTTAATCCAAATCCTCGTGTAGGATGCTCCTACAAGACGTTCCAAGCTTGCAAGCCATCATCATTCAGTGGAACGGAAGGACCTATCGGTTTAACCCGATGGATAGAAAAGATGGAGACGGTGTTCAAAATCAGCGGTTGTGATGAAAAAGACATGACCAAGTTTGCATCGTGCACTTTACAAGATAGTGCACTCACATGGTGGAAGAATTATGTGAAGGCGGTAGGAGGAGATGTAGCTTATGATACTCCATGGGAAGAATTCAAAGCAATGATAATCACCGAGTATTGTCCAAGGAATGAGGTTATTAAGTTAGAAGATGAGTTACGAAGTTTGAAGGTGGTTGGTACTGAAATCACCAACTACAACCAGCGATTCATGGAATTAGTTTTGCTATGTCCTGAATTGGTTCCAACCGAAGAACGGAAGATTGAAATGTACAAAGCTGGTTTGCCCAAAAAGGTCAAGGCAAATGTTACAGCATCGAAACCTAAGACAATTCATGAAGCTATAACCATGGCGAACGAGCTAATGGATCAGGTCATTTTGGACAAGAAAGCATTCAATACTGAGGTGAAGGTATTGGGAAACAAGAAAAAGTGGAATGGAAGTTATGATCGAGGTAACCAACAACAACCTTATAAGAAACAAGAAACCACAAAAGGTGCGAGTAGTGGTTCAGGTTTTGGTTATAAAGGACAAAGTCCTTTATGCAACCGTTGCCACAAACATCACTTTGGTTACTGTAGTGTGTTATGCACCAAGTGTAATCGACAAGGTCATCTTGCGGAAGATTGTAAGGCTCTCGTTACAAATGGCAACAAGACTCCTGCCACCAACGCAAATAGAACTGCTTTGGCTACCATTACTTGTTTTGGTTGTGGAAAACAAGGTCACTATAAGAGTCAGTGCCCGAATCAGAATGGCGGACCTGCACGTGGAAGAGCGTTTGTTATTAATGCTAGAGAGGCACGAGAAGACCCGGAGCTTGTTACGGGTACGTTTACCATTAATAACTTATCAGCATCTATTTTATTTGATACTGGCGCCGATAGAAGTTACGTGTGTATAAATTTTTACACTAAATTGAATTGTTCATCATTACCTCTAGATGCTAAGTACTTGATTGAGTTAGCTAATGGTAAACTAATCAAAGCCGATAAAATTTGTCGTGATTGTGAAATAAATCTAGCCGGAGAAACGTTTAAAATCGACTTAATACCCGTAGAATTAGGAGGTTTTGATGTAATAGTCGGCATGGACTGGATGTCCAAAATAGGAGCGGAAGTTGTTTGTGCTAAGAAGGCAATTCGTATTCCTGGTAAGGATAAAATACCGGTGATGATTTATGGAGAGAAGGGTAATTCAAAGCTAAAACTCATTAGCTGTTTGAAAGCCAAGAAGTGTTTAGAAAAGGGATGTTACGCTATTTTAGCACATGTTAATAAAATCGAAAAGAAAGAAAAGTGCATCAACGACGTGCCTGTGGCAAGAGATTTTCCTGAAGTTTTTTCGGAAGAATTGCCGGGATTACCTCCATTTAGATCGGTAGAATTTCAAATAGATTTAGTACCAGGAGCTGCACCAGTGGCTCGTGCGCCATATAGACTTGCACCGTCCGAATTAAAAGAACTTCAAAGTCAGTTAAAAGAATTATTGGACCGTGGATTCATACGACCAAGTACATCACCGTGGGGAGCTCCAATTTTGTTTGTCAAGAAGAAAGACGGATCTTTCCGAATGTGTATAGATTATCGTGAATTAAATAAGTTAACTATCAAGAATCGGTATCCACTACCGAGAATTGATGACTTATTTGATCAATTGCAAGGATCATGTGTTTATTCGAAAATCGACTTAAGATCGGGCTATCATCAACTACGCGTTAAAGAAGAGGACATTCCGAAAACTGCTTTTCGGACACGTTATGGTCATTACGAATTTTTGGTTATGCCGTTTGGATTGACGAATGCGCCAGCTGTATTCATGGACCTCATGAATCGAGTTTGTAGTCCGTATTTAGATAAGTTTGTTATCGTTTTCATTGATGATATTCTTATCTATTCCAAGAGTGAGCAAGAGCATGAAGAGCATTTAAGGTTGATACTGGAGTTGTTGAGAAAAGAACAACTTTATGCTAAATTTTCTAAGTGTGCTTTCTGGTTGAAAGAAGTACAATTTCTTGGCCACGTTGTTAGTAGCAAAGGAATTCAGGTTGATCCAGCAAAAATTGAAGCCATTGAAAAATGGGAGACTCCTAAGACACCAATGCAGATACGCAAATTTTTGGGTTTAGCCGGTTATTATAGAAGGTTTATTCAAGATTTTTCTCGAATAGCTAAGCCGTTGACAGCATTAACGCAAAAAGGGAAGAAATACGAATGGACCTCGGAGCAGGAGAACGCATTTCAATTATTGAAGAAGAAGTTAACTACGGCGCCTATTTTATCGTTACCTGAAGGGAACGATGATTTTGAAATATATTGTGACGCTTCGCGACAAGGTTTTGGTTGTGTTCTTATGCAACGGAAGAAAGTTATTGCATTCGCATCCCGACAATTGAAGATTCACGAGCGAAATTATACGACGCATGATCTAGAATTGGGAGCAGTCGTGTTTGCATTGAAGATGTGGAGACACTACTTGTATGGGGTTAAATTCACTGTGTTTACTGATCATAAAAGCCTTCAACATATTTTTGATCAGAAACAATTGAACATGAGGCAACGTAGGTGGGTCGAGTTAATAAACGACTATGATTGTGAAATTCGTTATCATCCCGGGAAAGCGAATGTGGTGGCTGACGCACTAAGCAGAAAGGAACGAGAACCAATTCGAGTACGAGCGATGAACATAAAAATTCGCATGAATCTCAACTCACAAATCAAAGAAGTTCAACGAGAAGCACTTACTAAAGAAAATATAGGAAATGAAATAATGAAGAAGTATGCGAAGCAACTCGTTATGCGGGAAGATGGAATTCGATATTTTGCAAATCGTATTTGGGTACCGAAGTTGGGTGGATTAAGGAAATTGATATTGAACGAGGCACATAAGACAAGATATTCGATACATCCTGGAGTTGGAAAGATGTACCAAGATCTTAAGACGCATTATTGGTGGCCTAATTTAAAAACAGACGTTGCAACATATGTTGGGGAGTGTTTAACTTGTTCCAAGGTTAAAGCAGAACACCAAAAGCCGTCAGGGTTACTTCAACAACCAGAAATCCCAGAATGGAAATGGGATGGTATTACCATGGATTTCATCACGAAGTTACCAAAGACTGCCTGGGGATACGACACCATTTGGGTGATTGTTGATCGTCTCACCAAGTCTGCACATTTCTTGCCTATAAAGGAAACGGATAGAATGGAGAAACTATTACGATTGTATATAAAGGAAGTTGTTTCAAGGCATGGGATACCTATTTCCATTATATCCGATCGTGATAGTAGATTTACTTCAAAGTTTTGGCAATCACTACAAGAGGCACTAGGAACTCGTTTGGATATGAGCACCGCATATCATCCGCAAACCGACGGGCAGAGTGAAAGGACAATTCAGACTCTCGAGGACATGCTCAGGGCATGTGTGATTGATTTTGGAAACGGATGGGATAAATATCTACCGTTAGCAGAATTCTCGTATAATAATAGTTATCATGCGAGCATTGGAGCTGCGCCATTCGAAGCATTGTACGGAAGGAAGTGTAGATCTCCTATCTGTTGGAATGAAGTAGGAGATCGACATTTAACTGGTCCCGAGATCATACATGAAACGACTGAGAAGATAGTGCAAATCAAGGAGAGATTGAAAACAGCCCGTAGTCGCCAAAAGAGCTACGCCGATGTCCGAAGGAAACCATTAGAGTTTCAGGTCGGGGACATGGTTATGCTAAAGGTGTCACCTTGGAAAGGTGTAATACGTTTCGGCAAAAGGGGTAAACTGAACCCAAGATATGTAGGCCCGTTCAAGATCATCGAACGCATTGGACCGGTAGCTTATCGACTCGAGTTACCGCAACAACTCGCCGGAGTACATAATACCTTTCACATCTCGAACCTTAAGAAGTGTCTTGCAAAGGAAGACCTTACCATTCCTCTTGAAGAAATTCATGTCGACGAGAAACTACAATTCGTCGAAGAACCAATCGAAATCATGGACCGTGAAGTTAAACAGCTCAAACAGAGTAATATACCGATTGTTAAGGTTCGTTGGAATGCTAGAAGAGGTCCCGAGTTTACGTGGGAACGCGAGGATCAGATGAAACGAAAGTATCCGCACTTGTTTCTCGATGACGCAAAATAGGTACAATTTTAAAATTTCGGGACGAAATTTATTTAACGGGGAGGTAATGTAACGACCCGCACTTTTTCGATCATACTATACTTATAAGATTAATATTTACATAAATTAAACCTTGCCAACATGATAAGCAATCCAAATTGTCGAGACTTATATTTCCGAAAAGAGTTTTACACAACGTTTGACCGTCTAGTTTGACCGATGATATCACGAACTATACAATATATGATAACTATACGTTTGTGTATATATATGTATATATACATATTTAACATGATTAATGAATGTTTTAATATCTCATTTTGTATTAATAACAACAAGTTATATGTGTATTTTGAAACTACTAACTTAAGTTTTCAAAACGATAACAATACGTAACGTTATTTGACTTAAATACTTAAGACTATAATGTTTATACATATATTGTATAAGTAATGTATTTAATCACTTTTAAGAACTTAAATACATAAAATCATATAAGTGTATTCACAAAAGATAGCTATATTTGAATCCTCATTCCATTTTTCACAAAATTTCTATACGTATATTTAGAGTATTTGTACTCGTATCATACCTAGCTCCTATACGTATTTACTAATAGTAAATACACATCAAAATCACCACCTAACCAGCCATTATTCATGCCCTTAGAGCTAGGTAATTACTTTTGAATCATTGCAAGACTAATTACAAAAATACAAACTAGAATTTTGTCATGTTATCCTTAAAGATCACATTTTTAGGAGTATATATGTATCATCATTTTTGATTCATTTTTACTTCAATCTCTTAACTAAAAACACACACTCTTTCTTACTCTCTAAACTCCATAACAATCCAGCAAAGTTCCATAAAGATCTAGCTTCAAAAACCATACTAAAACACCATAAGAAAACCATACAAAAACACTTCAAGAAAACCCTCCAAGAACACCAACTTACTACCAATCTTTCATCCACTTCTATCACCCTTTTGATTCTAGCTTCTTACTCCTCTTTTACAGCAAACTTATCCAAGGAACTTGAGGTAGAATCTATGTTCATAACCTTATTCGATTCATATATATATAGCTATCTTATTTTGTGGTACAAAAGTTTAACAACAAGAACATAGTTTGAATGTTTTCAAACTTGTTTGCAAACTAAATAGATCCTTCTAACTTAACTTTTAAAATACTTCAAGACCTGTAATATAACTTATGTATATGCTAATTTAACAAGGTAAAACTTGGTTTTTCAAAGTATAAGTATTTTTAGAAAAATGGTCATTAAATGATTTTGTTGTAACAAAAATGTTTAACTTCATATGTTTCACTAATGTTTCACTTATGCCGTATGATTTTGAATACAAACCAAGGTATTTACAGTTCATAGTCTTAAAGAAGAACTCGATCCAAGAAGATGGCAATTTGAATCAACGAAAACGGATTTGTAACGAAGAAACTATGACCGAAACAAAATTGGTTATCCTAGATCATTTCAACTACGGGATCAATTGGAAAAAAATGATATAAATCACATATTTCTAAGATAACATGATATTTTATATATATGTACTTATAATTCAATTTTATATGGTTCAGGATCACCCGTAAACAATACGAGAAGATTAATCATAAGATCCCATGTTTGTACGCAACACGTCATTTGACAACACCGGTACTTTATGTACGCAACACGTCATTTGACAACACCGGTACCATGGGTCAAGATTAATCTCGACCAATACATATACGATGGGGTTTTATTTATTTCGTTGGGGGTTTTGTTTATTGCGGGTATATTAAACATCTAAAAATGAACCATTAAAAATTGAATTACTAACATCGGAATGCTAACTACGGACTAAGGAAATATTCAAAATATTAAAAGTATAACAAGTATATATATATATATAACGTTTGTTTTAAAATGAAAACATATTGATATATTATATATGGATAGGTTCGTGATATCAACCGGAAGACCGAGTCAAAATATATATATCATCAAGACAAGAGTGAGTATATAGTCCCACTTTTAAACTCTAAATATTTCGGGATGAGAATACATGTATTTTATGTTTTACATTATGGACACAAGTAACTGAAAAATATATTCTACGTTGAGTTGTACCACTGGCATACTTCCCTGTAGCTTGGTAACTAATATTTACAGCGGTAATGTAAACGCGAATCCTGTTGATAGATCTATCGGGCCTGACAACCCCAACCGGACTGGACGACCAGTATTCAACGGTTGCACAGTACTTCGTTTTGTGACTACACTTGGTACGGTGTAGTAAGATTTCATATTAAAGGGAATATGCGACGTGAAAATGTTAAGTATGGTTACCAAGTGCTCAACCACTTAGAATATTTTTATTGAAATGTTTATATACGAAATCTTGTGGTCTATATATATATATTGCTGCGCACTAAACCTATAACTCACCAACTTTATGTTGACGTTTTTAAACATGTTTATTCTCAGGTGATAATTAAAGCTTCCGCTGCATTATGTTGAATCTAAGCAGGATCATGCGTACTCATATTTGTGTCAAAAATAAAACTGCATATCCGAGGACGTGTGTTGTAAAATATGCTAGAAATCGTGTTGTTATTATCATTTGTAAAGTTTGTAAGTCGAAGATTATCGTTAAACGATAATCATCTTTTTATTGTCTAAAGCTTGTAACAAAAATAATGGTTTGGTTTGTAATGTATAATATATGCAGTTTTCCTTTTTAAAAATGTCGCATATAGAGGTCAATACCTCGCAATGAAATCATACGTTATCTAACACGTTCTTATGGTTAAGGACGGGTTATGACAGTCATGCCACCCTTCTTAGGTACGCATTGAACTGGGCTTACCCATGGACTATCAGAGATTGGATAAATTAGACCTGCATCTAGCAGTTTAATAATCTCTTTCTTAACTACATCTTGCATATTAGGATTTAGTCTTCGTTGGCATTGCACATACGTTTTATGACCTTCTTCCATAAGGATTTTATGTGTGCAATACGAAGGACTTATTCCTTTAATATCATGAATCTTCCATGCAATGGCTGGTTTATGAGCTTTCAACACAGAAATGAGTTGTGATTTCTCATTTTTAGTAAGAGAAGACGATATTATTACAGGTAATTCAGATTCACCATGTAAATAAGCGTATTCCAAATGGTTTGGAAGTGGCTTTAACTCTAATTTCGGAGGTTCTTCTATCGATGATTTGTATCGATATCTGTCTTCTTCTTTTAGCATTTGAATTTCTTCTGTTGTTGGTTCATATCCATTAGCTATAAGTGTAGCTAACATTTCAGCTTCATCAATTGGTTCATTACCTTCTCCTAAAGAACATTCTCCTGTTCCTTGTAATTCTGGAAATTCTTCTAATAATTCTGCATGCGCATCTATAGTTTGAATATAATAACATGTATCATCTGCAGATTGTGGTTGTTGCATTACTCTATCAACTGAAAAGGTAACACTCTCGTCCTCTATACTTAGGGTCAGTTTCTTACCGAACACGTCTATCATTGCTTTAGCCGTGTTTAAGAATGGTCTTCCTAATATGAGAGGAACTTGAGAATCTTCTTCCATGTCCAAAACAACAAAATCTACTGGAAATACTAAAGTACCAACTTTAACTAGCATGTTCTCCATTATCCCTCTAGGATATTTTATTGATCTATCGGCTAGTTGTATGCTTATTCTGGTTGGTTTCAATTCTCCAAGGTCTAGTTTAGCGTATAGTGAATACGGCATTAGATTTATACTAGCACCTAAGTCTGCCAATGCTTCTATTGAACTAAGACTACCCAGAAAACATGGAATTGTGAAACTTCCTGGATCAGATAGTTTTACTGGTATCTTATTCAACAGTACTGCTGAACAATTAGCATTCATAGTAACAGCCGAGAGTTCTTCCATTTTCTTTCTATTCGTGATCAGATCTTTCAAGAATTTAGCATATCTAGGCATTCCTGAAATCACATCAATGAAAGGAAGATTTACATTTATCTGTTTAAACATATCCAAGAATTTGGATTGCTCGGCTTCAAGTTTCTCTTTCTTCATTTTACTCGGGTAAGGAAGTGGTGGTTGGTATGGTTTAACATAAGGTTTAGCCTTAACTGTGTTATCTTCATTAACCTTTTCAACTACCGGTTCTTTTTCCTTATCTTGATCAGGTTGTGGTTCTTGTGGAGTAGGAATAGTTTCATCAGAAGTTACAGGTATTTCAGGTGGTTTAAGTGTTGTACCACTTCTTGTGGTAATAGCTTTAGCTGTTTCATTCCGGGGGTTAGCATTTGTATCACTAGGTAGACTTCCCGGTTTTCTTTCACCTATTAACCTTGCTAGGTTACTTACTTCTTGTTCCAGATTTTGAATAGAAGCTTGTTGATTTCTAAATGCTTGAGCATTTTGTTCATTGGTTTGTTTTTAAGATGTGAAAAACTGCGTTTGAGTTTCAACTAGCTTCGTCATCATATCTTCTAAATTCGGCTTTTTATCATCGGTTTGTTGTGGTGGTTTGTTTTGAAAATTAGGTCTTTGCTGATTGTAAGTATTGTTGGATACTTCTTGATTGCTAGGACCTTGTTGGTTGTTGTATGGAATATTTCGGTTATAGTTCTGATTTTGATTGTAAATAGGTCTTGGCGGTTGATAATTATTCTGATAATTATTTCCAAGCCTTTGGTTCATGTATGAAACATTCTCTCTTTGTTCCATTGTTTGTTCAATACTGAGACAATCTTTTGTCAAATGTGGTCCTCCACACTGCTCATAACTAATTCGTATAGCGTGAATATCTTTAGTCATCTTTTCCATTCGTCGTTCCACGGCATCTATCTTTGCGGAAATGGAATCTAAGTCATGGCTAGAATCGGCTCTAGCTGCTTTAGATGATCTAATGATATCTTTTTCTTGGTGCCACTCATGTGAGTGGGAAGCAGTGTTATCAATAATTTTGTAAGCATCAGTTTCGGTTTTCTTCATAATGGAACCACCAGCTGCTATATCTATGTCTTTCCTTGTAGTGATGTCGCATCCTTGGTAGAATATTTGTACTATTTGACAGGTGTCTAAACCATATTGCGGACATCCTCTTAACAACTTTCCATATCTTGTCCATGCCTCATATAGAGTTTCATTTGGCTTCTGTGTAAACGTAACAATTTCTGCTTGAAGTCTTACGGCTTTAGATGCAGGAAAGAATTGTTTAAGAAATTTGTCAACTAAAACATCCCATGTATCAATCGCCCCTTCAGGTAACGATTCCAACCAATCTTTGGCTTCTCCCTTTAAAGTCCAGGGAAATAACATGAGATATATCTGTTCATCCTCAACTTCTCGGATTTTAAATAGTGTGCAGATCCTATTAAAGGTACGTAGATGTTCATTAGGATCTTCCTTCGGCGCACCACTAAATTGGCATTGATTAGTCACCATGTGTAGAATTTGTCCTTTGATTTCATAATCTGGTGCATTAATGTCTGGATGAGTAATTGCGTGACCTTGGCCAATGCGTTTAGCTCTCATTCGGTCTTCCATACTTAGAGGTTCCAGATTCTCCATAATTGAATTTGTTGAATCGGTATCACTAGATGATTCTGATTTAATGGTTCGTTCCTCAACAATCTCTGTTTGAATGATTGGTGGTTCCGGAGGAAAGTTTAATGGTTCAGGATCTACGAACCGTTCCTGAATATTCTCTGGATTCTCAATTGTGAGGTTGGGTTCAAAAAATGGATTATCGGAAATTTGAACTGAAGTACTTGGTCGACTGGATGACGATTCTAAAGAAAAATCAACGGCGGTTATATTTGCTAAATGTCTTGATCTAGTTACAGGTGGTGAACTTATAAAAGGTGGTGAACGTACAAAAGGTGGTGAACGTCTTGCTCGGTGCATTCACTGAATATCCTATAAGTTTTTAAAAAGGAAAGAAAAATTATATAAGTTATCCAATCAATAGACTTTTCTGATTTTGCCCACGTTTCGAATAGCCAAAAGATGCAGCAGAGGGGCAGGATTCGTTTGGTCTCAATATAATTGAGTACTGTTTGGCTCCAATAACCCGGTCCACGTACAAATCCAACTATTACTACGAACCAGAAAATTTTGATGTCTATCAATTTAACCACTTAAAATAAATTTTCGTAATTTTAAGAAATTTAGAGAAGAAGTAGAAAAAATTCTAAGTCCTAAAAACTAGAATGGCGAGAAATAAGGAAGAAATAGATTGCGCGTCGAAAAGTGTCGAAAAATGAAAAAGGCGAAGAGTGGCTTGTCAGACTTAAAAACACGCGATTAATCCAACCTTATAACTATCACTATCTTAAAATTAAAACTACAAATGGAGATCACTAATTGGAATTGTAATTGATACATAGGTAAACGGCGTCGAAAAATAAGAAAATAGCACGAAAAATGGCGTCGCAAAATTCTAAAGCGCCTAAAACTTAGTTTAAGGAATAAGCACTTAAGGGATTTTACGGCCAAGCCTAAAAATTCTAGAAGTAAAAAAAAAATACTACGGCAAAAAAAAAAAACTTAATACTAAAAGTTGCGACTATAGTCTAAAAAGCTAAAGATATTTTTTTTTTTAAACGGTTGAAACTTGAAATAAAAACACCCGTACAATATGATTCACAGTCCACAATAAACTAGTACATGGAAATTAAAATAGAAATGGAACATGGAACTCGTGTGTGTGCAGGGGCGGAGCCAGAAATTTAAATGAGTGGAGTCACAAAATACTTATTGAATCCACTAGTAAAAAGAGAAAAAATAAGTGATCTACTAGTAATTAAGTGAACTGAGAAAACAGAAGTATCAAATAACAAATATATATTATAAAATATTATGAGTATCCTTGCGAATGGAGTTACAAAATTCTTTATTCAATATGTAAAATTAAAGATAACATTTAAAATTACGTAAACTTTGAGCTGGAAATAATAGTTCAATAATATTTACGAATTTGTTCTTGACTTATCTGGTTTTAGTTGGTAAAGTAATAAGATTAAAGGGTTTAAATCGGTAAAGTAATAAAATTGTGGCCTTTAAATGTTTATTTGTATAACAATAAAGGGCCACAAAACAAACATTTCACAAAAAAAAAAAACGAACGAAATTCTAGATCTGAAATGTGTTTTGACTTTTAAGTCATCTTCCTCACCAAGGACCCCCATATCTCATTCCTTAAATAACAATAATAATAAAATAATAATATAAAACTCTAAAATAAAGCAAAAGATTCTTAAAATACGGAGTAATATTGTTAGTTTGGCCCCACACCCACTTTTCCCACTGTCTTCTTTAGTTTATATAACGACAAAGTTCAATTTTATTTGAAAAAAAAAAAACGATGACGACGTTTAAATGCCAACCACGTCATTTTAAAGTGAGAATCGACGGTAGAAAAGACTAAAGGGTTGGTAGTGGTCTTAAATCATAATTATTAGTGTTTAGTTGATGCGTGTTTTTTTTTTTTAAATTATTAAATTTTTTTTTTTTTTTTTTTTTACGTGCCAAGTTTCAATAATTTAACTTAAAATGTTTCACCCAACTTAAACTATTTATTTTGTAATTTTTACTTTTCTCGTAGTGGCGTTTCGCTTCGGCGTTCCCCGGCAGCGGCGCCAAAAACTACTTGAAGTCGTAGGGGGTGTATACGAAATAGTATTATTTTTGTTACGAAATACTATTAAATATGCTACAATTTTACACAAGTTATTTATTTATTTATCGAGTGGATATACTTAAACCTTGCTACAACACTTATAGGCAGTGTACCTAATCGTAGAGTAGTGTACTTTTTAGTAAGTCCGGTTCGTTCCACAGGGAGCTAGTGAAGTTTAACGCTATATTTTTACACACAATATTTGTAAAAATACAAAAATATATATATATATGTACTAGTAGTATTATTATTATTAAAGGGGGGTTTTTACCATTTAATGACCGGTTTGTCGATTTTTAAGACTTAAGTCACAATTAAAACCTAATGTAAAATATAAAAATAACTTAATTTAAAGAGTAAAGTAAATAACAATAAATAAAGTGCGATAAATTAAATGACAGCAAATAAAAGTGTGATAATTAGAAGTGCAATTAAATATGAAAATAAAGGAATTATGCTTATTTAAACTTCCGTAATCATGATGTTTGGTGTGTTAATTTTAGTTTTAGTTCGATGGGGTAATTGTCCTTTGTCCTGGATTATTTAATATGTCCATCTGGTTTTTGTCCATAATGGGCCATCAGTCATAAAAAATAAAGTGCGAGTGTCCTCGTCAAATTATCCTTATACCCGAAGTTAAATATTCCAACTAATTGGGGATTTAAACTGTAACAAGATTTTAATACTTTGTTTAATAATTACACCAGGATGTCGACTGAGTGTAACCCAAGGTTTTAATATTTTGTTATCAATTATACCAAGTGTCCTTTTGTACATAATTTCACCCCTGTTTTAATTATTCTAGTGGCTATTAATCTATTCCCGTGTCCGGTTAAATGAACGATTATTCGTACATATAAATACCCCGCCCATCGTGTCCGATCGAGTGTATATGGTAATTTATAGGGACTCCCAATTGTAAATCTTTATATTAACATTAACAAACTATCATTTAGTTAAACAAATATAAAGCCCATTAATAGCCCATAGTCTAATTTCCACAAGTGTCGTTCTTTTGTCCAAACCCCAATTATGGTACAAAGCCCAATTACCCAATTTTAGTAATTAGCCCAACATCATGATTACTTCGGATTAAATAAGCATAATAATAACTTAGCTACGAGACATTAATGTAAAAAGGTTGAACATAACTTACAATGATTAAAAATAGCGTAGCGTTACACGGACAGAATTTCGACTTATACACTCAAAACATTCTCTATCATAATCTTATTATTATTATAATTTAAGATTAAAATTAAAATTATTATTATAATATTTATATTAATATTACGATAGAGAAAGATATAAGAAAAGAAAAAGATGTAAAAGGTGTAGTTCCAATTCATCGAATTACATGCCTTTTATAGGCAAAATATAAATTTGAATTTTCATTTATGACCCCTGAACTATGCTCAATTAACAACTTTTTATTATTTAATATTATTCTTATTATGAATTATTTAAATATTATATTATATTCTTGTGCATAGTTGACTTGTACTTTCAGCTCCGTTGCGTCGAGCGTTGAAAGTTGGTTCATGTCTCGGTTCCGGATTTTCGAACGTCCTTGCGTACTATTTTATATCGTGTACTTTGCGTTTTGTAACTTGTACTCTTGTCATTTTTAGACGTTCCTCATCAATAATTTGAACCTTTTTGATTGTATCTTGTACTTTTTAGCTTTTTGGACCTTTCCGTCTTCAATTCGTCGAATCTGCCTTTTGTCTTCACCTTTTATTATTTAAACGAATATCACTTGTAAATAGAACAATTGCAACTAAAATCTTGTTTTTCTTGAGGAATAATGCTATGAAATATGTGTTCATTTTTAGCATTATCAATTCTCAGCCCAAAAATATATTGAGTAAAAGGGATCATATGAAACTCACCTTAGCAGCATATAAAGTCGTTCACCAAAATGTGACCGAAACTCGGATTACCAAATAACCGTAGATCTCAACCTAGAGAACATATGTTAGTCAATAAATGTCTATCAAGCTAGGTCAGGTCATAGTGTATCACAATCCTAATGCTCGATATCGACATACAAAAGTTATCCAAAGTCGTTTCAAAAAGTCAATTTTGACAGTTGTTTAACAAAACGAGACGTACCTTATATAAGGATTCATTTACTCTGTTGGTAATGTTCAAAAATCCAATTTATCAATCTCGTAAACAAGTTGTTTAAATCTTAATTGTAAATTCAAAAGCAATTTCAATTAACGTTAATCATAATTCAGTTGATCATATCTTTTAATCCGTTCATCGAAATTATTCGATATCTAAATGAAAAGTTATTGATTTTTCGTCAGCTTTCCAAAAACATGTATATCATATACCTTTTACCAGTAATATATGTAATTAATTCGTGATTCATTATAAACTGTTTAACGACGCAATTTAGCATACACGTATGTATAAATATATATACTCGAGCACTAGACATGGATACGCAATTAATATATAAAAGATAAAATATGAGTGCTTACGTATCAATATTGAGATTCAATATTGTAGGAAAGTACGTAGACGTAACGGAGATGATAAACACTAGGTTTGATTCATAAATATACCCCCGAACATTATCCATAATTTTCTTAGCTCTATCCCGCTTGAAAACCATTTTGAAAGTGACACGCTCAAGACCTCGTCGTAGTATTTTATGTATAACACTAATTAATAATATTAATAATAATAAGATTAATAATAATATTAATCTTAATCTTAATAATAATAATAATAATAATAATAATAATAATAATATAAATAATAATAATAAATACTTACGGAGTAATATTAATAGTGTGAGAAAACAGAACTGAAATCGTGCAATTTATAGAACCTTTTCTGAAAAAGTACCCCATGTGATCGCATGGGATTTGTGCTTCAAGGCCATGCGATCGCATGGCCCTCTGATCCAGCTCACAAACTTTTAACTTTTTGTTTGTCGACATAATTTTATATAATATATATAATATATTTAAATTTATATAATTAATTATATATTATGTTAAATTCACATGCATAGTTGACTTGTAATTTTTGTTCCGATAAGTCGTACGTCATCACTCGACTTATGTCCCGGTTTCGTTTTTTCAAATGTCCTTTCGTACGCTGAGAAAACTTGTATTTTACATTTCGTGTCACGTACCTTTGTCAAAATATAGCCTTAAATTATCCCTAAACTATACCACTCAAAGTATAACTTAAACTTTTGAGTATTTTGATCATTTACTTCTATAAATCATCGTCTCGCTATTTGTTAATATATATATATAATAACAATTCGTTTTTATGACCAAGTTAATATTATATTTTATCGTATTGTTAAATATATATTTTCAATATTAATAAACACGTTTTAAAATACATATCGCAAGTTATTCATATATCTAATTCCAACAGTTGATATTCCTTATTATTGTATGTGTCCAAATTACGTTATTTAAACAAACACTTTACCATTTATTCCGAATACCGTTAATAATGAATGATTTCCCAAATCAACGTGGACCTTACAACAGAGACCCGTAATAATATCATAATCCTTAAGGGACTCAATAATTATCTTTTAATTCAATCGTTTGGCATAATCTTTTAACTCTGTATCTAAATATATCAATCAGATAATCAAACCAATAAGTTTAATGCACAGTATCATATACTCAACACTTTGTTACGTTTTCAAGTTATGGTATATATATGTATCTATTTACATAAAATTGTTCGTGAATCGTTGAGAACAATCGAAAGGTAATTGAATAGTTCAAAAATTTTGAGATTCAACTTTACAGACTTTGCTTATCATGTCAGAAACGTTAAAGATTAAGTTTAAATTTGGTCAGAAATTTCCGGGTCATCACAGTACCTACCCGTTAAAGAAATTTCGTCCCGAAATTTGAGTGAGGTCGTCATGACTAACAATAAAAATGTTTTCATGACGTATATGTGTTGATAAATAGAGTTTTATCACCGTTGAATAATATGGATAAAACAATCCGATTACTCGAAGCGTATGAGGGAAGTTATCGTAATAAAGTGAAATGGGGGAATAGAGATTCATCTTAACTTTTGACGTAGTTACGATTGATTTTCGAAATTTAAGGAATAGAAAATCTTCATAATCTAAATAAGATTTGATTCTTCAGAATTTGCGGAAATTAGGATTTTCTTTGATTAAATGCGTAATCTGCCTCGATTGCTATGTCTGATATTTTTCTATAAATTAACCACTTCCGTTTCATTATTTTCACCACTCCTACATCTTCTTCCTCATTTCATACTTCTAAAAGATTGTGAAATGCTTCATCCAGTTCTGATTCTTGATATACTCCTAACTTTCATATCCGTCATTCTTCTTTTTCATCTACCATCAGAGGAAGTTATTTTCTTCTATCATTACCTAGGGGTTATAGTGTTTTTCATTCTCACGTGTCTTTATATTGCTATACTCATTGATATACACGATTTGTAATTTCGGGGTTGTTATAGGGCTTTATATTTTCCATTATATTTCGGAGCTTCATGCTTTCGTTTTCTCTTCCTGACTTTAAGTCAAGCGAATAATGGTCCAGAATTTGTAGGTATGGAGTTTTGGATGAACATAGTTAATGTTCTAAGAAAGAAATCGTAATTGCACGATCTTGATTTGGCAAATTACCAGAATATCCGGAAAATACTGAATCATCAAGAAATATATTTTATTGATATATTTAAAGATTATATGTAATGAAAGAGTTATGTAACATGGTTCATGATGAGGGTGGGATCTGTGAACCTTTATTACATTCCATTAGAAACTCAGCATGACTTACTGTAATATAATCACGTTGATCAAGTGTCATTATATTATACTAACTCATGCTTCAGTTCCCAACATTACTAAAACATCCATTTTTTCGAATTTTTTAGATTTGAAAACTAAAATAGTTTCTTTTTAGATAGCGCAAAGAGATAAATGATTTCAGATAAGAATAGTTGTGAAAATATCTTCAGGAATATCGAAGATATTTATAATGAAAGATACGATGATATCTTAGAATTTCTAATATTGAATAATGGTGAAGAAGATTTATTCGTAAAGGTTTAGAGTCAGGAGGAAGGTATTCGTTAATGACTTTAGCAGATATTGAATCATTTAGATTCTTTGAAGGCAGGTTTAGTCTTTGTGATTTGTCCACAGCCTCCTTCATGGTTTGCTCAATTCGTTTTCCAGTACCAAATTTTCTCTTTTTCTGTGCTTTTCCAACACACTACTCTTTATCATCAAACTTTCGACTGTTAAAGTCGTTTACAGTTTTTGCTGCTTCATCAGCATTTTTCAAGATTTCGAGAACTAGTTCGTAGTTTAGGGTGTTTTTCAGAAACTTCACATTCGAAGTCTGTAAGTCTTGAAGGTAAACGTTATATGTATATATATAACTGTTGGCGAAAAATTGCTACAAAATTCAAAATACTGATTTGCTAATTCCAGTAGTTGGTATGACAATTGTTGTTACAAGTTGTATATGGGTACTTGATAGAGTTTCAATGAATAATTATCGTGATTTTTCGGAGAGGCTTAATGATCAATGAAGTTGTTGATAAGTTTACTGCTAATGTGGTGGAATATGAAAGGTTTCCCGGTAAAAATGATGAAGGGGTAATTATTATAATAAGGCTTATTTGAATGAACAATTGAAGGTGATTTGCTGGAGTGGTGACAAAACTGTCTATTTTGAAAAGGGATTGAAAAGTTATTTTAGCTAATAAATGCCAAAGGGTCTGACACGGATACGTGTTAAACTATGACTTTGATTTCGATGGTTTTTCAGGTACAAGACTGCGGTACACATGTGGTTGGATCATCATCTCGATGATTCATTATTTGAAGTGTCTTCAGGAATTTCGAGGAATTTGAACATAGATTGCAATCGTTAATATTCATATGATGTTCTAGGAATTTGAATGATACGAATACTTTTCTGGGTTCTATGATGTTCTAGCACAGTTTTGAAGTCAAAGTATAGCTTCGAAAGATGTAGGAATCTAAGAATGATGTCTTTTGTTAAATCTTGACTTGGATTTTGATTTGTCAAAATCAAAATATGTAATTAAATTTGGATAAGGATGGTTGCTTTGATTTTTATAAAAGAATATATATTGTTGTGAAAGTAGTGAGTATAGTTGATGATTTATTGAATCAGAATCGAAGAATGTAACATATTAATTGTGAATTTATATATCTCTCGGGTATTACCTACCCGTTAAAATATTCTCACCATTAACAGTTTGTACAAAAGAATTTTCTTAATTACAATCTTTATGAAAATATACCTACATATATATTTTCCTTAGATGTAATCATGGATTTAATGAGTTAACATAATATTAATCTCATATGGTTTTCGACTAGGACTAGAATATATAATCTCTAAAACTTTTAGAAACTACATATTCTCTGCAAAATATTTCTTCGATGAAGTTATGAATCAATACTTCATCGTTTGTTGTTGTTGGTATTCCTTGGTATCTATGGTGCGTATGACGGTGATGTTCGAGGTACAGATTGTGATGTTGAGGTGTGGGATGCGGATGTTGTTGGTGGTGGTGGTGATGGTACTGTTGGTGTTGCTAATGGTGGTATTGTTGCTGTCGGTGCTGCTGCTGGGGCTTGTAACCTTTGCACCACATTCTCCAAAGCCACTACCCGAGCGCGAAGCTCGTTGACTTCTTCTATTACACCGGGGTAATTGTCGGTTCGGATGAGTGGATGAATAAGATCTAGAATTTGAGATAATATATAATCGTGACGAGACACTCTGGAAATGAGAGAGAAAATGGTGTCTCGAATAGGTTCGCCGGTAAATGCTTCAGGTTCTTCGCCAAGAGGGCAATGTGGTGGATGGAAGGGATCGCCTTCTTCTTGTCTCCAATGATTAAGTAGATTACGAACCCATCCCCAATTCATCTAGAATAGATGATGGCTAATTGGTTGATCCATTCCGGTTACGCTGTCTTCGGAATTCAGGTGAATATCCATATCGGAATAGCTGTCGGAGTTTAAGGAATTTGAACTAGATACGGGATCCATCTTGTATAATTAGGGAGATGATTTTTGATATGAATTAGATTATATAATTTAGTTTGGTATTCTTCAATACATAATTTACATATGTATATATAATACCAAATTCCATAAATCACGGAGAAATTTTTGAAAGGTGTCAGAAAAAGTTTACAGTTACAGATACGCTAAGATATGAATTTTTGTCTATACACTATTTATGCAATAAATGCAGGAAAATGTGTCTAGACTTAAGAATGATAAGCATGTAATTTCTGACAAGAAATGATAAGCAAAACTTTTGACATGCAAATACGGTCGAAGTCCAGACTTACGAATGCATCCTAACATCTATCAGTTAGACACACTAATGCAAGACCTGATTCGCTAAGACCAACGCTCTGATACCAACTGTGACGATCGCTCCAAATCCATATGGACGAACACGTCATTCATCAATTTCATTGCGAGGTATTTGACCTCTATATGATACGTTTTGTAAACATTGCATTCTTTTGAAAAGGCAGACCATCAATGAATATTTAAATCAAAGGTTTTCGATATCTGATGATTTCTACATATAGACAATCACCTTAAATAATAGTTTACAATAGTACTTCCGTTGACAATGCAGTCAAAATAAGATACATGGTGATGATTTTGTGAATGCAACGTTTTCTTGAATAAAGCATGCAAGACTCCATTCACATAGCTTGTATAACATGTAAGCAAACAGCGGAAGACTTCTAGGAAACCTGAGAATAAACATGCTAACAAGTGTCAACACAAAGGTTGGTGAGTTCATAGTTTTAGTGTTTCGCATAATCTGTATATAGAAGTGGATCACAAGATTTCAGTTGTTTCATCCAGAAACGTTTATCAATAGATTCTACATAACAGGACACCCTGGTAACTAAGCTTTAACGTTATAATGATAAATACCCCATTCGTTTTAATACATGCAAACCAACGTGTCCTAAACTCAAATAACACACGTCCGTTAAAAGGCTAGCGCTCTAGCTCGGACAGGGATGTCAAGCCCTATGGATCCATATACTGTTATTCGCGCCCACCAGTCCATATCCTATGTACTGGCAGCTACTAGTTACCAAAGCTAAGGGATTTTCGGTTCAAATTCAGTGTAGAATTTAGTATGTACTTGTATCTATTGCGTTTTAAAATAAATTGCATGTATTCTCAGCCCAAAAATATAGATTGCAAAAGCAATTAAAAAAGGGAGCAAATGAAACTCACGCATATAAATCTAGTATTTTCAGTATTTATAAACAGTCGCATGTATTCTCAGCCCAAAAATATATTGAGTAAAAGGGATCATATGAAACTCACCTTAGCAGCATAGAAAGTCGTTCACCAAAATGTGACCGAAACTCGGATTACCAAATAACCGTAGATCTCAACCTAGAGAACATATGTTGGTCAATAAATGTCTATCAAGCTAGGTCAGGTCATAGTGTATCACAATCATAATGCTCGATATCGACACACAAAAGTTATCCAAAGTCGTTTCAAAAAGTCAATTTTGACAGTTGTTTAACAAAACGAGACGTACCTTATATAAGGATTCATTTACTCTGTTGGTAATGTTCAAAAATCCAATTTATCAATCTCGTAAACAAGTTGTTTAAATCTTAATTGTAAATTCAAAAGCAATTTCAATTAACGTTAATCATAATTCAGTTGATCATATCTTTTAATCCGTTCATCGAAATTATTCGATATCTAAATGAAAAGTTATTGATTTTTCGTCAGCTTTCCAAAAACATGTATATCATATACCTTTTACCAGTAATATATGTAATTAATTCGTGATTCATTATAAACTGTTTAACGACGAAATTTAGCATACACGTATGTATAAATATATATACTCGAGCACTAGACATGGATACGCAATTAATATATAAAAGATAAAATATGAGTGCTTACGTATCAATATTGAGATTCAATATTGTAGGAAAGTACGTAGACGTAACGGAGATGATAAACACTAGGTTTGATTCATAAATATACCCCCGAACATTACCCATAATTTTCTTAGCTCTATCCCGCTTGAAAACCATTTTGAAAGTGACACGCTCAAGACCTCGTCGTAGTATTTTATGTATAATACTAATTAATAATATTAATAATAATAAGATTAATAATAATATTAATCTTAATAATAATAATAATAATAATAATAATAATAATAATAATAATAATAATAATAATAATAATAATAATAATAATAATAATAATAATAATAATATAAATAATAATAATAAATACTTACGGAGTAAAATTAATAGTGTGAGAAAACAGAACTGAAATCGTGCAATTTATAGAACCTTTTCTGAAAAAGTACCCCATGCGATCGCATGGGATTTGTGCTTCAAAGCCATGCAATCGCATGGCCCTCTGATCCAGCTCACAAACTTTTAACTTTTTGTTTGTCGACATAATTTTATATAATATATATAATATATTTAAATTTATATAATTAATTATATATTATATTAAATTCACATGCATAGTTGACTTGTAATTTTTATTCCGATAAGTCGTACGTCATCACTCGACTTATGTCCCGGTTCTGGTTTTTCAAATGTCCTTTCGTACGCTGAGAAAACTTGTATTTTACATTTCGTGTCACGTACCTTTGTCAAAATATAGCCTTAAATTATCCCTAAACTATACCACTCAAAGTATAACTTAAACTTTCGAGTATTTTGATCATTTACTTCTATAAATCATCGTCTCGCTATTTGTTAATATATATATAATAACAATTCGTTTTTATGACCAAGTTAATATTATATTTTATCGTATTGTTAAATATATATTTTCAATATTAATAAACACGTTTTAAAATACATATCGCAAGTTATTCATATATCTAATTCCAACAGTTGATATTCCTTATTATTGTATGTGTCTAAATTACGTTATTTAAACAAACACTTTACCATTTATTCCGAATACCGTTAATAATGAATGATTTCCCAAATCAACGTGGACCTTACAACAGAGACCCGTAATAATATCATAATCCTTAAGGGACTCAATAATTATCTTTTAATTCAATCGTTTGGCATAATCTTTTAACTCTGTATCTAAATATATCAATCAGATAATCAAACCAATAAGTTTAATGCACAGTATCATATAATCAACACTTTGTTACGTTTTCAAGTTATGGTATATATATGTATCTATTTACATAAAATTGTTCGCGAATCGTTGAGAACAATCGAAAGGTAATTGAATAGTTCAAAAATTTTGAGATTCAACTTTACAGACTTTGCTTATCGTGTCGGAAACGTTAAAGATTAAGTTTAAATTTGGTCAGAAATTTCCGGGTCATCACAGCTTAGAAGCACAACATCAAGAGTCCATTACACTAATAAAGCCCAAGTTCATTTAAAAGCCCAAGTATGTATGTAATTAACAAGTTAATCCGATTAAAAGCCCAAGTAACTAACTAATAACCTTAGTTAATTAAAATGATTAATAAAACTAATCATGAATGCAAATAATATCTTAAAATATTATTCGTGAAAGTTCCGGGTGTCACAAAGACGTTTCGGGCAATTAAAGTCAAGTACGTTAAGTCATGGCAACATGTAAATGTAATAACATACATTCGTTTTATCACACTTATTAATAATAATAATTATTAATAAAATAACGTTGGAAATTCCGGGGTCGTTACATTACCCACCTGTTAAAGAAAATTTCGTCCCAAAATTTAAGCTGAGGTAGATGGAGGAGTCGGGAAAAGGTGAGGATACTTCCGCATCATTTGATCCTCTCGCTCCCAAGTAAACTCAGGTCCTCGTTTGGCATTCCATCGCACTCGGACGATCGGAATCTTGTTGCGTTTCAAAGTTTTGATCTCACGATTCATAATCTCAACTGGTTCTTCCACAAAGTGAAGTTTATCGTCAATCGTGAGTTCTTCCAGTGGTATGATAAGTTCAGGTGCAGGAAGACACTTTTTCAAGTTCGACACGTGGAAGGTAGGATGAACTGAGCTCAATTGCGCTGGCAGATCCAAACGGTAAGCAACGGGTCCAACCCGTTCCAAGATTTCAAAAGGACCAATGTATCGTGGGTTCAACTTTCCACGTTTTCTAAAACGGATCAAACCTTTCCAAGGTGCAACCTTTAACATTACATGATCACCAACGTTGAATTCAAAGTCCTTACGTTTAAGATTAGCATAACTCTTCTGGCGATCACGGGCAGTCTTAAGTCTAGCTTGAATCTGAGCAATCTTCTCCGTGGTTTCATGGACTATCTCAGGTCCGGTGATTTGCTTTTCGCCTACTTCGGCCCAACAAATAGGTAATTGGCACTTACGGCCATACAATGCTTCGAAAGGTGCAGCATTAATGCTCGAGTGATAACTGTTGTTGTACGAGAATTCAGCGAGTGGCAAATGCCTTTCCCAGGCCTTTCCGAAATCAATGACACATGCACGCAGCATGTCCTCCAAGGTCTGAATCGTTCGTTCACTTTGCCCGTCAGTCTGAGGGTGATAAGCAGTACTCATGTCAAGACGAGTTCCCATGGCTTCTTGCAAAGAACGCCAAAATCTAGAAGCAAAACGGGGATCGCGGTAGGAGATGATCGATAAAGGTACACCATGACGAGATACTACCTCCTTAATGTATAATTGAGCAAGTCTTTCCATCGTATCTGTTTCCTTCATCACTAGAAAGTGTGTAGATTTGGTAAGGCGGTCAACAATAACCCAAATAGTATCGTATCCGCCCACCGTCTTCGGCAGCTTAGTAATGAAATCCATTGTGATCCTTTCCCACTTCCATTGTGGGATCTCCGGCTGTTGGAGTAAACCAGAAGGTCTCTGATGCTTGGCTTTAACCTTTGAGCAAGTCAAACACTTACCAACATAAGTCGCAATGTCCTTCTTAAGATTCGGCCACCAATACTGTTCTTTAAGGTCGTGGTACATCTTGCCCGCACCGGGGTGAATCGAATATCTCGATTTGTGTGCTTCATCAAGTATCAGGTTTCATAAATCTCCATAATAAGGTACCCAAATTCTTCCGGCATAACATCGGAGTCCAGACTCCCTAACCTCGAATCGAGAGACAAGTATGTTCAAATGTTCGTGAGATATGTTCTCCTCTTTGAGAGCCTTATCTTGGGCTACTCTGATCTGGTTGTTGAGGTTTGAATGGATGGTGATGTTCAGAGCCCTAACACGAAGAGGTATCGTCCTCTCCTTTCGGCTTAAAGCGTCAGCTACCACATTGGCCTTGCCAGGGTGATAACGGAGTTCACAATGGTAGTCGTTGAGCGTCTCGATCCATCGACGCTATCTCATATTTAGTTGCTTCTGATCAAAGATGTGCTGGAGACTCTTGTGGTCGGTGAAGATAGTGCTCTTAGTTCCATACAGATAATGTCTCCATAATTTGAGTGCAAAGACAACGGCTCCAAGTTCAAGATCATGTGTAGTGTAGTTCCGCTCATGAATCTTCAATTGGCGGGAGGCATAGGCAATAACCTTTGATCATTGCATCAGTACACAACCAAAACCACTCTTCGATGCATCACAATAAACAACGAAATCGTCACTGCCTTCAGGAAGCGATATGATAGGTGCGGTGGTTAACTTCTTCTTCAAAGTTTGAAATGCTGATTCGTGTGCGGGTTCCCAAATGAACTTCTTGCCCTTGTGAGTCAGTGCGGTCAAAGGACGCGCAATCAGAGAAAATCCTTCGATGAATCTTCGGTAATAACCGGCGAGACCTAGGAATTGGCGAATATGCGTCGGAGTAGTGGGGGTCTCCTACTTACTGATGGCTTCAATCTTGGCAGGATCAACTTTGATACCCTGGTCGCTTACAACATGACCCAAAAATTGTACTTCCTTCAACCAAAATTCACACTTGGAGAATTTGGCGTAAAGTTGCTCTTGTCTTAAGAGTTCAAGCACTAATCGGAGGTGTTGCTCATATTCTTCTTCGCTCTTAGAGTAGATGAGGATATCATCTATGAAGACGATAACAAACTTGTCCAAGTAAGGCTTGCAGACACGATTCATGAGGTCCATGAACACGGCAGGTGCATTTGTCAAACCGAATGGCATCACGAGAAACTCATAATGGCCATAACGGGTCCTGAATGCAGTTTTCATCACGTCACTTTCCTTCACCCTCAGCTGGTGATATCCGGATCGCAAATCGATCTTTGAATAAACGCTCGATCCTTGTAGTTGATCAAAAAGATCGTCAATTCGTGGAAGAGGATACCGATTCTTGATAGTCAATTTGTTGAGTTCACGGTAGTCGATACACATACGGAAGGATCCATCCTTCTTCTTCACAAACAACACAGGTGCGCCCCAAGGCGAGAAACTTGGTTGGATAAATCCACGGTCTAACAGCTCTTGTAGTTGACTCTGTAATTCTTGCATCTCGGAAGGTGCGAGTCTATAAGGTGCGCGAGCTACAGGTGCAGCTCCTGGCACTAAGTCAATCTGAAACTCTACTGCTCTCTGCGGTGGTAATCCAGGCAATTCCTCTGGGAAGACATCGGAAAATTCGTTCACAATTCGAACATCATTCACGCTCTTCACCTCAGTTTCTACCGCTTTCACATGTGCTAGGACAGCAAAACGTCCCTTCTTCATAATCTTTTACGCTTTCACGCAACTAATGAGGTTCAACTTCGAGGTACATCTCTATCCATAGATAACCAGTGGTTTGCCATCTCCTTGTGGTATGCGAAGTGCTTTATCTCCGCAGATTATATCGGCCTTTATCTTGCTCAACCAATCCATACTGACGATCACCTCAAAACTTCCCAGTTTGATAGGTATCAAATCAATTTCGAAATCTGCACCAGCTATGTTGATAATAGCTCCACGACTAATATGATCAACCTTTTCAAGTTTTCCATTTTCGACCTCGACAAGCATACTCTCTTTTAACGGGACTAATGACCAATTAATCTTATCGCAAAAATGTCTACATACATAACTTTTATCCGCACCAGTATCAAACAAGACAGAAGCTAAAAGATAGTTGATTGTGAATATACCTGTCACCAAGTCGGGGTTATCACGTGCATCCCTTGCATTAACATTAAAACCTCGTCCACGGGGTGGTCCGCCATCTTTTCGCTTGTTGGGGTATGCGTTTCTGAAATGGCCCATCTGCCCGCATTCGTAGCACTTCTTTGGCCCATTGGTGTTTGGCTTCCCATTCAAAGTAGTGACCTTGCAGTCCTTCCCGATATGCCCAGCCCGTTGGCACTTCTCACAGACAACATTGCAATACCCAGTGTGGTGTTTGTAACATCGCTTGCATTGAGGTAAGGTTCCTTTGTAGTTCGGGTTGGTGTTGGTGTTGTTGTTGGGATTAGGGTTTCCACTGTTGTTGTGCCTCTTGGCGGGGGTTTGATCGTAGTTTCTCCCCCTGTTGTTGTTGTTGTTGTTGTTGTTGTTGTTGTTGTTGTTGTTGTTGTTGTTGTTGTTGTTGTTGTTGTTGTTGTTGTGGTTGTTGTGGTTGTTGTCCCATTTCCTCTTTTAGCTACTACCAGCCTCAAACTTAGCCTTCTCCGGCTCATCAATAAGAATCTGATTCATGAGAGTATGCGCTATGTGCATTGCTTCGGGAACAGTCGGTGGTTTGGATGGGGTGACATTCCCCTTGATGGACTTAGGAAGTCCCCAAAAGTATCGCTCTATTCGTTTGAATTCGGGGGTGACCATAGTTGGACACATCAGCGCTAACTCCAAAAACCTACAGTTGTAGCTGTCAAGATCGTTTCCTACGGCCTTATGTTGCATGAATTCAATCTCCATCTTTTGAACCTCGGTTCTCGGACAGTATTCCTCAATCATAGCACATTTAAACTCTTCCCAAGGCGTAGCATACGCCTCATCAATTCCTTGCGCTTGGGCCATGGTATTCCACCATGTAAGCGCGCCATCAGAAAGCGTGCAAGAAGCAAACTTGGTTTTATTATCCTCCGAACAGTTGCTAACTCGGAATACTGATTCAAGTTTCTCGAACCATCTGGTGAGACCAACCGGTCCCTCGGTGCCGCTGAAGTTATGCGGTTTGCAGCTCTGGAATTCCTTGTAAGTACACCCATTTTGAACGAGTGGGATAACTGGTGGTGGTGGCGGTGGAACTTGAAGATTTCTTTCTGCTAGGGCTGCAGCGACCCGTTCGTTGATCATGTCCTCAATCTGGGCGGCGGTAGGTGTGGATCTTCCGTTAGCCATGGTATTCTAAACAAAATTTTTGACTCAAGTCAAAATCCAGTACGCAAGTAGTAATAATACAGTATATAGTGACCAACATGGAATCAAAACATCACATGTTATTAAATAATGCATCTAGGTACAAATACCACAGAATCATCGTACAGCAATGTAAATAGAACATCGTGCAAGAATTAAATAACGCAAATTTCCATTCATTAATAATAATAAGTTTCATACATCTGAATAAGTTCATACAATACATATGAAATACATGAAACTATATATAGATTACATCATGAAATCTAAATACAAGGTCCTACGGTGAAGGCGGGTGAACTGCTCCTCGAGCCAACTGCTCCTCGAGCTCAGTGACTCGAGCTCGGAGAGTCTCAATCTCCCTCATCAGTTCCTCGTTAGAGGGAGCTGGTGGGGCAGGCGGTGCAGGTGGGGCGGTTGGTGCGGGTGGTGCTGGTGGTGCTGATGTAAATGGTCACGCTCCGGATGTAGACGGTACGTCCCTAGATGTAAGTGGTCCGTATCTAAATCTAGGTGGTACGGTTCCAGGAATAGTCAATACGTAACGGGGAACCTTACGTATCTGTGGGTCGGCAGGGTATGGCACAACTCGTTTACGAGCAGTAACCCTACGACGATGGCCAAATGCGTCAGTAAAAGCACGACCTCCATTCACCCCTGGAATGACGGTGCCGTTGAAACGGTACCGCTTCTTCGGCGGGGTAGAGGGTGCCTGAATAGGTCTATCAGCAGGATCCTCATCATCGCTGGAGTCGTCTGATGATGAAGAATCGGCGGATGATGAGTCATCCGAATCGTGTGGTGGTGACACTGGTGGCTGATCTGGTAATCCGAAGCGTCCGAAGGCGGCCAACATCTGTATGTGTCTGCCTGGCGGAATCACGACTAAACGTCCGTCGGGAGTGCGTCGGCAAGGCGTGCGCATGTGGTTACGAAACGGCCCTTCCCCGAACTCCGCGGGGATCTCAATACCACCAATGCGGGGCTGTGACCTCGAGGGTCCGGGAGCAGACACTGGGGCAGGTGCACTAGTACCAGCTCCGGAAGTAGAAGCGCCGGGATCACTAGTGGGTGTCGGGGCCGGTGTATCGGCAGTAGCAGCAGCAGGTGTAGCAGTAGGTAGGGCGACGGGGTCTGAGTCTGTACTGCCCGAAATGCCAGTAGGTGGAACATCCGACATCTGAACAAGGAAAAATAAATTTTCCATGTCACTATGTCATAAAGCAAGCAATTAATAGGCCAACAGTTTAAATCATGTATAACAGTAACTAGCATGGCAATAACAGCAATTCGTATGAAAGTATCATGCAATCAAAAGCAAGTAGCATCATGCAGTAGTGATATCATGTAGTAGCATACGGCATATAGCAGAAAAAGTAAGCATTAGCATGTAGTAAGCTCAGCGGAAACAAGTAAACTAGCAAGTTGTAGATTAGTCCTATTAGTGAATCCTACTCGGGTCGGTCTTAGACTCACTAATGCAAGCTAATTCCCTACAACCAATGCTCTGATACCAAATGTGATGCCCCGTACAAAACCATCGTGTACGAATCATCAATAACAGGATCATTACAAGGTTAAGTACTATATGCGTTTTCAAAAAGAGTTTGCATTCAATAATAATGTGATGTCTAAACCAACATCGAATATTTTACAATTCAAAAGCATGCTTCACTAATTAGAAGCAAATAATAAGTGTATGTGACCACAATGGTCGTTACAAGTCATAATTCAAAAGTACAAAAGTTTGAATGCAAGGTAAAGTAGTTCATGCGATGACAACTCTAAGCAGCGGGTGTCTACAACACGACTAGTACACAGCGGAAGCTAACCTCAAGCACCTGAGAAAAACATTCTTAAAAACGTCAACACAAAGGTTGGTGAGCTATAGTTTAAGTATAACAGTAATGTAAGTAGGCCACGAGATTTCAGTGCTACAACGAGCGTTTCGAAAGTATGTAAAAGTATATGCTAACCGTGGGCACTCGGTAACTAACTTAACGTTTATACCCCCTGAAAGTACACTTGGCAAGTGCGTATGTCTACGAAGTATTAAACACTCGTTAAATGTTAGCGCGACTAGCCCGAGTGGGGATGTCAAACCCTATGGATCCATATCTAAGATTCGCGTTCACCGGTTCAAAAACCAATGACTAAACGTTACCGAGCTAAAGGGAATGTTTATGCCGTTGTATAACCCACACATATATAAAGTTTAAGTACTCGTGCCTAGTATGTAAAATATAAAATCCACATGTATTCTCAGTTCCCAAAATAAGTTAAAGTAAAAAGGGAATGCTATAACTCACAATGATAATGTAGTCGTAAAGTCGGTTCGGAAAAGGTGTGCAAGTAATCGGTCTGAAGGTCCTCAACCTAAGCCAAATAGTGCTAAGTCAGTAAATCGTCTTAATAGGTTTAAAAGTATGTAATTAAGGTCTTAAGGGTCATCATCATTCATCATTTAACAAAAGGTGTAAAGTAAGTTTCGTTCATGAAAGTAGTTTAAAACAAAGGCTGACTTCAGTCAGTCACCACGGACTCTAACCTTACTGAATTAAGGTGAGACTAGTGGCCATGGCTCCGTCTATGAGTCCCTTAATTGTGGTAAAAATTCCAGAAGCAAACTCGTCTTCGTTTGACCGTGGCGATGGTCTAAGTGCGAGTAGGTCAGAAATTTCTGCACAACGTTAAAGGACATAGTGACGATCGGAGGGCCATAAATCCTAAACCGTAACTCGGATTAAGACGAGTCCTATATGAAAAGTTATCTAATAGAAAAGTTCTATCTTAAAATCAAAGTTAGAACAGTCTAGGTCTACTGGTCTGTTACAGAAACATCAGATCATTAGCTTTTGGACAGAAACAGTAAGTTTAAAAGGGTTCCGGTGGTCTTGGTGCTTGATGTTCATCATGGTTCTCATCTTTGATGCATATAGCTTCAAGTGTACAACTCATTGATGTATCTACATCATCCTAACCAAGTCTTGACCATCATAACCCTAGTGCAAGTCTAAGACATGAAGCACAACTCACTTAAGAGTTGCATGTAGTTTGATGAACCAAAGTTACATCAAAGTCTTAGGTTTGACACTTACATGAACTATAAGACTAATAATAAGTTACAAACTTGAAAATGAACTTATGAAATCAAGATCTTAAAATGTAGAACATAGTTCTTAGTTAGATCTTGAAGATCCAAGACTCAAAAGTCTAGATCAAGCATAAGTATACAAAGTTATAATTAAAAAGTTTCCTTTATATGTTCTTGAACTTTAAAGTTAACCTTAAGTTCAAGATTAATGAGATCAAAGTTAACTTGTAACATTTGACCAACAAGAACATAAATTATGAAATTAAAGTGCAAGAATGAAGTAGTAAACTAAGTAAACAAGTAAATTATTCATGGTTGTTCATACTTTAAAGATTCAAACCAAAGTTTGATCTTTAGAAAGTAAACTTTAAAGTTTACTTCATGAACTTCAAGTATGTCTTTCAACCATGAACTTTATAATCTTTTGAAGCAAATAAGGTAGAACATAACTAGAAAGATTATGTTCTTGTTGTTCTTGTTATAACAAGATAAAAATGAAGAATAAACTAGGTAGTTTGATTCTTGAAAAACAATTAAGTAAGTAAATAAACAACTACTAGTAATCAACATAAGTAACTAAAGATTTAAACAACAAAGAATGATGGTGATGAAGAGTGCTAGAAATCGGTTTTACAAGAAGGAAAGAAAGGAAGAAACTTCAAGTTTACTTACAAGAACTTAGAGAGAAAAAGTGAGAAAAAAAGTTGCAAGTTTGTGTGTGTTTGTGTTTGAATGAGAGAAGCAAGTGAACAAGTAATGTAAAAAGATTTTGAATCCCCTCTAACCCTTTGAAGGGTCACAGTTCTGCTGCAAAAAAAGGGGGGTGGCTAAGTTTAATGGTTATTAGCATGTAAAGTTCATAAAGGTGGTTAATGGGTGGAGTTACATGGGGATCACATGCAAACTAGATTCCTATTGTATGAAACTAACTAGTTACAATTTAAGGTGACACTTACATGATCTTAGTGGACTAACCAAGTTCATTAATAATGTAGGGTGGGCTTAGAAGCCCAACATCAAGAGTCCATTACACTAATAAAGCCCAAGTTCACTTAAAAGCCCAAGTATGTATGTAATTAACAAGTTAATCCGATTAAAAGCCCAAGTAACTAACTAATAACCTTAGTTAATTAAAATGATTAATAAAACTAATCATAAATGCAAATAATATCTTAAAATATTATTCGTAAAAGTTCCGGGTGTCACAAAGACGTTTCGGGCAATTAAAGTCAAGTACGTTAAGTCATGGCAACATGTAAATGTAATAACATACATTCGTTTTATCACACGTATTAATAATAATAATTATTAATAAAATAACGTTGGAAATTCCAGGGTCGTTACATCTTGTGTATATTCAAAAATCGATCTCCGCTCGAGTTATCATCAACTAAGGGTTAAGGGGGAAGATGTCTCCAAAACTGCTTTCCGGACTCGTTATGGTAGTTACGTATTCCTTGTCATGCCATTTGGTCTAACTAATGCACCGACGGTGTTCGTGGATCTTATGAACCGCGTGTGCAAACCGTATCTCGACAAGTTCCTTATTGTATTCATCGATGATATCTTGGTCTATTCTAAAAGCGAAGAAGAGCACGAACAACACCTTCGACTCGTGCTCGAACTCTTGAGATAAGTCTATGCCAAATTCTCCAAGTGTGAATTTTGGTTGAAAGAAGTTCAATTCCTAGGCCACGTTGTAAGCGATCAAGGTATTAAGGTCGATCCCGCAAAAATTGAAGCCATTAGCAAATGGGAAACCCCTACTACTCCTACTCACATTCGACAATTGATAATGCTAAAAATGAACATATATTTCATAGCATTATCCCTCAAGAAAGACAAGCTTTTGGTTGCAATTGTTCTATTTACAAGTGATATTCGTTTAAATAATAAAAGGTGAAGACAAAAGACAGATTTGATGAATTGAAGACGCAAATGACCAAAAAGCTCAAAAGTACAAAGTACAATCAAAGTGGTTCAAATTATTGATGAGAAACGTCTAAAAGTTACAAGAGTACGAGCCGCGAAACGCAAAGTACAAGATATTAAATAGTACGAAAGGAAGTTCGAAAATCCGGAACAGGGACCAGAGTCAACTCTCAACGCTCGATGCAACGGACTAAAAATTACAAGTCAACTATGCACATGAATATAATATAATATATAATTAATTCTTAAAATTATATATATATTATATTATATATTAAAACCGTCGGCAACAAGAAAATAAGCAAATGTGAGCTGTCCCAGGGGGCCATGCGATCGCATGGCCTGGCAGTTATAAACCCATGCGATCGCATGGCAGCAACAATGAGGTCAGGTCCTATAAAGTTCGCGTGTTTTGGCCGAAATTCATATATAATTTTCAATCTCTCTCTCTCACAGATATATATATATATATATATATACATATATATATATATATACATATATATATATATATATATATAATTTTAATTTTAATTTAAGATTAATAATAATAAGGGTATGTTAGCGAATGTTGTTAGTGTGTAAGTCGAAATTCTGTCCGTGTAACGCTACGCTATTGTTAATCATTGTAAGTTATGTTCAACCTTTTTAAATTAATGTCTCGTAGCTAAGTTATTATTATGCTTATTTAAGCCGAAGTAATCGTGATGTTGGGCTAAAATATTAAAGACGGGGTAATTGGGCTTTGTACAATAATTGGGGTTTGGACAAAAGAACGTCACTTATGGAAATTAGACTATGGGCTATTAATGGGCTTTATATTTGTTTAATTGAATGATAGTTCATTAATTTAATATAAAGATTTACAATTGGACGTACCTATAAATAACCATATACACTCGATCGGACACGATGGGCGGGATATTTATAAGTACTAATAATCATTCATTTGACCGGACACGGGAATGGATTAATAGTCAATGGACTCATTAAAACAGGGGTGGATTATATGCAAGGACACTTGGTGTAATTGATAATAATGTATTAAAACCTTATTACAGTTTAAGTCCCCAATTAGTTGGAATAATTGACTTCGGATATAAGGATAATTTGACGAGGACACACGCACTTTGTATCTATGACTGATGGACTATTATGGACAAAAACCAAATGGACATATTGAATAATCCAGGATAAAGGACAATTAACCCATGGTAATAAACTAAAATCAACATGTCAAACATCATGATCATGGAAGTTTAAATAAGCATAATTCCATTATTTCATACTTAATCACAATTTTATTTACTGTCATTTTATTTATCGTACTTTTAATTATTGTACTTTTTAATTATCGCACTTTTATTTATCGTTATTTTATTTATCGCACTTTAAATTATCGCACTTTAATTATTGTCATTTACTTTACGCTTTAAATTAAGTTATATTTATTTTCAATATTTTACATTAGGTTTTAACTGCGACTAAAGTTTTAAAATCGACAAACCGGTCATTAAACGGTAAAAACCCCCTTTTATAATAATAATACTACTTACATATATATATATATATATATATATATATATATATATATATATATATATATATATATATATATATATATATATATATATACAAATATAGTTTTAAAAATATAGCGTTAAACTTGGCTAGTTCCCTGTGGACGAACCGGACTTACTAAAAACTACACTATTGTACGATTAGGTACACTGCCTATAAGTGTTGTAGCAAGGTTTAGGTATATCCACTTTATAAATAAATAAATAACTTGTGTAAAATTGTATCGTATTTAATAGTATTCATAGCAAAAATATAACTATTTCGTATACACCTCTACGTACATCAAGTATTTTTGGCACCGCTGCCGGGGACTTCTTAAACGCCGAAAGCGAAATGCTATAAAAAAAAAGAGATTTTTATTAAGTTTTAATTTCTTTTTGTAAAAATACGTTTTAAATATTAAAAATACAAAAATATAAAAAGAAAAATGAAACATATATATTTTTAAGAGTTTGTTTAAAATATATAAAATTATAAAGTTTTTCTATTTCTATTTTAGTTTTTTTTTTTAAATTAAATTTTTATTTGTTCTATAAAAATAAATTAAAACACAAAACATAAAAAAAATACATATCGGGCAGACACTGTAGCAGCCCAACTAATTAGGCATGGATCCACGACTCATGCGACCGCATGGAAAAACATCGAACACCTCATGCGATCGCATGAGGTGATTTTGAAAGGACCCGTTCATATACATTATAAACGATTCACAATAGTTGATTACAGTGCGAGATATTTGACCTCTATATGATACATTTTACAAACATTGTATTCGTTTTTAAAAGACAATCTTTCTTTACATCAAAAATTGACAGGCATGCATACCATTTCATAATATCCACTATCCAACTATAAATTGATTTAATAATAATCTTTGTTGAACTCAATGACTCGAATGCAATGTTCTTCGAAATATGCTATGAAAGACTCCAAGTAATATCTTTAAAATGAGCAAATGCACAGCGGAAGATTTCTTTAACACCTGAGAATAAACATACTTTAAAGTGTCAACCAAAAGGTTGGTGAGTTCATTAGTTTATCATAATCATTTATTTCCATCATTTTAATAGACCACAAGAATTTCATTTCCAGTTCTCATAAATATACGTCCAATGCATAGAGACAAAAAATAATCATTCATATGGTGAACACCTGGTAACCGACATTAACTAGATACATATAAGAATATCCCCTATCATTCCGGGATCCTCCTTCGGACATGATATAATTTCGAAGTACTAAAGCATCCGGTACTTTGGATGGGGTTTGTTAGGCCCAATAGATCTATCTTTAGGATTCGCGTCAATTAGGGTGTTTGTTCCCTAATTCTTAGATTACCAGACTTTAATAAAAAGGGACATATTCGATTTTGATAATTCAACCATAGAATGTAGTTTCAATTACTTGTGTCTATTTCGTCAAACATTTATAAAAACGCATGTATTCTCAGTCCCAAAAATATAAAGGGTAAAAAGGTAAATGAAACTCACCATACTGTATTTCGTAGTAAAAATACATATAACGTCATTGAACAAGTGCAAGGTTGGCCTCGGATTCACGAACCTAAATTAATTATATATATTTATGTGTTGGTCAATATTTGTCTAACAAATTAGGTCAAGTCATAGTGTACCACAATCCTAATGCTCGAGACTAATATGCAAAAGTCAACAAAAGTAAATTTGACTCAAAATAATTTCCAAAAATCTATACATGATTAATATATAGTTTAAATATCGTCGTTTTATATTTTTAAATATTTTTAAAAGATTTATTAGAGTAAATAATATAATTTATTTATTAATAAATAAAATTTTATATTATATTTATATAATAAAATATACTTTTATATATATTAAGTAATAAAATTTATAGGGTTCATTTAATATTATAAAGATAATATGATAGGTATTATTAAAGTAAGTTATTACACGTAGTAAAATATGTTTGTATCAAATATTTATTTGATAAAATAATATCTATAATGATAGTAAGTAAAAGTTGTATTATTTTGTAATAATAATTATTATTATAAAAATATCAATATTTATAATTAATAAGATGACATTATGATAAAACGATAATTCTAATTATGATAACTTTAATATTTGCGATAATTTTTAATATTATCTTTAAAATAATAATTCTATTTAAAATAATAATAATAATGATATTTTATAGTAACAATGACATTTCTATTAAAATGATAATTTTTGTTAAAATGATAGTTTTAATACTAACGATAATTTTAATAATAATAGTAATGATAAAAATAATAAGAACGATAATTTTATCTAAATCAATATCTTATAATATTTTAATTTCATCATGATACTCTTACCCATTATTTCCTAATCGTTTCATTTAATTGCTTTTAATCGTCTTTTATATCGTGTTCGTAATAATGATAATAATAGTAATCAAAATAATTTGGTGTTATAAATATTTGTTTTAATTACACTAATATTAATAATGATAGTTACTATAACATCATTAACGATAATACTAATAATTATCTTAATGATAATATAGTAATAATAATATTAACAATAACAATAACCATTTTTAAATAATGATATATATATTAATAATAATAATAATAATAATAATAATAATAATAATAATAATAATAATAATAATAATAATAATAATAATAATAATAATAATAATAATAATAATACCAATAATAATAATAATAATAATAATTGGATAATAATAATAATACTAATTATAACTTTAACGATAATAACGATAGTAATAATAAAAAAAATAACAATTTTTTTAATGATAAATCCTTTTATTGATAAAGTTAATAATAATAATAATAATAATAATAATAATAATAATAATAATAATAATAATAATAATAATAATAATAATAATAATAATAATAATAATAATAATAATAATAATAATAAGATAAAACTAGAACGACGATAATAACGACGATAATAATAATCATTTTTAATAATAATACAAAAATTCGATGGACTATAACTTCAAATCCGTTCATCAAAATCATTCGATATCTAAATGAAAAGTTCTTAATTTTTCGCTAGCTTTCCAACGACATGCATATCTTATACCTTATCTCAGTCGCATATATAACTAATTCAGGATTCAACATAACCTAACTAAAGGCAATATCAAAAGTACAAACATGCATAATCCTATATACTCGAGCACTAGTCAGGGATACACTATTAGTATGTAAAAGTTAAATTATGAGTACTCACGTATCAATATTGAGATTCAATATTGCAGGAAAGGTACGTAGACGCAACAGAGATGACAAACACTATATTGACCTCACGAGCATACCCATGAACCATACCCAATCACCTCCATAGCTATAACCCATAATTTCCTTAATCCAATCCCACTCGAAAAACAATTTCGAAATCACTCGGACAGCACTCTGACGTAATATTTTATGTATACTAATAATATCTTGAAATAATACGGAGTAAATATATATATGTAAATCGATTGAGAGAGTTTAGAGAAAAATATTTTCAAGTTTCTATAAAATAATGAAACCTATTGAATTCTATTTATAATAAATTTTTGAATTATTAAAGTGAATTATTAAAGTATGAATTATTAAAGTGAATTATTAAAGTATGAATTATTAAAGTGAATTATTAAAGTATGAATTATTAAAGTGAATTATTAAAGTATGAATTATTAAAGTGAATTATTAAAGTATGAATTATTAAAGTGGATTATTAAAGTATGAATTATTAAAGTGAATTATTAAAGTTAAAGTAAAATAAAAATAAAGTAAATGTAAAGTTTAAGTATAGTAAAAGTATAAAACTATGTACGTATAATACGCGTATAAATATATATAATATTAATTTAAATCATTATATATATTTAATAAAATAAAATATAAATATCGTTATCTTTATCATACTGGTTAAGTAATGAGTTGTCAAAAGTGGTTCTAGATATTTATAAAAGTTATATACGTTTTAATAATAAAGTTCTTTTTAAACTGAAAACGTTTTTGTACGTTTGAAACTAAATCAAATAAATATAATAATTTTGTTTTCCAAAACCAAATATATTTTTAAGAATCATTTTGTTTAAAGGTTAAAATAATGGAAATCGTTATATCATAAAATGTTTTAGAAAAGTAGAATCATATATATTCATAATAGGTTTCAAGTTTTTAAATTACAGTTTGTTTGTGAAGCATGGAATAAAGTTCAAAGGTTAAATAAACGTATGAAATCATCTTAATGAAAAATGTCGAGTTACTTAACTTGTCGATATCCAACATCTAAGTTATTTACACTTCACGTTCTTACTTATAAATCACTTTACCATTTTCCGAATGTTGTCAAAAAGAATAGATTTCTTAAATCACAGTGGACCTCATAACATAGACCCGTAATCATATCATAATGTATCTGATAAATCAATCATTTGATATTATCTTCTAATTCCATCGATAAACATATTGAAACAAATACGTTCATGTAAAGTATTATACGTTTAATACTTTATTAATATTCTAAAGTTATAATATATATATATACATATATATACATTTTTATTTATATATAACGGTTCGTGAATCGTCAGAATTTGGTCGAGGTTATAATGAATGTATGAACACAATTTAAAATTCTTGAGATTTAACTTAACAAACTTTGCTTATCGTGTCGGAATAATATAAAGATAAAGTTTAAATTTGGTTGAAAATTTCCGGGTTGTCACAGTACCTACCCGTTAAAGAAATTTCGTCCCGAAATTTGAGTGGAAAGGTCGTGAATGATAATAAGTATGTTTTCATGATGCATACAGGCTGAAAATTAGAGTTTTATCATCAGCGAATAATTTGGATAAACAATCCATTTATATGAAGAGTACGAATTAAGCTAACATAGAAGAGTGAAATGAGTAAGTGTAGATTCATCTTATCATTTGACGTAGATATGATTGATTTCCAGATTTCAAGGGATTTGAAGAAAATCTTTGTAATAAGATTTGATTCTCCGGTAACAAAAGGAATTAGGATCCGCTTTAAATGCGATCGTCCATTTTAATTGTTCTGTCGGAGATTTTCTTATAAATTCACCTCCTTCGTTTTCTTACAACTCACACCTTCTGTTGATGCATTTTATGCAAGTCCCTAGACATCTACCCACGTCCATTGCAGGTACAACAGTTTACAGGCCACCATGATCGTTCATTATTATCCTATCCGTGTTTGTATGTGGTTACAGCAACTGCAGGAATGAGATTTGGATGTTTGACTATGTTAGACTTAGTCAGACTTCCGAGTGAAGCCTCACTCGTACGGCTGATAGGCTCATACGCACGGTTGATACTGAGCTAAGTCACAATTACAACCTAAATGAGAAGACACGAGTGAGTGATCACCCGTACGGCTGATGAAGCCAACTCGTATGTGTGATGGATGAATCATACGGGTGAGTCAACAGCAGGGGTATATAAAGTCTTATGTTCTTCATTTTAGGTTAAGCCTCTCATTTGTTACACACACTCAGATCTTGTGAGCTCCTCCGATTCTCTCTCAACCCAAATCACCCAGGTGGTGAATAATAGCTCTAGGTGTTGATCTAATCACACTTGATTTAGTTATGGTATGACTAAATTAATCCCAAAAAGCTTAACCTATTTACTAGAGGGTTTGATTCACTTATTCCGTCATTGTGTGAGTTAAATCTGTTGATTTCTAAGTTCCTAGTCATGTTTCATCACCTTCTATTCTTTCCCCCTCAACTCATATTTTAAAGTGTTCATCAATATGCTCCATCCAGTTCTGATTCTCGATATACTTATAACTTTCATATCGGTCATTCTTCTTTTTCATCTACCGCCGGAAGAATCTATTTACTTCTACTATACTCTTGGTTTTATAGTGTTTCTAGTTCTTCCATGTCTTTATATTGCTATATGCGTCGATATATATGGTTTATAATTTTTGGTTTGTCGTTGGGCTTTATATCTTCCCTTATATATCAAAGTCTCTGTTTCTATCTTCTATAATCATTGTCATCCACAGTTAATGCTCTCTTTTATTTGCTGCAATTTATACCCCAATTTCTATTTCGGAGTTTTGTCCTTTCGTTTCTTCTTCTTGCGATTAAGCACCGCTTGTAATGGTCCAGAATTCACAGATATGAATTTCGGAATGAACGTTGTTAATGTTCTAGGAAGGAAATTGTGATGGCACGATCTTGACTTGTCAAATTACTAGAATACCTTGGAAAAGGCCGAATCATAAAGAAATATTTTCTTGATATTTTAGAGGTTAAATAGAATACAAGAGTCGTATAACATAGCACATGATGATGTTATGATCTGTGAATCATCACGTTCCATTTAGAAACTCAACATGAATTACTGTAATATAATCACGTTGATCAAGTGTCATTATATTATACTAACTCATGCTTCAGTTTCCAACACGACTTCAAAAACATTCATATTTTAAACTCAAAGATTTACAGAGTATAGGAACTAAACAGTTTCCTTTTTGATGTAATACAGATAGCGCAAAGAGATAAATGATTCCAGATAAGAATAGTTATGGAAATATCTTCAGAAATATGGAGGATATTTATAATGAAAGATACGATGATATCTTAGAATTTCTAATATCAGAGGATGATGAAGAATATTGTCTGTAAGGGTTTAGTGCCAGGAGCAAGGTATTCGTTAATGACTTCAGCAGACACTGAATCATTTGGATTCTTTGAAGGCAGGTTCAGTCTTTGTGATTTGTCCACAGCCTCCTTCATACTTTGCTCAATCCGTTTTCCAGTTCCAAAACTTCTCTATTTCTGAGCTTTGTTAATACACTAATCTTTATCATCAAACTTTTTACTGCTAAGGTCGTTTACAGTTTTTGTTGCTTCATCAGCATTTCGAGAACTAGTTCGCGGTTCAGAGTGTTTTTCAGAAACTTCACATTCGAAGTATGTAAGCCTTGGAAATAGACGTTATGTATAACTGTTGGCGTCAACATGCTGTGAGATTTCAAAATACTGATTGCTAATTCCCAATGATTCGTATGGCAATTCTCGTTACAAGAGGCAGATGAGTAAATGATGAGGTTTCGATAAATATAAAGATTCTTCAGAATGCCCAAGATCAGTGAAGTTGTTGGTAAGTTTATTGCTAATGTGGTGGAATATGAAAGGTTCTCCGGTAACAAAAGGGTAATCACATATATCAAAATTATAATAAGGCTACTCCGAATGAAAAAATCAAAGTTGTCTTGCTGGAGCTGTGATATAATTTGCTACTTTGCAAAGGAATTGCAAGGTTATTTTTGCTAATAAATGCCAAAAGATCTGACACATATATGTGTTGAATTATGACTTTGGTTTTGAGAGCTTTTTAAGTACATATTTGTGGGTAATATGTGGTTGGATCATCATCTCGATTGCTCATTATTTGAAGTGTCTTCAGAGATTTTCGAAGGGTTTGAACACAGATTGTAATTATTTGTATACATTTGATGTTCTAACACACTTTTGAAGTCAAAGTATAGCTTTGAAAGATGTAGGAATCTAAAAGTGATGGTACCGGTTATATCTCGAATTGAATTCTGAGATTTTAAAATCAGAATATGTAATTGGGTTTGAATGAGTATGGTTGTTTTGATTTCTATGAAAGAATGTATATTATTGTGAAAGTAGGAAGTATAATTGATAATTTGCTTAATCTGATTCGAAGAATGTAACATATTAATTGTGAATTTATATATATCTCTCGGGTATTACCTACCCGTTAAAAATTTTTCACAATTAATATTTTGTACATAAGAATTTTATTACAGTCTTTATGAAAATATATATTTATATATTCTCCTCAGATGTAACATAGATTTTAATGAGTTAATACTAAATTAAACTCATTAGATTTACGGTTGGAACTAGAATTGAATAATTCCTTGAAGGCTTTAGAGGTTACATAAGTATTTCTTCAATAATATTGAAATTATGAATCAATACTTCGTTATTTGTTGAGATGTGATGTTGGTTTTCGTTAAATTCTTGTGAACTTCGCAAAGTACGAATGATGTTATCTGAAAAGTTTCGGTTACATCAATGATGAAGTGTAAAATCAAATATATACTTGATTTATTAGGAATTGGAATTTGTTGAATTGAGACAGAGATTGTAGTTAACGATGGTTAAGTCGCGGGCGAGGGACGTACATTATTGTATATTTGTAATATGAATTAACCGAGTAGTTAAGATTCACACACAATAGCTTAGCACGGAAAGATTTATTTTTATTTCAAAATATATATATAAAAAATATATATATAATTTCTTCAGAGGGAATGAGTTAATTCTTCATAACTTGTTGATACAATATACACGTTATTGATTCGTAATGATGTCCACAGTGATTCTTGAACTGACGGAGTTTGTGATATTATAGGTGTTGTTGATTCTGATGTTGACTGTACTGACGATGCTGGTGATGTTGACGGTACTGTTGATGCTGTTGGTAAAACAAGTTTAACTTGTTAATCACACACCATTTTTGTCAGGGTTTCTACTCTTCCTTCTATCATTTTGGTTCGCTTAACTGATTTATGGTTAGTGCTAGATTAGATAATCTCTAAGACTTTAGAGATTATATAATCGCCGAGGAATATTTCTCCAATGAAGTTATGAATTAATACTTCGTCAGTTATTGTTGTTGGTACTCCTTGGTATCTATGGTGCGTATGACGTTGATGCTAGTGGGACAGATTGTGAAGTTGAGGTTTACAACGCGGTTGTGGTTGGAGGTGGTAATGGTACTGTTGGCGTTGATGATGGTGGTACTGGTTATGCTGCTGGTGCTGCTGCTGGTGTTTGTAATCTCTGCACCATATTCTCCAAAGTCACTACCCGAGCGCGAAGTTCGTTGACTTCTTCTATTATTCCAGGATGATTGTCGGTCAGAATGAGCGGATAAATAAAATCTAGAATTTGATGTAGTATATAATCGTGACGAGATACCCTAGAAATGAGAGAGAAAATGGTGTCTCGAACAGGTTCGCCGGTAAGTGCTTCAGGTTCTTCGCCAAGAGGGCAATGTGGTGGATGGAAAGGATCGCCTTCTTCTTGTTTCCAATGATTGAGGAGGCTACGAACCCATCCCTAATTCATCCAGAATAGGTGATGACTGATTGGTTGATCCATTCCGGTCACACTGCTTTTGGAGCTTGAGTGAGATTCCATTTCGGAATACGAGTGACTTGAACTGATGACAAATTCCATTTCGTACGATTGGATAAAGGATTTTCGATATAAAATGATTTTTCGGCTATCGGGTGGTATTCTATTTACATAGGATATCTATATATAGAGATCAAAAGATTTCATAGATTACGGAGAAATTTGCGGGATATGTCAGGCAAAGTTTAAAGTAACAGATACGATAAGATATGATTTAGCAGATACGCTAAGATATGAATTTTGTCTATACACTACTCATGCAATTAATGTAGCAAGAAATGTCTAGACTAATAATGATAAGCAGGTAATTTCCTATGGATGATAAGCAGATAATTTCCGACTAGAAATGATAAGCAAAACTTTTGACATGCAGACACGGTCGAAGTCCAGACTCACTAATGCATCCTAACGACTTTCAGTTAGACACACTAATGCAGACCTGGTTCGCTAAGACCACCGCTCTGATACCAACTGAAAGGACCCGTTCATATACATTATAAACGATTCACAATAGTTGATTACATTGCGAGGTATTTGACCTCTATATGATACATTTTACAAACATTGCATTCGTTTTTAAAAGACAATCTTTCTTTACATCAAAAATTGACAGGCATGCATACCATTTCATAATATCCACTATCCAACTATAAATTGATTTAATAATAATCTTTGATGAACTCAATGACTCGAATGCAATGTTCTTCGAAATATACTATGAAAGACTCCAAGTAATATCTTTAAAATGAGCAAATGCACAGCGGAAGATTTCTTTAACACCTGAGAATAAACATGCTTTAAAGTGTCAACCAAAAGGTTGGTGAGTTCATTAGTTTATCATAATCATTTATTTCCATCATTTTAATAGACCACAAGAATTTCATTTCCAGTTCTCATAAATATACGTCCCATGCATAGAGACAAAAAATAATCATTCATATGGTGAACACCTGGTAACCGACATTAACTAGATACATATAAGAATATCCCCTATCATTCCGGGATCCTCCTTCGGACATGATATAATTTCGAAGTACTAAAGCATCCGGTACTTTGGATGGGGTTTGTTAGGCCCAATAGATCTATCTTTAGGATTCGCGTCAATTAGGGTGTCTGTTCCCTAATTCTTAGATTACCAGACTTTAATAAAAAGGGGCATATTCGATTTTGATAATTCAACCATAGAATGTAGTTTCAATTACTTGTGTCTATTTCGTCAAACATTTATAAAAACGCATGTATTCTCAGTCCCAAAAATATAAAGGGTAAAAAGGTAAATGAAACTCACTATACTGTATTTCGTAGTAAAAATACATATAACGTCATTGAACAAGTGCAAGGTTGGCCTCGGATTCACGAACCTAAATTAATTATATATATTTATGTGTTGGTCAATATTTGTCTAACAAATTAGGTCAAGTCATAGTGTACCACAATCCTAATGCTCGAGACTAATATGCAAAAGTCAACAAAAGTAAATTTAACTCAAAATAATTTCCAAAAATCTATACATGATTAATATATAGTTTAAATATCGTCGTTTTATATTTTTAAATATTTTTAAAAGATTTATTAGAGTAAATAATATAATTTATTTATTAATAAATAAAATTTTATATTATATTTATATAATAAAATATACTTTTATATATATTAAGTAATAAAATTTATAGGGTTCATTTAATATTATAAAGATAATATGATAGGTATTATTAAAGTAAGTTATTACGCGTAGTAAAATATGTTTGTATCAAATATTTATTTGATAAAATAATATCTATAATGATAGTAAGTAAAAGTTGTATTATTTTGTAATAATAATTATTATTATAAAAATATCAATATTTATAATTACTAAGATGACATTATGATAAAACGATAATTCTAATTATGATAACTTTAATATTTACGATAATTTTTAATATTATCTTTAAAATAATAATTCTATTTAAAATAATAATAATAATGATATTTTATAGTAACAATGACATTTCTATTAAAATGATAATTTTTGTTAAAATGATAGTTTTAATACTAACGATAATTTTAATAATAATAGTAATGATAAAAATAATAAGAACGATAATTTTATCTAAATCAATATCTTATAATATTTTAATTTCATCATGATACTCTTACCCATTATTTCCTAATCGTTTCATTTAATTGCTTTTAATCGTCTTTTATATCGTGTTCGTAATAATGATAATAATAGTAATCAAAATAATTAGGTATTACAAATATTTGTTTTAATTACACTAATATTAATAATGATAGTTACTATAACATTATTAACGATAATACTAATAATTATCTTAATGATAATATAGTAATAATAATATTAACAATAACAATAACCATTTTTAAATAATGATATATATATATTAATAATGATAATAATAATAATAATACCAATAATAATAATAACAATAATAATAATTGGATAATAATAATAATACTAATTATAACTTTAACGATAATAACGATAGTAATAATAAAAAAAATAACAATTTTTTTAATGATAAATCCTTTTATTGATAAAGATAATAATAATAATAATAATAATAAGATAAAACTAGAACGACGATAATAACGACGATAATAATAATCATTTTTAATAATAATACAAAAATTCGATGGACTATAACTTCAAATCCGTTCATCAAAATCATTCGATATCTAAATGAAAAGTTCTTAATTTTTCGCTAGCTTTCCAACGACATGCATATCTTATACCTTATCTCAGTCGCATATATAACTAATTCAGGATTCAACATAACCTAACTAAAGGCAATATCAAAAGTACAAACATGCATAATCCTATATACTCGAGCACTAGTCAGGGATACACTATTAGTATGTAAAAGTTAAATTATGAGTACTCACGTATCATTATTGAGATTCAATATTGCAGGAAAGGTACGTAGACGCAACGGAGATGATAAACACTATATTGACCTCACGAGCATACCCATGAACCATACCCAATCACCTCCATAGCTATAACCCATAATTTCCTTAATCCAATCCCACTCGAAAAACAATTTTGAAATCACTCGGACAGCACTCTGACGTAATATTTTATGTATACTAATAATATCTTGAAATAATACGGAGTAAATATATATATGTAAATCGATTGAGAGAGTTTAGAGAAAAATATTTTCAAGTTTCTATGAAATAATGAAACCTATTGAATTCTATTTATAATAGATTTTTGAATTATTACAGTGAATTATTAAAGTATGAATTATTAAAGTGAATTATTAAAGTATGAATTATTAAAGTGAATTATTAAAGTATGAATTATAAAAGTGAATTATTAAAGTATAAATTATTAAAGTGAATTATTAAAGTATGAATTATTAAAGTGAATTATTAAAGTATGAATTATTAAAGTGAATTATTAAAGTTAAAGTAAAGTAAAAATAAAGTAAAGGTAAAGTTTAAGTATAGTAAAAGTATAAAACTATGTACGTATAATACGCGTATAAATATATATAATATTAATTTAAATCGTTATATATATTTAATAAAATAAAATATAAATATCGTTATCTTTATCATACTGGTTAAGTAATGAGTTGTCAAAAGTGGTACTAGATATTTATAAAAGTTATATACGTTTTAATAATAAAGTTCTTTTTAAACTGAAAACGTTTTTGTACGTTTGAAACTAAATCAAATAAATATAATAATTTTGTTTTCCAAAACCAAATATATTTTTAAGAATCATTTTGTTTAAAGGTTAAAATAATGGAAATCGTTATATCATAAAATGTTTTAGAAAAGTAGAATCATATATATTCATAATAGGTTTCAAGTTTTTAAATTACAGTTTGTTGGTGAAGCATGGGATAAAGTTCAAAGGTTAAATAAACGTATGAAATCATCTTAATGAAAAATGTCGAGTTACTTAACTTGTCGATATCCAACATCTAAGTTATTTACACTTCACGTTCTTACTTATAAATCACTTTACCATTTTCCGAATGTTGTCAAAAAGAATAGATTTCTTAAATCACAGTGGACCTCATAACATAGACCCGTAATCATATCATAATGTATCTAATAAATCAATCATTTGATATTATCTTCTAATTCCATCGATAAACATATTGAAACAAATACGTTCATGTAAAGTATTATACGTTTAATACTTTATTAATATTCTCAAGTTATAATATATATATATACATATATATACATTTTTATTTATATATAACGGTTCGTGAATCGTCAGAATTTGGTCGAGGTTATAATGAATGTATGAACACAATTTAAAATTTTTTAGATTTAACTTAACAAACTTTGCTTATCGTGTCGGAATAATATAAAGATAAAGTTTAAATTTGGTTGAAAATTTCCGGGTTGTCACATATTTGACAGGCCTGGTACATCAGTCTGATCGATTAGGGTTTTGATTAATATATAATTAATATTAATTAATTAAGATTAGGGTTTATATTTTATATTAATTAGTTTTAGTTTATTTATTTTTGTATTTTTAAGTTTTAAATTAGTTTTATTAATTATAAAATTAATACTTTTATAAAATAAATAATATTTTTATAAAAATTGTATTTATATAAAGTTAAGTTTCTTTTTATATTTGTATCTTTTTAATCGTTTAATTCGTAAATTGTATATTTTTCATTCATACTTAGTTTTAAATTTAGTATTTGCCGTAGTTATTTTTATTTCTAGATTTTTAGGCTTTGCCGTAAAATCCCTTAAGTACTTTTTCTTTAGACTAAGATTTAGGTGCTTTAGAATTTTGCGACGCCGTTTTAAGATTTTAGTACTTTCTAAGTTATTGCCGTTTTGGATATAAAATTCCTTTAAGCTTTAATATCTTTAGACGTAAGTTTAAATTTTTAGTTTTTAGAATTCTAAGTTTCGACGCTTTATTTTCTTATTTTTATTTTTCGATATTTATTTTTCGACGTTTTTCGACGCGCTCTTTTTCTTTCTTATTTCTCGACGCTCTAGTTTTTAGGACATAGAATTTTCTATTTCTTCTCTAAAAATTTCAAAACGAAAAAATTATTTTAAGCGGTTAAATTGATAGACATCCAAAATTTTCTGGTTCGTAGTAATAGTTGGATTTGTTAGTGGCGAGTTGTGAGCTTCCGATTTAAAGGGTCCTGGCTACCTGCTGCATCTTTTGGCTATTCGAAAAGTGACAAAAATCAGAAAAGTCTGTTAATTTGATAGCTTATATAATTTTTATTTTTATAATTAATAGAATATTCAGTGAATGCACCGAGCAAAACGTTCACCACCTTTCATACGTTCACCACCTGTAACTCGATCAAGACATCTAGCCAACATTGTCGCCGTTGATATTTCTTTAGAATCGTCATCCAGTCGAGCAAGTACTCCAATACAAATTTCCGATAATCCATTTTTTGAACCCGACCTCACAATTGAGAATCCGGAGGATATTCAGGGACAATTCAGAGATCCTGAACCACTAATCATTCCTCCTGAACCACAAATTACTCATCCAGAGATTGTTGAGGAAGAAACCATTAAGTCAGAATCCTCTAGTGATTCAGATTCAACAAATTCAATCATGGAAAATCTGGAACCTCTAAGTATGGAAGACCGAATGAGAGCTAAATGCACTGGCCAAGGTCACGCAATTACTCAACCAGACATTAATGCTCCAGATTATGAAATCAAAGGACAAATCCTACACATGGTAACTAATCAATGTCAATTTAGTGGTGTGCCAAAGGAAGATCCAAACGAACATCTTCGTACCTTTAATAGGATCTGTACTCTATTTAAAATTAGAGAAGTGGAGGATGAACAGATATATCTCATGTTATTTCCCTGGACTTTAAAGGGAGAAGCCAAAGATTGGTTAGAATCGTTACCTGAAGGGGCGATTGATACATGGGATGTCTTAGTTGAAAAATTTCTTAAACAATTCTTTCCGGCATCTAAAGCCGTAAGACTTCAAGGAGAAATTGTTACGTTCACGCAGAAGCCAAATGAAACTTTATATGAGGCATGGACAAGATTTGGAAAGTTATTGAGAGGATGTCCACAACATGGTTTAGACACGTATCAAATAGTACAAATATTCTACCAAGGATGCGACATCACTACAAGAAAAGACATCGATATAGCAGCTGGTGGTTCCATTATGAAGAAAGCCGCAACTGAAGCTTACAAAATTATTGATAACACTGCTTCCCACTCACATGAGTGGCACCAAGAAAAAGATATTGTTAGATCATCTAAAGCAGCTAGAGCCTATTCTAGCCATGACTTTGATTCCATTTCCGCAAAGATAGATGCCGTCGAGAGACGAATGGAAAAAAATGACTAAGGATATTCACTCAATAAGAATTAGTTGTGAGCAGTGTGGAGGACCACATTTGACAAAAGATTGTCTCAGTATTGAACAAACAATTGAACAAAGAGAGAATATTTCATATTTAAACCAAAGGCCTGGAAATAATTATCAAAATAATTATCAACCGCCAAGATCAATCTACAATCAAAATCAGAATTATAACCGAAATTTTCCATACAACAACCAACAAGGTCCTAGCAATCAACAAGGTCCTAGCAATCAACAAATATCCAATAATACTTACAACCAGTAAAGACCTATTTTTCAAAATAAACCACCACAAACCGATGATAAAAAGCCAAATTTAGAAGATATGATGTCGAACAAACTCAATTTTTCACATCTCAGAAACAAACCAATGAACAAAATGCTCAAGCATTTAGAAATCAACAAGCTTCTATTCAAAATTTAGAACAAGAAGTAAGCAACCTAGCAAGGTTGATAGGTGAAAGAAAACTGGAAAGTCTAAATAGCGATACAAATGCTAACCCCCCCAGAATGAAACAGATAAAGCCATTACCACAAGAAGTGGTATTACACTTAAACCACCCGAAATATGTAATTTCTGATAACGCTATTCCTACTCCACAAGCACCACAATCTGAGCAAGAAAAGGAAAAAGAACCGGTAGTTGAAAAAGGTTAATGAAGAAAACACAGTTAAGGCTAAACCTTATGTTAAACCATACCAACCACCATTTCCTTACCCGAGTAAAATGAGAAAAGAAAGACTTGAAGCTGAGCAATCTAAATTCTTGGATATGTTTAAACAAATAAATGTCAATCTTCCTTTCATTGATATAATTTAAAGAATGCCTAGGTATGCCAAATTCTTGAAAGATCTAATCACAAATAGAAAGAAAATGGAAGAACTTTCGGCTATTACTATGAATGCTAATTGTTCTGCAGTGCTGTTAAATAAGATACCAGAAAAATTATCAGATCCAGGAAGTTTCACAATTCCATGTTTTCTGGGTAGTCTTAGTTCAATAGAAGCATTGGCAGACTTAGGTGCTAGTATAAATTTAATTCCGTATTCACTATACGCTAAACTAGACCTCGGAGAATTGAAACCAACACGAATAAGCATACAAATAGCCGATCGATCAGTAAAATATCCTAGAGGGATAATAGAGAACATGCTAGTTAAAGTTGATACTTTAGTATTTCCAGTAGATTTTGTTATTCTGGACATGGAAGAAGATTCTCGAGTTCCTCTCATATTAGGAAGACCATTCTTAAACACGGCTAAAGCAATAATAGACGTGTTCGGTAAGAAATTGACCCTAAGTATAGAGGATGAGAGTGTTACTTTTTCTGTTGATAGAGCCATGCAACAACCACAATCTGCAGATGATACATGTTATTACATTCAAACTATAGATTCACATGCAGAATTATTAGAAGAATTTTCAGAATTACAAGGAACAGGAGAATGTTCTTTAGGAGAAGGAACTGAACCAATTGATGAAGCTGAAATGATAGCTGCACTTATGGCTAATGAATATGAACCAACAACAGAAGAAATTCAAATGCTAAAAAAGGAAGACAGATATCGATACAAATCATCGATAGAAGAACCACCGACATTAGAGTTAAAGCCACTTCCAAACCATTTGGAATATGCTTATTTACATGGTGAATCTGAATTACCTGTAATAATATCGTCTTCTCTTACGAAAAATGAAAAATCTCAACTCATTTCTGTGCTAAAAGCTCATAAACCAGCTATTGCATGGAAGATTCATGATATTAAAGGCATAAGTCCTTCGTATTGCACACATAAAATCCTTATGGAAGAAGGTCATAAAACATATGTGCAACGCCAATGAAGAATAAATCCTAATATGCAAGATGTTGTTAAGAAAAAAATTATTAAACTACTAGATGCAGGTTTAATTTATCCAATCTCTGATAGTCCATGGGTAAGCCCAGTTTAATGCGTACCTAAGAAGGGTGGCATGACTGTCATCACAAATGAAAAAAATGAGCTTATTCCTATAAGGACTGTAACAGGATGGCGTGTTTGTATAGATTATAGAAAATTAAATGACGCCACCAGAAAAGATCACTTTCCCTTACCTTTCATTGATCAAATGTTGGAAAGGTTAGCCGGAAATAGTTACTATTGTTTTCTTGACGGTTTCTCCGAATACTTTCAAATTCCAATAGCACCCAAAGATCAAGAGAAAACCACATTCACGTACCCTTATGGTACTTTTGCTTACAAACGCATGCCATTTGGTCTTTGCAACACCCTTGCAACCTTTCAAAGATGCATGATGACAATTTTTCACGACATGATAGAAGAATGCATGGAAGTTTTCATGGATGACTTTTCAGTCTTCGGTGATACTTTTGAAACATGTCTAGTTAATCTTGAACGAATGCTCATTAGATGCGAACAATCAAATCTAGTTCTTAATTGGGATAAAAGCCATTTCATGGTTAGAGAAGACATCGTTCTTGGTCATTAAATTTCAAATGAAGGAGTTGAAGTGGATAGAGCTAAAGTAGATGTAATTGCTAAACTTCCACATCCCACCAATGTTAGAGGAGTTAGGAGTTTTCTAGGGCATTCCGGTTTTTACCGATGTTTCATAAAAGATTTTTCTAAAATTGCCACTCCTATGAATAAACTCCTAGAAAAGGATGCTCCATTCATCTTTTCAGATGAATGCATCAAATCTTTTAATATTCTTAAAGAAAAACTCACTAATGCACCGATCATGATAACTCCAAATTGGAATCTACCATTTGAACTCATGTGCGATGCAAGTGATTTTGCAATGGGAGCCGTTTTAGGACAAAGGATTCAAAAAACGATTTCAACCTATTTATTACGCTAGTAAGACGTTACAAGGAGCACAAAAAAATTACACAACTACTGAAAAAGAACTCCTTGCCATTGTCTTTGCTTTTGACAAATTTCGTTCATATCTCGTTCTAGCTAAAACGGTGGTCTATACCGACCATTCTGCTCTTAGATATCTATTTTTGAAACAAGATGCTAAACCACGATTAATCCGTTGGATCTTACTCTTACAAGAGTTCGATATTGAAATTCGAGACAAAAAGGGAGCAGAAAATATCGCCGCTGATCATCTTTCTCGTCTTGAAAATCCTGAATTAGAAGTTCTAAATGAATCGGCCATACAAGATAATTTTTCTGATGAATATCTATTAAAGATAGATTATAGTGAAATTCTATAGTTTGCAGACTATGCAAACTACTTAGTATGTGGATTCCTTGAAAAAGGGTTATCGTACCAAAAACGAAAGAAATTCTTTAGTGATATAAAACACTATTTCTGAGAAGATCCACATTTGTTTAAAAGTTGTCCCGATGGAATAATACGCCGATGTGTATTCGGAGATGAAGCTAGTCAAATCTTAAACCATTGTCACACAGGACCAACAAGAGGGAATTATGGGCCTCAACTTACAGCAAGAAAGTTTACGATGCTGGATTCTATTGGCCTACAATTTTCAAAGACGCACACCTTCTTTGCAAATCCTGTGATGCATGTCAAAGGGCCGGAAAAATAAGTCAACGTGATGAAATGCCACAAAATGTCATTCAAGTATGTGAAGTATTTGACGTTTGGGGTATTGACTTTATGGGTCAATTTCCAAAATCTCATAATAATCTCTACATTCTCGTTGCCATTGATTATGTATCTAAATGGGCGGAAGCACAAGCTCTCCCAACTAACGATACATGAGTTGTAGTCAACTTCTTAAAACGTTTTTTTGCAAGATTTGGAACACCAAAAGCTTTAATAAGTGATCGGGGTACTCATTTTTGTAATAATCAAATTGAGAAAGTTCTCAAAAGATATGGAGTAACTCATAAAATCTCAATCGCTTATCATCCACAAACAAGTGGACAAGTTGAAAATACCAACATAGCTTTAAAACGTATTCTAGAAAAAACCGTAGGATCAAATCCGAAGGAATGGTCCATGAAATTGGAGGATGCACTCTGGGCTTTTAGAACAGCCTACAAAACTCCAATTGGAACCACACCTTTTAAACTCATTTACGGAAAAGCATGTCATCTTCCAGTAGAAATTGAACATAAAGCATTTTGGGCTTTGAAGACATGTAATCTTGATTTACATGAAGCCGGACGTCTACGATTAAGTCAATTAAACGAATTAGAAGAATTAAGACATGAAGCATATGAAAATTCGTTAATCTATAAAGAAAGAACGAAGAAATGGCATGATAAAAGAATCAGAAGTTCAAAAAAATTTAAAGAAGGAGACAGAGTTCTTCTTTTCAATTCACGATTCAAGCTATTTCCTGAAAAATTGAAATCAAGATGGTCTGGACCATTCATAGTCAAAAGATTTTTCCCATATGGAACAGTAGAATTAATAAATTCAAATGGAATTGAATTTAAGGTTAATGGTCAGAGAGTTAAACATTACACAGATAATCCAATGGAAGTTGAAGATGAAGTTAATCACAATTTCGACACCACAGCTAACTAAGTGTGGGAAGGTTCGAATCTTTTTAGGGTAATATATATTTCTGTTAGAGTTAGTTATCCTGTTTTCGTGTAGTTCTCGAGAATGGAATCCGAATGGTCTTTCCCTAGCAGACCCTAAAGAACTAGTCTTCTCCCTCCATTCTGAATTTTTATTTTTTTTAGGTTTTACAAGATGAAGAATTCCTTTGATCTGAACCATGGTCTACTACTACACGCTATGATTACTAAACGTAATAATGACACCCTTCCGAGTGAACTGGTATCATTCGTAAGAGAAAAAATGGACGAAGTAAGGAAAGAACTCAGAAAAGATCATCTTAAGACACATTTTGGTAAAGGAAAATCAAAATCCGCCACAAAAAGAAGAGCACGACACCTTGAAAGATGTTATAAATGCGAAAAATGGTCACACGAAGGTAAATGTTCAAACAATCAAACATATTCAAATACCAAATTGTTACTCTATGCAGAGAAGGACCGTTCATATGTTTAGAAGAAAAGATATTGAAGAATCGAGGTTACGCTTATTTAGCTATGGAAAACCAAATCACACGACTCTCCTATGAGTCAGCTAAAGCAGGTCTCTGAGAATTCTATCTCACAGGTAAGTATGTATAGTTTTTATTTTTGTTTTTATTTATTGCTTTTAACCTTTTGATAATAAACGCTGAATCGTTCGCTATAAAGTATTAAATTGATATTCAATAAAATTAGGTATGCGAAACCGAAATTATTGATATCATATAAAAATTTATTACATCACTGCGAAATTTACCGTTTATTCTTAAGGTATAAATATCTTTAATCAATCAACCCAAAATATTTCAAAAATTCGTCAGGAGTAAAACTAGGTTATGGAACCGAAATTACTTTACTGAAAAGAGGGGCGTATATTTTTGATAATATTTGATTGATTAAAGTGGGATAAAAAGATCAAAAAGATTTTTAATTTTAATTTTTACCTTGTTTTTAAAATTAATATATAAATATTAAATTAATATTGTAAAATTTTTAAATCAATATATTTAAGTTTTTAAATATTTTAAAAAAATAATATTTTTAATATAAGTTTGTAAAATTAATGTATAAGAATATTAATGATATTTATATGAATTTTTAATTTTATGCATTTTAAATTTAAGTTTGGTGTGAATTTAAAAACAAAAATTTACTTTATTTCATTAAGTTAAAAATTTGATATCTAAAAATTCGTAGTGAGTTGAAGACTAGGTCTTTGAACCGAAATTGCTTTACCCAAGGGAGGGACGAGAAATTTTGTTATCATTATTTTTAATCTTATTGAATTAAAGTATGCCAAAAACATTAAAAAACCCAAAAATCTTTGCTTTTAAAACGACGCTTAAAAAGTAACAAATTTTAAAACTTTGTCGAGAGACGGACTAGGACTAAGATCCGAAACGCACTAATTCTAAAAGAAACAAAATTTTAAATAATTTAATTATTTATTTTATTAGTCAAAGGTTTTTATATATGTAAAAAAAAAAATCAGACCCCATGCGATCGCATGGGGTTTCCTATTCAAATCCATGCGGTCGCATGGAGTGAAAAAACTGGGTAGGAACATAAGTTCCAGCGAGCTCTCTGTGCTCCTCAATTTCAACACACACATACACGAACATAACCCAAAAACACCCCTAAAATCATCAAATTTTCACCAAATTTAACCAAATCTTTTGCTATAATCCGCTTTAATCATGAATTTGTTAAGAAGTTTTTCAAGAAAGGTAAAAATTTCACCCCTAAACTCTTTAATTTTTCAGTTTTAGTGTTCTTGAGCTAAACTTTACCTAATTTAATTTTGTTAATTTCTAATGTAATTAGAGTTAAATTGTTAGTATATTATGCATGTATAACCTAGATTGATGCTATTTAACATGATTTGAAGCCAAAAAATTTTAAAAATTTTAGGAATCTAGGGTTTGTGTTCTTGAGCAATTTGGGACTTTTTGATATAAACAGGTTATGGCCGATTTTTGTCATGAATTATTGCTAACTTAAGTAGTGTAACATGTTTAGGTAGCTAAATGATCCAAACTTTGATCCTAAACATGATTTTTGAGAATTAAAGTGGACTTTTCAAGTCTAAAATTCATGAACTTGATTAATTTGATGTAAATGCCATTTGAAACTTGTTTAATTGCTAGTAATGGTTATTTTAACATGTTATTTGAGTTGAATGCTTATGAACTTTGTATACGTTTTCATATATGCTTATTTGAAAAAGTGTAGAATTGTTAAAATTGTGAAAATGTGTAGAAGTTTAATTTTGATTGAACATGTTATTGTAATTGTTTCAAGTTGTTATTTTGCTAACACTAATGCATATTTGGATACACAAATTTTGTGTTTAATGTGTTTTGCAGAGATATACCGATACTGATGGTGCATCATCGTCATCTAGACAACCTACTCCGGAACCTGAATCAGAAATGCAATATGAACCAGAACCTGAACAGGAACAACAATAGGAACAACAATATCATAATGATCAACACATACCATATTATGATCCGCAGCAAGAATATGTTAATGCCTACGTATAATTTCCAATTCATCCAATAATAGAACACCTAACGATTCATGAAGAACAGTTGCATCCTAATTTTAGATTTGATCGAAGCTGGAGAGATTACCCGACGTACCAAAGTAACAAATTTAAACTGGTAACGAAAAATGTAGAAGTACCGAGGGTAATCGATTGGGAGCCTTTGGAAAGGGTCCAACTAGTTAACTCAGTTAGGCAACATCTGATCCAAAGGTATGGCAACTCTTCTTTTCCCAATTAGGAACGTTTATTCACCATTCGTAGGCCTGTATATAAAGAATAGTGTGTTGAGCTTATGAGTACTATAGCATTAAATACGGATGTAGTTAGGTTAGATGATAGAAATTTTCTTAGATTTTTACTTGGCCATAGGATGTATAGGATGTCCATGCTGGACATGGCCAGGGCTTTACAGAGTTACACTCCTGGTGAATTACTACTACCTGATTGTACAAATTTGATTTATCATGGTGAAAGGGTAGATAGGAATTTTGACGCGGACGCCGTCTGGAGGCGTATGTCAAATTATAATGTTTTTACGCTGGGAAGAAGACACTCCTATTTAGATATTAACAAAGCAGAGCTTCGTGTTATACATAGATTTTTAGCTAATTCGATTACACAAATAGGTAAAAATAAGGAGAATATGCCCTTACATGATTTATTTTACCTTAAGTGTATTCGAAAAACTAGAAGCGTTGTTAATATCCCCTACTGTGTTGGTTTTTATCTGTCCAAAATGGTGGCAGGAATACAGGACGGGGGAATAATAGGAGGAGGTATTTTTGTTACTCTCATTGGAGAGTATTTGGGTGTAGATAGGGATCAAGGGGGTCCACTGATGGTGTGTAGGGAACAGGTTGAGACTTTAGGATTGAAGGTCTATCAGGGTGCAAAGGTATTAAAGAGCAAATGCAATCAGGTAGTACCATATGATGGTCTTCATCCACAGGTAGAGAGAGGTTCAGATGAGGAAATGGAGGAACCGGATGACATTAGGTGAAATGTCCCGTTCTTATTGATTAAAAACGTTCCATATTAATTGATTTCGTTGCGAGGTTTTGACCTCTATATGAGACGTTTTTCAAAGACTGCATTCATTTTTAAAACAAACCATAACCTTTATTTCATAGATAAAGGTTTTAAAAAGCTTTACGTAGATTATCAAATAATGATAATCTAAAATATCCTGTTTACACACGACCATTACATAATGGTTTACAATACAAATATGTTACAACAAAATAAGTTTCTTAAATGCAGTTTTTACACAATATCATACAAGCATGGACTCCAAATCTCGTCCTTATTTAAGTATGCGACAGCGGAAGCTCTTAATAATCACCTGAGAATAAACATGCTTAAAACGTCAACAAAAATGTTGGTGAGTTATAGGTTTAACCTATATATATCAAATCATAATAATAGACCACAAGATTTCATATTTCAATACACATCCCATACATAGAGATAAAAATCATTCATATGGTGAACACCTGGTAACCGACATTAACAAGATGCATATATAAGAATATCCCCATCATTCCGGGACACCCTTCGGATATGATATAAATTTCGAAGTACTAAAGCATCCGGTACTTTGGATGGGGTTTGTTAGGCCCAATAGATCTATCTTTAGGATTCGCGTCAATTAGGGTGTCTGTTCCCTAATTCTTAGATTACCAGACTTAATAAAAAGGGGCATATTCGATTTCAATAATTCAACCATAGAATGTAGTTTCACGTACTTGTGTCTATTTTGTAAATCATTTATAAAACCTGCATGTATTCTCATCCCAAAAATATTAGATTTTAAAAGTGGGACTATAACTCACTTTCACAGATTTTTACTTCGTCGGGAAGTAAGACTTGGCCACTGGTTGATTCACGAACCTATAACAATATATACATATATATCAAAGTATGTTCAAAATATATTTACAACACTTTTAATATATTTTGATGTTTTAAGGTTATTAAGTCAGCTGTCCTCGTTAGTAACCTACAACTAGTTGTCCACAGTTAGATGTACAGAAATAAATCGATAAATATTATCTTGAATCAATCCACGACCCAGTGTATACGTATCTCAGTATTGATCACAACTCAAACTATATATATTTTGGAATCAACCTCAACCCTGTATAGCTAACTCCAACATTCACATATAGAGTGTCTATGGTTGTTCCGAAATATATATAGATGTGTCGACATGATAGGTCGAAACATTGTATACGTGTCTATGGTATCTCAAGATTACATAATATACAATACAAGTTAATTAAGTTATGGTTGGAATAGATTTGTTACCAATTTTCACGTAGCTAAAATGAGAAAAATTATCCAATCTTGTTTTACCCATAACTTCTTCATTTTAAATCCGTTTTGAGTGAATCAAATTGCTATGGTTTCATATTGAACTCTATTTTATGAATCTAAACAGAAAAAGTATAGATTTATAGTCGGAAAAATAAGTTACAAGTCATTTTTGTAAAGGTAGTCATTTCAGTCGAAAGAACGACGTCTAGATGACCATTTTAGAAAACATACTTCCAATTTGAGTTTAACCATAATTTTTGGATATAGTTTCATGTTCATAATAAAAATCATTTTCTCAGAATAACAACTTTTAAATCAAAGTTTATCATAGTTTTTAATTAACTAACCCAAAACAGCCCGCGGTGTTACTACGACGGCGTAAATCCGGTTTTACGGTGTTTTTCGTGTTTCCAGGTTTTAAATCATTAAGTTAGCATATCATATAGATATAGAACATGTGTTTAGTTGATTTTAAAAGTCAAGTTAGAAGGATTAACTTTTATTTGCGAACAAGTTTAGAATTAACTAAACTATGTTCTAGTGATTACAAGTTTAAACCTTCGAATAAGATAGCTTTATATGTATGAATCGAATGATGTTATGAACATCATTACTACCTTAAGTTCCTTGGATAAACCTACTGGAAAAGAGAAAAATGGATCTAGCTTCAACAGATCCTTGGATGGCTCGAAGTTCTTGAAGCAGAATCATGATACGAAAACAAGTTCAAGTAAGATCATCACTTGAAATAAGATTGTTATAGTTATAGAAATTGAACCAAAGTTTGAATATGATTATTACCTTGTATTAGAATGATAACCTACTGTAAGAAACAAAGATTTCTTGAGGTTGGATGATCACCTTACAAGATTGGAAGTGAGCTAGCAAACTTGAAAGTATTCTTGATTTTATGTAACTAGAACTTGTAGAATATATGAAGAACACTTAGAACTTGAAGATAGAACTTGAGAGAGATCAATTAGATGAAGAAAATTGAAGAATGAAAGTGTTTGTAGGTGTTTTTGGTCTTTGGTGTATGGATTAGATATAAAGGATATGTAATTTTGTTTTCATGTAAATAAGTCATGAATGATTACTCATATTTTTGTAATTTTATGAGATATTTCATGCTAGTTTCCAAATGATGGTTCCCACATGTGTTAGGTGACTCAAATGGGCTGCTAAGAGCTAATCATTGGAGTGTATATACCAATAGTACATACATCTAAAAGCTGTGTATTGTACGAGTACGAATACGGGTGCATACGAGTAGAATTGTTGATAAGTGTATTGAAGTCTTTCAAAAGTGTATAAATACATATTAAAACACTACATGTATATACATTTTAACTGAGTCGTTAAGTCATCGTTAGTCGTTACATGTAAGTGTTGTTTTGAAACCTTTAGGTTAATGATCTTGTTAAATGTTGTTAACCCAATGTTTATAATATCAAATGAGATTTTAAATTATTATATTATCATGATATTATCATGTATGAATATCTCTTAATATGATATATATACATTAAATGTCTTTACAACGATAATCGTTACATATATGTCTCGTTTAAAAATCATTAAGTTAGTAGTCTTGTTTTTACATATGTAGTTCATTGTTAATATACTTAATGATATGTTTACTTATCATAGTATCATGTTAACTATATATATATATCCATATATATATGTCATCATATAGTTTTTACAAGTTTTAACGTTCGTGAATCACCGGTCAACTTGGGTGGTCAATTGTCTATATGAAACATATTTCAATTAATCAAGTCTTAACAAGTTTGATTGCTTAACATGTTGGAAACATTTAATAATGTAAATATCAATCTCAATTAATATATATAAACATGGAAAAGTTCGGGTCACTACAGTACCTACCCGTTAAATAAATTTCGTCCCGAAATTTTAAGCTGTTGAAGGTGTTGACGAATCTTCTGAAAATAGATGCGGGTATTTCTTCTTCATTTGATCTTCACGCTCCCAGGTGAACTCGGGTCCTCTACGAGCATTCCATCGAACCTTAACAATTGGTATCTTGTTTTGTTTAAGTCTTTTAACCTCACGATCCATTATTTCGACGGGTTCTTCGATGAATTGAAGTTTTTCGTTGATTTGGATTTCATCTAACGGAATAGTGAGATCTTCTTTAGCAAAACATTTCTTCAAATTCGAGACGTGGAAAGTGTTATGTACAGCCACGAGTTGTTGAGGTAACTCAAGTCGGTAAGCTACTGGTCCGACACGATCAATAATCTTGAATGGTCCAATATACCTTGGATTTAATTTCCCTCGTTTACCAAATCGAACAACGCCTTTCCAAGGTGCAACTTTAAGCATGACCATCTCTCCAATTTCAAATTCTATATCTTTTCTTTTAATGTCAGCGTAGCTCTTTTGTCGACTTTGGGCGGTTTTCAACCGTTGTTGAATTTGGATGATCTTCTCGGTAGTTTCTTGTATAATCTCCGGACCCGTAATCTGTCTATCCCCCACTTCACTCCAACAAATCAAAGACCTGCACTTTCTACCATAAAGTGCTTCAAACGGCGCCATATCAATGCTTGAATGGTAGCTGTTGTTGTAGGAAAATTCTGCTAACGATAGATGTCGATCCCAACTGTTTCCGAAATCAATAACACATGCTCGTAGCATGTCTTCAAGCATTTGTATCGTTCTTTCGCTCTGCCCATCAGTTTGTGGATGATAGGCAGTACTCATGTCTAGACGAGTTCCTAATGCTTGCTGTAATGTCTGCCAGAATCTTGAAATAAATCTGCCATCCCTATCAGAGATAATAGAGATTGGTATTCCATGTCTGGAGATGACTTCCTTCAAATACAGTCGTGCTAACTTCTCCATCTTGTCATCTTCTCTTATTGGCAGGAAGTGTGCTGATTTGGTGAGACGATCAACTATTACCCAAATAGTATCAAAACCACTTGCAGTCCTTGGCAATTTAGTGATGAAATCCATGGTAATGTTTTCCCATTTCCATTCTGGGATTTCGGGTTGCTGAAGTAGACCTGATGGTTTCTGATGCTCAGCTTTGACCTTAGAACACATCAAACATTCTCCTACGTATTTAGCAACATCGGCTTTAATACCCGGCCACCAAAAATATTTCTTGAGATCCTTGTACATCTTCCCCATTCCAGGATGTATTGAGTATCTGGTTTTATGAGCTTCTCTAAGTACCATTTCTCTCATATCTCCAAATTTTGGTACCCAAATCCTTTCAGCCCTATACCGGGTTCCGTCTTCCCGAATATTAAGATGCTTCTCCGATCCTTTGGGTATTTCATCCTTTAAATTTCCCTTTTTTAAAACTCCTTGTTGCGCCTCCTTTATTTGAGTAGTAAGGTTATTATGAATCATTATATTCATAGATTTTACTCGAATGGGTTCTCTGTCCTTCCTGCTTAAGGCATCGGCTACCACATTTGCCTTCCCCGGGTGGTAACGAATCTCAAAGTCGTAATCATTCAATAATTCAATCCACCTACGTTGCCTCATATTCAGTTGTTTCTGATTAAATATGTGTTGAAGACTTTTGTGGTCAGTATATATAATACTTTTGACCCCATATAAGTAGTGCCTCCAAGTCTTTAATGCAAAAACAACCGCGCCTAATTCCAAATCATGCGTCGTATAATTTTGTTCGTGAATCTTCAATTGTCTAGACGCATAAGCAATCACCTTCGTTCATTGCATTAATACACAACCGAGACCTTGCTTTGATGCGTCACAATAAATCACAAAATCATCATTTCCTTCAGGCAATGACAATATAGGTGCCGTAGTTAGCTTTTTCTTCAATAACTGAAACGCTTTCTCTTGTTCATCATTCCATTCAAATTTCTTCCCTTTATGCGTTAATGCAGTCAAGGGTTTTGCTATTCTGGAAAAGTCTTGGATGAACCTTCTGTAGTAACCAGCTAGTCCTAAAAACTGGCGTATGTGTTTCGGAGTTTTCGGGGTTTCCCACTTTTCAACAGTTTCTATCTTTGCCGGATCAACCTTAATACCTTCTTTGTTCACTATGTGACCGAGGAATTGAACTTCTTCCAACCAAAATGCACACTTTGAAAACTTAGCGTACAATTCTTCCTTCCTCAATACTTCTAACATCTTTCTCAAATGTTCACCGTGTTCTTGGTCATTCTTTGAGTAAACAAGTATGTCATCAATGAAAACAATGACAAACTTGTCAAGGTATGGTCCACACACTCGGTTCATAAGGTCCATGAACACAGCTGGTGCATTAGTTAAACCAAACAGCATGACCATAAACTCGTAATGACCGTAACGTGTTCTAAAAGCAGTCTTTGGAATATCATCTTCTTTCACCCGCATTTGATAATACCCGGAACGTAAGTCAATCTTTGAATAAACAGACGAGCTTTGTAGTTGATCAAATAAGTCGTCGATTCTCGGTAGTGGGTAGCGGTTCTTGATGGTAAGTTTTTCAACTCTCGGTAGTCGATACACAACCTGAATGTACCATCTTTCTTCTTGACAAACAAAACAGGAGCTCCCCACGGTGATGTGCTTGGTCGAATGAAACCACGCTCTAAAAGTTCTTGTAATTGGCTTTGCAGTTCTTTCATCTCGCTGGGTGCGAGTCTGTAAGGAGCACGAGCTATTGGTGCAGCTCCTGGTACAAGATCTATTTGAAATTCAACGGATCGATGTGGGGGTAATCCCGGTAATTCTTTTGGAAATACATCGGGAAATTCTTTTGCAATGGGAACATCATTGATGCTCTTTTCTTCAGTTTGTACTTTCTTGACGTGTGCTAGAACAGCATAGCAACCTTTTCTTATTAGTTTTTGTGCCTTCAAATTACTAATAAGATGTAGCTTCGTGTTGCCCTTTTCTCCGTACACATTTAAGGGTTTTCCTTTTTCTCGTATAATGCGAATTGCATTTTTGTAACAAACGATCTCTGCTTTCACTTCTTTCAACCAGTCCATACCGATTATCACATCAAAACTCCCTAACTCTACTGGTATCAAATCAATCTTAAATGTTTCGCTAACCAGTTTAATTTCTCGATTCCGACATATATTATCTGCTGAAATTAATTTACCATTTGCTAATTCGAGTAAAAATTTACTATCCAAAGGCGTCAATGGACAACTTAATTTAGCACAAAAATCTCTACTCATATAGCTTCTATCCGCACCCGAATCAAATAAAATGTAAGCAGATTTATTGTCAATAAGAAACGTACCCGTAACAAGCTCCGGGTCTTCCTGTGCCTCTGCCGCATTAATATTGAAAACTCTTCCGCGGCCTTGTCCATTCGTGTTCTCCTGGTTCGGGCAATTTCTAATAATGTGGCCCGGTTTTCAACATTTATAACAAACTACATTGGCATAACTTACTCCGACACTACTTGCTCTCCCATTACTCGTTCCGACACCATTTGTTCCTTTCGTTCTATTAACCCCTGGTCCGTAGACCTCACACTTCGCCGCGCTATGACCATTTCTTTTACACTTGTTGCAAAATTTGGTGCAGAATCCCGAGTGATACTTTTCACACCTTTGGCATAGCTGCTTCTGATTGTTGTTGTTGTTGCGGTTATTATTGTTGTTGGGATAATTGTTGTAGTTGATGTTGTTGTTGTTGTTGTTGTTGTTGTTGTTGTTGGGCCGTTTGTTGTAGTTGCGATTGATGTTGCGATTGTTGGGATAATTGTTGTGATTATTGTTGTAATTACTGTTGTTGTTGTATTGGTGATTCTTATCACTGTTTTCCTCCCACTTTCTTTTGACTTGCTTCACATTGGCCTCTTCAGCAGTCTGTTCTTTAATTCTTTCTTTAATCTGGTTCACTAGTTTGTGAGCCATTCTACATGCCTGTTGTATGGAGGCGGGCTCGTGTGAACTTATATCTTCTTGGATTCTTTCGCAATCCTTTCACAAACGCGTCGATCTTCTCTTCCTCATCTTCGAATGCTCCCGGACACAATAGGCACAATTCAGTGAATCGACTTTCGTACGTGGTAATATCAAATCCTTGGGTTCGTAACCCTCTAAGTTCTGTCTTGAGCTTATTGACCTCGGTTCTGGGACGGTACTTCTCGTTCATCAAGTGCTTGAATGCTGACCACGGTAGTGCGTACGCATCGTCTTGTCCCACTTGCTCTAGATAGGTATTCCACCATGTTAACGCAGAACCTGTGAAGGTATGCGTAGCGTACTTCACTTTGTCCTCTTCAGTACACTTACTTATGGCAAACACCGATTCGACCTTCTCGGTCCACCGTTTCAACCCGATCGGTCCTTCGGTTCCATCAAATTCCAAAGGTTTGCAGGCAGTGAATTCTTTGTAGGTGCATCCTACACGATTTCCTGTACTGCTAGATCCAAGGTTATTGTTGGTATATAGCGCAGCCTGTGCTACGGCTATGTTTGAAGCTAGAAAAGTACGGAATTCCTCTTCATTCATATTCACGGTGTGTCGAGTAGTCGGTGCCATTTCCTTCAAAATAGTCAAATGGAACAAGTTAATCATACAGAATATTAAGAGTAGTTAATAGTATTTCGTAGCATAATATGAACTCATTTATAAAAGCTTTTTCTTCATATTAGCGTTTTATAAGTTTAAATTCGGGTAGTACCTACCCGTTAAGTTCATACTTAGTAGCTAATATACAATTCAACTACTACAATTCTATATGAAAAAACTGATTATAATAATATTTCGCGTTCAAACTTTTACACAATATTTTACAAACTTACAATACCGCTTATTTTACATATAGCATGAAATATAGCACACAATAAATTTGATACAAGATGGTTGTGAAGATAATTCTAGCTAGTACACAAGTCGTTCAGCAAAGGCAATAAAGACACGTAATTCATACGTCCAGAAACAAGTCATGCATTCTGGTTTTACTAGGATTACTTCCCATCCTTGGTCTTGTGGAACATAACCGTTATGGCCGTTGATAATACAGCGTGTTGTAACGTCGTCAAAGGGACGAGGGTTACGTAATGTCCAACAGTCCCGTAACAATCTAAAAACCTCATTTCTTACCCCAATTACCGACTCTGTCACTTGTGGAAACGTTTTGTTTAATAGTTGTAGCCCGATGTTCTTGTTCTCACTTTGGTGAGAAGCGAACATTACTAATCCGTAAGCATAACATGCTTCTTTATGTTGCATGTTAGCCGCTTTTTCTAAATCACGAAGTCCAATATTCGGATATATTGAGTCAAAATAATTTCTTAACCCATTGCGTAAAATAGCATTTGGGTTCCCCGCAATATATGCGTCAAAGTAAACACATCGTAACTTATGGATTTCCCAATGTGATATCCCCCATCTTTCGAACGAAAGCCTTTTATAAACCAAGGCATTCTTGGAACGTTCTTCGAATGTCTTACAAACTGATCTCGCCTTAAATAGTTATGCCGAAGAATTCTGACCGACTCTAGACAAGATTTCATCAATCATGTCTCCGGGTAGGTCTCTTAAAATATTTGGTTGTCTATCCATTTTGTGTTTTTATACTGTAAAATAGACAAGAGTTAGATTCATAAAAAAAATACTTATTAATACAAGCAATTTTTACATATATCATAAAGCATAAGCACAATATATTACATATATTACACCACACGAATACAACTATCTTATTCCGACTCGCTTGTTTCTTCTTCTTCGGTTTTGGTTCGTTTTGCCAAGTTTCTAGGGATATATGATGTTCCCCTAATACGAGCCGTCGTTTTCCACATTGGTTTAGAAAAACCTGGTGGTTTAGAGGTTCCCGGGTCATTGTTACAACTTAAGGACTTCGGGGGTTGACGATACATATAAAGTTCATCGGGGTTGGAATAAGATTTCTCTATTTTTATGCCCTTTCCCTTATTATTTTCTTTTGCCTTTTTAAATTCAGTTGGGGTAATTTCTATAACATCATCGGAATTCTCGTCGAAATCCGATTCATCGGAGAATTGGTAATCCTCCCAATATTTTGCTTCCTTGGCGGAAACACCATTGACCATAATTAACCTTGGTCGGTTGGTTGAGGATTTTCTTTTACTTAACCGTTTTATTATTTCCCCCACCGATTCTATTTCTTCATCCGGTTCCGATTCTTCTTCCGGTTCCGATTCTTCTTCCGGTTCCCACTCTTCTTCCGGTTCCTCTTCGAGAACTTGTGAATCAGTCCACGAATCATTCCAATTTACATTTGACTCTTCATTATCATTAGGTGAGTCAATGGGACTTGTTCTAGAGGTAGACATCTATCACATAATATCAAACGCATTAAGAGATTAATATATCACATAATATTCACATGTTAAAAATATATAGTTTCCAACAAAATTTGTTAAGCAATCATTTTTCAAGTAAACACGGTCGAAGTCCAGACTCACTAATGCATCCTAACAAACTCGATAAGACACACTAATGCAAAATTCTGGTTCCCTAAGACCAACGCTCGGATACCAACTGAAATGTCCCGTTCTTATTGATTAAAAACGTTCCATATTAATTGATTTCGTTGCGAGGTTTTGACCTCTATATGAGATGTTTTTCAAAGACTGCATTCATTTTTAAAACAAACCATAACCTTTATTTCATAGATAAAGGTTTTAAAAAGCTTTACGTAGATTATCAAATAATGATAATCTAAAATATCTTGTTTACACACGACCATTACATAATGGTTTACAATACAAATATGTTACAACAAAATAAGTTTCTTGAATGCAGTTTTTACACAATATCATACAAGCATGGACTCCAAATCTCGTCCTTATTTAAGTATGCGACAGCGGAAGCTCTTAATAATCACCTGAGAATAAACATGCTTAAAACGTCAACAAAAATGTTGGTGAGTTATAGGTTTAACCTATATATATCAAATCATAATAATAGACCACAAGATTTCATATTTCAATACACATTCCATACATAGAGATAAAAATCATTCATATGGTGAACACCTGGTAACCGACATTAACAAGATGCATATATAAGAATATCCCCATCATTCCGGGACACCCTTCGGATATGATATAAATTTCGAAGTACTAAAGCATCTGGTACTTTGGATGGGGTTTGTTAGGCCCAATAGATCTATCTTTAGGATTCGCGTCAATTAGGGTGTCTGTTCCCTAATTCTTAGATTACCAGACTTAATAAAAAGGGGCATATTCGATTTCGATAATTCAACCATAGAATGTAGTTTCACGTACTTGTGTCTATTTTGTAAATCATTTATAAAACCTGCATGTATTCTCATCCCAAAAATATTAGATTTTAAAAGTGGGACTATAACTCACTTTCATAGATTTTTACTTCGTCGGGAACTAAGACTTGGCCACTGGTTGATTCACGAACCTATAACAATATATACATATATATCAAAGTATGTTCAAAATATATTTACAACACTTTTAATATATTTTGATGTTTTAAGTTTATTAAGTCAGCTGTCCTCGTTAGTAACCTACAACTAGTTGTCCACAGTTAGATGTACAGAAATAAATCGATAAATATTATCTTGAATCAATCCACGACCCAGTGTATACGTATCTCAGTATTGATCACAACTCAAACTATATATATTTTGGAATCAACCTCAACCCTGTATAGCTAACTCCAACATTCACATATAGAGTGTCTATGGTTGTTCCGAAATATATATAGATGTGTCGACATGATAGGTCGAAACATTGTATACGTGTCTATGGTACCTCAAGATTACATAATATACAATACAAGTTGATTAAGTTATGGTTGGAATAGCCCGCGGTGTTACTACGACGGCGTAAATCCGGTTTTACGGTGTTTTTCGTGTTTCCAGGTTTTAAATCATTAAGTTAGCATATCATATAGATATAGAACATGTGTTTAGTTGATTTTAAAAGTCAAGTTAGAAGGATTAACTTTTATTTGCGAACAAGTTTAGAATTAACTAAACTATGTTCTAGTGATTACAAGTTTAAACCTTCGAATAAGATAGCTTTATATGTATGAATCGAATGATGTTATGAACATCATTACTACCTTAAGTTCCTTGGATAAACCTACTGGAAAAGAGAAAAATGGATCTAGCTTCAACGGATCCTTGGATGGCTCGAAGTTCTTGAAGCAGAATCATGACACGAAAACAAGTTCAAGTAAGATCATCACTTGAAATAAGATTGTTATAGTTATAGAAATTGAACCAAATTTTGAATATGATTATTACCTTGTATTAGAATGATAACCTACTGTAAGAAACAAATATTTCTTGAGGTTGGATGATCACCTTACAAGATTGGAAGTGAGCTAGCAAACTTGAAAGTATTCTTGATTTTATGTAACTAGAACTTGTAGAATATATGAAGAACACTTAGAACTTGAAGATAGAAATTGAGAGAGATCAATTAGATGAAGAAAATTGAAGAATGGAAGTGTTTGTAGGTGTTTTTGGTCGTTGGTGTATGGATTAGATATAAAGGATATGTAATTTTGTTTTCATGTAAATAAGTCATGAATGATTACTCATATTTTTGTAATTTTATGAGATATTTCATGCTAGTTGCCAAATGATGGTTCCCACATGTGTTAGGTGACTCACATAGGCTGCTAAGAGCTGATCATTGGAGTGTATATACCAATAGTACATACATCTAAAAGTTGTGTATTGTACGAGTACGAATACGGGTGCATACGAGTAGAATTGTTGATGAAACTGAATGAGGATGTAACTGTAAGCATTTTTGTTAAGTAGAAGTATTTTGATAAGTGAATTGAAGTCTTTCAAAAGTGTATAAATACATATTAAAACACTACATGTATATACATTTTAACTGAGTCGTTAAGTCATCGTTAGTCGTTACATGTAAGTGTTGTTTTGAAACCTTTAGGTTAACGATCTTGTTAAATGTTGTTAACCCAATATTTATAATATCAAATGAGATTTTAAATTATTATATTATCATGATATTATCATGTATGAATATCTCTTAATATGATATATATACATTAAATGTCTTTACAACGATAATCGTTACATATATGTCTCGTTTAAAAATCATTAAGTTAGTAGTCTTGTTTTTACATATGTAGTTCATTGTTAATATACTTAATGATATGTTTACTTATCATAGTATCATGTTAACTATATATATATCCATATATATGTCATCATATAGTTTTTACAAGTTTTAACGTTCGTGAATCACCGGTCAACTTGGGTGGTCAATTGTCTATATGAAACATATTTCAATTAATCAAGTCTTAACAAGTTTGATTGCTTAACATGTTGGAAACATTTAATAATGTAAATATCAATCTCAATTAATATATATAAACATGGAAAAGTTCGGGTCACTACATTAGGGATGTCATTAGGGAGGCTATTACTGACGTTTACCAGCGTATAGATGAGGTAGAAATGACAAACGAGGCTAGACATAGTCAGTTCGAGCAGTGGCACACCGAGAATGTGTGCGAGCATTCTAGGCAACCACAGCATGATAGATGGCACTATCATCAGCATCAGATCATGAGCCAGCTATCACCGCAGGTACCAAATAACTACGTACCAACCCGACCTGCTTACTATCCTCTACACCAGCCCGATATACGACCACCATTTACTCTCTACGACCCTAACCAGGCCTATCAGAACACCTATAACCAACCGTGGAACCCTCCCGATGACATTAACTGGAACCCCTATCCAGATTGATATAGTTCCCGTTGGTGATTTTTATCTTTTATTATTATTTTTACTTATGTTTAAAACATATAATATTGTGTTACTTTTATGTAATTTTTAACATTTTTTTATTTTGTTACTAATATTTCGTATTTATAATTTGAAAGTGGGATGTTAAGTCCCATTTCAAATTACCATGCATGTTATTATTTGTATGTATGTATATTGTAAATTGTACACAACAGGGTAAAACAACGAATTTTCAAAGACTGGCATTAAGATCAGCAAAAGCTACTAATTTTGAAGACAAAACGAAAAACAAATGTGATGTAACAAGAAGACAGAATGAACAAATGATGTGCACCATTTATCATTCAACAAACAAACGCCAATATGTTTAGAAACTTTGGTAAAATTTAATCATTTTTCTACGCTAATCACCCTCAATAATTTAAATTGTTACTGCTTTCTTGCAAATGAGGGCATTGCAAGATCTTAAGTGTGGGAAGGGGTTAAATTCTTTCGGATTTTTAAAATTTTTAACACTTGGTTACCATTAAAAATACTAGTAACGCAGTAGTTGTATTAGAATCTAGTGCTCTCTGATAATAAAGAACAGCCCTAGTCTTATATACTGACTACCCAATTCTAGTAAAATTTTTCAAAATTTTCAACTAAATGAACTCAAAATCATGTTTATACATATTTATGAACGATAAAACTAGGTGTTAACACCGAAATTATTGTTACCTCAGAAAGGACATAAATTGAGAAACAACCTAAAATGTTAGAATTAATTTAAAATGGAATAGAGGAAAATAAAAAGGCAAAGAAAGGAAAATAAAAGCCAAGTGTGGGAAAAATTTACCAAGTTATTTAGAACATATGTCACATATTTTTGTACAAATAATTGAAGATACTTTTGTTTTGGACAAAATTAACTGTTTTACCCGGTAAATTGTAATATATTTGAAAGAAAGATGGATCTACACGATGAATCAATTCCATCATTAAAAGGAAGTAAAGTTTTATGAAAAAGACACGCACTTCTTGATTTAGGTCAGGAAGTTGTCATCCAGACCAGTTGTAGAGTCTACGAAAAACCTTGAAAAATTTTCTCAAAAATCAGCTGGAAATCCATGGACCTCAGCATCAAACCGGGTCGCCAAGTGGTCAGACTTATCCTAACCGTGAGAGGATCTGTCTCGTACAATGGGGGGCACCGTGCAAATTAGCTTATAAGACTAATGAATCAGATCCCCAGAAAGGATAATCTTCTTAAAGATCAAAAATCAGCTTTTAAGCCTGATATTACTCAATCCTTGAGATTTACCTTAAAGATTGAGAATTCAAACTCATGGAATTCAATGATATCTAAACTCGAGCTTGAACGAGAAAATATTTTTGATCAAATTACAAACCGATTTGTTTTCTTAAAACCCTATTTTCAATGCGTTCATTACCATTGAGCGTAAAATCCTAGGAATTCTCATGGAATTCATTAGGTCACCTGAACTAAATCGGATGTCAACCGTAAGAACGGTGGTTGCATAGCATGGTCAAAGACAGGACCTTGTGTCAGACCAAAAAACTATAGGGTGATCTTTACTATTGCTCCTACAAAGGATAGTAATTGCATCCGACACTTTATAGACCATAATTAAAAGCATGCCACGGGACATTGCCTTAACAGCTGCTTGTTCAACGCTTTCCTTTACAACTGGACAGTAGTTTACCGAAAGGTAATATACGGAGCAAGTATACTGGATGTGTTGCTTTCCCAATACAAGGTTAGCAAATGGGTGACACAAAACCCCAAGTTTTGAGCTAAAATTTTCAAATCTGAAACCCACCAAACCCACAAAAACAATTTGCAAACACCGGTAAAGGGCTATTTCGGAAAACTTATCTAGGGTAAAAGCGAGATTGAATTTTCAAAAAGATCAAATGTTTTTATAAAGATCCAATTTCCTTAAAGGATCTAAATTTTCATAGTCATGTGGAACTGTAAACCACAATGTTACTATCATTGTTCATACCGCCGTATTAAAATCACTGATGTACAAAGTGTGAAGAATAAAAGAAGTGATTCAAGTATGTTTTTATTTCAAGACTATATTGCTTGAGGACAAGCAATGCTCAAGAGTGGGAATATTTGATAATGCTAAAAACGAACATATATTTCATAGCATTATCCCTCAAGAAAGACAAGCTTTTGGTTGCAATTGTTCTATTTACAAGTGATATTCGTTTAAATAATAAAAGGTGAAGACAAAAGACATATTCGATGAATTGAAGACGCAAACGACCAAAAAGCTCAAAAGTACAAAGTACAATCAAAGTGGTTCAAATTATTGGTGAGAAACGTCTAAAAGTTACAAGAGAACGAGCCACGAAACGCAAAGTACAAGATATTAAATAGTACGAAAGGACGTTCGAAAATTCGGAACCGGGACCAGAGTCAACTCTCAACGCTCAACGCAACGGACTAAAAATTACAAGTCAACTATGCACATGAATATAATATAATATATAATTAATTCTTAAAATTATATATATATATATATATATATATATATATATATATATATATATATATATATATATATATATATATTATATTATATATTAAAATCGTCGGCAACAAGAAAACAAGCAAATGTGAGATGTCCCAGGGGGCCATGCGATCGCATGGCCTGGCAGTTATAAACCCATGCGATCGCATGGCAGCAACAGTGAGGTCAGGTCCTATAAAGTTCGCGCGTTTTGGCCGAAATTCATATATAATTTTCAATCTCTCTCTCTCTCACAGATATATATGTGTGTGTATATATATATATATATATATATATATATATATATATATATATATATATATATATATATATATATATATATATATATATATATATATATATATATATATATATATATATATATATATATATATATATATATATATATATATGTAAATTATAATTTTAATTTTAATTTAAGATTAATAATAATAAGGGTATGTTAGCGAATGTTGTAAGTGTGTAAGTCAAAATTCTGTCCGTGTAACGCTACGCTATTATTAATCATTGTAAGTTATGTTCAACCTTTTTAAATTAATGTCTCGTAGCTAAGTTATTATTATGCTTATGTAAGCCGAAGTAATCGTGATGTTGGGCTAAAATATTAAAGATGGGGTAATTGGGCTTTGTACCATAATTGGGGTTTGGACAAAAGAATGACACTTGTGGAAATTAGACTATGGGCTATTAATGGACTTTATATTTGTTTAATTGAATGATAGTTCGTTAATTTAATATAAAGATTTACAATTGGACGTACCTATAAATAACCATATGCACTCGATCGGACACGATGGGCGGGATATTTATAAGTACTAATAATCGTTCATTTGACCGGACACGAGAATGGATTAATAGTCAATGGACTCATTAAAACAGGGGTGGATTATATGCAAGGACACTTGGTGTAATTGATAATAAAGTATTAAAACCTTATTACAGTTTAAGTCCCCCATTAGTTGGAATATTTGACTTCGGATATAAGGATAATTTGACGAGGACACTCGCACTTTGTATTTATGACTGATGGACTATTATGGACAAAAACCAAATGGACATATTGAATAATCCAGGATAAAGGACAATTAACCCATGGTAATAAACTAAAATCAACATGTCAAACATCATGATTATGGAAGTTTAAATAAGCATAATTCCTTTATTTCATATTTCATCGCAATTTTATTTACTGTCATTTTATTTATCGCACTTTTAATTATCGTACTTTTTAATTATCGCACTTTTATTTATCGTTATTTTATTTATCGCACTTTAAATTATCGCACTTTAATTATTGTCATTTACTTTACGCTTTAAATTAAGTTATATTTATTTTTAATATTTTACATTAGGTTTTAACTGCGACTAAAGTTTTAAAATCGACAAACCGGTCATTAAACGGTAAAAACCCCCTTTTATAATAATAATACTACTTATATATATATATTTATATACAAATATAGTTTTAAAAATATAGCTTTAAACTTGGCTAGTTCCCTGTGGACGAACCGGACTTACTAAAAACTACACTACTGTACGACTAGGTACACTGCCTATAAGTGTTGTAGCAAGGTTTAGGTATATCCACTTTATAAATAAATAAATAACTTGTGTAAAATTGTATCGTATTTAATAGTATTTCGTAGCAAAAATATAACTATTTCGTATACACCTCTACGTACATCAACAATTCTTAGGCCTCGCCGGGTATTATCGTAGGTTCATCGAAAATTTCTCTCTGGTCGCACGTCCTCTAACCGCGTTAACTCACAAGGGAAGGAAATTCATTTGGTCAGCCGAACAAGAATCCGCGTTTCAAATCTTGAAGAAAAAGTTAACCACCGCCCCTATCTTGTCGCTTCCCGAAGGCAATGATGATTTGGTTGTATATTACGATGCCTCGAAACATGGTTTTGGGTGCGTATTGATGAAACGAAAGAAGGTTATTGCTTATGCCTCCCGACAATTGAAAATCCACGAACGGAACTACACGACACATGATCTCGAACTCGGAGCCGTTGTCTTTGCACTCAAAATGTGGAGACACTATCTTTATGGGACCAAAAGTACTATTTTCACCGATCACAAAAGCATCTAACACATCTTCGATCAAAAGCAACTAAACATGAGACAATGACGGTGGATTGAAACTTTAAACGATTACGATTATGAGCTTCGTTACCATCCGGGAAAGGCAAATGTAGTAGCTGATGCCTTAAGTCGAAAAGAAAGAGCGATGCCACTTCGTGTTCGAGCTTTAAACATTACCATCCACATCAATCTCAATAATCAAATTCGTGTATCCTAAGATGAGACTCTCAAGGATGAAAACATTTTTCTCGAACGCTTGAACGTCCTCATCTCTTGATTTGAAGTTAAGGAGACCCGACTCCGATATTTTTCCGGAAGAATTTGGGTGCCTAGTTATGGGGACTTGCGAAGCCTTATTCTAGATGAAGCCCATAAGTCAAGGTATTCGATACACCTCGGTGCCAATAAGATGTACCACGACCTCAAAGAACAATATTGGTGACCGAACATTAAAAGGGACGTTGCTACTTATGTTAGAAAATGCCTAACTTGCTCCAAAGTCAAAGCCGAACATCAAAGGCCGTCGGGGTTACTTCAACAACCCGAAATCTCACAATGTAAGTGGGAAAGAATAACGATGGATTTTATCACAAAACTACCCAAGACAATAGGCGGTTATGATACCATTTGGGTTATTGTCGACCGTCTCACCAAATCCGCCCACTTCCTAGCCATGAAGGAAACCGACAAAATGGAAAAACTTGCACAACTTTACATTAAAGAGATCGTAGCCCGTCACAGTGTACCATTATCGATTATTTCCGACCAGGATGGCCGTTCTGTTTCTATATTTTGGCGTACTTTACAAGAAGCGTTGGGAACACGATTAGACATGAGCACCGTATACCATCCGTAAACCGACGGACAAAGCGAACACACAATTCAAACCTTGGAAGATATGCTACGAGCTTGCGTTATCGATTTCGGAAAAGCTTGGGACAAGCACTAACCTCTCGCCGAATTCTCCTACAACAATAGTTATCACGCGAGTATCAACACCGCACCATTCGAAGCGTTATATGGCCGAAAATGTCGTTCACCTCTTTTGTGGGCCGAAGTAGGTGACAAACAAATCACCAGACCCGAACTCATTCATGAAACAACTGAGAAGATCGTTCAAATCTGAGATAGGCTCAGGACGGCCCGTAGTCGTCAAAAGAGCTATACCGACATTAGACGCAACGACCTCGAATTCCAAGTCGGTGACCGCGTAATGTTAAAAGTCGCACCTTGGAAATGTGTAATCCGTTTCGGGAAATGCGGGAAGCTAAATCCGCGTTATATTGGTCCTTTCGAAATCTTGGAGCGTGTTGGAACTGTTTCTTATCGTTTAGATCTTCCGCCTCAACTGAGCTCCGTTCATCCTACATTCCATGTATTAAATTTAAAGAAGTGTTTTGCCAAACCCGAACTCGTCATCCCTCTCGAGGAGCTTACTATTGATGACAAACTTCATTTTGTGGAAGAACCAGTTAAATTTGTGGACCACTCCGTCAAAACGCTAAAACAAAGCCGCATTCCTATTGTCAAAGTCCGTTGGAACGCCAAAAGAGGACCCGAGTTTACTTGGGAAAGACAAGATCAAATGCAAAGGAAGTACCCTCATTTATTCGTGGATTCGGAAACGCAAGATCACGAAGAAGAAACAACGACTACTATGCCTACTTAAATTTCGGGACGAAATTTTTTTTAAGGAGTAGGTAATGTAACATCCCGTCTTTTTTAGTTTACTTTTCGTTTAATTATTTTAAGTCCGTTAAATAATTATAACATCTTCCGTTAATATGCGTTTTTAAAACATCTCGTTTAGGTAATTCGTGCACCCGCTTTTAAACTCGAGGGACTAATGTTGTCAAGTAGGCAAAGTGGTGGCTAGTGGAACTAGTCAACCTCCCCACCACCACTCATTCACTTCTCCTTCTCATCTCATACTTTCACTTTTTCTCTCAACTCACTCAACACAAATTCATCATCTATTCAAGATCTAGCAAGCATCAACTAAAACAAATTACATATTCGGAATCCTTGCATCTTCCTCTTCGAATCCATACCAATCTCATCTCATTTGGGTAACTTTCTAAAAACACTAAATTTCATGTTCTTGATGTTTTTGACTTATAAAAGTGTTAATTAGTGTATATGGCTCAAGTCTAACATGAATATGTGATTTATATGCTCGATCTTGCTATTTTATGTAATTAGCTTAAACTTGAATACTTGGGTGTGTTTAATATTGAGATTTGGTTGCTTGAATGTTGTTAAATGTTAAAAGCGCATGTATTAAATGTGTTACTAGCATCACTAGCTTCAATTTGATGTGTAGGTTGACTTAGAAAGACTCCATAAACATAGTTGCTAAATTTATGATTTTGAGTTAGGGTTTGATAGAAATAAAATGGATTTTTGATGCATTGAATGCTTTGCAATGTTAATTTTAAGTGTTTAGTAGTATTGTATGCATAATTACCTACGAAACGGCGTATTATATGTGTGCATTTAATTCTCGAATCATCAATGTGCATTTATGGACTTGAAGCATTTATGATGAGCATTAATTAATCATTCAATTTAGAAATTCGATTATTGCAAATGATGAATTTTATTGATGAAACGTGTTTAGTTATATTCCTCGTCAAATTACCTTTCCAACAATATAAGATACGTGTTTTGAATGTTTACGGTTCGTAATTTGTGTTTGAATGAAATTTGGTTTGAGACTTAGACATTTGAAACGACCAAGGCACCAGCTCACGTTATATGCCGCGGCGCGGCCCAGCTATGTCGCGGCGCGACATTGGTCGCGTTTGGGGACTGTTCAACTTTGAACTTTTTCATTTAATTCCAACTATGCTACGCACCTCCGATTAACATGTAACTTGTTCTAACATGATTATATATGAATAATTAGCTCAGAAAAATAGTTCGGGACCCGACCCGAACGTGTTGACTTTGACTTGACTAAAGTTGACTTTTGTTCAAACTTAACCAATACTTGTTTAAACCGTTCTAATATTCTTGTATACTTGATTCTTGCATGAAACTTGAAAATTTGATTCACATGCTATATTAACCGAGTCGTAACGAGTCATAGGACTAATTGAACAACTTTGACCGACCGTGTTTACCGTTATTGATACAACCTATTTGTTTAGATCAAGACTAGCATTCGTTCTTCTACGCGTTACTTTGTGAAGTACTTTTACTTTCGTGCAATCAAGGTGAGATCATAGTCCCACCTTTTCAACAACTTTTACTCTTTCAAATTATGGGATGAGAAACATATACGTATAATACTTCTATGCTTTGAACACAAGTACGGAAACAAACATTCCACGTGGGGTTAGAACAAAAAGGCCTCAATTCAATTATCATTAGTTACACTTGCAGGGTGTAAACGTGAACTTATGTTGTGTGATCACATGGGCTTGACAAGCCCTCATTCGGACGGTTCGCTACCGTTAGCAGATGAAATATATTTTCGAGTATATAGTGTAGGTTCTAACACTATGATAACGGGGTCCGTGAACAGTTAAGTCTTGATAATTGGGTGCTCCACAAACGCATAAAAACTTTAGAATGAAAACGATTTATATAATCAACGTTATGGCAATACAAAATCTTGTGGTTCAAAAACAACGTTTACTATTACACCTATGATTTCACCAACGTTTTTCGTTGACAGTTTTCTATATGTTTTCTCATGTCCTTGAACGCTAAGTGATACATGCTTCCGCACTCTATTTTGATACTTGCTTGGATGTCGAGTATACATGCATACGTGAAGCGTCTTTTGACTTTACTAAATCATGTCGCATAGGTTTCATTTGTACGTTAACATTGTAATGTAACTAGTCGTTGAACTACTTTTGTAAACCTTGAAACATCTTTACTTATGAAATGAATGCGACATACTTTTGGTCAAACGTTATTTAAAGACTTATGACCACGTAACGGGACCTAAGTAGACGGTGCCGTCAATGACGATTTTGTCGGGTCGCTACAACTTTTCTCACACTAAATTCATTCTATACATTCTTTAACATATATTTAAACAAAATAAAATTCGACTTTTAAAATAAATATGAACGATTTTGATATGGATGAATTTAAATGAATTTTTTCATCGAATGATCCACTTTAAGCACTCGACTCGCTCGACATGATCGATAGTTTGGAAGAAGAGGATACTACAAGTTCAATACGGACAACACCTCGCCGGTTTATACCAAGAGATAGTGAAAGTTGCACAAAACATTTGTTTGACAATGATTTCCTAGAAAATCTAACTTTTTCAACGGATTACTTTCGTTTACGCTATCGGATGAGCCGACCCTTGTTTATCCTTATTAGCCAAGGTATAATTAATTATTACGATGTACCGTTACCCGGTTATTATAGTTATTTTCATCAAAAGCGTGATGCTACTGGTTTGCTTGATTTTAACGTATTTCAAAAGTGTGTGTCGGCTATTAGGCAATTAGCGTACACCCTTTTTTGAAGAGGAGCGTAGCCACTCTACTTAAAGGTTTGAAAAGACTTGAGTAATAATGGGAGGTTAAGATAGAACTCGTCGGATAGGGATAAGATTTTGAACCTCATATTCTAAGGTACGTACCCCGATGCTTTTGATGAATATTTATGTATGAGTCATCAAACTGGTTATGTGATGACGTAGGGTTTTTCTAATTTAGGCTTATACGTTCTTCAACCAGAAGTTACCTAAACCCCATTTCTCATCTATAAATATTCAACGGTTGATTTATCAAATTGAAAACGTCCACGCCCTCGTCCGCTACCTCTAGTATACAAGCCTTTACCCCTTCCTTGCCATCGTTCAGTGTATGTATCTTGTTCAACCTTCAGTACTTGCTCATCAGCTGCTCGTTTGAGTAATTTTTGCTCATGAACTAGTAAAGAGCTGTGTAGTTCATCAATAGTCATTACATCTAGATCCTTTGATTCCTCTATTGAACACACCACTGGTATAAAGTTTTATGTCAAAGTGCGAAGTATCTTCTCAACAATCTTCACATCTTTCCCCCACACTTTCGCATATCATTGGCAGTTACCATAAATTATGCCAAAGTATGCCGTGACAGTTTCACTAGTCTTCATCTCCAAGGTCTCGAAATCTCTTCTTAGTCGTTGTAGTTGTGCCCGTTTCAGCCTAGCATTACCTTGATACTTCATCTTCATGACATCCCAATTTTGTTTTCCGTGTTCTTTTGAGTAATAGTCTTGAGGATATGCTTGTCAATCAACTGAAATTGATAATTTCGAGCCTTTAAATCTTGCAACTTCAAAGCATTCAATCTGGCACACTCAGTTTCTAATAATTTTGTTCCTTCACTTGGCTCAGTGTAACCTTCTTCAACCACTCTCCAATGTTTTATTGATCGGAGAAGATTTCCCATCACCATACTCCAGTCATCATAATCTCCATCAAACTTAGGTACACTGACCATTTGAAATTGGCCATTCTCTTCTGCCGTTTCACTCTCACTTTGTTTGATCGCTCACAATGTTCACTCTGATACTACTTTGAAGAATTCTCAAGAGTATAGGTAAACCACTCGATAGTTTTATTAATGAAACAATCAGATACATATATAGTCAAATACATGAACGTTCAATAACTACCACGATCGCCTAATCTTACTCTAACGTACCTGGAATAAAGAAAGACTCACCAAACCCTATGATTCATTCTAGATGAATTAAAAATAAACAGACTAAATACTAGCTACTGGACTAATAGCCCACTTATTCAAATTGACCCAATATAAAAGACTTAAACATAAAACAAGCTCAATATTTTTTAATTTTGGTTTAGGGAGAAAAGTAAGAGGTTAAGAAACGGGAGGGAAGAGACCAACAAAAATAAGAATCTTGATGGAAGCTTGATGAAATTGTACTCATAGTACAACTTAAAAATTACTATTGTAATTGTTGCTTCTTTGGTGAATTAAACACTCTACCAATGAGAAAATATGAATCGATATGTTGTTTCCGTTAAAAAAAAAAATTCAAACACTATATCTATTTGCAACTGTAATTTCTCTTCAATTTGAGTTTCTAGATCTGGTAAAAAAAATTAAGTATAGAAAATGACTTATGACTTATTCTAATTGAGAACATGATATTAATTTGACGCATGTTCCCTCACACGTTTGACATGTGATGAGATTTAACGGAAACAATTAACAGTTGTTACTGACAGGGACCAACAATGCAGCTTGTGCAAATCACAGTGACCAACCACATCAAAAAGTACAGGGACCATCTGCATAATCTAGAGTAAACTACTAGGACTATCCGAGTAACTTAGGGTAAACAACATGGACCAACTGCGTAATTTTTTTTTACGCATAACGTAATTTTTTTTACGCAAACACGAAACACAATAGGCCCAAAACAACAATCAAACGTCTAGAGAAAAGAAATTAAAGTCCACTAGCATTCTAGGAAAGTCAAAAAGGTTTTTTTTATAAAAAATAACTTATATTATTCGTTAGGGCATAATGGTCTTTTTTTAAATATTTTATATTAGTCGTTAAGACTTAAATTAAGTACTTAAATTCTACTGCCGGCTCTGATAATAGGAATTGTAATGTTAAAGTAAACATATACATATATTATATTATATTAATATAAAATAACTTATATATAATACTCCGTATATAATACTCCATATGTAATATATAATATTAATTAAATATAAATATTAATTAATATAATAATATAATATAAGATAGCTAAATCAAGTAGGGGTGTTCATTCGACCAGTTTATGATTTATGTGGTTTATTCGGTTTGGTTTATTCGGTTTTCAAGAATATTTTTGAAAACCAATAACCGAACCAAATTTGACATAACCAAACCAATTCAACCAAATAAGAAATCGGTTTACATGGTTCGGTTTCGGTTAAACCAAATTAAAACTCATTGAGAAAAAAGTGTGTAGTTTTTTTTATGAAAAGCAAACATATTTTATTGATTAAACTACAAGTAGACAATTGATACAATATTTACTGCCAAGCATGCGGTACGAGAAGCAACACGAAAGTATACAACTCATATATACAATCTAAACTATATCAATCATTTGTAAAAAAAACAGTAACATAGAAATATAAACGAAAACAGTAGCAACTAAGTTTCCAGGTATGAGATTCATAGTTCGGAGTAATTGAAAATTATTAGGTACACGGTTTCAATTTTATAGTATATGAATATAGATAAAATAAATTAAATATTATATATAGTTAACATTTAATATATATATACCATAAATAGTAGTATATTTCGGTTTTTCGGTTTGAAATCAAATGTTCATTTTACAAACCAAATCCAAACCGAAAACCGTTAATATTTTCAGGTGAAACCCAAAAATCAAAGCAAAACCAAATAAGTCAACCCACTTTAACCAAATAAATTTAGTTCAGTCGGTTGCGTGGTCGAAACCGTTTAATGCAAATCCCTAAAATCATGTATAAAGTGGCTTTTGTTCAACATAATACTTGGTTTCCTAACGCTAAAAATTGAGCGTCAAAAACCATTGATCTAGCAAAAGTGACTTTTATGAAAGTATGAGCTACGCACGTATACCTGTCACTGGTCACTATATTTTATTTGGTATCAACTTTATAATTATTGATCGCAATATATCACATTATAAGATATAAGATTGTGAATTTGTGATGAGAAAGTGGGGCATAAAGCTTGACGTGCTATAGTTATTCCTAAATCATATAGTTATTGCATTTATACAAAGTTGTAGTGTAAAACCTATGAATTCTTTTTTTTTTTTTTTTTCCTATGAATACTTGCAAATAGTATGCGAATAATCAATTATATATTTAGATTCAAGATGTATATATGGATCCTAGATGTAAGAGTGCAAGAGTGTGACAACGTTTTCCGTTTCAAAATTGTGGTATCCCAAAGTTCTCCACACATTTTCAAAGTTTTTCCCAATTTTGTCCGACGTTTCTTTCAACCCCAACATTTTTTTTTTCTTACTATTTTTTTTATTTTTTTAATTTTTTTTTTTTTTTTGAAAGGCCAACTTTTATTAATAGACAAAATATACACATGTACAATGAGTTCACAGAGAGCCATGGCAGGCTACAACACGAAGCCAAAACAAATAACAAGAAGGAACTTTACAATCACTATAAATGTAAACGAAGCTATACAATTTCTAACTCAACCAGGATCACGATTGTTGTTATATGGAAAACTCAAACTTCTCGGACTCGTGAGCCACTTTAACCAATCCGTTGCTTTATGTCTTGAGCGATTTTTGATCCTTAGGGTCATTCCGAAATACCTTTAAGTTTCTGTTTTTCCAAATAGAGTATCCCATTACCCTATAGCTTGCCAAATTTTTTTGTTTTCGCCCGATAGATTTCCTCGACCCGTACCGGAAAAGAAGTCTGATAAGTCGCTAGAATTGGGAGGAGTCGATTCCCACCAATTATAGATAGCTTGCCAAACATCTTTTGCTAATTTACACGTGATGAGAGTATGTTCCACCGTTTCGACGAAATCATTACACATAGGACATAAAATGGTATCCACATCTATTCCACGCTTGTCAAGTTCCACTCTAACCGGGATTCTATCTCGAAGGGCCCTCCAAACAAATATACCCATTTTTTGGGGAATATAATTGTTTCTCATTGTGTCATGTAGTTTACCCGGTCTTCCAATAATACGTTCATCAATTTTTAATGATACTAACCTCGAATTGTAGCCTCCTGAGTTATCTAGTTTCCACTGCCATGTTGAGCTGCCATTGCTCAAAAGTGAACTGCCCTCGATCAGACCTTTCATTTGTTCTAGTTCGTCAGTAACGCGACCCAATGGGGGTCGTGTCCATGCCCATGTAAACTGAATCAGCCCATTAACATGCTGCACTCGATCGTTCACGTACGCGTCTTGGTTGTTATCGAGCCTGAAAAGTCTAGCGAATTTATTTTTTAATGCAACGTCACCAATCCATACGTCTTCCCAAAAGAGCGCATCACGTCCATCGCCTAGTTTCTTCTAGAAAAAAGAGTTAATATCCAAACCGATCTTGAACAAGTCAATATCGATGTGGATAATATTGCTCCAAACTGTACTACGAACAGTAGAAAGGTTAGAAGTAGAGAGTCCCAACCCACCATCCCGCCCGTATATGCTTTTTATGACATTGACCCATGGTGATTCGGTTTCGGTTCGAAACCGCCACCACCATTTACCCAAAAGATCTAATGACCCGTCCTAATCCATCCGGACGAAGTCCACATCGATTATAAACGATTCACAACAGTTGATTTCATCACGAGGTACTTGACCTCTATATGATACATTTTTACAATCATTGCATTCGTTTTTTAAAAGACAACTTTCATTTCATCGTAAGTTGACAGGCATGCATACTATTTCATAATATATCTAAACTATAAATGACTTGATAATATTCTTGATGAACTCAATGACTCGAATGCAACGTCTTTTGAAATATGTCATAAATGACTCTAAGTAATGTCCTTAAAATGAGAAATTGCACAGCGGAAGATTTCTTTCGTACCTGAGAATAAACATGCTTTAAAGTGTCAACCAAAAGGTTGGTGAGTTCATTAGTTTATCATAATCATTCATTTTCATCATTTTAATAGACCACAAGATTTTAGTTTCTCATAAATATCATCTCATATCAGGCGTTTCGCAAACTGCATAGAGATAAAAATCATTCATATGGATTGAACACCTGGTAACCGACGTTAACTTAATGCATAGAATATCCCCAAAACAGAACCTCTCGTCTGTATAAATAATCTCGAAGTACTAAAGCATTCGTACCCCGAATGGGACTTGTCAAGGTCCATAGATCTATCTTTAGGTTTCGCGTCAATCAGGGGCCATTTCCCTAAATTCTTAGGTTACCAGACTTGAAGGGCGATATTCGGTTAATAATCCAACCATAGAATGTACTACTTGTGTCTATTTCGTAAAACATTTATAAAAGCAGCGCATGTATTCTCAGTCCCAAAAATATATATAGCAAAAGCATTTAAAAAGGGAGCAAATGAAACTCACCATACTGTATTTTGTAGTAAAAATACATATGACGACATTGAATAAGTATAGGGTTGGCCTCGGATTCACGAACCTATATCATTTATATATATTAACACATATAATTGTAATCGAACAAATTCATATATTATATCTTAAATTATATATCTTATATATTTAATTTGTACATATTAAAATAGTTAATATTTATATAGTTTAATGTTATATTTAAAATCAATAATTTGTTATATGTAAATATTTATATAAATAATCTTTATATATATAAATTTATATAATATTATGGTAATTGGAATATATATACACTTATATCGAAAATACTTATTTGTTATAATAATATTGTTAATGTAAAAGTAGTAATCATAACAATAATAATAATAATAATAATAATAATAATAATAATAATAATAATAATAATAATAATAATAATAATAATAATAATAATAATAATAATAATAATAATAATAATAATAATAATAATAAGGAAACAATAATAATATTAATGATAATAATATTAATAATGATACTAATAATAATAATTATAAAGATAATGATTTTACTAATAATAATATTATTATCATTTATTTTAATAACTATAATGATATTAATGATAAGAATGATAATATTGATAAGTAAATAAATAAATAGCTACCTCAAAGAAATAGCTCTTAAAAATTTCCAAGTCCGGGTTTGAACCCGCGACGTCCCGCTAACCCGATAACATCCTTAACCATTACGCTACACATCCATTTCTTCTTAAAAACAAAACCCATTTACAACTTCATCATCATAACCTCATCATTTAATATATCATCGTTATCATTTTATAATATCACCATCATTATCATCTAATCACCATGATTTTTGTTATCATCATCATCTTAACAATAAGTCATCATTCATCATCATAACTAAACTTTATCATCATCATTCCATGATCATAATCATAATCATACATCATAACGGTTAACATCATATTCATCAAATCATTATCATCGTTTCCTTCATCATCAAGACATCACTCTTTACCAATTATCTAATTATTATTATACATCGTTATCATCTAAAATCCATCTTTCAATATCATTATGATTTATCATGCATCACATACATCATTCACGATCATCATAATGTCTATCATCTCACCAACGTTTCATTATTTAACATATCAATCGTCATCGACTCCTTGGCCCAACAGGAGGCTGAATCATCTCGGCCCAATAAAAAAAATGAAACTCTAGGCCTAGTATAGTGGCCTAATTTCTCAACTAAATAAGTCCATAAGATTTTTAAATGGCCTTAGTGGGATTTGGTAAAAGTGATAGACAAAAGAAAAAAAAATCTAGTTGCTTGTATCCAGATGGATCCCATCGACCATCAACTAATTAAATAATGATGTTTGGTGTGGAATAAAAAGAGAAACAGAAAGAACCGATTGCTGCATCCATTATCATCATAAATATTGATTTTCAAATTCTCATCAATTATTATCATTGATTGTTAATCATCATTGTTGTATCATCATCATAATATCACAGTACATGGCATCATCTCATGTAATTGATACTGTAATTGGAATTAAAATAAGAGAAGGAAAAAAGAAAAGGTATGTAGTTGCAGCAGTAATATAAACTAGGGTTGGGTGGTGGTTTGTGTAGTGACCCGAACTTTTCCATGTTTATATATATATATTAAATGAAATTGTTATTTACATGATTAAGTGTTTCCAACATGTTAAGCAATCAAACTTGTTAAGACTTGATTAATTGAAATAGGTTTCATATGGATAATTGACCACCCAAGTTGACCGGTGATTCACGAACGTTAAAACTTGTAAAAACTATACGATGACATATATATGGTTATATATATAGTTAACATGATTTTATTATAAGTATGTATCTCATTAGGTATTTTAACAATGAGTTATATACATAAAAATGAGACTATTAATTTAAGAAACTCGAAAACGATATATATAACGATTATCGTTATAACAACGTCTTACTAGGTACATATGAATCATATTAAGATATTGATACACTTGGTTAATTATGTTAAATGATAAGTAAATATTTTATTAAGTGTATTAACAATGAAATACATATGTAAAAATAAGACTACTAACTTAATGATTTCGAAACGAGACATATATGTAACGATTATCGTTGTAACGACATTTAACTGTATATACATCATACTAAGATATATTATATATCATAATATCATGATAATATAACAATTTAACATCTCATTTGTTATAATAAACAATGGGTTAACAATATTCAACAAGATCGTTAACCTAAAGGTTTCAAAACAACATTTACATGTAACGACTAACGATGACTTAACGACTCAGTTAAAATGTATATACATGTAGTGTTTTAATATGTATTCATACACTTTTGAAAGACCTCAAGACACTTATCAAAATGCTTCTACTTAACAAAAATGCTTACAATTACATCCTCGTTCAGTTTCATCAACAATTCTACTCGTATGCACCCGTATTCGTACTCGTACAATACACAGCTTTTAGATGTATGTACTATTGGTATATACACTCCAATGATCAGCTCTTAGCAGCCCATGTGAGTTACCTAACATATGTGGGAACCATCATTTGGCAACTAGCATGAAATATCTCATAAAATTACAAAAATATGAGTAATCATTCATGACTTATTTACATGAAAACAAAATTACATATCCTTTATATCTAATCCATACACCAACGACCAAAAACACCTACAAACACTTTAATTCTTCAATTTTCTTCATCTAATTGATCTTTCTCAAGTTCTATCTTCAAGTTCTAAGTGTTCTTCATAAATTCCAAAAGTTCTAGTTTCATAAAATCAAGAATACTTCCAAGATTGCAAGTTTACTTCAAAGTTTTCTAAATCCATTCCAAGTAATCATCCAAGATCAAGAAACCTTTGTTACTTACAGTAGGTTATCTTTCTAATACAAGGTAATAATCATATTCAAACTTTAATTCAATTTCTATAACTATAACAATCTTATTTCGAGTGGAAATCTTACTTGAAATTGTTTTCGTGTCATGATTCTGCTTCAAGAACTTTCAAGCCATCCAAGGATCCTTTGAAGCTAGATCTATTTTTCTCATTTCCAGTAGGTTTATCCAAGGAACTTAAGGTAGTAATGATGTTCATAACATCATTCGATTCATACATATAAAGCTATCTTATTCGAAGGTTTAAACTTGTAATCACTAGAACATAGTTTAGTTAATTCTAAACTTGTTCGCAAATAAAAGTTAATCCTTCTAACTTGACTTTTAAAAATCAACTAAACACATGTTCTATATCTATATGATATGCTAACTTAATGATTTAAAACCTGGAAACACGAAAAACACCGTAAAATCGGATTTACGCCGTCGTAGTAACACCGCGGGCTGTTTTGGGTTAGTTAATTAAAAACTATGATAAACTTTGATTTAAAAGTTATTATTCTGAGAAAATGATTTTTATTATGAACATTAAACTATATCCAAAAATTATGGTTAAACTCAAAGTGGAAGTATGTTTTCTAAAATGGTCATCTAGACGTCGTTCTTTCGACTGAAATGACTACCTTTACAAAAATGACTTGTAACTTATTTTTCCGACTATAAACCTATACTTTTTCTGTTTAGATTCATAAAATAGAGTTCAATATGAAACCATAGTAATTTGATTCACTCAAAACGGATTTAAAATGAAGAAGCTATGGGTAAAACAATATTGGATAATTTTTCTCATTTTAGCTACGTGAAAATTGGTAACAAATCTATTCCAACCATAACTTAATCAACTTGTATTGTATATTATGTAATCTTGAGATACCATAGACACGTATACAATGTTTCGACCTATCTTGTCGACACATCTATATATATTTCGGAACAACCATAGACACTCTATATGTGAATGTTGGAGTTAGCTATACAGGGTTGAGGTTGATTCCAAAATATATATATTTTGAGTTGTGATCAATACTGAGATACGTATACACTGGGTCGTGGATTGATTCAAGATAATATTTATCGATTTATTTCTGTACATCTAACTGTGGACAACTAGTTGTAGGTTACTAACGAGGACAGCTTACTTACTAAACTTAAAAGATCAAAATATATTAAAAGTGTTGTAAATATATTTTGAACATACTTTGATATATATGTATATATTGTTATAGGTTCGTGAATCAACCAGTGGCCAAGTCTTACTTCCCGACGAAGTAAAAATCTGTGAAAGTGAGTTATAGTCCCACTTTTAAAATCTAATATTTTTGGGATGAGAATACATGCAGGTTTTATAAATGATTTACAAAATAGACACAAGTACGTGAAACTACATTCTATGGTTGAATTATCGAAATCGAATATGCCCCTTTTTATTAAGTCTGGTAATCTAAGAATTAGGGAACAGACACCCTAATTGACGTAAATCCTAAAGATAGATCTATTGGGCCTAACAAACCCCATCCAAAGTACCGGATGCTTTAGTACTTCGAAATTTATATCATATCCGAAGGGTGTCCCGGAATGATGGGGATATTCTTATATATGCATCTTGTTAATGTCGGTTACCAGGTGTTCACCATATGAATGATTTTTATCTCTATGTATGGGATGTGTATTGAAATATGAAATCTTGTGGTCTATTATTATGATTTGATAATATATAGGTTAAACCTATAACTCACCAACATTTTTGTTGACGTTTTAAGCATGTTTATTCTCAGGTGATTATTAAGAGCTTCCGCTGTCGCATACTTAAATAAGGACGAGATTTGGAGTCCATGCTTGTATGATATTGTGTAAAAACTGCATTCAAGAAACTTATTTCGTTGTAACATATTTGTATTGTAAACCATTATGTAATGGTCGCGTGTAAACAGGATATTTTAGATTATCATTATTTGATAATCTACGTAAAGCTTTTTAAACCTTTATTGATGAAATAAAGGTTATGGTTTGTTTTAAAATGAATGCAGTCTTTGAAAAACGTCTCATATAGAGGTCAAAACCTCGCAACGAAATCAATTAATATGGAACGTTTTTAATCAATAAGAACGGGACATTTCAGTTGGTATCCGAGCGTTGGCCTTAGAGAACCAGAAAATTTGCATTAGTGTGTCTTATCGAGTTTGTTAGGATGCATTAGTGAGTCTGGACTTCGACCGTGTTTTCTTTAAAAATGATTGCTTAACATTTTTGTTGGAAACTATATATTATTAACATGTATATATTATGTGATATATTAATCTCTTAACATGTTTGATATTGTGTGATAGATGTCTACCTCTAGCACAAATCCCATTGACTCACCTAATAATAACGAAGAGTCGAATATATATCGGACTGATTCACAAGTTCCCGAAGAGGAACCGGAAGAAGAATCAGAACCGGAAGAAGAATCAGAACCGGAAGAGGAGGAACCGGAGGAGGAAATAGAACCGGTGGGGGAAATAATAAAATGGTTAAGTAAAAGAAAATCCTCAACCAACCGACCAAGGTTAATTATGGTCAATGGTGTTTCCGCCAAGGAAGCAAAATATTGGGAGGATTACCAATTCTCCAATGAATCGGATTCCGACGAGAATTCCGATGATGTTATAGAAATTACCCCAACTGAATTTAAAAAAGTAAAAGAAAATAATAAGGGAAAGGGCATAAAAATAGAGAAATCTAATTCCAACCCCGATGAACTTTATATGTATCGTCAACCCCCGAAGTCCTTAAGTTGTAACAATGACCCGGGAACCTCTAAACCACCAGGTTTTTCTAAACCGTTGTGGAAAACGACAGCTAGTATTAGGGGAACATCATATATCCCTAGAAACTTGGCAAAACGAACCAAAATCGAAGAATAAGAAATGAGCGAGTCGAAATAAGATAGTTGTATTTGTGTGGTGTAATATATGTAATATAGTGTGCTTATGCTTTATGATATATGTAAAAATTGCTTGTATTAATAAGTATTTTTTTATAAATCTAACTCTTGTCTATTTTACAGTTTAAAAACACAAAATGGATAGACAACCCAATATTTTAAGAGACCTACCCGGAGACATGATTGATGAAATCTTGTCTAGAGTTGGTCAGAATTCCTCGGCACAACTATTTAAGGCGAGATCAGTTTGTAAAACATTCGAAGAACGTTCCAAGAATGTCTTGGTTTATAAGAGACTTTCATTTGAAAGATGGGGGATATCACATTGGGAAACCCATAAGTTACGATGTGTTTACTTTGACGCATATATTGCGGGGAACCCAAATGCTATTTTACGCAACGGGTTAAGAAATTATTTTGACTCAATGTATCCGAATATAGGACTTCATGATTTAGAAAAATCGGCTAACATGCAACATAAAGAAGCATGCTATGCTTACGGGTTAGTAATGTTCGCTTCTCACCAAAGTGAGAAAAAGAACATCGGGCTACAGCTATTAAACAAAACGTTCCCACAAGTGACGGAGTCGGTAATTGGGGTAAGAAATGAGGTTTTTAGGTTATTACGAGACTGTTGGTCATTACGTAACCCTCGTCCCTTTGACGACGTTACAACACGCTGTCTTATCAACGGCCATAACGGTTATGTTCCACAAGACCAAGGATGGGAAGTAGTCCTAGTAAAACCAGAATGCATGACTTGTTTCTGGACGTATGAATTACGTGTCTTTATTGCCTTTGCTGAACGACTTGTGTACTAGCTAGAATTATCTTCACAACTATCTTGTATCAAAGTTATTGTGTGCTATATTTCATGCTTTATGTAAAATAAACGGTATTGTAAGTTTGTAAAATATTGTATAAAAGTTTGAACGCGAAATATTATTATAATCAGTTTTTCATATAGAATTGTAGTAGTTGAATTGTATATTAGCTACTAAGTATGAACTTAACGGGTAGGTACTACCCGAATTTAAACTTATAAAATGCTAATATGAAGAAAAATCTTTTATAAATGAGTTCATATTATGCTACGAAATACTATTAACTACTCTTAATATTCTGTATGATTAACTTGTTCCATTTGACTATTTTGAAGGAAATGGCACCGACTACTCGACACACCGTGAATATGAATGAAGAGGAATTCCGTACTTTTCTAGCTTCAAACATAGCCGCAGTACAGGCTGCGCTACATACCAACAATAACCTTGGATCTAGCAGTACAGGAAGTCGTGTAGGATGCACCTACAAAGAATTCACTGCCTGCAAACCTTTGGAATTTGATGGAACCGAAGGACCAATCGGATTGAAACGGTGGACCAAAAAGGTCGAATAGGTGTTTGCCATAAGTAAGTGTACTGAAGAGGATAAAGTAAAGTACGCTACGCATACCTTCACAGGTTCTGCGTTAACATGGTGGAATACCTATCTAGAGCAAGTGGGACAAGATGATGCTTACGCACTACCGTGGTCAGCATTCAAGCACTTGATGAACGAGAAGTACCGTCCCAGAATCGAGGTCAATAAGCTTAAGACAGAACTTAGAGGGTTACGAACCCAAGGATTTGATATTACCACGTACGAAAGACGATTCACAGAATTGTGCCTATTGTGTCCGGGAGCGTTCGAAGATGAGGAAGAGAAGATCGACGCGTTTGTGAAAGGATTACCGGAAAGAATCCAAGAAGATATAAGTTCACACGAGCCTGCCTCCATACAACAGGCATGTAGAATGGCTCACAAACTAGTGAACCAGATTGAGGAAAGAATTAAAGAACAAACGGCTGAAGAGGCCAATGTGAAGCAAGTCAAAAGAAAGTGGGAGGAAAACGGTGATAAGAATCACCAATACAACAACAACAGCAATTACAATAATAATCGCAACAATTATCCCAACAATCGCAACATCAATCGCAACTACAACAAACGGCCCAACAACAACAGCAACAACAACAACAACAACAACAACAACAACAACAACAACAACAACAACAACAACAACAACAACAACTACAACAATCGTCCCAACAACAATAACAATCGCAACAACAACAACAATCAGAAGCAGCTATGCCAAAGTGGGAAAAGTATCACTCGGGGTTCTGCACCAAATTTTACAACAAGTGTAAAAGAAATGGTCATAGCGCGGCGAAGTGTGAGGTCTACGGACCAGGGGTTAACAGAACAAAAGGAACAAATGGTGTCGGAACGAGTAATGGCGGAGCAAGTAGTGTCGGAACAAGTTATGCCAATGTAGTTTGTTATAAATGTGGAAAACCGGGCCACATTATTAGAAATTGCCCGAACCAGGAGAACACGAATGGACAAGGCCGCGGAAGAGTTTTCAATATTAATGCGGCAGAGGCACAGGAAGACCCGGAGCTTGTTACGGGTACGTTTCTTATTTACAATAAATCTGCTTACGTTTTATTTGATTCGGGTGCGGATAGAAGCTATATGAGTAGAGATTTTTGTGCTAAATTAAGTTGTCCATTGACGCCGTTGGATAGTAAATTTTTACTCGAATTAGCAAACGGTAAATTAATTTCAGCAGATAATATATGCCGGAATCGAGAAATTAAACTGGGTAGCGAAATATTTAAGATTGATTTGATACCAGTAGAGTTAGGGAGTTTTGATGTAATAGTTGGCATGGACTGGCTGAAGAAGGTGAAAACAGAGATCGTTTGTTACAAAAATGCAATTCACATTATACGAGAAAAAGGAGAACCCTTAATGGTGTACGGAGAAAAGGGCAACACGAAGCTACATCTTATTAGTAATTTGAAGGCACAAAAACTAATAAGAAAAGGTTGCTATGCTGTTCTAGCACATGTCGAGAAAGTACAAACTGAAGAAAAGAGCATCAATGATGTTTCCGTCGCAAAAGAATTTCCCGATGTATTTCCGAAAGAATTACCGGGATTACCCTCACATCGATCCGTTGAATTTCAAATAGATCTTGTACCAGGAGCTGCACCAATAGCTCGTGCTCCTTACAGACTTGCACCCAGCGAGATGAAAGAACTGCAAAGCCAATTACAAGAACTTTTAGAGCATGGTTTCATTCGACCAAGCACATCACCGTGGGGAGCTCCTGTTTTGTTTGTCAAGAAGAAAGATGGTACATTCAGGTTGTGTATCGACTACCGAGAGTTGAACAAACTTACCATCAAGAACCGCTACCCACTACCGAGAATCGACGACTTATTTGATCAACTACAAGGCTCGTCTGTTTATTCAAAGATTGACTTACGTTCCGGGTATCATCAAATGCGGGTGAAAGAAGATGATATTCCAAAGACTACTTTCAGAACACGTTACGGTCATTACGAGTTTATGGTCATGCCGTTTGGTTTAACTAATGCACCAGCTGTGTTCATGGACCTTATGAACCGAGTGTGTGGACCATACCTTGACAAGTTTGTCATTGTTTTCATTGATGACATACTTATTTACTCAAAGAATGACCAAGAACACGGTGAACATTTGAGAAAGGTGTTAGAAGTATTGAGGAAGGAAGAATTGTACGCTAAATTTTCAAAGTGTGCATTTTGGTTGGAAGAAGTTCAATTCCTCGGTCACATAGTGAACAAAGAAGGTATCTAGGTGGACCCGGCAAAGATCGAAACCTTTGAAAAGTGGGAAACCCCAAAAACTCCGAAGCATATACGTCAATTTTTAGGATTGGCTGGTTACTACAGAAGATTCATCCAAGATTTCTCCAAAATAGCAAAACCCTTGACTGCATTAACGCATAAAGGGAAGAAATTTGAATGGAAGGATGAACAAGAGAAGGCGTTTCAATTATTGAAGAAAAAGCTAACTACGGCACCTATATTGTCATTGCCTGAAGGGAATGATGATTTTGTGATTTATTGTGACGCATCAAAGTAAGGTCTCGATTGTGTATTAATGCAACGGACGAAGGTGATTGCTTATGCGTCTAGACAATTGAAGATTCACGAGCAAAATTATACGACGCATGATTTGGAATTAGGCGCGGTTGTTTTTGCATTAAAGACTTGGAGGCACTACTTATATGAGGTTAAAAGTATTATATATACTGACTACAAAAGTCTTCAACACATATTTAATCAGAAACAACTGAATATGAGGCAGCTTAGGTGAATTGAATTATTGAATGATTACGACTTTGAGATTCGTTACCATCCGGGGAAGGCAAATGTGGTAGCCGACGCCTTGAGCAGGAAGGACAGAGAACCCATTCGAGTAAAATCTATGAATATAATGATTCACACTAACCTAACTACTCAAATAAAGGAGGCGCAACAAGGAGTTTTAAAAGAGGGAAATTTAAAGGATGAAATACCCAAAGGATCGGAGAAGCATCTTAATATTCAGGAAGACAGAACCCGGTATAGGGCTGAAAGAATTTGGGTACCAAAATTTGAAGATATGAGAGAAATGGTACTTAGAGAACCTCATAAAACCAGATACTCAATACATCCTGGAACGGAGAAGATGTACAAGGATCTTAAGAAACATTTTTGGTAGCCGGGTATGAAAGCCGATGTTGCTAAATACGTAGGAGAATGTTTGACGTGTTCTAAGGTCAAAGCTGAGCATCAGAAACCATCAGGTCTACTTCAACAACCTGAAATCCCGGAATGGAAATGCGAAAACATTACCATGGATTTCATCACTAAATTGCCAAGGACTGCAAGTGGTTTTGATACTATTTGGGTAATAGTTGATCGTCTCACCAAATCAGCACACTTCCTGACAATAAGAGAAGATGACAAGTTGGAGAAGTTAGCACGACTGTATTTGAAGGAAGTCGTCTCCAGACATGGAATACCAATCTCTATTATCTCTGATAGGGATGGCAGATTTATTTCAAGATTCTGGCAGACATTACAAACTGAGTACTGCCTATCATCCACAAACTGATAGGCAGAGCGAAAGGACGATACAAACGCTTGAAGACATGCTACGAGCATGTGTTATTGATTTTGAAAATAGTTGGGATCGACATCTACCGTTAGCAGAATTTTTCTACAACAACAGCTACCATTCAAGCATTAAGATGGCGCCGTTTGAAGCACTTTATGGTAGAAAGTGCAGGTCTCCGATTTGTTGGAGTGAAGTGGGGGATAGACAGATTACGGGTCCGGAGATAATACAAGAAACTACCGAGAAGATCATCCAAATTCAACAACGGTTGAAAACCGCCCAAAGTCGACAAAAGAGCTACGCTGACATTAAAAGAAAAGATATAGAATTTGAAATTGGAGAGATGGTCATGCTTAAAGTTGCACCTTGGAAAGGCGTTGTTCGATTTGGTAAACGAGGGAAATTAAATCCAAGGTATATTGGACCATTCAAGATTATTGATCGTGTCGGACCAGTAGCTTACCGACTTGAGTTACCTCAACAACTCGCGGCTGTACATAACACTTTCCACGTCTCGAATTTGAAGAAATGTTTTGCTAAAGAAGATCTCACTATTCCGTTATATGAAATCCAAATCAACGAAAAACTTCAATTTATCGAAGAACCCGTCGAAATAATGGATCGTGAGATTAAAAGACTTAAGCAAAACAAGATACCAATTGTTAAGGTTCGATGGAATGCTCGTAGAGGACCCGAGTTCACCTGGGAACGAGAAGATTAGATAAAGAAGAAATACTCGCATTTATTTCCAGAAGATACGTCAACACCTCCAACTGCTTAAAATTTTGGGACGAAATTTATTTAACGGGTAGGTACTGTAGTGACCCGAACTTTTCCATGTTTATATATATATTAAATGAATTTGTTATTTACATGATTAAGTGTTTCCAACATGTTAAGCAATCAAACTTGTTAAGACTTGATTAATTGAAATAGGTTTCATATAGACAATTGACCACCCAAGTTGACCGGTGATTCACGAACGTTAAAACTTGTAAAAACTATACGATGACATATATATGGTTATATATATAGTTAACATGATTTTATTATAAGTATGTATCTCATTAGGTATTTTAACAATGAGTTATATACATAAAAATGAGACTATTAATTTAAGAAACTCGAAAACGATATATATAACGATTATCGTTATAACAACGTCTTACTAGGTACATATGAATCATATTAAGATATTGATACACTTGGTTAATTATGTTAAATGATAAGTAAATATATTATTAAGTGTATTAACAATGAAATACATATGTAAAAATAAGACTACTAACTTAATGATTTCGAAACGAGACATATATGTAACGATTATCGTTGTAACGACATTTAACTGTATATACATCATACTAAGATATATTATATATCATAATATCATGATAATATAACAATTTAACATCTCATTTGTTATAATAAACAATGGGTTAACAATATTCAACAAGATCGTTAACCTAAAGGTTTCAAAACAACATTTACATGTAACAACTAACGATGACTTAACGACTCAGTTAAAATGTATATACATGTAGTGTTTTAATATGTATTCATACACTTTTGAAAGACTTCAAGACACTTATCAAAATACTTCTACTTAACAAAAATGCTTACAATTACATCCTCGTTCAGTTTCATCAACAATTCTACTCGTATGCACCCGTATTCGTACTCGTACAATACACAGCTTTTAGATGTATGTACTATTGATATATACACTCCAATGATCAGCTCTTAGCAGCCCATGTGAGTCACCTAACATATGTGGGAACCATCATTTGGCAACTAGCATGAAATATCTCATAAAATTACAAAAATATGAGTAATCATTCATGACTTATTTACATGAAAATAAAATTACATATCCTTTATATCTAATCCATACACCAACGACCAAAAACACCTACAAACACTTTCATTCTTCAATTTTATTCATCTAATTGATCTCTCTCAAGTTCTATCTTCAAGTTCTAAGTGTTCTTCATAAATTCCAAAAGTTCTAGTTTCATAAAATCAAGAATACTTCCAAGATTGCAAGTTTACTTCCAAGTTTTCTAAATCCATTCCAAGTAATCATCCAAGATCAAGAAACCTTTGTTACTTACAGTAGGTTATCTTTCTAATACAAGGTAATAATCATATTCAAACTTTAATTCAATTTCTATAACTATAACAATCTTATTTCGAGTGAAAATCTTACTTGAAATTGTTTTCGTGTCATGATTCTGCTTCAAGAACTTTCAAGCCATCCAAGGATCCTTTGAAGCTAGATCTATTTTTTTCATTTTCAGTAGGTTTATCCAAGGAACTTAAGGTAGTAATGATGTCCATAACATCATTCGATTCATACATATAAAGCTATCTTATTCGAAGGTTTAAACTTGTAATCACTAGAACATAGTTTAGTTAATTCTAAACTTGTTCGCAAATAAAAGTTAATCCTTCTAACTTGACTTTTAAAAATCAACTAAACACATGTTCTATATCTATATGATATGCTAACTTAATGATTTAAAACCTGGAAACACGAAAAACACCGTAAAATCGGATTTACGCCGTCGTAGTAACACTGCGGGCTGTTTTGGGTTAGTTAATTAAAAACTATGATAAAATTTGATTTAAAAGTTGTTATTCTGAGAAAATGATTTATATTATGAACATGAAACTATATCCAAAAATTATGGTTAAACTCAAAGTGGAAGTATGTTTTCTAAAATGGTCATCTAGACGTCGTTCTTTCGACTGAAATGACTACCTTTACAAAAACCTATACTTTTTCTGTTTAGATTCATAAAATAGAGTTCAATATGAAACCATAGCAATTTGATTCACTCAAAACGGATTTAAAATGAAGAAGTTATGGGTAAAACAAGATTGGATAATTTTTCTCATTTTAGCTACGTGAAAATTGGTAACAAATCTATTCCAACCATAACTTAATCAACTTGTATTGTATATTATGTAATCTTGAGATACCATAGACACGTATACAATGTTTCGACCTATCATGTCGACACATCTATATATATTTCAGAACAACCATAGACACTCTATATGTGAATGTTGGAGTTAGCTATACAGGGTTGAGGTTGATTCCAAAATATATATAGTTTGAGTTGTGATCAATACTGAGATACGTATACACTGGGTCGTGGATTGATTCAAGATAATATTTATTGATTTATTTCTGTACATCTAACTGTGGACAACTAGTTGTAGGTTACTAACGAGGACAGCTGACTTAATAAACTTAAAACATCAAAATATATTAAAAGTGTTGTAAATATATTTTGAACATACTTTGATATATATTTATATATTGTTATAGGTTCGTGAATTAACCAGTGACCAAGTCTTACTTCCCGACGAAGTAAAAATATGTGAAAGTGAGTTATAGTCCCACTTTTAAAATCTAATATTTTTGGGATGAGAATACATGCAGGTTTTATAAATGATTTACAAAATAGACACAAGTACGTGAAACTACATTCTATGGTTGAATTATCGAAATCGAATATGCCCCTTTTTATTAAGTCTGGTAATCTTAGAATTAGGGAACAGACACCCTAATTGACGCGAATCCTAAAGATAGATCTATTGGGCCTAACAAACCCCATCCAAAGTACCGGATGCTTTAGTACTTCGAAATTTATATCATATCTGAAGGGTGTCCCGGAATGATGGGGATATTCTTATATATGCATCTTGTTAATGTCGGTTACCAGGTGTTCACCATATGAATGATTTTTATCTCTATGTATGGGATGTGTATTGAAATATGAAATCTTGTGGTCTATTATTATGATTTGATAATATATAGGTTAAACCTATAACTCACCAACATTTTTGTTGACGTTTTAAGCATGTTTATTCTCAGGTGATTATTAAGAGCTTCCGTTGTCGCATACTTAAATAAGGACGAGATTTGGAGTCCATGCTTGTATGATATTGTGTAAAAACTGCATTCAAGAAACTTATTTCGTTGTAACATATTTGTATTGTAAACCATTATGTAATGGTCGCGTGTAAACAGGATATTTTAGATTATCATTATTTGATAATCAACTTAAAGCTTTTTAAACCTTTATTGATGAAATAAAGGTTATGGTTTATTTTAAAATGAATGCAGTCTTTGAAAAACGTCTCATATAGAGGTCAAAACCTCACAACGAAATCAATTAATATGGAACGTTTTTAATTAATAAGAACGGGACATTTCAGTTTGGTGATCATATAGGTGAATTGGTGGTGGTCTTGATTCGAACAAACAGCAACTATGGTGATGTTTTTCATATAGCTGTAGTAACGAACAAGGATATGGTGTTCTTAGGTGAGTTTAATCGAACTAAAAGTAGACTTGGGTGCGGCTGTAGTGGTGGTTTTAAGGTGGTGTTTGGTTGAATAGGAAACGAAACAGCAAGTGGGTTCTTGGTCTCGTTTCAACATCAACAAATGGGTTTTCGATTATAAAACATGAACCCGTGATCGAGTAAGGGTTTTGTGGGTTTGTTCTTGGGTGTGGTTGGGATGATACAACAAAACGAAAAATAAAAATAAAAGTAATGGTTATGGGTTGAAACAGAAAAACAGAAGAATAGTGTTGGCGTTTGAATGAGTTTGTTTATGGTGGTTGTAGAGTGGAGGATACAGTGGTGATGGCCACTGTTGGTGGTGGCGGTGTGAAGTTGTAGTGGTGGTGATGCTTGTCGAATAATTTAGAGAAGGGAGGTGGGTTCATAAAGAAGGTGCATGAAAGGAGTGTAGGTTAAATCTTGGTTTGTTCATGAAATGCAATAGTTATTGAAGTGGGTGGTGGCTTGTAGTAGGATAGAGGTGGTGGAAGATTAGGTGATGGCGGTTTTCTAGTGAGTTTATGATGGTGGTTTATGGTGATCATGTGTGGTAGCTCGATGGAAACAAGGAGGTGGAAGTGAGGTGGTTTGGCGGTGATGGTTATGCAGAGAAAGAAAAAGGATTTAGAAAATGGTGGTGATATAAGTTTCATGCCCATATATGTATACAATATGTAGTTTAAATAAATTAAGGAGTAAAAGTAATGGAATCTCCTTTTTGAATTTCACGGATCAATTAATGGATTTATTGTCGACATAATATCACGGGTGAATACAAAAGTGAATTGATTGACCTGCAATAGGTTTTGCCTAATCAACTATCTTTATAATTTATATTCAATTTATCTTAATAATTAATAAATATAACTTATTATTAATAATAATACTTTTAACATTAATAATAATTATCATAATAATAATAATAATAATAATAATAATAATAATAATAATAATAATAATATAAATAATAATGATAATAATAATAATGATTATTAATAATAGTGTTACTAATGATATTAATACTAATATTAATATAACAAATTAATATTAATACATAATTATTATCATAAAAACGAAATATTATAAATTCTTACATATAATATTTATAAATTATTTATATTACAATATTCTTTTAACTTCTTATGTATATATATACATATTACATATATTCACCTACAATTGTTAATATGTAAATATTCGTTTTTAATTTCGTTATAGATGTATTCAAAGTTTTTAAAATAAATATTTACATACATTCTAAAATACTATATATATATAATTATTACATAACAAATTTTTATTGTATATCATAAATTATTTTACGTTTTTAATTTTAATAACTATATCGCATAATATTTTAACAATATGTTTTCATTTATTACTTACATACACATCTATGTATACATATCTATTTACAATTAATTGTTCGTGAATCGTCGAGAACAGTCGAAGGTCAATTGAATATATGAAACAGTTCAAATTTTTTTTGTGACTCAATATTACAGACCTTGCTTATCATGTCGAAACATATAAAGATTAAGTTTAAAATTGGTCGAAAATTCCCGGGTCGTCACAAAAGAGCCCAATTTCTAGCTTTCAACGAACCCACATTTAGGGCCCCCTCCCCATAAGGTAGTAGGATCGTGTCCCATTTGACCCAAGATAATTTTGACTCCCCGCCCGACCCACCCCAAAAGAACTTACGGCGTAAATTTTCGAGAAGGTTGACAACGCAGGAAGGTGCACGGAACAACGAGAAGAAATAAAGCGGGAGACTACTCAGGACGGATTTAATGAGAGTTAACCTAGCCCCAAATGACAGTGATCGTGCCTTCCAATCCGTTAATCTTTTATTGAATTTCTCAATTACCGGGTTCCACGTATCTTTTTTGTGAGGTTTTTGACCAATGGGCATACCGGGATATGTAAAAGGTGTTTTACCTATATCGCAACCGAATCTATTTGCTGCAGATTCCACATCAGGCAAAGGAACTCCAATTCCGTACAGCACACTCTTCTTCATGTTAATCTTTAGACCCGATACTTTCTCAAAACATGATAGTATTTTATGAACATTTGAAATATTATGATTTCCCCAATCTCCGAAAAATATTGTGTCGTCTGCAAATTGGAGGTGTGATATCCTAACTATATCTACCCCGACCCCTACACCTATTATAAGCCCGTCTCTGATTGCAATATTTGCCAAAATGTTCAGGTCCTCGCTAGCTATAATAAAGAGATAAGGCGATAGAGGGTCGCCCTGGCGGATACCTCTATGTAGGCTAAACTCTGAAAAACTCTGAAAATAAACTCTGAAAATAAACACTGATATTGCTTCTTTACCTTTACAGCTAAAAAATTTATCAAGAAACATTTAAAACTTTTGTCACCACTCTTCTCGTGCCGTACGAAGCACTTTGTCAATGTGCCTATGGTATATTTTTGTTATAATTTATTCTCATTTATGATTTATGAACATAGTTGTACATATAAGGGTGAGTTTAGCTGAATCATGTCAGGTCATTTGATCCCACTATTTTTTATTTTTTAATAAATTACTATTAAAATTTTGTAGGACATCAATAAATTTGAATATATGATGCGTATGTTTTTAAAATCAAAGAGTTTTTTTGAAGTAAACAGTCATTTTTATTTATTTTATTTTTATTTATTTTATTTTTTTTACAAAGTACTGTATGTTTGCATTCCAAAAAACATATCCAATATGTAAGCGGGTACACCGAAACTCGAGGATTCATCCTACCCGAAACTCGCGGGTTCATCCCACGCTTCAATTTGGCATCACAATCGTAAGTGGAGGATGGGACGGCCCCATTCTTTCTTTAATTTTCCTTTTTAATGTCTTTATTAATTTAAATTTTTCTATTTCCTTTATATTTATTTTATCAAAAACGAGTATCATGTTGGAATTCATTTTCTAGCATTGTTTTTGCTGAGTGGGTTAAGTTACTTAAGGGTGGTGTTTTGATCCAAACTGTCAATTTTTGATAACATGTCTTATTGTGTTAGAGTACGAATTATACGATGATAAATTTGTTACAAAATCATATATAGAGTATCCACATTATATTTCGTCAGACACACACAAGGAAAAGGCGTTAATAATTAATTATACCTATTTTCTGCTAATATCATCATTTCTAATACATCCAAATCATGACATGTGACAATTAGTTAAATAATTTCCCATCTAATCTCCGATTTAATTATTCATCGTGATCTTATTAAATGTGTAAAAACAAATAAATAAATATATTAATATAAATAATAAATAATGATACTAAATTACTAATTAATAATTAATAATTTAATATTAATAGTAATATTAATATTAATAATAATTACATTACAATAAAAGTAATACGGCTGTACCGTTACTTCACTAAACTATTCAAACTTTTTTTTTTTTATTGAAAAGCAAGGCAATTTTATTAAAAAACTTCAAGCATACAACATTGATACATTCACAAGCATCGGATATACTAAGAATGAAACCAAACGACCCTATTTACAATTTAGGGAGCAAACATTGCAACCTATGCGATTAAGCGATTACATACAAAAAAGGACTAACTAGCCAACTATGCCAATCGATTGAGACGCCTTTGATTCTTGCCAAGATCCATTTGAAAGATTTTACTTGAATCTCATTAAGAATCACCGGTGGGATACTACTATTGCCTTGAAATATCAAAGAATTACGATTCTTCCATATCGAATAAGTGCATATCCACTCCACGGCTTGCCAAATTTTTGAGCCAAGAGGGGACATATTATGAGAAGATTTTCCCCGAAGCAAATCAAGTGAGTTTATGTTGATATTGGAGTTCCACCATTTGAAAACACGAGTCCACACATTCGAAGAGAGCTTACATTCATATAAAGCATGGTCAACCGATTCAAGACCATCATCACAAACGGGACACCGAACACTATGTAAGTCAATGCCTCTTTTGTCGAGTTCAATTCGAACCGGTTACCTTTTTTTCAAGACCCTCCATACAAAAACTTCAAGTTTCTTTGGCACTAGATTGTTTCTTAACGTCTCATGTGACGATTGAGACCCGCTACCTAGTAACTCCGTATCAATGAGTTTCGATAGTTTGACAGCGAAAATACCATTGCTTGCTAGAGACCAATTCCATGACACTTGATGATTAAAATCAAAAGAGATTGACCTTAATAAGTTGCACAATTCCTCAAGTTCGCCCGCCGTACGTCCTGTGACCTGTGGGTTCTCTTGACCATTCCCAATCAAAACGAATCAATGGTGGACCTGAATTACCCAAACAGCCCGGAGGCTGACCTGCCTGACTGTGATGAGCTGCATTTGACTGACCAGTTGTTTCTCCCTCACCCGCTGCCTTCGAAGCTTCACCCAAACAAACAACATGTTCCCAGAAAAGTTGCTGACCCCCTGGTCCCGAAATGGTACTCGTCTGACCCATTTCCATGGTGTGCTGCTGCCACTGTTTAACCCGACCAGAAACCATAATTTCTTTATTTGTTTCGATCCTGTATAACCTGGGAAAAATGTTTTGAGACAATCCGAACCGCACCACATTTCGTTCCAAAATTCCGTTGAGCTACCATCACCTATCGATCTCCTAAATGAACTTGTGAAAGGGATATTTAGACCTTCAATTTGAGATCCTGCAATGATAATGTTGTTCCAAGTTCCCGAAGTCGAGAGGTGAGCAAGCCCACCTCCAAACCTCAAGCCACCGTCACTTCCATATATACTACGAATAACATTGACCCATAAGCAATTGGTATCGATTTTAAACCTCCACCACCACTTGGCCAAAAGAGCAAGATTTTTGCTTTTAAACGACCCAATATTTAAACCCCCCTCCCATAAGGTAAGCAAGTGGATTTCCAATTAACCCAAGACATTTTAGAACCCGAAAGATCCGCGCCCCAAAAAAAATTTCACCTCACACTCTCAAGGATTTTAAGCACACAAGGCGGAGCACGGAAGAGCATGAAATAATACAATGGAAGACTATTGAGAACCGATTTAAGGAGAACCAACCGACCACCAAAGGACATCGAACGCATTTTCCATTCCGAAAGTCTCTTTTAAATCTTGATGATTACCGGATCCCAATCTTTTACTTTCTTCATTTTAGCACCGATAGGTAATCCTATATAAATAAATGGGAATTTACCGGCTAGACACCCCATTCGTCTAGCTAGACATTCAATATCACCCGAATTGACCCCCACTCCATAAAGACAACTCTTGTTGAAGTTAACTTTCAAACCCGATGCTAATTCAATGCATTTCAAAATATTAGTGAGATTACGCGCATTAACTTTATACCATTCACCGAGAAACATCGTGTCATACGCATATTGCAAATGTGATAATAAACCTTGTCTCTTCCAATTTCCACCCCTTTAAAGAGACCTCTAGATACCGCGGCTTGGATGAGTAAGTTAAGACCTTCTGCAGCAAGAATGAAAAGAAAGGGAGATAGTGGATCACCTTGCCGGACACCTCGCTCAAGATTGAACTCACGGGTTGGAGATCCATTAATAAGAATGGAAATACTAGCCGATTTTAAACAAGCATGGATCCACTTACACCATTTCTCACCGAATCCCATACATCTCATGACTCCAAGAAGGAAATCCCAATTCAAACTATCAAACGCCTTGATAACTCCTAAATTATACAGTTTTTTGATAACATATTAAGGAGTTATCTTAGTATTTTAAAGACATTTTAATCCTAAAACACACTAAAATGGGTAAAATGGGGAAAAGGTAATTCTAATGATTTTATCAAAGTTATGTATCAAACAGGATCAAAAACAAGGAAAGCTGCAGAAAAGGCTATGAAGCCGCCGGCCAGGGTTCAAGGAAGCCGCCGGCCAGGGTTCAAGGAAGCCGCCGGCTTTGGTGTGAATATACCAGAATGTTCTAGAATTGCTCGGAGAATTGGATGAACTTGTTGACCAAGCAAAATATAGTTAAAGCCGCCGGCCTTAGTAACAGGGTTTCTCGACTTGTCAACCAAGTTCAAGTAAAAATGAAAACAAAATCAAAAAGATTGCCAGATCATTGAAGCCGCCGGCCTGCTATCAAAGTCGCCGGCTTAATTATGACGGTTACGCGTTTTGTGCTTGTTTATCAAGGTTAACTTGCAAAAGGAGTCACCGACCCAAGGAAGCCACCGGTTTCACCCTGAAGCCGCCGACTTGGCCACCGTTTCTAAACAGTATAAAAAGAGGCCTCATGTTATAGTTTTCAATGTACAATTCAATACAACACTTTTTAGTTTCGTTTTTCTTTTAGGGTTTTCTCTAAAACCCTTAGATTAGATTTCCTTTCAATTGTAATCAAAGAATATCCAAGTTATTTATTCAAGTTCTTTTCATCTACCTTTTGAGGTATGATTTTATCTTTATCTTATTGTTTAATCTGTTTTATTTATTTTAATCGTTTCTGTTCGTCTTCCACTATGAACTAAACGTTCATAGTAGTTACGTGGACGAAAACTAAAACTTCATCTGGGAATCAGATGAAGCCGCCGGCTTCACCAATCCAAGCCGCAGGCTTGGCTAGAATAAAGCCGCCGACTCCATGCTTCATCCGTACAGTTTTTGGTTCTTTTCCAGATCTGTATGGTCGAGTTTTTGTAATGATGTTTGAATTGTTTTGAATCTGTTATGCTTTAATATACTTGTTTGCCATGCTTAAAGATGAGATAACATGATTTTAGGGTTGATTAATACTTAATCCGATGATCTATTATTCGATTCATACTACTTGTATATAGGGATAGCAATGGGTCGGATATGGATCGGATGGTGCCATATCCATATCCATATCCATTTAGTTTTTGTTCATCCATATCCATATCCATATCCATTTAATTTCAGTTCATCCATCCATATCCATTTAATTTCAGTTCATCCATCCATATCCATATCCACCGGATTAAGCGGGTTAATGGATATCCGTTGGATATTCAAAAACTGTTATAATATTTCCGAATATCTACAAAAACGTGTACTTTTTGTTAAAATAGAACACAATTTGTTGAATTTACCATCAAACATATATTATGAAAAATTAAATGTGTAATTTATATGTTTATCTTGTTAGATATAGGTGTTTTATTATAAAATATCATAGTTAATTTATTATATGGTTGCAAGCAAAATGTATGTGTAACAGTAAATGCATTTTTAATAGTAGACGTGTATACATATATCTATATTTATGTATTAATATATACATATATGTATATATATATATATATATATATATATATATATATATATATATATATATATATATATATTTCGGGTTTTAATGGATATATCCATGGATGATACTTTTTCATCCATATCCATATTCATTTAGGTTCATCCATATCCGTATCCATATCCATTTAGGTTCATCCATATCCATTAAAATCGGCTGGATCGGGTGGATATCCACTGGATCGGGTGACCATTGCCATCCCTACTTTTATAGATCTAGTCCATCAAACTTGTTAAATTGAATTGCATGCAACTAGGTTAAAACAGCATAATAGTAATAAACTTGTTTAATTGGAATTACGCTTATATAATAGAGTTTGATATTGTTAGACTTAATCGAAGAACCTTTGTTTGGATTTGTTTAATTGATGATTGCATGGGAACTTAGTAGTAATTGACTTTCAGCTAGTAACTTGAGTTGATCTACTTGGTGTTTAATAGCTTATATAATTTATCAGTCTATTTGCATGTTGATCCTCATCACAAGATTAACATGAATCATGTAATTAAATTAAATATGAAGAATTAAGATGTTAGTCATGCACATCACGTGTCTAGCATATGCTTTAAGTCCTACCTATTGAATGATATGCAACACTTAACTTAGCCTATTAAGGGATAATAGTTGGTGTATGATTATTATCCTGCTTTGTGTTAATATAAGTTATGAAACTTGTCTAATATAATTCCCGTATGAGTTATTCGTTCATGTAACTGCTTTCATTTATAATTGTTTATTTTGAATATTCAATTTCTTGTTTTGTTTTATTATTTTGTTTATCTTTAAAGCATCTCTTTCCTAAAATGATAAGAATCTATCCCATAAAAGATATAAAAATCTATCTTTAATAAGAATTAAACTATTTTATAAAACAACTCTTATTCGTATCTACGCTCTCTTGGGACGATAACCTAAAATACTACATCTGATCGGGTTTTGTTGCTCGTTAGGGTGTTAAAGTGTATTAATAAAGGTTCTATAAATTTAAAAGTTGAAAGATAAGTTAAGTACTACTGAACACACTTTTGACACAACACGCCTTTTCGAAATCAACCTTAAAAATAAGCCCTTGTTTTCTATTTGATTTCAAGAATTCAATAGTTTCGTTTGCCACAAACACGCCATCAAGAATATACCTCTCCCTTGAGAACGTACTTTGTTTCGAACCAACAAGTCTAGGAATTACCTTCCGTAACCGATTGGAAAGGATTTTGGCAACAGTTTTGTAAAAACTACCAATTAGACTTTTAGGCCTATAGTCGTCAAGCGTGATGGGATCATTCTTCTTAGGAATTAAAGTAACAAACGAGGCATTACAACCTTTCGAAAACTCTCTTTTTTCCCAAAACCATGAGATTGCATTAATCACATCCCCTTTAATAACATCCCAGAACTTCTTAAAGAATCTTATGTTGAAACCATCCGGACCCGGAGCTTTCCCACTACCGCAATCATTAATTGCCTCTACAATCTCTGATTCCTCAATGGCCGACTCTAACCCGTAAGCCTCCTCATTTTGATAAAGTCGGGTAATTTAAATCATCAAGGCTAAATATGGCTCCCGATTCTTCACTAAAGATGTTTTTAAAATGATTGAAAGCCGCCTCTTTAATGTCAAGAGGATCCTCACACCACACGCCATTAATATTTAAGCCCCTAATATTGCACTTGTTGTAACCTCCTTTTATTACCGAGTGAAAATACTTGGTATTCTCATCACCCTCGAGAACCCATCGTACTCTCGCCTTTTGTTTCAACATGTTACTTTTGATTTTCTCCCTTTGAAACCATTCCTTCCTAACATTCAACCACTCAACTCTATCATCATCATTTAATTGACCCAATTCAGTCCAAAGTTCATACGTATTGGCCATCGAGATTTAAATAACTCAATCTCACCATCTAAATTGCCAAATTTTTGTGAACTTTTTGTCTTTAAAGCTACTTTGGTTTTTTTTAAGCTTATTCCTTAAGCCACAATCTAAACGAGAACCACCACCAACATCTTCGGCCCAAACTTCTTTCATACACTCCTTAACACCTTCAATATTTAGCCAATCATCAAACACCTTAATCGGTTTCGGTCCAAAGTTCCTAACATCATCTTTTAAAATGATTAGGCAATGATCTGACTTCCCCCGTTCTAGTGCGACTACCGATAAACACAACCACAAATTATGGAACAACTCATTTACAAGAAATCGATCAAGCTTACTAAATTTGAGACCATCATCGCTGACCCGTGTGAAAATATGACCCCCCCAATGGAATGTCGAGTAACTTGGAGTTTTCGATGAAATCGTTGAACTTCTTCGCCCTAGATTCAATAAAGTTGCAATTGAATCTTTCATTAACGTTGCGAACCTCATTGAAATCACCTCCAATCATCCACGCCTGATTACTATTGTTAGAAACTAAATTATGGAGAAAATCCCATAATTTTTGCTTGTTGAGGTCATCGTGCGGCCCGTAAACATTCAATATGTTGAATTCCTTATCCGCGTTCTTCCATTTACCTCGAATCCCAATACAATAGTCATGAATAAACGAATTAGTGACATCGAAACAATCTACATCCCATATGATTAATTGACCCCCTGACTTCCCGACCATCTCTTTTTGAACAAAATTACAATTATTATTACCCCATAATCCACGAACCCAATTTAAATCGACAGTGTGTAATTTCGTTTCTTGAAGCATCACGATGTTAGGTTTTTCACCCCGACACAGCCCTTTAACCCAACCAATTTTGCTTTCCTTCCCCACCCCAAAACCTCTTATGTTTAAAGACATGAATTTCATGGAAAAAATACATAAAAGAAACAAACAAACAGGTACAAGTGGGTTAGTGGTTGGATTTCTCCACCCACTTCAACCCAATTTGCTGCCCAAACTCCTTCACTCCCTCATTACCTATAGAAAACGATGAAGAGGGGGAATTAGTATTCGATACTTTCCTGCTGTTGCTCACAGATTTCTGTCTGACTTTTTCTCCATCAGGACGAGACAACTTCGAATTTTTTTGACAGCTTGATCCTTCATGGCAGCAGCATTGTGAGTTAAGATCCGAGAAGATGCCTTACCATTCCTCAACTGAGATCGAACACCATCATTTTTTACAGCTTTTAGGTTTATTCCTAATTTTCACCATCACTGGATGTCCTTTCTTTCTAGATGTCTCGTGAGGATTTGTATCGTGACAAGCATTATCCCATCAATCAAGCACGAATCAAAAGGAACAACATTTAGGTCAATCGGCCATAACCTAGCGTGCAATGTATCATGTTCGACACCCACACCCTCCTTATTAGAATCAGCAGTGTTGGTTGAGAATCCAATGATAATATGTGCTTAATCATATGTAAGACGACATGAGTTCATAAGCCTATACTATCTCTAGCAAAAGATCAATACATAGATAATTAACTTGGCAAAATTGCTGTGTCGCTGCACCACAGTTATAACGACCTTACTTTTTCTGTTATCTTTTACCATTAATTATTTAACGACCGTTAAATGTTATTCGTGCCACGTCATTTCTATGACCTATATTATTATTTTTGTAATAATATATTAATTATTATGTGCTATGTGAATATTTGTATTCATATTTTAAGTTATACGTTTCTACGTGTCGCAGATTTCTATTCGGTGAATCTTTTGTTTTCAAACCAACGGTCAAGCTTTTGGGATTTTTAAGTCCTAATTATTGTAAATATGATATTTTAATGACATATGATTATATATAGTGTTTATATATTTTATTCATCGCGTATTTGTTATCTCTCCGAAAAATCAATCGCGTAGTAGCGTTTCGGGCTTCGATCGGGCGTTCGGGCTAAAAGCAATTACACATTTATCATTGTGGGCCATGTGGGGCCCACCCCATTCAGTTTTTGGCTGAAATACACTAAGGGAGGGGTGTATAGCCTCATTTTTTCCTCATTTTTGGAATTACACTCTCATTAGCATTTTCCACCAAACCTAATATTTTCTCTCAAGTTTTTCCTCCTCCCTCTCCTCCCTTTTGAGCCATCGCCTACCACCACCACATTTATCATCATCTTTAACAATCAAGCAAGCAAATCAAAGGGCTTTCATCATTTTCGGATTCACCGCACCGTTCTCTACGCGTCTATACCTTTCACTTCTCGATTAGGGTATAAACCCTAACCCTAGCTCTTTGATTTCTCATTTATTTTACTGTATTTTGATGTTATATTGATAGTATGATGATTGTATGTTATTGTATTGTTGTTAGTATGCGTAGAAATGCTCGTTAATTCATGTTTTCGGTTTAATTAAATTGGGACAGCAGCTTGTTGGTTAAAATCAGTGAACTTAACTGTGATTTTGTATGAAATATAGTATATAGATGAGTTCCTCTCATTTATTACATAGTGTATAGTTATAGTTATGATTAAAATGGTATTTTGTTGGAATTAAAATGTGAAAACAAATTGTACCAGGTTTGGTCCGACTTTGTGACCACTTGGGGAGTCTTTAGGGTGTACTAGTGTGTTAGGATTGATGATGGGATGAACTTTCATGTTCGGGTCATCTAAATCCGAGCCACGGATCACCCGTTATGACTAAAACGTGTTTTGAATCGGATTAAAGTTCCAAGTTGTTTAATGGCTGATCATCACGACTTGGTTACTATTCTTGGAGTGTTATTGAGTGCACCAATGTTTCGGGTGGTTTGATTAGGCGGAGATATATATAAGGCTCGCCGAAAACCGACACCCGGGGCTCAAGTTATGACCTGATGAACTTTTAATTAAAACTTATGGTTAATTATTAAAACTTATGATATAAATAATGATTTTCATTATTATTAAATTACTTATGATATAAAAAGTAATTATTATAATTTAAGACTTATGATATATATTTATTATATTATTTAATTATTACTTATGATTTAATTAACATTTTAATTAAACTTATGATTAATAATACCTTTATTATTAATGAAAAATACTTATGATAAGTATTAAACTTATATTATGAGATTATTATAAAAAGAATTATAATAAGGATTAATTAATTATTTAATTATTATAAGACTTAGTTATTATTTAATTATAATTTAATTATTAAATACTTATGATTTAATAATTATAATTAGAAACTTATGATATGATTAATAATTCATTATTAATTAATAATACTTATGAATTGATTTAAAATTTATTATTAATTAATAATACTTATATTATGACTAATATTTAATTAATTAATTAAATACTTATGTTATATTAATTATATCATTTAAACTTATGTTAACTTTAATAATTCATTTTAATTTAATTAAACTTATGTTATGACATAATTATACATATTTAACTTTAGTTAACATTATAACTTATATTATTATTACAACTTACACTTTTAAAATTATTATTGACTATGTTTGACCAAGGTTGACTTTTGAGTTGACTTTCGGTTTACTTTGACTTTTAGTTGACTTTTGTTGACTTTCTAATTAAGGAAACTTTCCTAACTTAAAAACTTTCTAAAAATAGAAGCTTTCTAAATATGGAAACTTTCTAAATTTGGAAACTTTCCAAAAATAGAAACTTTCCTAAAACAGAAACTTTCCTAAAATAGAAACTTTCCAAAAATGGAAACCTGCTAAAAATAGAAACTTTCTAAAAATAGAAAGTGTGTGTCCGTACGCTGTTCCGATCAAACCGATGCATGTTGAGTATTGTTCTATATCTACTTGCAACATGTACAATAGCTATCATACTAAGACTTGACCTAAGTTAGTTATTTATATAGACCTGCTTTATTTATAGATCGGTGTTGTGATCATTCCTGATCACTTTACTTCATTTGTTGTTCGCTTATTTGTGTGGTTACTTCGTTTGCTATTAAGGTGAGTTATAGTCCCCTTTTTCTATTTAAATCTTTTGGGATGAGAATACATGCAATTTATTTTATATTTTGGACTCAAGTGGAGGTTGGTTTAAATTATTCATTGTGAGTTGAACTAAAATATTTCCTAGTCTGGTAACTGTAATCACTGGTTTCTACTAGTGAACGCGAATCCTACGGATAGATCTATCGGGTTTGACAACCCCATTTCGAGCTAGTCGCGCTAGCAATTTATAATCAGAATGTTTAGTACTTCGTATTTAGTTGAAGATACACTTGTTCGGTGTATATTATTTATTGTGTTTGGAAAGGGTAAATAAATGGTTAAGTGGTTACCAGGTGGCTCACGGAAAATGGAATAATGTTTTTATATGTTTTCTAGCATATAATTTTGTGGTCCAAAAAGGAGTTTTTATGTTTTCAAACATAAATTTTTATGGTTTACATTAAATATTGTTTGAAATATTAAATATATAATTCACTCAACATTTTTGTTGACAGTTACTCGCATGTTTTATTCTCAGGTTCGTGATTGATTGCTTCCGCTGTGCTTAGGGAGTCTGCATATTTATGATTGTAGCTTTTGTTAAACATTAACATGCATTCTATTTTGATACATTTAATAGTGGATGTAGTTGACTTTGTTTTGGTTAACTTTTGGGTTAAGTAATAATGTATAATTTTTCTAAACTTACATATATTGGTAGGTTTCCATTATGGGAAATCATTTTTAAATAAAGAATGCAAGATTATTTATCAAATTTATATAGAGTTATGATCAAGCTGTGGGACCAAGATAACGATGGTCGTCAAGTGTACCTTGACGGGTCGTTAAAGTTGGTATCAGAGCTTTGGTTGTAGGGAATTAAGCTGCATTAATGTCGTTACCCGAGTCAATAGGGTGCATTAGTGAGTCTAGTCTACAGCCCGGCCTATAATATATTATTCTATGTGATTATTTGTATCGTATTGGTATGTATATTGTTATCATACATACATCTCTATTATATTTTGAATCCGGGAGGAACTCCCATTCCGATTTAAACGTATTCTCCAACTCATGCGAACTTATCCTTATAAGAACACCTCGGATAGTTAAACCGAGAGATGTCATTCTTGACTTCTGAAATTCTCGACATTTCTATGTCATCTATTATGGTTATGTATATACCGTTTGAGTTATATTACGCGAGATGTCATTCTTGACTTCTAAATTGGAACGACCCGCCAAAATCGCTATTGACGCAGTACGTTATTCACCGGTTTCATTGTTAGGTATTGACCTCTATATGATACGTTTTGTAAACATTGCATTCTTTTGAAAAGACACACCATAAATGAATATCTAAATCCAAGGCTTTCGACATCTAATGATTTCTACATATAGACAATCACCGTAAATAATAGTTTACAATAATACATCCGTTGACAATACAGTCACAATAAGATACATGGTGATGATTTTGTGAATGCAAAGTTTTCTCTAATAAAGCATGTATGACTCCATGCACATAGCTTGTATAACGTATAAGCAAACAGCGGAAGACTTCTAGAGACCTGAGAATAAACATGCTAAAAAGTGTCAACACAAAGGTTGGTGAGTTCATAGATTTAATATTGCGCATAATCTGTATATAAAGGTGGATCACAAGATTTCAGTTGTTTCATCCAGAAACGTTTATCAAAATATTCTACAAGATTGAGCACCCTGGTAACTAAATTTTAACGTATATCTAATAAGTACCCCTGTTTTAACATACATGCAATCAACATGTACAATACACGCAAACCAACGTGTATTAAACTCAAATAGCATACGTCTGTTTTATAGTTCAGGCTAGGGTTTCTATACCTGGAACAGACGGGGATGTCAAGCCCTATGGATCTATATACTACTACTCGCGCCCACCAGTTCTTATAACCGGCAGTTACTAGTTACTAAAGCTAAGGAATTTTCAGTTCAAACTCAGTATAGAATTTAGTATGTACTTGTGTCCATTGTTTTTAAAATAAAGTGCATGTATTCTCAGCCCAAAAATATAGATTGCAAAAGCAATTAAAAAGGGAGCAAATGAAACTCACCTGACAACTTCAGAAATAAATCACAGAGATGTGACCGAATATCGGAATGCAAGTAACCGTAGACCTCAACCTAGAGAACATATGTTGGTCAATAAGTGTCTAATAAGCTAGGTCGGTCCATAGGGTAAGTATAGTCCTATTGCTCAAGTTCGACTCATAAATTTAGCAAAGTTTAACAAAAGTCAACAAAAGTCAACATAAGTCAAAGTAAGTCAAATGTAAGTCAAACGCAAGTCAAACACATTCAACATGGACAACACAAATAAACAATCTCATAATATTACCCAAGTTGGTCAAATAGTCAAACATAAGTCAAACTTAGGTTATCTATTTTTACTTAGAAAAAAATATTATTTACATATATGTATTTTTTAGGTATTTTGCAGCTGATTCCGGGTCCACCAACTTTGATATAATACCTTAGGTCGTGACCATTGGAAAGTATATCATCCCACCTTTCTATAGACAGTTTATTTGACGAAAACAGAGTTACGGTTTGAAAGTTATGGCCTCGCGAAAACTGCCTCCCGAAACATACACTTCTGATAAAATGTATAACTGCTGATAAAATGCTGTGTTCAAAATCAGCAACGATTACCCATTTTCATGCTTGTTTTAAACCTGTTTAGACTTAACAAAATCATACATATAATATATCGTTTTAAAGCATGTCATAAATAATTTCAATACCAATTAATATTTTTTATCCAGACTTAACTGATTTCAACTTACGAGTCCGCAAAGTAGACCCAAGAGTCATTTTTGACACTTTACCAAAACTAAAAGTCAGCCCCAACATCCTGTTTTCAGGCTCGTTTTAAACTAGTTTTGACTCGACAAAATCATACATATCTTATATCATTTTGAAGCATCTCATATCTACTTTCTGACCCAATTAATAGCTTTCACCATAACTTAATAATTTATAATTTACGAGCCTACAAAGTGAGCCCTAGAGTCATTTTGATACTTTCACTAAAATAATAAAAATTTTCCATTGACAACTCAAATTCCAAACCATAATACTTGAGCATGTAAAAATCATGTCATAAGTTTAAAATTGATATTTTAGACGTGTTACATACCTTTGATCCTCAAAATTTCGCATATTGGTCAAAGTAGAGGCGTATGACTCAAATGGGTCATAAATACCCATTTTGATCAAAACATGCCAAAAATCATTTTTAAAACATTACAAACTTCAAACTTACTTAAATTGATATATCGGACGTGTCCTCGGTGCCCGTTACCCATTTTGACAATTTTTGGCTTAAACAGGTTAAATGTCCAAACGGACGGTTTAAATTACATGGTTTATACATATACAAAATTACCACTTTAGAACACCTCACACTATATGAAATAGTTAATATAAGTGTATTAAGTTCATACAAAAAGTTTCAAGTCTCAAGTATTGGTCATTATTTTTATAACCCGAAACATTTGCAAAAACACAAGTTTAAAACAAGGTTTACAGCAGCAACTTCTGTGATTTTTAAAAAAATCATCGCAACTCCAAATCAGTCACCGCCAATTGAAGATGCGGCATTTTTAAGTGGAGAATCTACCCAATTTTTCGTATTGTCTGATTTGTCCTAGAAAAGCCTCAGTTACAGAATACGTTAAACTATGTTCGTGCAGTTCTCAGAAATCAAACAGCATTTTTATTAACATGTACCAAACTTTGAACAAGCGTAAAAGTCTAAAGAAAATTCGAATCGACCCGATTCTTGAGTCTAATATCAGTGGTTTTTCAAGTCCAACAACCCTATGAACTTATATTATTAGTTATATGTCATTTAGCATGCCAAAAACGTTCACCTTTAATCATACAAAAACATAACTTCAATCGTTCATAACTTAAGTTCTATAAATCGAAAACATATGATATCTAAACGAAAAGTTAATAATTTTTCAAGCTCTTTTCAAATATTATCATGCCAAGAACAGATTGTAAACTCAACTTTTCCTGATTAGCAATATCAAATACGAATTTTCAAACCAAAATCAATTAATCACAATTTTTTATCTAGAAATCGAAATCGCGCAATATCTATATGAAAAATTAACTACTCTTCGATAGCAATTAAATTATGAACTTTGATTAACTGTATTTAACATGTAAGAATGAGTTCATATCAGTTCAAAAATGGGATTTCATTATAACTACTCAAATGATCAATTAAACATCATTTCATTTGTAAATATTCAAGGACTTGAGCACTAGACACTATATCTACCCTAATATGTATCAAAAACATGAAAACTCAAAAATTAGAGTTTTTAAAACTTACCCTAATTAAGAAATTATTGGTATAGATGTGTAGAGCTCTTCGAGAGGAGTCCGAATATGTAAACGATTTTATGATCAAGTGATTTCTTGAAGGTATGTTTGAGGAAGGAAGATCGATGAAGATAATGAATAGTAGATGGGTGTTCTTAAGAGAAAAATTGTGTACGTGGTTGTTTGATGAAATGAATCTGATATAGATAATATAGATAAGATAGAGTCACGGGTAAATATCTATCTCAATAATAGATATCACGAGTATTAACTGTATAGTCACGGGTATAGATATATCATGTGTGTAATATTAAATAAACACGGGTTATAAATTTTTGTAGTCACGGGTTTAATAGTAAGGAAATATAGATATAATATATAGTCAAGGGTAATTAACAATGGCATTTACGGGTATTCCTAAAATATATATATTAGATATTTATTAGATTTTTATCCGTTATCTAAAACCCAATGTATTTTGCCTTAACATGTTTCTGTGATTGATAAATTTTATATTTAAAAAAATACATCTATGTATATTGTTCGAAACCTTTTATATTTAATTCCAGTCAATTATTAAGATTATGTTTAAATATCACTATAATATTTAAATTATATGATAGAGTAATTATAATGTTTATAAGTCATGTATTACGTAAATTATGGGAGTAGTTGGCAAGTGGGTTACGAATTTTTATATCCATTATATAATATAAAATATTTTAATAATAAACTGAATTATTAGTTTGAATTATTAAACCGAATTATTAATTTGAATTATTAATTCATTTATTAGTTTGAATTATTAGTGTATAAAACTATATATCTAGAAACGTTCGTATAATACACGTATAAATACTTGTTGAATAAAAATATAAGTATCATCATCCTACTTAATTAAAATGATTTTCAAAACTCAATTGTTATATAACCTAATTATTAAAATTAATAATCATACATTTTGTTGTCTTAAAATATATTTTTTTTCGTTTTCACTAACCGTAGTGTTTTCAAAAAAAAATGTAACCAATATTAATTGTAATATATTATATAAAAAAAATTTACATATAAAATTGTAGATTTTCAGTAACGGTTGTTATGTTTTTAACGAAAAGTTAACGGAAAAAGTCGGGTTATTACATAAATGCTCGGCATTTCAATGTCAGCTATTATGTTTAGGTATATAACATTCTTGTTATATTACGTGCCTTTGTGTTGTTGTGCCTATGTGCTTTGGTTTTTGAACCGGAAAATGTCATTCTTGACTTTTAGAGATTCTTGGTACTTCGAAGACATTTTTATGTCATCGTTACTCCTATTCGTTACTTTTGATGTTTATGTCTCTTGTGCTATTCTTAGCACATTGTTTAAGAAATCATTTTAGGGAAATTGTGTGGAAATCCGAGGTTGATCGCGTGTCCTGACCTCATGTAGTGCTATTGGAATGGAACTATGAATTAGTGAAATATAATGGCGTCAGGCCAACGTGATTATATTACGTTAATTCATAAAGAAGTCCCAATATTGTGACATGAGGAATAGAAAGCGAGTCAAAGAAAATATTTACACTACTCATTCAGAAATTCCGATGTATTACATCGGTAGGGAAAATATTCATTATCTTATTTGTTGATATACGAGAAGCTCGTTTTAACCAGATTATCTATCTCATGCTCTATCCTTCATAACTCGCTTGTTAGCAACAGCTTCGCTCGGGAACAGTTTTGGCCCAAGGACTTATGTCCTGATAATAGTCAAAATAACATTTAACTCATTGGTTTTCATAACCTCGTAACATTTGTTGGTCAAATGTCGTACGACCATTCAAGTCCTTTACTCGATCTTTCACGATCTTACTTCAACTTGTAACCTATGAAATACAGATACTCTGTTTATCATCGGGAATTTTACACATTTGTTTAATTGGGCGGTTCTCACGAGATTTATGGGCGAATAGAAGTAATGAAATATTTTGTCATGTATACAATTGATAAAATCATATATGTATGTATGGATTCAAATGAATAAATTTACCCTTACCTATTTTGGCTAGTATATACTAAATCATACCTTCAAAACTATTTTGGAACCGCTCATTTATTGAGCCGTTTGACTAAGTCAATTTGTTTTATATAAAATGGTACACGTTGTACATACTTCTAAATTTACTAAGAACTTCGTTCCGTTTATGTTGTCACATCAAACAATTAAAGCTTTTTCAAAACTCCTTTGATTGATTTTATCAAATTTTAGCATTACTCTACAGAGTGTTTGGATCACAGTTCTTCTCGTTCTCCGTTTAAGGATGAAACCTACCATTAAGTTCATTGATAGAAACTCTTACACCACTTTGGATGCCGGTTTTATTAAATTTGTTGGAAAGTCTTTGCGCTCGTATTTAGGAACTAATTGTTGAATTTTAAAACTTTATATATTTTGTAACGACCCGACCAAAACCGTTATTAACGGCGCCGTTAACTTAGGTCCCGTTGCGTGGTCGTAGTCCCTATATGAGACTCGTTTGACCAAAATTATGTCGCATTCATTTGAAAGGTACAAGACTTGCAAGTTTAGTTTACAAAACCGTTCGACAACAAGTCTAAGTTTACAAAAGTCATAAAGTATAAATGAAATAACTTGCGACATAATTAGTTTAAAAACACAGTTGCTATAAATAGCGTAAGTATGTAAACAAAAGTTTGAATCCAAAAGTGCTATCCCTAGCGTATGCATGCATGGTTGACTCCAATCAAGTAATCAAAGAGTGCGGAAGCATGTATCAAGTAGCCAGGTATGAACCTGAGAAAACATGTAGAAAACTGTCAACGAAAAACGTTGGTGAGATCATAAATGTATTTGTAAAAGTATATTTTGAACCACAATAGTTGGTATAGATGATTATCCAAATCGTATTTATTCCGAAGAATGTAGTTTGTATTGCGAGCACCCAATTACCAAAGCTTAACTGAATCTTCCCTCTGAATTTTGAATATAGTGTTAGAACATACACTATGCACGCTGAAATTATATTTCATCCACTAACGGTAGCGAACCGTCTGAATGAGGGTTCGTTAAACCCGTATGGCCACACAACATAATCACTCGCTTACACTTACACCCTGCAAGTGGAACTAATGATAATTGGATTGAGGACTTTTGTTCTAACTCGTCTGTATCTTTGTATTCGTATTTGTGTTCAAAGTATAAAAGTATGAAAAGTATATATACATGTGAAATGTATATAAGTATGTAATGTATATGTTTCTCAGCCCACGATTTAAAAGAATAAAAGTTGTTGAAAAGGTGGGACTATGATCTCACCTCGAGTGCACGAGTATAAAGGTACTTCAACAAGTAAACGTGTGCATGAAAGTTGCTTAGCCTTGACCTAAACAAGTAAGTTATATCAATTAACCGGTTACGACACAAGGTCGGGTGAAATGTGTTCAATTAGTCCTATGGCTCGTTACGACTCGATTAATATAGCATGTGAATCAATTTGTCAAGTTTCATGCACGATACAAGTAGTTAAGTATGTTAGAACGATTGTATAATCGTTTGGTTAAGTTTGACTAAAAGTCAAACTTGGTCAAAGTCAAAGTCAACGGGGTCGGGTCGGGTATCCGACAATTTTCCCATGATGAGAAATCATTTATGAGCAGAATGGCCAAGTTTCATGTTAATCGGAGTTACGGTTAAGCGGGAAACATTTTGTGAAAGGAAAAATAAAAACAAAAATGAGCTGGGCATATGCGCGGCGCGCAATGGGTTGCGCGGCGCGCACCCAAGTGTAAATCCTGGTCAGAACTTAACCACGAAGGCAAACATCTGGGATTTCTAATTCTGCGCGGCGCGCGGGTATATGCGCGGCGCGCAATACCTGGGAAACATGCAGTTTGCAGAAAAATGGTCCAAGTCACGAACCAAAATTCAAATTAACATATTTCATGATCCGCAAACAATTAGAACATGTATCTTATATCATCGGAAAGGTATTTTGACAAGGAATACAACTAACCACTTTTCATCAAGCAAAAACATTATTTACAATAACCGAAAACTCGTCAATTGATCAAGAAAGGTTTATTTTCAAAGTTTCAAGTTCGTAAAACGTATTTTATGATTCGGGAATCCAATTTACACATACGATATGCCGTTTTGAAGGTAATGAAGCATACATTACTACTAAACACTAACAATTAACATTTCATGGCATTCAAGCATCAAAAGTTCATGTCAAGAACTATCAAACCCTAGTCAAACATCACAAAATCATTAATCGGGTTTTTGAAGTTTTCTTAATCAACCTACACATCAAAATGTGGCTAATGATACTAGTAACACAATTAAAACATGCACTTTAACAATTAAACAACATTTAATCATCCAAAATCAAAGATTAAGCACACCCATTTCAAAGTTCATACTAGTTACTCTAAATCAACAAATCGAGCAAACAAAACATATATTCATATTATACACGAGCCATAGACACTAACTAACACAATTTCAAGTCAAAAACACGAATTTAAAGAAAATTAGAGTTTTAGAAATGTTACCCAAACGAGATGAAGTTGGTATCAAATTGTAGAGGATGAAGAGAGGATTCCAAATATGTAATTTGTTTTGTTGCTAGCTCCCTAAACCGAATTTAGATGATGATTTTGTGTTTGAGGTTTTGAGAGAATAAAAATGGAAGTAATGAAATGGGGAGGTTGAAATGAATGGAGGAGGGTGAAGGTTGACTAGTTGACCTAGTCATCTCTTTGCCCTCTTGGCAAGTTTAGTCCCTCAAGTTTCAAAGCGGGTGCGGGAATTAACCAAACGAATATTTTAAAAACGCTCGTGTAAACGAGTGATGTTATAATTAAATAACGAGAATATTATGAACGTTTGTTAACGGAATCTACAAATATAAATAACGAAAGATATTATTTAAAAAAAAGACAGTGTTAAAATAATTTTTAACGGAAAAACGCGGGATGTTACATTACCTACACCTTAAAAGAAATTTCGTCCCGAAATTTAGTTGGAAGTAGTAGTTGTTGTTTCTTCCTCGAGATCTTGCGTTGTAAATTATACGGATAAGTGAAGGTACGTCCTTGGGCATTTCAACGAACTTCGACGGTCGGGATTTTTACGTTGGATTGAAGTTTGGTTTCACGATTCATGGTTTCAACCGGTCCTCCTAGGAATGAAGTTTATCGTCGATAGTAAGCTTATCGAAAAGGAATGACAAGTTCTTGTTTCGCAAAACACGTCTTTGAGTTGATACATCGAATGTAGGATAAACGGAGACCCAAAATGAGTCGAAAAAGTCTTAACGGCTAGCGACGGGTCCAAAACACCCCAAGAATTTAAAGGATCAAAATATCGCGGATTTAGCTTCCTACGTTTTCCCGAAACGGATTGCACTTTTCCAAGGTGCGACTCTTAACGTGACGCGGTTTCCCACGTGGAATTTGAAATGTTTACGTCTAACATCGGCGTAGCTCTTGGTGATTACGAGTCGCGTAGGGTTTTACCTGAATATGAATAAATTTTCTCGGTTGCTCATGAATAACCTCGGCCCCGGTGAATTGATCATCGTTTACTTGGTTCGACAAAGGAGAATGACGTTTCCGGTCACATGTGGTTTCAAAAGGAGTGACGTTAAAACTCGAATGAAAATCATTGTAGTACGAGGATTCGGTTAAAGGAAAATACTTTTCTCAAGTAAATTTGAAGTTGGTAATACAAACCTGTAATTATGGTTTCCAAGGTTTAAATCGCATGTTTGTTCGGTCCGTCGGGTTGTGGATGGTACGCGGTACTCATGTCTAAACGCGGTCCCGAGGCTTTTTGTAAGGTACTCCAAAATCTAGAAGTGAAACGAGGATCTCGATCCGAAACGAGGTACATCTCTTTAAGGTATATTGAACAAGTTTGCTAGGAATTGAAAACGTTAGCTAGGACAAGTTTCTCAAGAAAATTCGCGTCGCGGAAGATTTATCGGTTTCCAAAAACGTTCGTCGGGGCAAGTTCTTATCGGGTTTTGAAAACGATTGTTAGGACTATCCACCCTCGCGGCGAATACTTGTATGACGTGAAGAGTCGCTCTCCATTGAGAATTTAGAATAAGGACCTCCTGAACCGGAAGTACGAGGGTGATGCAAGAGAAGTTTCCGCCCCGATGTGAGCATAACGAGTAAATTGTAGTTAGTCAATAAGACTGCGCGAGGACGAGCTAGTATACCCGTGTGACATACGGTTGAAGTCGAATGGAATCGGTAATTCATTCGGAAGCATAAATATAATTTGAAAATAATTGAAGGTGTGTCCCCGGTATGGTTGTTATAAATATTCTCGGAGTTTTCGGATGTCCAAACCTGAAAAGATGAAGTCATGTACATGGCACATGGTGGTGTTTAGGTTGATCGAGTCTAACCACCATCACGCGTCACTAGAACTTTGGTATGTCTTACCGTAATATAACCACGTTGATCGAGTGTCGTTATATTACGCTAACTCATACCTCCATTCCCACATCACTCTATAGATTCAAGTTCGTGTAATCGCGAAAATCTAAAATGAACAAAATGTAACGACGTCTCAAACGTGACTCGTATTAAATCGAAAGAGTTTCTACAACTCTAAAGAAGCGTTTCCCCGTGGGAAGTGTATAAATGATTGTTCACGTCAATGTGGTTCGAGTCAGACAACATTGTATTTAGGTATGAAAAGAGTAACGAGTCATGATAACAAGTAATACGCAACCGTAGCGATAAATGGTGATGACGATACTCATCTAGAGTAGTGACAGTGACTTTACAATATTCATGGATAGTAAGATGAGACGGAGGAAATAACAACCAAGGAGTCAGAGTTCCCGAACTAAAGTGGCAGGATACGAGTTCGTATAATGAAGGTTGGGTACCATTAAAAAGTTTTCCTAAGAATGATTCAAGTGTAATGCACAAGTAGTCAAGTAAGTGCTATCTATAGCAAATGTATGTCAGAATGCAAATGCTAACTATCCGGTTGTAGTCTAGACTTACTAATGCGTCCTAACGACTCTGTTAGACACACTAATGCATCCTAGTTCTCTACAACCAACGCTCTGATACCACTTGTAACGACCCGACCAAAACCGTTATTGACGGCGCCGTTAACTTAGGTCCCGTTGCGTGGTCGTAGTCCCTATATGAGACTCGTTTGACCAAAATTATGTCGCATTCATTTGAAAGGTACAAGACTTGCAAGTTTAGTTTACAAAACCGTTCGACAACAAGTCTAAGTTTACAAAAGTCATAAAGTATAAATGAAATAACTTGCGACATAATTAGTTTAAAAACACAGTTGCTATAAATAGCGTAAGTATGTAAACAAAAGTTTGAATCCAAAAGTGCTATCCCTAGCGTATGCATGCATGGTTGACTCCAATCAAGTAATCAAAGAGTGCGGAAGCATGTATCAAGTAGCCAGGTATGAACCTGAGAAAACATGTAGAAAACTGTCAACGAAAAACGTTGGTGAGATCATAAATGTATTTGTAAAAGTATATTTTGAACCACAATAGTTGGTATAGATGATTATCCAAATCGTATTTATTCCGAAGAATGTAGTTTGTATTGCGAGCACCCAATTACCAAAGCTTAACTGAATCTTCCCTCTGAATTTTGAATATAGTGTTAGAACATACACTATGCACGTTGAAATTATATTTCATCCACTAACGGTAGCGAACCGTCTGAATGAGGGTTCGTTAAACCCGTATGGCCACACAACATAATCACTCGCTTACACTTACACCCTGCAAGTGGAACTATTGATAATTGGATTGAGGACTTTTGTTCTAACTCGTCTGTATCTTTGTATTCGTATTTGTGTTCAAAGTATAAAAGTATGAAAAGTATATATACATGTGAAATGTATATAAGTATGTAATGTATATGTTTCTCAGCCCACGATTTAAAAGAATAAAAGTTGTTGAAAAGGTGGGACTATGATCTCACCTCGAGTGCACGAGTATAAAGGTACTTCAACAAGTAAACGTGTGCATGAAAGTTGCTTAGCCTTGACCTAAACAAGTAAGTTATATCAATTAACCGGTTACGACACAAGGTCGGGTGAAATGTGTTCAATTAGTCCTATGGCTCGTTACGACTCGATTAATATAGCATGTGAATCAATTTGTCAAGTTTCATGCACGATACAAGTAGTTAAGTATGTTAGAACGATTGTATAATCGTTTGGTTAAGTTTGACTAAAAGTCAAACTTGGTCAAAGTCAAAGTCAACGGGGTCGGGTCGGGTATCCGACAATTTTCCCATGATGAGAAATCATTTATGAGCAGAATGGCCAAGTTTCATGTTAATCGGAGTTACGGTTAAGCGGGAAACATTTTGTGAAAGGAAAAATAAAAACAAAAATGAGCTGGGCATATGCGCGGCGCGCAATGGGTTGCGCGTCGCGCACCCAAGTGTAAATCCTGGTCAGAACTTAACCACGAAGGCAAACATATGGGATTTCTAATTCTGCGCGGCGCGCGGGTATATGCGCGGCGCGCAATACCTGGGAAACATGCAGTTTGCAGAAAAATGGTCCAAGTCACGAACCAAAATTCAAATTAACATATTTCATGATCCGCAAACAATTAGAACATGTATCTTATATCATCGGAAAGGTATTTTGACAAGGAATACAACTAACCACTTTTCATCAAGCAAAAACATTATTTACAATAACCGAAAACTCGTCAATTGATCAAGAAAGGTTTATTTTCAAAGTTTCAAGTTCGTAAAACGTATTTTATGATTCGGGAATCCAATTTACACATACGATATGCCGTTTTGAAGGTAATGAAGCATACATTACTACTAAACACTAACAATTAACATTTCATGGCATTCAAGCATTAAAAGTTCATGTCAAGAACTATCAAACCCTAGTCAAACATCACAAAATCATTAATCGGGTTTTTGAAGTTTTCTTAATCAACCTACACATCAAAATGTGGCTAATGATACTAGTAACACAATTAAAACATGCACTTTAACAATTAAACAACATTTAATCATCCAAAATCAAAGATTAAGCACACCCATTTCAAAGTTCATACTAGTTACTCTAAATCAACAAATCGAGCAAACAAAATATATATTCATATTATACACGAGCCATAGACACTAACTAACACAATTTCAAGTCAAAAACACGAATTTAAAGAAAATTAGAGTTTTAGAAATGTTACCCAAACGAGATGAAGTTGGTATCAAATTGTAGAGGATGAAGAGAGGATTCCAAATATGTAATTTGTTTTGTTGCTAGCTCCCTAAACCGAATTTAGATGATGATTTTGTGTTTGAGGTTTTGAGAGAATAAAAATGGAAGTAATGAAATGGGGAGGTTGAAATGAATGGAGGAGGGTGAAGGTTGACTAGTTGACCTAGTCATCTCTTTGCCCTCTTGGCAAGTTTAGTCCCTCAAGTTTCAAAGAGGGTGCGGGAATTAACCAAACGAATATTTTAAAAACGCTCGTGTAAACCAGTGATGTTATAATTAAATAACGAGAATATTATGAACGTTTGTTAACGGAATCTACAAATATAAATAACGAAAGATATTATTTAAAAAAAAAGACAGTGTTAAAATAATTTTTAACGGAAAAACGCGGGATGTTACATATTTTACTTGGGGTTGGGAGTGAATAATTAATATAATTTTTATTTAATAATTAATGACTGAATTTTATACCATAATGACCAAAATAAATAAAGCTATTTAATTTAAAAATTTAGAATTTATCTGAGGACTTTTATTCGCCACTGATTTAACAACGGAGTACGATTTAGCAGTCCGTGATAAACTGTCGGTAGAATAATTACAATTATTCAAACTGTTACACTGTTTGACTTCTTTTCAATCCACGTTTAATTTGTGAAGTATTATTATATTATTATTAATTATTATTATTATTAAATTATTTATAATATTACTATATATCTATATGTATGTTCATGTGTGATCTGCAAGAACAAAACACCCCATTCTATTTCCTACTTCACCGTTTGAGTCATCACTAGACCACCCTAACCGCCACCACCCTTGACCACTTTAACTAACGGCAATCACCACCATGATCACCATGACCGCCACCCATCTCCGCCATAAACACCACCTGCAAACTCAAGTTTATGTTTTGATTCAAGACAACACCAACATAAACCTGTAAGTCCTCGATGAAACACCACCACTCTCCTCACCACCACTGCACCTTCTCACCACCTTTAAAATCACCACTTTAGGTCATCACAATCGACCACCAACAATCACCAATATATTTCTTCTTCTTCATTGTAAACCACACCCCACTTAACTACTACAACCTCACCACCCTCAATCACCTTCACCAACCGTAACCACCATAGACACTTTCTTGTTGAACCACCATAGCTAACAAGTGGTTACAATTTTTCACCTATTTCTACTTCACAATAACACCAAACCCAATACCCCACGAGCAAACCACTAGAACCACGTTATCACTGTTCGGCCAGGTACGTAAAAACCGCCATTCTCCGCCTTCCATAACCACCATATAGGCCACCCAAAACAACACCCATAAAAGCTGATACCTTTGCTATTAACTCGTTACCACTTCTGATTTACAACCTGCTACGTACACCATCAAGATACCTCTCGAACAGGCAAGTCAACCGATATTGTTACTGTTATTTTTGCAGCTAACTTGGCTGCATTTTTTTTGGGTTCACAACCACCATCAACCATTACTGTTAACTGTTTTGATCACCTTTATAAATCCATCGATATATAACAACTATTCGTTCCTGTTTTATGCTACGATTAACTCAAAAATGCCTACAACTTATTACTTATTTTATGTTTGATAAAAACCAAACCAAGGGACACCTTTACAGCTGTAACTTATTCGGTTCTATTTATGATATCAAGATAAGATCACCGACAGCCTTTCCATTCTTTTAACGGGATTGGGTTTGTATTTTTAGGCTTATTAAATGGTTATATGGGCTTCGAAATAGATAAATGATGGGCTGCAAAACTGTTTTAGTTGTCGGGCCTATAGGTAAATACATCACGGTTAAACAGGCCTACAAACTCTTTTCTTGCTGCTGCCCTGCGTTCCGTCTCTTTTCTGTTTTAAATGGAAATAGTGATGATTAACATAATTGGAGGTGACGATAATTATGTTGATGATAGTAACAATAATTGTAATGATGTATTGATGACAATGGTGATGAGAATGAAGAATGAGGATAAACCGAGAACATGGATATGATGTACCGTTTTGATAGGTGATAATGATACATGAATGATGTTACTGTTATCCTTTATGTTCCTGGTTAAAAACCGAAAACCCCACGATTTCTATTCTGTTTCTGTTTCTGTTTCTTATTTTCCTAACAACAAAACCCTACCACAATCAATTGGTATAATTACATCAAGTAATGGCCTGATGGATTTAAATGAATTTGTAAGTGGGCTTGTTATACCAATGGGCTCGGGTAAATGTTTCCCTTTCTTTTTAAATTGGGCCGAGAGTATAATAAGTGATGATTTGATCATGAGGGCATGATAGTTAGACAATGATGATGTTGATGTTGATGGTAGATGACACATAACAATGTTGGTGTAAATGATCATGAGGGTTACGGAGTAATTAGCGAATGATAATGGTGGAATCCATTAAAAACCTTTGATGATGATGAGGAGGGTTGATTATGATTATGATTCATTAATGATATGTGAAATAACGATAATAATAAATATGGTTAAGGATGTTATTGGGTTAGCGGGACGTCGCGGGTTCAAACCCGGACTTGGGTATTTTCTTAAGGACTACTTCCATGAGGTAGTATTATTATTACTCTTATGATTATTATTATTATTGTTATTATTATTATTATTATTATTATTATTATTATTATTATTATTATTATTATTATTATTATTATTATTATTGTTGTTGTTGTTGTTGTTGTTGTTGTTGTTGTTGTTAATCTTGATATCATAGTTATTATATTATTAATAACATTAAAACTAATATAATTAAGATTACGAATGTTAAGATAAAAACGAATAGGGTTGTGATCATGGATATAGTTAAGGTAATTACTACAGAGGAATATAGTTATAAGTACATTTATGAGTAAAAATGAATATAAATACGATTAAGTCATGATTAAATAAAATTATCATTTAAATTATTATTAGTATTATCATTAAAATTATCATTTTTTATTAGAAACTATCGTTTTTATTAAAGTTATCATTATTAGTAAAATTATCATTTTATATAAAATTTCATTTTTGTTAAACTTATCATTATTATTATTATTATTATTATTATTAAAAGTATAGTTATTATTATTATTTTATTTTTATTATTTTTATTATCATAAGTTTCATTATTTTTTTATTAATATTAATATTATCATTATTATTATTATTATTATTATATTTATTATTATTATCATTATTAACATTATTTTTATCATTATTATTATTATTATATAAAGATACAACTTTTCATTATTATAAATGTTAGTTATATAAAAACTTATTTTATACATATAACATAACTATATAACATAACTATATTAATATTTTTATAAATACTAATTATTTATTTAAAGTATATAAGATAAATATAGTTAATTTAAATTATTAAATGAAACATATAATTTACTAAAACAACCATTAATAATTATATATATAAGTTGTTCGATTATAATTATATGTATTAATATATATACCTGATATAGGTTCGTGAATCCGAGGCCAACCTTGCATTGTTCAGTTCCGTCGTATGAATATTTTTACTACAAAATATTGGATTGTGAGTTTCATTTGCCTTTTTACCCTTTATATTTTTTTGGGCTGAGAATACATGCGCAATTTTTATAAATGTTTTACGAAATAGACACAAGTAATTGAAACTACATTATATGGGTGAATGATCGAAGCCAAATATGCCCATTTTGCTTGGTAACCTAAGAATTAGTAAACCAATCTACTAATTGACGCGAATCCTAAAGATAGATCTATTGAGCCTAATGAACCCCATCCAAAGTACCGGATGCTTTAGTACTTCGAATTCGTTTTTATCATGTCCGAAGGATTTCTCGGAATGATAGGGGATATTCTTATATGCATCTTGTTAATGTCGGTTACCAGGTGTTCACCATATGAATGATTTTTGTCTCTATGCATGGGACGTACATTTATGAGAACTGGAAATGAAATTCTTGTGGTCAATGTTTGTAAAATGTAATGTTTGTAAAATGTATCATATAGAGGTCAAATACCTCGCGATGTAATCATATGTTATTGCATTCGTCTTTTTGAATTAGGACGAGTTGCTTCATGTGGTATCAGAGCGGTGGTCTTAGCGAACCAGGTCTTGCATTAGTGTGTCTAACTGATAGTTGCTTAGATGCATTAGTGAGTCTGGACTTCGACCGTGTCTGCATGTCAAAAGTTTTGCTTATCATTTCTAGTCGGAAATCATCTGCTTATCATCCTTAGGAAATTACCTGCTTATCATTCTTAGTCTAGACACATCTTACTGCATTGATTGCATGAATAGTGTATAGACAAATCCATATCTTAGCGTATCTGTTACTGTAGACTTTATCTGACACGTTCCCGTAATTCCCTCCATAATCTACGGGATCTTTTGTACTATGTATAGGTATTCTATGTAATTAGAATATCATCTGATATCCGAAAATCATTTTATATTAAAAAACCCTTTACTCAATCGTACGAAATGGAACTCGCTACTAGTTCAAGTCCCTCGGATTTCGACAGCTACTCCAACATGGATGTTCACCTAAACTCCAGAAGCAACGTCACCAGAATGAATCAACCAATCAGCCATCCCCAATTCATCTGATGGATTCGTAGTCAACTTAATCAATGGAGACGCGAAGAAGGCGATCCCTTCCACCAACCGAATTCACCTCTTGGCGAAGAACCTGAAGCACTTACCGGCGAACCAGTCCGAAACACCATTTTCACCCTCATTTCCTGAATATCTCACCACGATTGTATTCTATCTAAAATCCTAAACCTTATTCATCCGCTCGTTCCGACCGACAATCAACCTGGAATAATGGAAGAAGTCCACGAGCTTCGCGCCCGAGTTGTAGCCTTGGAAAATATGGTGCAAAACATACCAGCTTCGGCAACATCACTGGCACCAACAGTACCATCAGTAACAGCACCCGTACCATCAACAATCCATGCCTCAACATCTCATGCTGTACCTCGAGCATAATCATCAATCTACGAATCGTTCTACATCATTTATCTTCGTTCGACATGACGATTATGTAATCTCTAATGTTTTAAAGATTATATATTCTTGTTCTAACGGTAAATCAAATGAGTTTAATATCATATTGACTCATTAAATCCATGATTACATCTGAAGAAAATATATATGTATATATATATTTTTTATAAAGATTGTAATTAAAAATTATTTCCTACAAACTGTTAATGGTAAAAATATTTTAACGGGTAGGTAATACCCGAGGAATATTTAGATTTTACATTAATAAGTACACTGTACATTCTTTCAAATCTAATTCAACAGTCATTTACGATCTAACTTACAACCACCGATATACGTATCCGTTCACCGCAGAATAACCATTTTCATTCAAATTTCATATTTGGATTTTGACTTATCAGAATCCAACAAGTGGCATAATGAAGAAAATATTGGACAAAATAAAATTTGTTAGAAACAAACAACTTAACCATGAGAAATTTTGTTAAGAATCCACGCTAACAAAATCCTAGCTAACTGTTCCTAGCTAACTGATTACATTTTATTTATCGCAATTTAATTATCGCAATTTATATTCTCGCAATTTTATTTATCGTCATTTAATTTCTGTTTTTTATTTTACGCACTTTAAATATCGGGACACGTATACAAAGTTTTGACATATCATATCGACGCATCTATATATATTATTTGAAATAACCATAGACATTCTATATGCAGTAATGCTGGAGTTAGCTATACAGAGTTGAGGTTGATTCTACAATAATATATATACTTTGAGTTGTGATCGATTCTGAGACATGTACACGGGTCAAGATACGTATTAATTAATTTAAATATTATATATGAATTATTGAACTGCTAACTGTGGACTATCAACTGTGGACTGCCAACATTGGACAATTAAAATGAATTAAAATATTGATTATAACATATGAAACTAAACAATTCTTCAAGTTTGCCACTTGATTTCATCTTAAACCTCATTTGTATCTTGATGATTACAATTTGCGTTCAAATCTTTCATGATTCTTGAAAACACCTCAATCGAGAGAATAAACCAACCGCACTTCATCTACGAAAGAAAAGATTGATGCATATAGTTATGCACTTGAAAATACTCGGAACCTGAGTAAACATTTAACACGTATCTGTGCTAGCTCCTTTGGCGTTGTTATTACCGAAAATAACTTTACAATCCCTCTTCAAAGTAGCCAATTTTGTCACAGCTCCAGCAAGTCAACTTTAACTTTTCGTTCGAAACAACCTTATTATAACTTTGATATATATGCGTGCTCTTTTATTGTTACTGGGGAATCTTTTATATTCCACTATATTACCAGCAGACGTACCAGCAACCTCGTTGCTCCTTGGCTTAAATCTCTACGACAAATCAATATATTTATCTATTGAAGTCTTATCATGAACTCAATATATTTATCTATTGAAGTCTTATCATGAACTCATCGGTATCTTGTAATGATAATTACCATACCAAGTATCGGAAGGCATCAATCGATAATCTTGAAATTCTCAGCGATTCTACGACAACAATTTATATATATACATATATATATAAATATAACTTCTATCTCCTGGATTTACGAATTTCAATTCTGAATTTCTGAAAAGCGCTTTAGCTTATGAATCAGTTTCCTGAGTTTTGAAAAAGCTGACGAAGCAGTGAAAACTGAGGACTGCCTTAACAGTCAAAAGTTTGATAATAAAGAATGAAGTGTTGGAAAAGCTCAAAGATTTTGATACTAAAAAATGAATTGAGCAAATCATGAAAGAGACTCTGAACAAGGACTAAACTTGTACATAAAAGAATCCTGACGATTCTGTTTCTGATGAAATCTTTAACGAATAACTTGATCCTTAATCGCTCTAAATCATCGTGAATGAATTTCTTCATCACAATTTGATTCAGAAATTCTAAGATATTATCATATCTTTCATTATTAATATCCTCAATATTTCTGAAGATATCTTCATAAATATTCTCGTCCGATATTAATTATCTCTCCGCTCTATCTGTGTTATATCTTAAAAGAAACTGTTTTAGTTTCTAAAATTCTGAAAAATTAGAATTTGAATCATGAATGATTTTGAAGTAGTGTTGGAAATTGATGCATGAGTTAGTATAATATAATTACACTTGATCAACGTGATTATATTACAGTAGGTCATGATGAGTTTCTAATGGAACGTGATGATTCACAGATCATAACGTCATCATGTGCCATGTTACATAACTCTTTCATTCTGCTTAACTTCTGAACATATCAAGAAAGTATATTCTTGATAGTTCTATTCTCAGTGATTCTGGTAATTTGACAAATCAAATCGTGCTAATACATTCTTTCTTATTTAGAACATGATGTTTATCCGAAATTCCATACTTACGAATTCTGGACCGTTACTCGCTTTACTAGAGGTCGGGAGGATAATAAAAAGGCAAAAAGCTCCAAAATATAAGAGAAAATATGAAGCCCAATAACAACACAGAAGTTACAAACCGTGGATATTAATACGAATAACAATATAAAGACACGGTATAATTAAGAATAGTATCACTCCAGGGTAATAGTAGAAGTAAACAAATCTTTCTGGTGAAAGATTGAAAAGAAGGATGACAGAAATGATAATTAGGAAAATATCAAGGACTAGAACTGAATTAAGCATTTTCACAATCTTTTGGATGCACGAACTAAGAAAGAAAGTATATGAATGATGAGAATAATGGAACAGAAGAGTTTAATTTATAATAAAAATATCAGACAGAGTAAATCGAGGTAGATCACCGTATTTAATTATAGAGATCTTAATTTCCTTACTCGCCGAAGAATCAAATCTTTTAGATTTTGAAGATTTTCTTTAATCCCTTGAATTTCGGAATTCAACCATGACTAGTCAAAAATTATGATGAAACTTGTCTTTCTCAATTCACTCTTTTGTGATAGCTTCACTCACACACTTCGAGTAATCAAATCTAATTATCCATATTACTCTATAGTAATAAAACTCTATTTCTCAACTCATATTCGCCATGAAAACATTTTTATTGTTAGCCATGACGACCTCGATCAAATTTCGGGACGAAATTTCTTTAACGGGTAGGTACTGTGACGACCCGGAAATTTTCGACCAAATTTAAACTTAATCTTTATATGGTTGCAACACGATAAGCAAAGTCTGTAAGGTTGAGTCTCAAAAAGTTTGAACTGTTTCATATATTCATTTGACCTTCGACTGCTCTCGACGATTTACGAACAATTAATTATAAATAGATATGTGTGTATGTATATATAAATAATAATTTGAAATATAATTTGAAATAGTATATGTTGTTGTTATTAAAAATTAATAAAATAAAAAAAGGATATTATAATAATTATTATTTAAAATATATCTCTATATATAAATAAAGTATATTAAAATAAATATTAAATGATTGTAATACTCGTTTGATGTTTCGATTGATATTAAGTAAGTTAAATTCAAACTTATATGATTTTAAAATAAATGGTGATTCGAAAATGAGTTTTATAAATTATAGGCTTATTAAAAATATATTTAGGAACTAATTGTTGAATTTTAAAACTTTATATATTTTACTTGGGGTTGGGAGTGAATAATTAATATAATTTTTATTTAATAATTAATACTGAATTTTATACCATAATGACCAAAATAAATAAAGCTATTTAATTTAAAATTTTAGAATTTATCTGAGGACTTTTATTCGCCACTGATTTAACAACGGAGTACGATTTAGCAGTCCGTGATAAACTGTCGGTAGAATAATTACAATTATTCAAACTGTTAAACTGTTTGACTTCTTTTCAATCCACATTTAATTTGTGAAGTATTATTATATTATTATTAATTATTATTATTATTATTAAATTATTTATAATATTACTATATATCTATATGTATGTTCATGTGTGTTCTGCAAGAACAAAACACCCCATTCTATTTCCTACTTCACCGTTTGAGTCATCACTAGACCACCCTAACCGCCACCACCCTTGACCTCTTTAACTAACGGCAATCACCACCATGATCACCATGACCGCCACCCATCTCCTCCATAAACACCACCTGCAAACTCAAGTTTATGTTTTGATTAAGACAACACCAACATAAACCTGTAAGTCCTCGATGAAACACCACCACTCTCCTCACCACCACTGCACCTTCTCACCACCTTTAAAATCACCACTTTAGGTCATCACAATTGACCACCAACAATCACCAATATATTTCTTCTTCTTCATTGTAAACCACACCCCACTTAACTACTACAACCTCACAACCCTCAATCACCTTCACCAACCGTAACCACCATAGACACTTTCTTGTTGAACCACCATAGCTAACAAGTGGTTATAGTTTGTCTCCTATTTCTACTTTACGATAACACCAAACCCAATACCCACGAGCAAACCACTAGACCCACGTTATCATTGTTCGGCCAGGTACGTAAAAACCGCCATTCTCCACCTTCCATAACCACCATCTAGGCCACCCAAAATAACACCCATAAAAGCTGATACCTTTGCTATTAACTCGTTACCACTTCTGATTTACAACCTGCAACGTACACCATCAAGATACCTCTCGAACAGGCAAGTCAACCGATATTGTTACTGTTATTTTTGCAGCTACCTTGGCTGCATATTTTTTTTTGGGTTCACAACCACCATCAACCATTAATGTTAACTGTTCCGATCACCTATATAAACCCATCGATATATAACTACTGTTCGTTCCTGTTTTATGCTACGATTAACTCAAAAATGCCTACAACTTATTACTTATTTTATGTTTGATAAAAACCAAACCAAGGGACACCTTTACAGCTGTAACTTGTTCGGTTCTATTTATGATATCAAGATAAGATCATCGACAGCCTTTCCATCCTTTTAACGGGATTGGGTTTGTATTTTTGGGCTTATTAAATGGTTATATGGGCTTCGAAATAGATAAATGATGGGCTGCAAAACTGTTTTAGATGTCAGGCCTATAGGTAAATATATCACGGTTAAACAGGCCTACAAACTCTTTTCTTGCTGCTGCCATGCGTTCCATCTCTTTTCTGTTTTAAATGGCAATACTGATGATTAACATAATTGGAGGTAACGATAATTATGTTGATGATAGTAACGGTAATTGTAATGATGTATTGATGACAATGGTGATAAGAATGAAGAATGAGGATAAACCGAGAACATGGGTATGATGTACCGTTTTGATAGGTGATAATGATACATGAATGATGCTACTGTTATCCTTTATGTTCCTGGTTAAAAACCGAAAACCCCACGATTTCTATTCCGTTTCTATTTTTGTTTCTTATTTTCCTAACAATAAAACCCTACCACAATTAATTGGTATAATTACATCAAGTAATGGCCTGATGGATTTAAATGAATTTGTAAGTGGGCTTGTTATATAAATGGGCTCGGGTAAATGTTTCCCTTTCTTTTTGAATTGGGCCGAGAGTATAATAAGTGATGATTTGATCATGAGGGCATGATAGTTAGACAATGATGATGTTGATGGTAGATGATACATAACAATGTTGGTGTAAATGATCATGAGGGTTACGGAGTAATTAGTGAATGATAATGGTGGAATCCATTAAAAACCTTTGATGATGATGACGAGTGTTTATTATGATTATGATTCGTTAATGATATGTGAAATAACGATAATAATAAATATGGTTAAGGATGTTATCGGGTTAGCGGGACGTCGCGGGTTCAAACCCGGACTTGGGCATTTTCTTAAGGACTACTTCCATGAGGTAGTATTATTATTACTCTTATGATTATTATTATTGTTATTATTATTATTATTAATTATTATTATTATTATTATTATTATTATTATTATTATTATTATTATTATTATTATTATTATTATTATTATTATTATTATTATTATTGTTGTTGTTGTTGTTGTTGTTATTATTAATCTTGATATCATAGTTATTATATTATTAATAACATTAAAACTAATATAATTAAGATTACGAATGTTAAGATAAAAACGATTAGGGTTGTGATCATGGATATAGTTAAGGTAATTACTACCGAAGAATATAGTTATAAGTACATTTATGAGTAAAGATGAATATATATACAATTAAGTCATGATTAAATAAAATTGTCATTTAAATTATTATTAGTATTATCATTAAAATTATCATTTTTTATTAGAAACTATCGTTTTTATTAAAGTTATCATTATTAGTAAAATTATCATTTTATATAAAATTTCATTTTTGTTAAACTTATCATTATTATTATTATTATTATTATTATTATTATTATTATTATTATTATTATTATTAAAAGTATAGTTATTATTATTATTTTATTTTTATTATTTTTATTATCATAAGTATCATTATTTTTTATTAATATTAATATTATCATTATTATTATTATTATTATAGTTATTATTATTATCATTATTAACATTATTTTTATCATTATTATTATTATTATTATTATATAAAGATACAACTTTTCATTATTATAAATGTTAGTTATATAAAAACTTATTTTATACATATAACATAACTATATAACATAACTATATTAATATTTTTATAAATACTAATTATTTATTTAAAGTATATAAGATAAATATATTTAATTTAAATTATTAAATGAAACATATAATTTACTAAAATAACCATTAATAATTATATATATAAATTTTTTGATTACAATTATATGTATTAATATATATACCTGATATAGGTTCGTGAATCTGAGGCCAACCTTGCATTGTTCAGTTCCGTCGTATGAATATTTTTACTACAAAATATTGGATTGTGAGTTTCATTTGCCTTTTTACCCTTTATATTTTTTTGGGCTGAGAATACATGCACAATTTTTATAAATGTTTTACGAAATAGACACAAGTAATTGAAACTACATTATATGGGTGAATGATCGAAGCCGAATATGCCCCTTTTTCTTGGTAACCTAAGAATTTGTAAACCGATCTACTAATTGAAGCGAATCCTAAAGATAGATCTATTGGGCCTAACGAACCCCATCCAAAGTACCAGATGCTTTAGTACTTCGAATTCGTTTTTATCATGTCCGAAGGATTTCCCGGAATGATAGGGGATATTCTTATATGCATATTGTTAATGTCAGTTACCAGGTGTTCACCATATGAATGATTTTTGTCTCTATGCATGGGACGTATATTTATGAGAACTGGAAATGAAATTCTTGTGGTCTATTAAAATGATGAAAATGAATGATTATGATAAACAAATGAACTCACTAACCTTTTGGTTGACACTTGAAAGCATGTTTATTCTCAGGTATGAAAGAAGTCTTCCGCTGTGCATTTGCTCATATTAGAGATATTACTTGGAGTCATTCATGACATATTTCAAAAGACGTTGCATTCGAGTCATCGAGTTCATCAAGATTATTATTAAGTAAATTATAGTTGGATATATTATGAAATGGTATGCATGCTGTCAACTTTCGACATAATGAAAGTTTGTCTTTAAAAACGAATGCAATGTTTGTAAAATGTATCATATAGAGGTCAAATACCTCACGATGTAATCATATATTATTGCATCCGTCCTAATGAATTAGGATGGGTTGCTTCACTTACTTATTCAATATCATAAGACTTTAGTTCATAAACTTTTAATACTTAATATTAACGATAATATTATTTGTAGCTTTAGTCATAATAATAATAGTAAATGATCTAAATGATAAAAAAAAAAATTAGTAATAACAATACTTATAAGGATATTAATAATAATAATGTTATTATTAATGATTATAATTATGTTAATTATAATAATAGTTATAATCATAATAATAATATTAATACATGTATTAATAATAATAATAATGATAAAATTCATAATACTTAATTAATAATAATTCTAATGATAATAATACTAACAATAATAATAATAACAACCATTGCAAAAATAATTATAATAACAATAATAATAATATTAATAATAAACATAATAATAATTAATAATAATAATGATAGAATTAAAGATAAGAATGTATACCCCTTTCCAAGCTTTTTATAAAAAAATGCTCCAAACGGGACTCGAACCCGAGACCTCTCGCTCACCCGCACACTCCCTAAACCGTCTACACCATTCTGCCTTTCTGATTATTATTTCGACTCATAAGTATATAACCCGTTATGATTCTGTTTCTCTTCTTCTCCTTCTTCTCTAAATTAATTCGACCAGAGTTCATCCATCAGTGAAAATCAATTATCCAAACATATTTTAGATTCTTCATTTAACATATAACTAATCGTTGATTGTAATTTAATTTACATAATCGAAAAGAAAAAAAATAAAATAAAAGTAAAGAATCCTGCTGTTACGAAAAAAAATAAAAAAATAAAAGAACTCCATATTCATAAACAGCCCAATTGATCTTAATAGCTGAATTAAATGATTGTTTTTAAGATATGAAATTAATTCAGAAACATTTTATGAGTGAGATATCAAATTAACAAATGCGAAGAAGAAAAAAACATAAGAAAAATAACAGCGACTGCTGTTTGTGGTTTTTTTATAAAAATATAAATTTGATTTTTAACTTTAAGAATGTTTTAACTAATACTCCCTACATGAAAAAGTTTGTAAATCATACCTATAAACTTCCTCAATCATCAATTGAACTTAAATCATAACAGAAAACTCACATTTAAATCGAAGAACAATTGTTTGACTTTTTGAAACTTAAGTTTGGCTTGAAAATTAGAACTCTATAGGAAAAATTGGATCGTGAAACTTTTCAGGAAGTTTAAGTGGATGATTCCTAATAACTTCCCATTATTACATTTTGAAAAATATTACGAAATTGAGATTTTGGAAAAATTACCAAGAACAGAGATGGAAGAACTGTGTTTTATTATTTCTGTATTAATTTTGAATTGCAGTTGTATATTAGGTGTATATAAGGATGATAAACGAATAATTTGAGCTAGTACACTTGGAATAATCGATTCTTGTTTGGTACTGACCATTGTGGTCGACAGACTCCCATCAGTAAGGAAGAAAATACAAAAAATAGAAGTTAAAAAATGAATTGAATTGGGTTCGTACAATTAAATTGATGTGGATGGATAACAAAATTCAGACAAGATATAAAAGTTAATCTGAATTGAAAGGTACATGAAACTGAATCTGCTTTCCCAACCTATATATACCATTTTTTTTTATGATATTAATGGATAATTAATTAATGGTTAATAATTATAATTATATTAATTATAATCAAGATACTAAGAATAAAAAAAAAATAATAATAATAAAAATAATAATAATAACATTAATATCAATGAAAATGATAATTATTAATATTAATAATAATAAGTTGTATTAATATAACGATATTTATAATAATTTTAATAATTTTAGTAATTGTGATGATACTAATAATATTAATAATAATATTAGTAATTATATTATATTATAACAATAATTAATAATAATAATAATAACATTAATAATAATCATAACAATATTAATAATAATATCAATAATACTAGTAATACTTGTAACATTAATATTAATATTTATCGCAATAATAATAAAGGTAATGATAGTTAATGTAACAACTATATTTTAAATTGTAAAAACATTCAATATATTAATACTATAATTTGTTAGTTATGTGATATTTAATAATAATTATATCATATATTATATGATAATATTTACTGAATTTAATATTTATACATTACACTACAATAATAATTATGAATAGAAATCATATATTTATATCTATAAATTCATTTTAATAATAAATTTTATTATATCTTATCTTATTTTATCTTACCTAATTAATTCTAACAATTACGATATATAATACTTCATATTATTATTTAATTATATGCATATCTATTTATAACTAATCGTCCGTGAATCATCGGGAACAGTCAAAGGTTAAATGAATTCTTGTAAACAGTTTCAAAATTTTGTAACTCAATATTACAGACTTTGCTTATCTTGTCAAAATCATATAAGATTAGGTTTAAATTTGGTCAAAAATTTTCGGGTCAACACATATATTAGGTAAAGAAGCCAAAAATTCAAAGAAAAAAGAGCTCCAACGGATATGTTGAAATGCTGACACAAGTTGTACGACTGCCTGCAAGGTCGACCGTGGTTCGACCGCAGTTTTGTCTGTCAATATTTTCTTGGAATATAAATACACCACTTTGCCAAACTAGAAGACCACCTCTTTCCAACATTCTTTCAAAGTCATATCTACTGATATCCCAAACCTCAAGCACATATCTATGGAGAGATTATAAGAGAGAAAGAGAGATTCTACTTACACTAAGTAGAATTAAAATGTAAACTTTGTACTCATCATTTGTATCTTTAAGTTTGCTTTGTAAGACACTTCCTTAGGGGGTCAAGGAAGTTAGATGGTTCTTATGATAGTAAACACCATCTTGCTTAATGATTCAACTTCCTTAAAGAGATCTAGGAAGTTGATCAATTCCAATGGGAATTAAGTTGGTGTGATCTATTGAAGAACTATAAGTGATTGTAAGCTTAGCTATAAGTTTACTTGTGAGCTATCTTCTTAAAGGGATCTAGAAGGTAGTTGTGATTTCACTAGGCTAGAGCATTAGGATCTTGTGGTAAGAGCATTTGGTGTTTGTGAATTCTTCAAAGGGACGTAAGGGTTCATAAGTAGCGGCTTATCGAGGAGCTAGTGTTGTATCCGGACACTCCACCGGGTTTGAGGTATCATAGTGAAGAAAAATCTCAATTCTTAGAATTGGGGAGTGGATTAAGGAGGATTAGTTAACATCCTCCCGAACCACTATAAATCCTCGTGTTTGTGCACTTACATTCTTTACATACTTGCATTAACAAACACGCACACTTCCACACTTAAAACTTATCTTTTATTAGCTAAAGATTTCGAAAAAGTTTTAAGAAACCATTAAGTAACTATTCACCCCCCTCTAGTTACTTACAATTGGTATCAGAACGGTTGCCATAATCTTTGCTCAAAAATGTTTTTGTCATGTCGAAAAACTATTTTGTGCAAAAACCCGAGTCAAAGATCTTGGAACCAAGCTCTTCTTGTTTGGAGAACGCAAAAGAGATTTTGGATGAGTTAGTCTTGAATCGTGATGAAACTTTTCAGATGAGAAGCAACTTCAAGACACTCGTGTGATGTGGAGTCAAGGATCGAACCCGAATGCTCAAACTTATATCAATTACTTTGAGGAAAATTACCACCATTCACATGGTGAGGTAAGCTTGTTTGTTTTTAGTCTTTTTAATATTTGTGTACTCTAAATGTTGTGATAATTAATAAAACTATGATTGAAAAAGAAAAGCTTGAACAAAGAAACATTTTTTTTAAAACAAATTGAAAATTAAAGTATGTAAAGAAAAATGTGGGGTTGGGTTAAAATCACAACTATAATGTACTCAATAGAAGTACGTTGAAACTTGCCATGAAACTTAGGTCTATGCAATGTATGTGATAATTGAAATTACTTGTGACTTTAATCCTTGCATGAAAAAATGACATGAGTTATTGCTTAATGTGTGCTTGATAAATTGATCTTACATGATAGAATACATAGGTTGTCACACAACTTAGAGCCTTAAAGTGATATATATAATATCTAAGATTAGACTCTAAGCATCTAAATAAGTGTTCTCAAACAAAAAGTTACTTAGGGGTAATTATAACTTGAAACCAAAAATCATTAGCTTGTGACTATTTTTGAAAAAGAAAAAGAAAAAGAATTACCTTTCTTCGAAAATGATAAAAAGTGGTGATATAGTAAAAGTTATTTTTAAAGATACCAAATGAAAGACACCCCGAGTAAATCTATCACAAGTTTTTGAAAAACACACTTTATAAAACTCAACATAGTGCCAAACTTGTATGCGGTCGAACCTACGGTCGACCGTGAGATCAACCGCATAGGTTCTAATCAAAATGTGCTTTTGCAATTTTAAGATCAGTCGTGGTTTGATACTTTTAGATGTTGATTCTTTGTAAATTAGTTATAACATTAGTTTTACATTGTTTATTGGAAAGATCTAAACATTTGCTAAATGTAAAGCTATTTATTGTCATCAAATGACACTTGTTTATATAAGTGATAGTGATTCTCAAACAACAATAAGTGTACACGATAAATTATTCTCACTCAAGACATGAACTTAGTTTAGCAAATCTTATAATATAAACATGTCTAAAAGGATAAACTCTAGTGTTTAAGAATGGTACTAAAATGGATTAGGGCAAGAGTATTTAATGCTAACAACCCCGGACCCAACAAACATTGGGTACCACGTTTTGTGTCTCTAACAAGTTGTAGGTTTGGTGGAAGATGATGTTATCATAAGCACTCAAAACACATGTCCATGATAAATATGTCACACAAGCACAAAGAACATGATGATGGTGACGTAATATTGGATGGACATATTTGAGGAATAATCATCGGTGGAGGTAACTTTACTTACAAATGAGATAATCTTAAAAGTGTGCTATTTGATCTCTATAAGTGTTTAATATGCAAATATCTTAACATGCTAGTTAAAGTCATATTCCATATAAGAAAACATGTTACAATTAGGTAGAACGTCTTATATGCTTACAAGTGAAATTGATGAAAAGATAAAAATATGTCAACATATGATTTTCAATTTGATGGCATAAAAGATTAGATCACACGACCATGAAACTAATCATTAGAGATCTACCTAAAAGTAATATATGATGATCACTAAGTGAGCTAACTTATTAAAAAGATCATCCTTAACAAAGTAAATATTTGAGAAACGATGATAACTAAGAAAGGATGAATGACAAGATCATAAAATGAATCATAACAAACAAATCTTAGGAGACATCGATAGGAGAAAAATTAGATCTTAAGTGTGTAGTACAAGTTCTCCATTTTCTAGGTATAGTATAGATTTTCAAAGTTCAACTTTGTAGTCTTACTAAATGGGTTGTATATGATTTCTATCATCTATGCTTAATGAGGTACATTTTTGATGATAGAACTCATACTAGACTAACACTTACAAGATATTATTCGTGTATAAATTACTAGAGTAGTAGTCATTGATAAAAATTGTTAGCTAAACGCATACGCGTTTGTTGAGTTGTTGAAGTATTTAAAACACACTTAGACGTATTAGGATGAATAAGGTTAGAAAACTTTAAGAATGATTCGTGCTCTTAAATTCTAAACTAGGATTAGGTTTGTGTCAAATGAATACCTAGAACAAACGAGTTAAATGAAGAGTTTCTCAACCTTTTATACGTCAAAGATTTAGATAATCTTAACCCACACAAATGTTTGTTTAAACTTTTTTTCTTGAGTCTTAAACTTACACGCAATGAGATTAATGAAAGAATGATGAGTGTTCTAAAAGCCTTACTCAACTCATAAATAAAAGTAACTCTAAGATAGCACTCTTATAAATCAACCTAAAGAATACACTTAAAGTTTTGGTATGATAAGTGCTAAGGTACTAGACACACCTATGGAAATTAATGCTAGATTTTCACTCAAAGATGTAGGTGTGACTCCAAAGGTAGATACGTATCTAGGATACTCTTTAAAAATCAAAACCTAACTAGTTCTAAATAGACGTCCGAGTAGCTTTAAGGATTAATCGAACATACATGAAAAGGTTATATCTTTGCATCTTGAAAATCTCGATAGACTTACGGCATACTTGCTTGATCATGTGTGTGAAATGGTAAAAGTTAGCAATACATTATTTGCTAAGAAGCATGAGAATAAAATGTTAATGACTTGGTTATTGATCCAATTATCCATTTTCCTTGTGACAAGTTCTTTGAACTCATGGATGATAAGTTTGAAATATACTTGATAGAGAAACTTGAGAACTTTATGGTATGCTTTACACTCTAGGCTTAACTCTAGGCTTTCGCTCATTATATACTAGGTGTAAACTGCATAATCTTTATCTCTTATATGTTCCATATATGTGTTCATTGCTTATATAAGTATGTGTGCAACATCTACATGCCATATTTATATGCTTATGTGTTCGTATATGTGCAAATCTACTTGTCATACTCGCATGCTCATATGATCTTCATGCTTGACAACTTGAGTTACCTTGTTAGTTGTTATACTACACACTTTAGGCTCATTAACTTGCTAATTGAATCTTATTTGTGAGGGCATCATGCTTAATATTTGCTACATCTAACATGCCATATATTTTCCATCATGCTTATGTGCTTACATGCTTATGATTTATTAATATGTTGAAAAATTATGCATGGATGTTTTTATACTCACGATCCAATATAACAATCCAAATTGTTAACTGTGATACATCGAAAATTTTAGCTAGTTAACATTATACGTAGTCAAGTTAACATATGAAGCGACCCATCCTAATCCATCTGGACGAAGTCCATATCGATTACAAACGATTCACAATAGTTGATTACATCGCGAGGTACTTGACCTCTATATGATACATTTTACAAACATTGCATTCGTTTTTGAAATGACAATCTTTCATTACATCGAAAGTTGATGGCAGACATACCATTTCATAATATGTTCAACTATAATTGACTTAATAATAATCTTGATGAATTCAACGACTCGAATGCAACGTCTTTTGAAACATGCCATGAATGACTTCAAGTAATATTTCTAAAATGAGCAAATGCATAGCGGAAGATTTCTTTCGTACCTGAGAATAAACATGCTTTAAAGTGTCAACTAAAAGGTTGGTGAGTTCATTAGTTTATCATAACAATCATTTCAATATTTTAATAGACCACAAGATTTCATATTTCAATACACATCATACCACGCTATTCTGTTTTTCTGATTAAATAAGGAACCCTCTAATATTTAACCCATGCTTCTTTCTGAATTCTTTTATCCTCCTTCTTCTTCACAGGTCCGATCAAAGAATCAAAACCAAATTGTTCATCTCATCATACCACGACTTTTGATTCACAAATATCATACTTATAAACAAATAAAATCAAATATTAATTGTAACAACAAACAAAAAAAAATGAAGATACAGCTATGCTGTTCGAACCGTCGGTTAACAAAAAAAAATATATTGAATTCGAGTTTGGGAAAGTTTTAGCCAAAAGTTTTAACATCAAGTATGTTTTAAATCACCTCTATAAACTATAAAAATTACCAATTTAACTCATACTGGAACAGAAATTTCGAATTTAGATGAAGAACATTTGTTCACTTTTGGATTTTAAAAGTTTGACTCACAAATTCGAAGTCGTTTTGAGAAATTGAAAAGTGAAACCTTGCAGAAAGTTTGTTTAGATACATCCTAACACTCCTGCATTTATACATTTTGAAATTAAATTTGAATTCAAAGTTTTTGTGATTTGAGTGTAAAACAGAGATATACGATGCAGTTTCATGAATTTCTGTGTAATTTGTTTTTGTAAAGCAGTGATTCATATTTGATATTTGATAATGGAAATCGAAGGATGAGCTAAACAACTGGAATTGATCACTTGTGATATAGGGTTAATGGTCGACATATAATTTAGCCAAGCAGGAGAAAACAAAAAATATATAAAGTCGATAATGACTGATAACAGATAAAGGAAAAATAATAAATCTGATACAGATACTGATGTTCCTGGAATTCGTAATCTAATTAACATGAGAAATAAATAAATATCTCTGTATTGATAATAATAATAATATTTGTTAATAATATTACTAATAATAACTTAAATACTAATAATAAGAATGATATAATTAATAATAATATCAAATGATAATTTTTGGAAATTATAATAGTAACTATTAATTCATCATGATTTTAGTAAGAATGTTAATTTAAATGATAATGCAAATTTTAATATAACATTATAAATTTAATTATAATGATACTTTTTGAAATTATGATAATAATAATATTCTTAAATAAAAATAATAATAATAATAATAGTAATACAGATAATAATAGCTACAATAATACTTTTTCTACTAATGGTAATATGTTTAATATTAATAGCACTAATAATCATATTAATAATAATATAGCAATTTAAATGTATCAAGTTTCATATCTATATAATAATATTAATAATACTATTAATACTGATATTAATATAAATTTATATTTTAATGAAAGTAATAATAATATTATATTTTATCTTGTAAGTAAATTTAATTTGTTGATATTACATATTATTAAAGTATGTAATATTTAATAACATCTAATATACATAATAACACATATTGATTAGTTAATATTTATATATTTTATTTATATTGTAATATACATATAATATTAGTTAGGTATAGGAACTATACATATATATATATATATATATATATATATATATATATATATATATATATATATAGATATATATATATATATATATACACACATATATATATTTATATGTTTTAATATTTACTTAATCATTCTCTTTATTATTTTACATCTTTAATTCAAATATTTATTTCTAGTACTTAAATAATATTTCATTTCGAATTATATTTTCAATCATTATGAATATATGTATCTTTTTCTAAAATTTGTTGTTCGTGAATCGTCGGGCATGGTCAAAGGGTAATAGATTACATGAATATAGTTTTACAAATTTTCAAGACTTAACATTACAGATTTTGCTTTTCGTATCGAAATCATATAAAGATTAAGTTTAAATTTGGTCAGAAATTCTCGGGTCGTCACAGTACCTACCCGTTAAAGAAATTTCGTCCTGAAATTTGAGTGAGGTGGTCATGGTTAACAATATAAATGTTTTCATGACGAATATGAGATGATAAATAGAGTTTTATCATCATTGGGTAATATGGATAAAATGATTAGATTAATCGAATCGTATAAATGAAGCTATCACAAAAGATCGAGATGAAGAAATAGAGATTTTCTATAACTTTTGACGTAGTCGCGATTGAATTTCGGAACTCAAGGAATTTAAAGAAAATTTTCGAATCTATTAGATTTGATTCTTCGGCGAATAAGGAAATCAGGATCTCTCTAATTAAATGCGGAGATCTACCTTGATTACTATGTCTGGCATTTCCATTATAAATGAACTTCGTTCGTTCCATTACTTCTCACCATTCCTATACCTTCTTTCTTAGTTCATATATCCAAAAGATTGTGAAAATGCTTAATCCCCTTCTAATCCTTGATATTTTTCTAATTATCATTTCTGTCATCCTTCTTTTCAATCTTCCACCAGACGAATCTGTTTACTTCTACCATTACCTCGGGGTGGTACTATTCTTAATTATACCGTGTCTTTATATTTCTATTCGTATTAATATCTACGGTTTGTAATCTCCGTGTTGTTATTGAGCTTTATATATTTTCTCTTATTTGCTGCGATTTATACCCCCTTTCTATTTCGGAGCTTCATGCCTTTGTTTTCCTTTCGCAAGTATTGGTCCAGAATTTGTAGGTATGGAGTTCTGAATGAACTTAATGTCTATCGTTCTAAGAGAGAAATTGTAATAGCACGATTTTGATTGATTAAACTACCAGAATTCAAGAGAAAAGATAGGACTATCAAGAAAATATGTTCTTGATATGTTTATAGATTAGATAGAATGTAAGAGTCGTGTAACATGTCACATGATGACATTATGATATGTGAATCACCACGTTTCATTTAGAAACTCAGCATGACTTACTGTAATATAATCACGTTGATCAAGTGTCATTATATTATACTAATTCATGCATCAATTTCTTTACATTTCTCCATAATTTATTCATAAATTAAACTTAGATTTTTTAGAAGTTTCCAATATAATGAAACACGGGAAGCACGAAGAGGTATATAATTTCGGACGAGAATATTTATGAAAATATTCTCAGAAATATCGAAGATATTGATGATGATATTTTGGAATTTCTAAGTTCGATGGTTGATGGAGAAAGATTTTCCGCAAGATTTTAACATGACTTCGGAGCAAGATATTCTCTAAAGATTTCAACGGATCCAGAATAATCTGGATTCTTTGAATATAGAGTATGGTCCTTGTATTTATCCTTGGTCTCCTTCATGGTTAGCTCAATCCGTTTTTCCAGTTCCAACGTTTCTGAGCTTTTCCAACATACTATTCTTTATCATCAAACTTCCGACTACTAAGGTCGCTTACGGTTGCCTACAGTTTCTGCTACTTCATTCAGCTTGTTCAACATTCAGATTATCGATTCGTAAGCTGGGTGCCTTTTCAAAATTTCAGAATTGAAGATCGTAATTCTAGGAGATAATTGTTATATGTATACATATACTATTGATGTAGAAATGCTACGAGATTCAAAATACTGATTGCTGATTCTCGGTAATTGGTATGGTAATTATTGTTACAGGGTATAGATGAACACAAGATGGGGTTTCAATGAATATAATGATTTTTCGGAAAGTCCAAATTCATTGAAGTTGCTGGTAACTTTACTGCTAATGTGGTGAAATATAAATGGTTCTCTGGTAACGATGATGACAGGCAAACTTATATATCGAGGTTATAATAAGGCTAATTCGAATGGAAGTCGAAGTTGATTTGTTGAAGCTGTGATAAAATTGGCTAATTTGAGAAAAAGATGCATTGTTATTTTCGGTAATAACAATGCCAAAGGAGCTAACACAGACACGTGTTAAACTTTTACTTAGGTTCCGGGAGTTTTCAGGTGCATAATTATGTGCATCAATCTTTTCTTCCGTAGATGAAGTGTGGTTGGTTCATCTTCTCGATTGAGTTGTTTTCAAGAATTACGAAAGGTTTGAACTCAGATTGTAATCGTCAAGATACAAATGAGGTTTAAGATGAAATCAAGTGGCAAACTTGAAGAATTGTTTAGTTTCATATGTTATAATCAATATTTTAATTCATTTTAATTGTCCAATGTTATTAGTCCACGGTCGATAGTCCACAGTTGACAGTCCAATAATTCATATATAATTTAATATATAATATTCGAATTAATTAATACATATCGTGACCCGTGTACATGTCTCAGACTCGATCACAACTCAAACTATATATATTATTGTAGAATCAACCTCAACCCTGTTTAGAGAACTCGATCATTACTGCATATAGAGTGTCTATGGTGATTCCAAATAATATATATAGATGCGTCGATATGATATGTCAAAACCTTGTATACGTGTCCCGATATTTAAAGTGCGTAAAATAAATACAGAAATTAAATGACGATAAATAAAATGCGTAAAGTAAATAACAGAAATTAAATGACGATAAATAAAATTGCGATAAAATAAATTGCGATAATTAAATTGCGATAAATAAATTGCGATAATTAAAATGTAATACGAAAATTAACAGTTAGCTAGGAACAGTTAGCTAGGATTTCGTTAGCGTGGATTCTTAACCAAATTTCTCATAATTAATTTGTTTGTTTCTAACAAATTTTATTTTGTCCAACGTTTTCTTCATTATGCCACTTGTTGAATTCTGATAGATCGAAATCCAAATATGAAATTAAATGGAAATGGTTATTCTGCGGTGAATGGATACGTATATCTGTGAATATAAGTAGAATAGTAAATGACCGTTGAATCAGATTCGAAGAATGTACAATGTAACTTATTAATGTGAAATCTTAAATATTCCTCGGGTATTACCTACCCATTAAAATATTTTCATCATTAACAGTTTGTACAAAAGAATTTTTAATTACAATCTTTATGAAAACATATTTACATATATATTTTCTTCAGGTGTAATCATGGATTTAATGAGTCAATATGATATTAAACTCATTTGATTTACCGTTAGAACAAGAATATATAATCTCTAAAATATTAGAGATTACATAGTCGCCATGAAGAACGAAGATAATTGATGTAGAACGATATGTAGATCGGTGATTATACTCGAGGTACAGAATGAGATGTTGAGGCATGGATTGTTGATGGTACTTGTGCTGTTATTGATGGTACTGTTGGTGCCGATGATGTTGCTGGAGCTGTTAAATTTTGCACCATATTCTCCAAATTGATTACTCGAGCGCGAAGTTCGTTGACTTCTTCTATTATTCCAGGATGATTGTCTGTAGGAACGAGCAGATGAATAAGGTTTAGAATTTTAGATAGAATATAATCGTGGCGAGATATTCAGGAAATGAGGGTGAAAATGGTGTTTTGGACTAGTTCACCGGTAAGTGCTTCGGTTCATCGTCAAGAGGTAAATTCGGTTGGTGGAAGGGATCGTCTTCTTCGCGTCTCCATTGATTAAGTCGACTACGAACCCATTAGATGAATTGGGGATGACTGATTGGTTGCTCCATTCTGGTTACACTGCTTTCGGAGTTTGAGTGGAAATCCATATCGGAATAGCTGTCGGAATCCAAGAAATTTGAACTGGTTAAGGGATTCATCTCGTACGATCAGATGAAAGATTTTCGATAAGAAATAGATTATAGGATGTAGATTAGTACCCTGTAATACATAGTTTACATATGCATATATAATACTAAAATCCCATAAGTTACGGAGGAATCTACGAAAGCTGTCAGGCAAAGGTAACAATAAAAGATACGCTAAGATATGAATTTATCTATACACTGTCTATGCAATTGAGGCAGTAAGATGTGTTTAGACTTTAAGGATGATAAGCAAATAATTTTCGACACTAATGATAGGCAAAACTTTTAACATGCAGACACGGTCGAAGTCCAGACTCACTAATGCATCCTAACGACTTATCAGTTAGACACACTAATGCAGACCTGGTTCGCTAAGACCACCGATCTGATACCAACTGAAGCTCAGTTGGGGACAACCACCGTCCCACCCAGTACCTTCCCAGCTAACCACCTGGTAACCACTGAGTGTACCTCAGATACTGATTTTAGGGCCTGCCTCTCGGCTACTGCCAACCCTCGTAAGGGATCGCAAGGAGTAAGAGCCAATGCTTCGTCACAGGTAACACTGTGAGAACCTCCTTTACGACTAACCCTCCACACATGGACGGCGTTATACCAGCTCTGATACCAACTGAAGCGATCCGTCCTAATCCATCCGGACGAAGTCCATATCGATTACAAATGATTCACAATAGTTGATTACATCGCGAGGTACTTGACCTCTATATGATACATTTTACAAACATTGCATTCGTTTTTGAAAAGACAATCTTTCATTACATCGAAAGTTGACGGCAGACATACCATTTCATAATATGTTCAACTATAATTGAATTAATAATAATCTTGATGAATTCAACGACTCGAATGCAACGTCTTTTGAAACATGCCATGAATGACTTCAAGTAATATTTCTAAAATGAGCAAATGCACAGCGGAAGATTTCTTTCGTACCTGAGAATAAACATGCTTTAAAGTGTCAACCAAAAGGTTGGTGAGTTTATTAGTTTATCATAACAATCATTTCAATATTTTAATAGACCACAAGATTTCATATTTCAATACACATCCCATACATAGAGATAAAAATCATTCATATGGTGAACACCTGGTAACCGACATTAACAAGATGCATATATAAGAATATCCCCATCATTCCGGGATTCTCCTTCGGACATGATATAAATTTCGAAGTACTAAAGTATCCGGTACTTTGGATGGGGCTTGTTGGGCCCAATAGATCTATCTTTAGGATTCACGTCAATTAGGGTGTCTGTTCCCTAATTCTTAGATTACCAGACTTAATAAAAAGGGGCATATTCGATTTTGATAATTCAACCATAGAATGTAGTTTCACGTACTTGTGTCTATTTTGTAAAACATTTATAAATATTGCTCATGTATTCTCAGCCCAAAAATATAAAGGGTAGAAAGGCAAATGAAACTCACCATACTGTATTTTGTAGTAAAAATACATAGAATGACATTGAACATGTATAGGGTTGACCTCGGATTCACGAACCTATATCATTTGTGTATTTATTAATATACATAGTTGTAATCTAACAAATATATATATAACTTTATTAGTCATATCATTTTTATACTAATAACATATATATAGGTTTCATATATTCATTTTGCATACAAAAATATAAATTTTGTGATGTTATATAAATTAAACACTTTGTTATTTATATATATTTCTTTATCAAAACCGTAATTATATTTATGCTATGTTTATACTAGTAAAGATAAAAATAATGATGTTAACGTTAATAATATACTTATGTTAATATTAACAGTTCTATTATTTACAAAAAGATGATAATAATAATATTTACGAAAATGATAATAATTTGTATTATAAACCTACCCATGATAGTAATATTATAGTTTTGAATTTAATAATAATATCATAATTAATTCTTATAATAATAATAAGAATAGATATAATACTTATAATAATTTGGTAGTATTAATAACGATGATAATAATAATAAAAATACATAATGATCATTATAATAGTTTTAGAGTAATACTAATTAGATTAATAATAATAATGATATTCATATTTCCTATTATTAAATGTACTTATAATAATAATAATAATAATAATAATAATAATAATAATAATATTTATACTTAATAATAACACAATTTAATGATAATAATGATAATAATAATAATAATAATAATAATAACCATTTTGATACTTATTATAATATTTATGGTATTAATAATGATAATAATTCATAATAATAAACATAATAATTAATAAAATTGAAAATAATAATAATGATAATAAAAAGAAGTTAATAAATGAACTACCTTTAAAATGCTCAAAAAAATAGTAAACCGCCCATGCCGGGACTCGAACCCGCAACCTCTCGTTAACCAATCCAACACCTAAACCATTCACGCTATTCTGTTTTTCTGATTAAATAAGGAACCCTCTAATATTTAACCCATGCTTCTTTCTGAATTCTTTTCTCCTCCTTCTTCTTCATAGGTCCTATCAAAGAATCAAAACCAAATTGTTCATCTCATCATACCACGACTTTTGATTCACGAATATCATACTTATAAATAAATAAAATCAAATATTAATTGTAACAACAAACAAAAAAAAAATGAAGATACAGCTATGCTGTTGGAACCGTCGGTTAACAAAAAAAAATATATTGAATTCGAGTTTGGGAAAGTTTTAGCCAAAAGTTTTAACATCAAGTATGTTTTAAATCACCTCTATAAACTATAAAAATTACCAATTTAACTCATACTGGAACAGAAATTTCGAATTTAGATGAAGAACATTTGTTCGCTTTTGGATTTTAAAAGTTTGACTCACAAATTCGAAGTCGTTTTGAGAAATTGAAAAGTGAAACCTTGCAGAAAGTTTGTTTAGATACATCCTAACACTCCTGCATTTATACATTTTGAAATTAAATTTGAATTCAAAGTTTTTGTGATTTGAGTGTAAAACAGAGATATACGATGCAGTTTCATGAATGTCTGTGTAATTTATTTTTGTAAAGCAGTGATTCATATTTGATATTTGATAATGGAAATTGAAGGATGAGCTAAACAACTGGAATTGATCACTTGTGATATAGGGTTAATGGTCGACATATAATTTAGCCAAGTAGGAGAAAACAAAAAATATATAAAGTCGATAATGACTGATAACAGATAAAGGAAAAATAATAAATCTAATACAGATACTGATGTTCCTGGAATTCGTAATCTAATTAACATGAGAAATAAATAAATATCTCTGTATTGATAATAATAATATTTGTTAATAATATTACTATTAATAACTTAAATACTAATAATAAGAATGATATAATTAATAATAATATCAAATGATAATTTTTAGAAATTATAATAGTAACTATTAATTCATCATGATTTTAGTAAGAATGTTAATTTAAATGATAATGCAAATTTTAATATAACATTATAAATTTAATTATAATGATACTTTTTGAAATTATGATAATAATAATATTCTTAAATAAAAAAAATAATAATAATAATAATAATAATAGTAATACAGATAATAATAGCTACAATAATACTTTTTCTACTAATGGTAATATGTTTAATATTAATAGCACTAATAATCATATTAATAATAATATAGCAATTTAAATGTATCAAGTTTCATATCTATGTAATAATATTAATAATACTATTAATACTGATTTTAATATAAATTTATATTTTAATGAAAGTAATAATAATATTATATTTTAGCTTGTAAGTAAATTTAATTTGTTGATATTACATATTATTAAAGTATGTAATATTTAATAACATCTAATATACATAATAACACATATTGATTAGTTAATATTTATATATTTTATTTATATTGTAATATACATATAATATTAGTTAGGTATAGGAACTATATATATATATATATATATATATATATATATATATATATATATATATATATATATATATATACACACACACACATATATATTTATATGTTTTAATATTTACTTAATCATTCTCTTTATTATTTTACATCTTTAATTCAAATATTTATTTCTAGTACTTAAATAATATTTCATTTCGAATTATTTTTCCAATCATTATGAATATATGTATCTTTTTTCTTAAATTTGTTGTTCGTGAATCGTCGGGCATGGTCAAAGGGTAATAGATTACATGAATATAGTTTTCCAAATTTTCGAGACTTAACATTACAGATTTTGCTTTTCGTGTCGAAATCATATAAAGATTAAGTTTAAATTTGGTCGGAAATTCCCGGGTCGTCACAACATATCTCCACATGATGATAATTCTCTTAAATCATATTTGTTGAGTGCTAAATAATACTTTGATATTAGCTAGCTTACCATGAGTTATGTGATTGCTTGTTACGTTATATCATTTAAGTGCAATCTTGAGCTATATTTGAATAAATGACTAAATAAGTAGTGACTTAACATAAATCATGTTGATCGTAGTTTACAAGTCAAATACCTACTTGATCTAGTTATTTAGTTTATGTATTTTCTCATCAATATTCATACTATGGAACATGCGTATATTTGACTATCCTGATTATTTACTTGTTATGCATGATTGCTACTTACTTGTAGTATGAATTTTAATAGAGCTTACTATGCATGATTGCTTGTTTTGATGTGACATGTGCTTACTGTGATGAATATTAATCATGAATCCTATGCATGCATGTATTTCTAATAATACATGCGAGACTTCAACGCATTGTTATGCTCATCATCCATGCAAAGGAAAGTCCCGATATGTCACACTTTTGAGCTGTTAAAAGGATCTTTGGAGAAATCTAAAGGGTTTTATGCATCATGAATATCATGTGCCTTGGAGATTCGGATGATGGTGGATCGCTACTGTTTAGAAGAGTGGTGTATGTGCATTAGTTGGTTTATGCATAACCTCTTAGCTCTCAATGGAACAAACACCCATAGCTCTCTCTACTACTAATGTCGAGTATGTAGCGATTGAAAGATCATGTGCTCACGACTTATGGATGAAACAATCTTTCCTCGATTAAGGTACCACCTCTTCCGAAACTCATATATGTGTGATTTCTCGTGCTAAAATTGGACTAGTCAACATAATAAGTGATTATTTGAACACCAATTTAGCTTTGATCATTACATGATAAGTGAAATATTAACATGCTCTATATGTTTAGGTTATACATATGTTCATTACTAAGTATACAAAGAGATATGCTCTTAGTTGAATAACCCGAAACTTAGTGTATGATTTTTCAATGATAACGTTTAGACTTATCATATATGTGTTATTAAGCACTATCAATTGACATGCTTCGACTAGTATGCTGATTATGTTGAATAGAGGTGCCTCATGCATGTTTTAAGCTTATATATAAATTAGATCATTATTCATATATTAGCTTCATCATGCTACTATTCTTACAATATGTATTCAACATGCTATACTTATATTAAGTGCAATATGTTTAACATGCTATGCTTATGATATGTGCAATATATATGCCATGCTTGTGTCTTTACATGCTTGTTGAAACTACTATGATAGTATCTATAGTGTTGCATGATATGATGATGTCATGCGAGGTGTACGTGAATACTATATATTTTTAGTACGAAAAGCGATACAAACTACACAAGTTTTAATTATTTATTTACAGAGGGGATATACCTAAACCTTGCTACAACACTATAGGCAGTGTACCTAATCGTAGAGTAGTATAGTTTTTAGTAAGTCCGGTTCGTTCCACAGGGATCTGGCTTATTTTACACTATATTTTTAAACAATTATATTTGTACAAAATATATTATATTAATAATATATAAAAGGGGGTTTACCGTTTAATGACTGGTTTGTCGATTTTATATTTTAAGTTACAATTAAAACCTAATGCAAAATATAAATGACAATAATTAAAGTAGCGAAAAATAAATGACAATAAATAAATGACGTTAAATAAAATAGCGAGTAAATAAAAGTACGATGAAAAATACAATAAAATAATTATGCTTATTTAAACTTCCGTAATCATGATGTTTGACGTGATGATTTTAGTTTATTACCATGGGTTAATTGTCCTTTGTCCTGGATTATTCAATATGTCCGTCTGGTTTTTGTCCATAACAGTCCATCAGTCATAAATATACCCCGCCCATCGTGTCCGATCGAGTGTATATGGTTATTTATAGGGACGTCGAATTGTAAATCTTTATATTAAAATTAACAAACTATCATTTAGTTAAACAAATATAAAGCCCATTAATAGCCCATAGTCTAATTTTCACAAGTGTCGTTCTTTTGTCCAAACCCCAATTATGGTACAAAACCCAATTACCCAATTTTAATTATTTTTAGTCCAACATCATGATTACTTCGTCTTAAATAAGCATAATAATAACTTAAGTACGAGACATCAATTTAAAAAGGAGAACATAGCTTACATTGATTATTTATCGCGTAGTGTTACACGGACAGGGCTTCGACTTTAAAACCAGTAAAATAACCTTTACATAACCCAAACTAATCTAATATAAAACTACCCTATACTATATATATATATATATATATATATATATATATATATATATATATATATATATATATATATATATATATATATTATTAGAGGAGTATTATTATTATTATTATGTTTAAAACTCGTCGAATAAGCTGGCTATTTATAGGACCTGACCAAATTTTCGGGCCATGCGATCGCATGGGATATGTGCCTTCTGGCCATGCGATCGCATGGTGTCTAGCACCAGCTCACATTCATTTGTTTTTTAGTCTGCCGACACTATTTAATATAATATAAAATATATAAATAATTTATATAATTATTTAAATATTATATTATATTCTTTTGCATAGTAGACTTGTAATTTTTGGTCCGTTGCGTCGGGCGTTGATAGTTGGCTCAGGTCCCGGTTCCGAATTTTCGAACGTCTTTTCGTATAATTTAATATCTTGTACTTTGCGTTCCGCAACTTGTACTTTTGTCATTTTTAGACGTTTCTCATCAATAAATTGAACCACTTGGATTGTATCTTGTACATTTGAGCTTTTTGGTCATTTGCGTCTTCAAATCGTCGTTTTCGCCCTTTTGTCTTCGTACTTATTTAATATAAATGATTACAACTTAAAATAGGACAATTATAACTAAATAATTTACATTTTGGGAGGATATTGCTACTAAATATATGTTCATTTGGAGCACTATCAAATATCCCCACACTTGAATGTTGCTTGTCCTCAAGCAATACAGAACTTGAAATTAAATCACACGAATCACTTTTTTATTCTTCACACTTTGTACATCAGTGATTTCTATACGGTGGTATGAACAATGGTAGTAACGTTGTGGTTTACAGTCCCACATGACTATAAAAATTTAGATCCTTTAAGGAAATTGGATCTTTATGAAAACATTTGATCTTTTGAAAGTTCATTCTAGCTTTTACCCTAGATAAGTTTTTCTTCACCGGTGTTTGAAAAATGTTTTTGTGGGTTTTGTGGGTTTCAGATTTGAAAATTTTAGCTCAAAACTTATGGTTTTGTGTCACCCACTTGCTAACCTTGTATTGGAAAAGCAACACGTCCAGTATACTTGTCCTGTATATTACCTTTCGGCAAACTACCGTCTGGTTGTAAAGGAAAGCGATGAACAAGAAACTGTTAAGGCAATGTCTAATGACATGCAGTTGTTCATGGTCTAAAACATGTCGGATGCAATTACTATCCTTTGTAGGAGCAATAGTAAAGTTCACCCTATAGTTTTTCGGTCTGGCACAAGGTCCTGTCTTTGACCATGCTATGCAACCACCGTTCTTACGGTTGACACCCAATTTGGTTCAGGTGACCTAATGAATTCCAGGTGAATTCTCAGGATTTTACGTTCAATGGTAATGAACGCATTGAAAATAGGTTTTCAGAAAACAAATCAGTTTTAATTTGATCAAAATATTTTCTCGTTCAAGCTCGAGTTTAGATATCATCGAATTCCATGAGTTTGAATTCTCAATCTTTAAGGTCAATCTCTAGGATTGAGTAATATCAGTCTTAAAAGCTGATTTTTGATCTTTAAAGGAGATTATCCTTTCTGGGGATCTGATTCATTAGTCTTATCCAGCTAATTTGCACGGCGCCCTCCCTATTTTACAAGACAGATCCTCTCATTGTTAGGATAAGTCTGACCACTTGGCGACCCTGTTTAATGCTGAGGTACGTGGATTTCCTGCTGATTTTAGAGATGACTTTTCTAGATTTTTCGTCAACCTACAGCTGGTCTGGACGACAACTTCTTGACCTAAATCAAGAAGCGCGTGTCTTTTTCAGAAGACTTTACTTCCTTTTAATGATGGAATTAATTCATCGTGTAGATCCATCTTTTCTTTCAAATATATTACAGTAAATCGGGTAAAACTGATTAAAATCGTCCAAAACAAAAGTACCTGCAATAACTTTACTGAAATATGTGATAGATAGTTTTTAATTGAATAACTTGGTACATTCTCCCCACACTTAGTTTCTTTCTTTGTCTTTTTATTCTCCTTTATTCCATTTTAAATGAATTCAATCGTTTTAGGGTGTTTCTCAATTTATGTCCTTTCCGAGGTAACGATAATTTCGGTATTAACACCTAATTTTCATCGTTCATAAATATGTATAAACATGATTTTGAATTCATTTAGTTGAAAATTTTTAAAATTTTCATAAAATTTAGAAAATAAGCCAAGTATAAACCCGAGAGAATTTATAATCTTTCCCCACACTTGAGATCATGCAATGCCCTCATTTGCATGAAATCAGACTATAATTATAAATTCACGAGGGTGATTAGTGTAGAAAAGTGATTAAAAATACCGAGTTTGCAATTACTAAGGTCGTCGAATGATATATGGCGCGCCTCATCGTTCATTCCTTTTTGTTTTATCACACATGTTTTTCTTCAAAAACGGTTGCTTTTCTGAACTGTTTGCTAATCTTTAAAAATGCGTCTTTTACCCTAATTTATTATGCATGTTTATTAACGAGTTATGCACTAACCCGAACCCCGAATTTAACGTTAAGTGGGGTTAGACTTCCCCACACTTAGCTGACGACATGTGAAGTCAGTAGAATAAGTTCCACGAATTAAAATAGTGGGCCAGTTATTTACATCTCGGATGGTATAAAATATATTAATGGGTTTAAAGTTTAGACCCACCCGATCGTCACTACTTAATTCTTTTTTAAGTGTAGCTTTTAGTAAATTGATATATTTCTTTTCTGGTTCTTGGTCAAATGGATCGATATACACCGACATACATATTTCTATAGGGTGGATAATTCCTAACATTTCCTTCCGTTTATTCTCGGGATCAAAGTTTTCACCTCTATTACCCAATTGGTTGAAATTCGAGGTGTCAATATCTATTACAGCTTGTAGTTCATCTTTGGTAGATGACTCGTCTATTGAGAATATTGGGTTGGAAGGTTGTAGAATGGTGAATTTCGGGATCGAGGCAAATTCTTCTTCATTAATGGTACTTATCGGTCCCACCATTTTGGTCTCGGGGGTAAAATTTTCAACGTTATCATTTTCCCAAGAGTACCAATTTGTCACCCTTACTTCTTATTCATCCATTGATGGATCATTGATTTCGTCGGTAGAGGCTAATGTGTCGATATGTTGTGAAATTGGTAAAGCTGAATAAAAAGTATCATAGGGATAATTGGTGATTTCAGAGCTCTCGAATTCATCAAAATTCGATGATATGAGATTTTCTTGCACAATACTCCTCAGATCAACAGGTGTGTAATCTGATAGAGTTTCAGCTTGCCTATTTACAGACTCTCTCATTAGTTCATTTTGAGCATCAAGTTCTTCGAGTTTAATTTTCATATAATCTAAAGAATTTTCAGACACATAATTTTCCTCATCTTCTTGTTGTGGAGTTTGGAAATATTCTTGGGAATAATCCCAATTTGAATTGTATTCTTCATAATCGTTCCCTTCAGGTGAAATGTCCCGTTCTTATTGATTAAAAACGTTCCATATTAATTGATTTCGTTGCGAGGTTTTGACCTCTATATGAGACGTTTTTCAAAGACTGCATTCATTTTTAAACAAACCATAACCTTTATTTCATCAATAAAGGTTTAAAAAGCTTTACGTAGATTATCAAATAATGATAATCTAAAATATCCTGTTTACACACGACCATTACATAATGGTTTACAATACAAATATGTTACAACAAAATAAGTTTCTTGAATGCAGTTTTTACACAATATCATACAAGCATGGACTCCAAATCTTGTCCTTATTTAAGTATGCGACAGCGGAAGCTCTTAATAATCACCTGAGAATAAACATGCTTAAAACGTCAACAAAAATGTTGGTGAGTTATAGGTTTAACCTATATATATCAAATCGTAACAATAGACCACAAGATTTCATATTTCAATACACATCCCATACATAGAGATAAAAATCATTCATATGGTGAACACCTGGTAACCGACAATAACAAGATGCATATATAAGAATATCCCCATCATTCCGGGACACCCTTCGGATATGATATAAATTTCGAAGTACTAAAGCATCCGGTACTTTGGATGGGGTTTGTTAGGCCCAATAGATCTATCTTTAGGATTCGCGTCAATTAGGGTGTCTGTTCCCTAATTCTTAGATTACCAGACTTAATAAAAAGGGGCATATTCGATTTCAATAATTCAACCATAGAATGTAGTTTCACGTACTTGTGTCTATTTTGTAAATCATTTATAAAACCTGCATATATTCTCATCCCAAAAATATTAGATTTTAAAAGTGGGACTATAACTCACTTTCACATATTTTTACTTCGTCGGGAAGTAAGACTTGGCCACTGGTTGATTCACGAACCTATAACAATATATACATATATATCAAAGTATGTTCAAAATATATTTACAACACTTTTAATATATTTTGATGTTTTAAGTTTATTAAGTCAGCTGTCCTCGTTAGTAACCTACAACTAGTTGTCCACAGTTAGATGTACAGAAATAAATCGATAAATATTATCTTGAATCAATCCACGACCCAGTGTATACGTATCTCAGTATTGATCACAACTCAAACTATATATATTTTGGAATCAACCTCAACCCTGTATAGCTAACTCCAACATTCACATATAGAGTGTCTATGGTTGTTCCGAAATATATATAGATGTGTCGACATGATAGGTCGAAACATTGTATACGTGTCTATGGTATCTCAAGATTACATAATATATAATACAAGTTGATTAAGTTATGGTTGGAATAGATTTGTTACCAATTTTCACGTAGCTAAAATGAGAAAAATTATCCAATCTTGTTTTACCCATAACTTCTTCATTTTAAATCCGTTTTGAGTGAATCAAATTGCTATGGTTTCATATTGAACTCTATTTTATGAATCTAAACAAAAAAAGTATAGGTTTCTAGTCGGAAAAATAAGTTACAAGTCGTTTTTGTAAAGGTAGTCATTTCAGTCGAAAGAACGACGTCTAGATGACCATTTTAGAAAACATACTTCCACTTTGAGTTTAACCATAATTTTTGGATATAGTTTCATGTTCATAATAAAAATCATTTTCTCAGAATAACAACTTTTAAATCAAAGTTTATCATAGTTTTTAATTAACTAACCCAAAACAGCCCGCGGTGTTACTACGACAGCGTAAATCCGGTTTTACGGTGTTTTTCGTGTTTCCAGGTTTTAAATCATTAAGTTAGCATATCATATAGATATAGAACATGTGTTTAGTTGATTTTAAAAGTCAAGTTAGAAGGATTAACTTTTGTTTGCGAACAAGTTTAGAATTAACTAAACTATGTTCTAGTGATTACAAGTTTAAACCTTCGAATAAGATAGCTTTATATGTATGAATCGAATGATGTTATGAACATCATTACTACCTTAAGTTCCTTGGATGAACCTACTGGAAAAGAGAAAAATGGATCTAGCTTCAATGGATCCTTGGATGGCTCAAAGTTCTTGAAGCAAAATCATGACACGAAAACAAGTTCAAGTAAGATCATCACTTGAAATAAGATTGTTATAGTTATAGAAATTGAACCAAAGTTTGAATATGATTATTACCTTGTATTAGAATGATAACCTACTGTAAGAAACAAAGATTTCTTGAGGTTGGATGATCACCTTACAAGATTGGAAGTGAGCTAGCAAACTTGAAAGTATTCTTGATTTTATGAAACTAGAACTTTTGGAATTTATGAAGAACACTTAGAACTTGAAGATAGAACTTGAGAGAGTTCAATTAGATGAAGAAAATTGAAGAATGAAAGTGTTTGTAGGTGTTTTTGGTCGTTGGTGTATGGATTAGATATAAAGGATATGTAATTTTGTTTTCATGTAAATAAGTCATGAATGATTACTCATATTTTTGTAATCTTATGAGATATTTCATGCTAGTTGCCAAATGATGGTTCCCACATGTGTTAGGTGACTCACATGGGCTGCTAAGAGCTGATCATTAGAGTGTACATACCAATAGTACATACATCTAAAAGCTGTGTATTGTACGAGTACGAATACGGGTGCATACGAGTAGAATTGTTGATGAAACTGAACGAGAATGTAATTGTAAGCATTTTTGTTAAGTAGAAGTATTTTGATAAGTGTATTGAAGTCTTTCAAAAGTGTATAAATACATATTAAAACACTACATGTATATACATTTTAACTGAGTCGTTAAGTCATCGTTAGTCGTTACATGTAAGTGTTGTTTTGAAACCTTTAGGTTAACGATCTTGTTAAATGTTGTTAACCCAATGTTTATAATAACAAAAGAGATTTTAAATTATTATATTATCATGATATTATGATGTACGAATATCTCTTAATATGATATATATACATTAAATGTCGTTACAACGATAAACGTTACATATATGTCTCGTTTCAAAATCATTAAGTTAGTAGTCTTGTTTTTACATATGTAGTTCATTGTTAATATAATTAATGATATGTTTACTTATCATAATATCATGTTAACTATATATATAACCATATATATGTCATCATATAGTTTTTTTACAAGTTTTAACGTTCGTGAATCACCGGTCAACTTGGGTGGTCAATTGTCTATATGAAACCTATTTCAATTAATCAAGTCTTAACAAGTTTGATTGCTTAACATGTTGGAAACATTTAATCATGTAAACATCAATCTCAATTAATATATATAAACATGGAAAAGTTCGGGTCACTACAGTACCTACCCGTTAAATAAATTTTGTCCCGAAATTTTAAGCTGTTGAAGGTGTTGACGAATCTTCTGGAAATAGATGCGGGTATTTCTTCTTCATCTGATCTTCACGCTCCCAGGTGAACTCGGGTCCTCTACGAGCATTCCATCGAACCTTAACAATTGGTATATTGTTTTGCTTAAGTCTTTTAACCTCACGATCCATTATTTCGACGGGTTCTTCGATGAATTGGAGTTTTTCGTTGATTTGGATTTCATCTAACGGAATAGTGAGATCTTCTTTAGCAAAACATTTCTTCAAATTCGAGACGTGGAAAGTGTTATGTACAGCCGCGAGTTGTTGAGGTAACTCAAGTCGGTAAGCTACTGGTCCGACACGATCAATAATCTTGAATGGTCCAATATACCTTGGATTTAATTTCCCTCGTTTACCAAATCGAACAACGCCTTTCCAAGGTGAAACTTTAAGCATGACCATCTCTCCAATTTCAAATTCTATATCTTTTCTTTTAATGTCAGCGTAGCTCTTTTGTCGACTTTGGGCGGTTTTCAACCGTTGTTGAATTTGGATGATCTTCTCGGTAGTTTCTTGTATAATCTCCGGACCCGTAATCTGTCTATCCCCCACCTCACTCCAACAAATCGGAGACCTGCACTTTCTACCATAAAGTGCTTCAAACGGCGCCATCTCAATGCTTGAATGGTAGCTGTTGTTGTAGGAAAATTCTGCTAACGGTAGATGTCGATCCCAACTGTTTCCGAAATCAATAACACATGCTCGTAGCATGTCTTCAAGCGTTTGTATCGTCCTTTCGCTCTGCCCATCAGTTTGTGGATGATAGGCAGTACTCATGTCTAGACGAGTTCCTAATGCTTGCTGTAATGTCTGCCAGAATCTTGAAATAAATCTGCCATCCCTATCAGAGATAATAGAGATTGGTATTCCATGTCTGGAGACGACTTCCTTCAAATACAGTCGTGCTAACTTCTCCATCTTGTCATCTTCTCTTATTGGTAGGAAGTGTGCTGATTTGGTGAGACGATCAACTATTACCCAAATAGTATCAAAACCACTTGCAGTCCTTGGCAATTTAGTGATGAAATCCATGGTAATGTTTTCCCATTTCCATTCCGGGATTTCGGGTTGTTGAAGTAGACCTGATGGTTTCTGATGCTCAGCTTTGACCTTAGAACACGTCAAACATTCTCCTACGTATTTAGCAACATCGGCTTTCATACCCGGCCACCAAAAATGTTTCTTGAGATCCTTGTACATCTTCCCCGTTCCAGGATGTATTGAGTATCTGGTTTTATGAGCTTCTCTAAGTACCATTTCTCTCATATCTCCAAATTTTGGTACCCAAATCCTTTCAGCCCTATACCGGGTTCCGTCTTCCCGAATATTAAGATGCTTCTCCGATCCTTTGGGTATTTCATCCTTTAAATTTCCCTCTTTTAAAACTCCTTGTTGCGCCTCCTTTATTTGAGTAGTAATGTTATTATGAATCATTATATTCATAGATTTTACTCGAATGGGTTCTCTATCCTTCCTGCTCAAGGCATCGGCTACCACATTTGCCTTCCCCGGGTGGTAACGAATCTCAAAATCGTAATCATTCAATAATTCAATCCACCTACGCTGCCTCATATTCAGTTGTTTCTGATTAAATATGTGTTGAAGACTTTTGTGGTCGGTATATATAATACTTTTGACCCCATATAAGTAGTGCCTCCAAGTCTTTAATGCAAAAACAACCGCGCCTAATTCCAAATCATGCGTCGTATAATTTTGTTCGTGAATCTTCAATTGTCTAGACGCATAAGCAATCACCTTCGTTCGTTGCATTAATACACAACCGAGACCTTGCTTTGATGCGTCACAATAAATCACAAAATCATCATTCCCTTCAGGCAATGACAATATAGGTGCCGTAGTTAGCTTTTTCTTCAATAACTGAAACGCTTTCTCTTGTTCATCATTCCATTCAAATTTCTTCCCTTTATGCGTTAATGCAGTCAAGGGTTTTGCTATTCTGGAAAAGTCTTGGATGAACCTTCTGTAGTAACCAGCTAGTCCTAAAAACTGGCGTATGTGTTTTGGAGTTTTCGGGGTTTCCCAATTTTCAACAGTTTCTATCTTTGCCGGATCCACCTTAATACCTTCTTTGTTCACTATGTGACCGAGGAATTGAACTTCTTCCAACCAAAATGCACACTTTGAAAACTTAGCGTACAATTCTTCCTTCCTCAATACTTCTAACACCTTTCTCAAATGTTCACCGTGTTCTTGGTCATTCTTTGAGTAAATAAGTATGTCATCAATGAAAACAATGACAAACTTGTCAAGGTATGGTCCACACACTCGGTTCATAAGGTCCATGAACACAGCTGGTGCATTAGTTAAACCAAACGGCATGACCATAAACTCGTAATGACCGTAACGTGTTCTGAAAGCAGTCTTTGGAATATCATCTTCTTTCACCCGCATTTGATGATACCCGGAACGTAAGTCAATCTTTGAATAAACAGACGAGCCTTGTAGTTGATCAAATAAGTCGTCGATTCTCGGTAGTGGGTAGCGGTTCTTGATGGTAAGTTTGTTCAACTCTCGGTAGTCGATACACAACCTGAATGTACCATCTTTCTTCTTGACAAACAAAACAGGAGCTCCCCACGGTGATGTGCTTGGTCGAATGAAACCACGCTCTAAAAGTTCTTGTAATTGGCTTTGCAGTTCTTTCATCTCGCTGGGTGCGAGTCTGTAAGGAGCACGAGCTATTGGTGCAGCTCCTGGTACAAGATCTATTTGAAATTCAACGGATCGATGTGGGGGTAATCCCGGTAATTCTTTCGGAAATACATCGGGAAATTCTTTTGCAATGGGAACATCATTGATGCTCTTTTCTTCAGTTTGTACTTTCTCGACGTGTGCTAGAATAGCATAGCAACCTTTTCTTATTAGTTTTTGTGCCTTCAAATTACTAATAAGATGTAGCTTCGTGTTGCCCTTTTCTCCGTACACCATTAAGGGTTTTCCTTTTTCTCGTATAATGCAAATTGCATTTTTGTAACAAACGATCTCCGCTTTCACTTCTTTCAACCAGTCCATACCGATTATCACATCAAAACTCCCTAACTCTACTGGTATCAAATCAATCTTAAATGTTTCGCTAACCAGTTTAATTTCTCGATTCCGACATATATTATCTGCTGAAATTAATTTACCATTTGCTAATTCGAGTAAAAATTTACTATCCAAAGGCGTCAATGGACAACTTAATTTAGCACAAAAATCTCTACTCATATAGCTTCTATCCGCACCCGAATCAAATAAAACGTAAGCAGATTTATTGTCAATAAGAAAGTACCCGTAACAAGCTCCGGGTCTTCCTGTGCCTCTACCGCATTAATATTGAAAACTCTTCCACGGCCTTGTCCATTCGTGTTCTCCTGGTTCGGGCAATTTCTAATAATGTGGCCTGATTTTCCACATTTATAACAAACTACATTGGCATAACTTGCTCCGACACTACTTGCTCCGCCATTACTCGTTCCGACACCATTTGTTCCTTTCGTTCTATTAACCCCTGGTCCGTAGACCTCACACTTCGCCGCGCTATGACCATTTCTTTTACACTTGTTGCAAAATTTGGTGCAGAACCCCGAGTGATTCTTTTCACACCTTTGGCATAGTTGCTTCTGATTGTTGTTGTTGTTGCGGTTATTATTGTTGTTGGGATGATTGTTGTAGTTGCTGTTGTTGTTATTGTTGTTGTTGTTGTTGGGCCGTTTGTTGTAGTTGCGATTGATGTTGCGATTGTTGGGATAATTATTGCGATTATTGTTGTAATTGCTGTTGTTGTTGTATTGGTGATTCTTATCACCGTTTTCCTCCCACTTTCTTTTGACTTGCTTCACATTGGCCTCTTCAGCAGTCTGTTCTTTAATTCTTTCTTCAATCTGGTTCACTAGTTTGTGAGCCATTCTACATGCCTGTTGTATGGAGGCGGGCTCGTGTGAACTTATATCTTCTTGGATTCTTTCCGGTAATCCTTTCACAAACGCGTCGATCTTCTCTTCCTCATCTTCGAATGCTCCCGGACACAATAGGCACAATTCTGTGAATCGTCTTTCGTACGTGGTAATATCAAATCCTTGGGTTCGTAACCCTCTAAGTTCTGTCTTGAGCTTATTGACCTCGGTTCTGGGACGGTACTTCTCGTTCATCAAGTGCTTGAATGCTGACCACGGTAGTGCGTACGCATCATCTTGTCCCACTTGCTCTAGATAGGTATTCCACCATGTTAACGCAGAACCTGTGAAGGTATGCGTAGCGTACTTCACTTTGTCCTCTTCAGTACACTTACTTATGGCAAACACCGATTCAACCTTCTCGGTCCACCGTTTCAATCCGATCGGTCCTTCGGTTCCATCAAATTCCAAAGGTTTGCAGGCAGTGAATTCTTTGTAGGTGCATCCTACACGATTTCCTGTACTGCTAGATCCAAGGTTATTGTTGGTATGTAGCGCAGCCTGTACTGCGGCTATGTTTGAAGCTAGAAAAGTACGGAATTCCTCTTCATTCCTATTCACGGTGTGTCGAGTAGTCGGTGCCATTTCCTTCAAAATAGTTAAATGGAACAAGTTAATCATACAGAATATTAAGAGTAGTTAATAGTATTTCGTAGCATAATATGAACTCATTTATAAAAGCTTTTTCTTCATATTAGCGTTTTATAAGTTTAAATTCGGGTAGTACCTACCCGTTAAGTTCATACTTAGTAGCTAATATACAATTCAACTACTACAATTCTATATGAAAAACTGATTATAATAATATTTCGCGTTCAAACTTTTATACAATATTTTACAAACTTACAATACCGCTTATTTTACATAAAGCATGAAATATAGCACACAATAACTTTGATACAAGATAGTTGTGAAGACAATTCTAGCTAGTACACAAGTCGTTCAGCAAAGGCAATAAAGACACGTAATTCATACGTCCAGAAACAAGTCATGCATTCTGGTTTTACTAGGACTACTTCCCATCCTTGGTCTTGTGCAACATAACCGTTATGGCCGTTGATAAGACAGCGTGTTGTAACGTCATCAAAGGGACGAGGGTTACGTAATGTCCAACAGTCCCGTAATAATCTAAAAACCTCATTTCTTACCCCAATTACCGACTCCGTCACTTGTGGAAACGTTTTGTTTAATAGTTGTAACCCGATGTTCTTGTTCTCACTTTGGTGAGAAGCGAACATTACTAATCCGTAAGCATAACATGCTTCTTTATGTTGCATGTTAGCCGCTTTTTCTAAATCACGAAGTCCAATATTCGGATATATTGAGTCAAAATAATTTCTTAACCCGTTGCATAAAATAGCATTTGGGTTCCCCGCAATATATGCGTCAAAGTAAACACATCATAACTTATGGGTTTCCCAATGTGATATCCCCCATCTTTCAAACGAAAGTCTCTTATAAACCAAGACATTCTTGGAACGTTCTTCGAATGTCTTACAAACTGATCTCGCCTTAAATAGTTGTGCCGAAGAATTCTGGCCGACTCTAGACAAGATTTCATCAATCATGTCTCCGGGTAGGTCTCTTAAAATATTGGGTTGTCTATCCATTTTGTGTTTTTAAACTGTAAAATAGACAAGAGTTAGATTCATAAAAAAAAATACTTATTAATACCAGCAATTTTTACATATATCATAAAGCATAAGAACACTATATTCCATATATTACACCACACGAATACAACTATCTTATTCCGACTCGCTCGTTTCTTCTTCTTCGGTTTTGGTTCGTTTTGCCAAGTTTCTAGGGATATATGATGTTCCCCTAATACGAGCCGTCGTTGTCCACATTGGTTTAGAAAAACCTGGTGGTTTAGAGGTTCCCGGGTCATTGTTACAACTTAAGGACTTCGGGGGTTGACGATACATATAAAGTTCATCGGGGTTGGAATTAGATTTCTCTATTTTTATGCCCTTTCCCTTATTATTTTCTTTTGCCTTTTTAAATTCAGTTGGGGTAATTTCTATAACATCATCGGAATTCTCGTCGGAATCCGATTCATCGGAGAATTGGTAATCCTCCCAATATTTTGCTTCCTTGGCGGAAACACCATTGACCATAATTAACTTTGGTCGGTTGGTTGAGGATTTTCTTTTACTTAACCGTTTTATTATTTCCCCCACCGGTTCTATTTCTTCATCCGGTTCCGATTCTTCTTCCGGTTCCGATTCTTCTTCCGGTTCCGACTCTTCTTCCGGTTCCTCTTCGGGAACTTGTGAATCAGTCCACAAATCATTCCAATTTACATTTGACTCTTCATTATTATTAGGTGAGTCAATGGGACTTGTTCTAGAGGTAGACATCTATCACATAATATCAAACACGTTAAGAGATTAATATATCACATAATATTCATATGTTAAAAATATATAGTTTCCAACAAAAATGTTAAGCAATCATTTTTAAAGAAAACACGGTCGAAGTCCAGACTCACTAATGCATCCTAACAAACTCGATAAGACACACTAATGCAAATTTTCTGGTTCTCTAAGACCAACGCTCGGATACCAACTGAAATGTCCCGTTCTTATTGATTAAAAACGTTCCATATTAATTGATTTCGTTGCGAGGTTTTGACCTCTATATGAGACGTTTTTCAAAGACTGCATTCATTTTTAAACAAACCATAACCTTTATTTCATCAATAAAGGTTTAAAAAGCTTTACGTAGATTATCAAATAATGATAATCTAAAATATCCTGTTTACACACGACCATTACATAATGGTTTACAATACAAATATGTTACAACAAAATAAGTTTCTTGAATGCAGTTTTTACACAATATCATACAAGCATGGACTCCAAATCTTGTCCTTATTTAAGTATGCGACAGCGGAAGCTCTTAATAATCACCTGAGAATAAACATGCTTAAAACGTCAACAAAAATGTTGGTGAGTTATAGGTTTAACCTATATATATCAAATCGTAACAATAGACCACAAGATTTCATATTTCAATACACATCCCATACATAGAGATAAAAATCATTCATATGGTGAACACCTGGTAACCGACAATAACAAGATGCATATATAAGAATATCCCCATCATTCCGGGACACCCTTCGGATATGATATAAATTTCGAAGTACTAAAGCATCCGGTACTTTGGATGGGGTTTGTTAGGCCCAATAGATCTATCTTTAGGATTCGCGTCAATTAGGGTGTCTGTTCCCTAATTCTTAGATTACCAGACTTAATAAAAAGGGGCATATTCGATTTCAATAATTCAACCATAGAATGTAGTTTCACGTACTTGTGTCTATTTTGTAAATCATTTATAAAACCTGCATATATTCTCATCCCAAAAATATTAGATTTTAAAAGTGGGACTATAACTCACTTTCACAGATTTTTACTTCGTCGGGAAGTAAGACTTGGCCACTGGTTGATTCACGAACCTATAACAATATATACATATATATCAAAGTATGTTCAAAATATATTTACAACACTTTTAATATATTTTGATGTTTTAAGTTTATTAAGTCAGCTGTCCTCGTTAGTAACCTACAACTAGTTGTCCACAGTTAGATGTACAGAAATAAATCGATAAATATTATCTTGAATCAATCCACGACCCAGTGTATACGTATCTCAGTATTGATCACAACTCAAACTATATATATTTTGGAATCAACCTCAACCCTGTATAGCTAACTCCAACATTCACATATAGAGTGTCTATGGTTGTTCCGAAATATATATAGATGTGTCGACATGATAGGTCGAAACATTGTATACGTGTCTATGGTATCTCAAGATTACATAATATATAATACAAGTTGATTAAGTTATGGTTGGAATAGATTTGTTACCAATTTTCACGTAGCTAAAATGAGAAAAATTATCCAATCTTGTTTTACCCATAACTTCTTCATTTTAAATCCGTTTTGAGTGAATCAAATTGCTATGGTTTCATATTGAACTCTATTTTATGAATCTAAACAAAAAAAGTATAGGTTTCTAGTCGGAAAAATAAGTTACAAGTCGTTTTTGTAAAGGTAGTCATTTCAGTCGAAAGAACGACGTCTAGATGACCATTTTAGAAAACATACTTCCACTTTGAGTTTAACCATAATTTTTGGATATAGTTTCATGTTCATAATAAAAATCATTTTCTCAGAATAACAACTTTTAAATCAAAGTTTATCATAGTTTTTAATTAACTAACCCAAAACAGCCCGCGGTGTTACTACGACGGCGTAAATCCGGTTTTACGGTGTTTTTCGTGTTTCCAGGTTTTAAATCATTAAGTTAGCATATCATATAGATATAGAACATGTGTTTAGTTGATTTTAAAAGTCAAGTTAGAAGGATTAACTTTTGTTTGCGAACAAGTTTAGAATTAACTAAACTATGTTCTAGTGATTACAAGTTTAAACCTTCGAATAAGATAGCTTTATATGTATGAATCGAATGATGTTATGAACATCATTACTACCTTAAGTTCCTTGGATGAACCTACTGGAAAAGAGAAAAATGGATCTAGCTTCAATGGATCCTTGGATGGCTCAAAGTTCTTGAAGCAAAATCATGACACGAAAACAAGTTCAAGTAAGATCATCACTTGAAATAAGATTGTTATAGTTATAGAAATTGAACCAAAGTTTGAATATGATTATTACCTTGTATTAGAATGATAACCTACTGTAAGAAACAAAGATTTCTTGAGGTTGGATGATCACCTTACAAGATTGGAAGTGAGCTAGCAAACTTGAAAGTATTCTTGATTTTATGAAACTAGAACTTTTGGAATTTATGAAGAACACTTAGAACTTGAAGATAGAACTTGAGAGAGTTCAATTAGATGAAGAAAATTGAAGAATGAAAGTGTTTGTAGGTGTTTTTGGTCGTTGGTGTATGGATTAGATATAAAGGATATGTAATTTTGTTTTCATGTAAATAAGTCATGAATGATTACTCATATTTTTGTAATCTTATGAGATATTTCATGCTAGTTGCCAAATGATGGTTCCCACATGTGTTAGGTGACTCACATGGGCTGCTAAGAGCTGATCATTAGAGTGTACATACCAATAGTACATACATCTAAAAGCTGTGTATTGTACGAGTACGAATACGGGTGCATACGAGTAGAATTGTTGATGAAACTGAACGAGAATGTAATTGTAAGCATTTTTGTTAAGTAGAAGTATTTTGATAAGTGTATTGAAGTCTTTCAAAAGTGTATAAATACATATTAAAACACTACATGTATATACATTTTAACTGAGTCGTTAAGTCATCGTTAGTCGTTACATGTAAGTGTTGTTTTGAAACCTTTAGGTTAACGATCTTGTTAAATGTTGTTAACCCAATGTTTATAATAACAAAAGAGATTTTAAATTATTATATTATCATGATATTATGATGTACGAATATCTCTTAATATGATATATATACATTAAATGTCGTTACAACGATAAACGTTACATATATGTCTCGTTTCAAAATCATTAAGTTAGTAGTCTTGTTTTTACATATGTAGTTCATTGTTAATATAATTAATGATATGTTTACTTATCATAATATCATGTTAACTATATATATAACCATATATATGTCATCATATAGTTTTTTTACAAGTTTTAACGTTCGTGAATCACCGGTCAACTTGGGTGGTCAATTGTCTATATGAAACCTATTTCAATTAATCAAGTCTTAACAAGTTTGATTGCTTAACATGTTGGAAACATTTAATCATGTAAACATCAATCTCAATTAATATATATAAACATGGAAAAGTTCGGGTCACTACATCAGGTTCCATGGGTTCATAATTTTCCATAGGAACGTAATAATAACATTCCCATGTTGAGTGATAATCTCCACAGATTTCACAACCAGTTATTGTTTCATCATTCGTGATCCAAGATTGACCGAACGAATTGTCATCAACACCCGTTTGAGAGTATTGATTAAATTGATTTCGGATGTCATAAAGAGTTTCCAAAGTATTCTCGAGATTTTCCATAATGCGCTTATTACCAAATTTTAGCTACAATGTGGTGCATTTACTTAATTATCCTATTAGTTATAAAAATAAAAATTACATAAGTTATCAAATTAATAGACTTTTCTGCTTTTGCCCACATTTCGAATAGCCAATAGATGCAGCAGGGAGCCAGAACCCTTTAAATCGGAAGCTTACAACTCAGCCACTAACAAATCCAACTATTACTACGAAGCAGAAAATTTGGATGTCTATCAATTTAACTGCTTAAAATAATTTTTCGTTTTTGAAATTTTAGAGAAGAAATAGAAAATTCTATGTCCTAAAAACTAGATCGGTGAGAAATAAGAAAGAAAAAGAGCGCGTCGAAAAACGTCGAAAAATAAAAATGTCGAAAAATAATAGGCGTCGAAAAATAAAAATAAGAAAGTAGCGCGTCGAAACTTAAAAAGGAACTAAAAACTAAGAATTAAAAGTTGCGTCTAAAAATATTAAAGCTTAAAAGGAATACTATATCCCAAACTGGCAATAATTTAAAAAGGTACTAAAATATAAAAACGGCGTCGCAAAATTCTAAAGCATCTAAATCTTAGTCTAAAGAAAAAGCACTTAAGAGATTTTACGGCAAAGCCTAAAAATCTAGAAATAAAAATAACTACGGCAAAAACTAAGTTTAAAACTAAGTACGAGCGATAAAATACAAATATTACGCTAAAACAAACAAAAAGATACAAAATATAAAAATAATCTTAAAGTTGTAAAAAGTACAATTTTTATAAAAATATTATTTTTATATTATTATTTTTATAAAAGTATTAATTTTATAATTTATAAAACTAATTAAACTTAAAAATACAAATTAAATAAATAAAACTAAACTAATTAATATTAATTAACTAATAAACCCTAATTAGGGTTTTAATAATAATAATTAAAATATACTCCGTAATTAATGCAGTTGCAGAGTCAAACCTGGCGTGTCAGTTGGCTTCATTCGATCGCATGGTTTTAAGGCACCCGGCTCATGCGATCGCATGGGTCTGGGTTCCAGGTTTTTTTTTTTGTATTGTTTTTCTAAAAATTATATACAATTATATTTTTACAAATATATATTAAAAATATAGCGTTTCACCGATTCCCCGGTAGCGGCGCCAAAAATTTGATGTCATGCAAGGTGTACGTGAATACTATATATTTTTAGTACGAAAAGCGATACAAACTACACAAGTTTTAATTATTTATTTACAGAGGGGATATACCTAAACCTTGCTACAACACTATAGGCAGTGTACCTAATCGTAGAGTAGTATAGTTTTTAGTAAGTCCGGTTCGTTCCACATGGAGCTGGCTTATTTTACACTATATTTTTAAACAATTATATTTGTACAAAATATATTATATTAATAATATATAAAAGGGGGTTTACCGTTTAATGACTGGTTTGTCGATTTTATATTTTAAGTTACAATTAAAACCTAATGCAAAATATAAATGACAATAATTAAAGTAGCGAAAAATAAATGACAATAAATAAATGACGTTAAATAAAATAGCGAGTAAATAAAAGTACGATGAAAAATACAATAAAATAATTATGCTTATTTAAACTTCTGTAATCATGATGTTTGACGTGATGATTTTAGTTTATTACCATGGGTTAATTGTCCTTTGTCCTGGATTATTCAATATGTCCGTCTGGTTTTTGTCCATAACAGTCCATCAGTCATAAATATAAAGTGCGAGTGTCCTCGTCAAATTATCCTTATACCCGAAGTCAAATATTCCAACTAATTGGGGACTTAAACTGTAACAAGGTCTTAATACTTTGTTTAATAATCACACCAGGATATCGACTGCGTGTAACCCAAGGTTTTAATACTTTGTTAACAATTACGCCAAGTGTCCTTGTACATAATTTCACCCCTGTTTTAATAATTCTAGCGACTATTAATCCATTCCCGTGTCCGGTTAAATGAACGATTATTCGTACATATAAATACCCCGCCCATCGTGTCCGATCGAGTGTATATGGTTATTTATAGGGACGTCCAATTGTAAATCTTTATATTAAAATTAACAAACTATCATTTAGTTAAACAAATATAAAGCCCATTAATAGCCCATAGTCTAATTTCCACAAGTGTCGTTCTTTTGTCCAAACCCCAATTATGGTACAAAGCCCAATTACACAATTTTAATTATTTTTAGTCCAACATCATGATTACTTCGTCTTAAATAAGCATAATAATAACTTAAGTACGAGACATCAATTTAAAAAGGAGAACATAGCTTAGATTGATTATTTATCGCGTAGTGTTACACGGACAAGGCTTCCACTTTAAAACCCGTAAAATAACCTTTACATAACCCAAACTAATCTAATATAAAACTACCCTATACTATAATATATATATATATATATATATATATATATATATATATATATATATATATATATATATATATATATATATATATATATATATATATATATATATATATATATATATATATATATATATATATATATATATATATATATATATATATATATATATATATATATATTATTATTAGAGGAGTATTATTATTATTATTATTATGTTTAAAACTTGTCGAATAAGCTGGCTATTTATAGGACCTGACCAACTTTTTCGGGCCATGCGATCGCATGGGATATGTGCCTTCTGGCCATGCGATCGCATGGTGTCTGGCACCAGCTCACATTCATTTGTTTTTTAGTCTGCCGACACTATTTAATATAATATAAAATATATAAATAATTTATATAATTATTTAAATATTATATTATATTCTTGTGCATAGTAGACTTGTAATTTTTGGTCCGTTGCGTCGGGCGTTGATAGTTGGCTCAGGTCCCGATTCCGGATTTTCGAACGTCTTTTCGTATAATTTAATATCTTGTACTTTGCGTTCTGCAACTTGTACTTTTGTCATTTTTAGACGTTTCTCATCAATAAATTGAACCACTTGAATTGTATCTTGTACATTTGAGCTTTTTGGTCATTTGCGTCTTCAAATCGTCGTTTTCGCCCTTTTGTCTTCGCACTTATTTAATATAAATGATTACAACTTAAAATAGAACAATTATAACTAAAAAATTTACATTTTGGGAGGATATTGCTACTAAATATATGTTCATTTGGAGCACTTTCATATGATTACGTGTGCTACTCTTGATTGTTTGTCATGCTATGTTATGATTGTGTTTTAACATGCTTGTTTGAACCTACTTTCCTTCTTACATGCTCTAGCATCTAAGCTTATAAATATGATTGTTATGCATGATTATTTGCTTGAAAATTGATCTCATGCATATTAGCTTTTTCATGCTACTCTCACTTATGTTTCCACATTGTGCTATGTGCAATATGTATACCATGCTATGCTATATGGTTCTACATGCTTGTTTAAACCTACTTGCTTTTATACATGCTTGAAATTGGTAGAACTAGTAGAGTAATGTTGGTACTTTAGGATAGTGTTGCATGATATACTAAGTCTTCTGTTCATTACATGTTATATCATACATTCATGCTATACTATTAATTAACTTTGATATGTGGTAGTTCATAAGCACTTTTGATCTTACATGCTCTCTAATGATCACATATGTTGGTCAAAGTGCTCTCTCCACTATCTTAGTTATGTATGATGCACAATGATTCTTATGCTTTCTATATATTATTTTATGTGTGCACTAACCCTTGATTGAAGGTTTATCTAGCTCGTTGAGTTCATATGATTCCTTACTTAGTCTTATGACTATGTATGTTTCAAGGGGGAGCAATACGGTTCAAGGAGGAGCATTACTCTAGGGGGCGCTTAGTTCAAGGGGGAGCTTACCTTTTTGCTTCGACAAAAGGGGGAGAAAGTGTATGGTAAGTAATGTTAACACTTATGTCGGCTTACATAAGAAAACATTTACTCATATGTTTGTCATCATCAAAAAGGGGGAGAATGTTGGTTGAGAATCCAATGATAATATTCAAAAGTTAATCACTTTGTTTTGATGATGGCACAAAAGAGATAAGTGCTTAATCATATGTAAGACGACATGAGTTCATAAGCCTATACTATCTCTAGCAAAAGACCAATACATAAATAATTAACTTGGTAAAATTGCTATGCGGCTGCACCACGGTCGACCGTGAGTCTGACCGTGGATGTGCTGTTCCAACGATTGCACCTTTTTCTAAAACTGTCAATCTACGGCTAACCTCACGACCGACCGCAGTTCGACCGCAGTTTTCTCTGTAACCAAATTCATCCACTTTAAAATAGACCACTTTGAGACATCTATAATGTACAAAACCTTTTTAAACCTACTTATAATAGTTGCCTTCTTTGATTTCGAAAGAGTTTTGAACCAAAAGATGTTAATTTTTACTAATCACACCTAACGACATCTTAATGACATTTTAAGCTCAAATAAGATTAAACACAAAAGTGTTTTACTTTTCAAGTGTTACAAAATATCATTTAAATTCATACTAATAATGGTCATCAAAGTCCCAATTAAAGAGGTGCTCTCCCATTACTTTTAAGTACCATTTGTATGTTTGTAAGTTTTAATTATATTCAAGCTAGTCAAGGTTGTAACAAGGTTCATTTAAGCTCCAACTAGAATCAAACTAGTTCAATCAAGATGCAAGTATGTTCTAAAGAGCAAGACACTTCCATTAAGAAGATGACAAGCTATTAAAATGGGCTAGTGAAGTTTTGGAGGCTTGTGGTTTATCAAAGGATGATTAAAGCAACTAGTTAAAGGATTCTTCATTATAATCAAACTAGTCAAAATTAACTTGTCGCAAGCAACCAATGAAGTATGATACTTCCATCCAAGTAATGACAAATTGTAAGATTCATGGTTATTGTGTTTGGAGCTTTGTGGATTGTCAAGGGACAAGATTTCAGCATTTACCTTTTTAGGAAATCAATGACAATGGTCAAGGGCATTGGAATTTCCTCTTTAGCTAGCACATGTCAACCTCCATGTATATGTCCAAGATCAAAGGGATAATGGAGTTAACTTCTAGGTGTATTAAGTATATTTTGAAGGCTCTATATTAGGTAAAGAAGCCAAAAATTCAAAGAAAAAGGAGCTCCAACGGATATGTTGAAATGCTGACACAAGTTGTACCGCAGTTTTGTCTGTCAATATTTTCTTGGAATAGAAATACACCACTTCGCCAAACTAGAAGACCACCTCTTTCCAACATTCTTTCAAAGTCATATCTACTGATCTCCCAAGCCTCAAGCACATATCTATGGAGAGATTATAAGAGAGAAAGAGAGATTCTACTTACACTAAGTAGAATTAAAATGTAAACTTTGTACTCATCATTTGTATCTTTAAGTTTACTTTGTAAGACACTTTCTTAGGGGGTCAAGGAAGTTAGATAGTTCTTATGATAGGAAACACCATCTTGCTTAATGATTCAACTTCCTTAAAGGGATCTAGGAAGTTGATCATTTCCATTGGGAATTAAGTTGGTGTGATCTATAGAAGAACTATGAGTGATTGTAAGCTTAGTTATAAGTTTACTTGTGAGCTATCTTCTTAAAGGGATCTAGAAGGTAGTTATGATTTCACTAGGCTAGAGCATTAGGATCTTGTGGTAAGAGCATTTGGTATTTGTGAATTCTTCAAATGGACGTAAGGGTTCATAAGTAGCGGCTTATCGAGGAGCTAGTGTTGTATCCGGACACTCCACCGGGTTTGGGGTATCATAGAGAAGAAAAATCTCAATTCTTAGAATTGGGTAGTCGATTAAGGAGGATTGGTTAACATCCTCCCGAACCACTATAAATCCTCGTGTTTGTGCACTTACATTCTTTACATGCTTGCATTAACAAACACAAACACTTCCACACTTAAAACTTATCTTTTATTAGCTAAAGATTTCAAAAAAGTTTTAAGAAACCATTAATTAACTATTCACCCCCCTAGTTACTTACAATCAGGATTAACGTTTATTGGGCTATCATGCACCGAGTCCTTATTATCCAAGTTGGGCGATCCAGTCATGATAGGGCTGGATTGAACATCATACTTATGGCCTGCATTGGGCCCAATGACTTCCGGCGACCCACCATCAAAATCTTGGGCTGCAACAGGCCCAATATCATTAAACATATTTTCCTCACCATCTTGGGTTGCAACAGGCCCAATGTCATTGAACAGATTTTCATCATTAATTTGGCCAACTTTAAAATCGTTGCCCCTTGCCGATTCGGATTCTTCAACATTGAAACAACCTTTACCATTTTTTGGGGAGCCGTCAACATAATTATTAAGGTCATCCCCCAATGCACTTTTACTCCCTAGGTCGGAATGTTCTTTTGATTCCCCATAAAAATTTCTTGGAGATTGTAGCCTGCATTTAATCCACACGATTCCTCATCTTCCACCTCACGATCCTTCTTCTTCTCAACCTGACCGGAATTATTTGCCGGAGAACAACTTTCGGTTTTTTCATCTAATCTACGATGACCCAAGATAGTTTCATCGCCTAAAATAGGGAAATCCTCGTCGAACATGACGAATGTATCATCCACGTAATCTTCATCTGAACTGCTATCATCATCAACAACATCCTCTTCATTCACCATTGTAGGACTCGAGAGATCAGTATCCAATTGGATAATACGATCAGTGTTTTCTTTAATCGTTGCAAATACCGGAGCTAGATTATCAATTATGATGTTAACCGTACCATTGATGTGACATGTATCCCCATATGCAAGAGAACATGCCCAGAAATCAAATTTTGATTTTCATCCATGATATTACAATTCTCCATCGAAACAACCCTTCCCCATTTAGCAGCTATGGAGCTAAATACTTCCTCATTCTAGCAAGCGACAGGCACCCCATTGATTTCGACCCGACCAGCCTGCCATTGGAAGGCCAGTAGTTCAAACATAATCGTTTAATGCTGCTACACCACTTATTGATCGAATGATTCTCGTTGTTGAAACAATTCTCAACGGCTTCCTTTGTCCTAAAAACAATCATGACTTCAAACCCCCCAGGTATTTGATATGGAAATCAACCAAACCTTCTGCTAAACATAAAGATTTGAATTGGTTGAGCAGCTCGATTCTTTTAAGTTTAATGACAATACATCTTTCGAACATGTTTAAGTTGCATTCCTGCTTATTAACCATGACAATTCTTTCATCTAAGACTTCATCTTCAACTTTCTTTCCTTCTTCTACCACTTTCTTTCCTTTGTCCATTCGATTCAAACTATGCCTTAAATCATCCTTGTTTTTGTTAAGTATATTCCTCAAATCGTCATTAGGGTTTTTGATAACCTTCTTAAAATTCCTGCCATGCTTGTGAGCGTTGTGTCCAAAACTCGAAGTAAAGTTTCTACTATCAGATCCATGATTAAAGGACCGACCAGTAGCATGTTTATTCCCATTTGCAAGAAAAATCCTAATCGGGTTCCCATCAAACTTAATGGTCTCTAGCCGATTTAACAATCTTCTAACATTTTCTACATCTCCAAAACGCGCGAAAGCAAATCTCTGACCATTACGCGGCCTTTTCCTTACCATGTAGATATCCTTGAGGTTACCGTAATGTTTGAAAACCCTCAAAAGATTTGCCATGGTCCAACTCTCGGGATAGTTGAAAAACATGAACGAGATCCATTGGTTTTTGGTTAGTCTCGAAAAATCGTCATGAACTCTTCCATTGTAATGTCCCTGCATCGATCCGCCTCCATTGAAGAACCTTGTGTGCTTAATTCTCTCTCTCCTCACACTCCCTCTCACTCACCCCATATTTTTCTAGATGAATTACTATTCAAACTTTTTTAAGGACACTCAAATAAATTACTTATTTCAATCACAATCTTAACTAAAATTAAATAATATTTCAACCACAATCTAAATTAAAATTAAACAATCACAATTAACAAATCACAATCGGATAGAAAAGGCTAAGCTGGTCGGTGTAACGGTGTTCGACTACCAACTGCCACCACCTCCTAAACGTAACCCTTTATCTCGGGTAGCATTCATAATCACCCCATATCCGGGCCAAGTCACTCTATTCGGCCTATGAGTCCTAGCCACCGCGTTGTGATACCATAATATCGTGTAGCAAGTGCGAAATCCTCGACGCATAGGAACCATCTAGCCGAAACTATTACATCACTTATCGTCAAGTGTATTACATCCATTCTAAAACATTCATCCATAGCATTCCTAAATAAGTTGGAAAACTTGCCTTAACCGGTTTAACATCAGACGTAGCACCAATTCTTTGTTTTAGAATCACGATCCTTGTATTTTGGTTACGATCAGTTCTTCCTTGATCCGTGACCATATTCCCCTGACTCATATCAGGCGTCAATCTTGTAACACGGCTGCTACGTTGCCAAAAATGAAGCCAACGAACTGCGCCAATTATGTAACAATTTATGACTAAGATTATACATAAAGTGTGTCTAGGTATGCTATAATGCCACATTGGTAACAACTAACAAGTTGGTTCATCTGACCCGACCAAAATCTGCCATCTTTGTTGCCCTGATATATGGTCCGGTCAAATGTTGAAATGTTAATTTTGTCACGTGCTAGTAATTCAGCACCCACCGACACTACATACAATATTTGTATTAAATTTATCAATTGCTTGCATCTTCTAGATACATAACAAATTACTAACACACATAAGGTACAATATGGGAAAATATCGGTTTTAAATGAATTTGGACCCAAGATTACGATGTTTCAACAATCCTGGTTACTAAAAATTTATTAAAATAGCAAACACAACATTAATCGTACAACTTGTTCATAACAAGTTATTCAAAACAATAATCAAACACATTATAGATTTATAGCCCTAAAGAGAACGGGAAACCAGTAGCTCCTAACCAACTGCCGCCACCGATAAAATTTCCAGGAGTAAAACCTTGAGCAACAGTAGCACTCTTAATCACTCTATACCCGGGCCACGTCACTCTGTTCGCGGTACTTGCACCCGCACCCGTGTTTTGATACTCTCCATAATACAACGTATCAAGCGCAAAATTCCCGTCCCAGGGAAACCATCCAGCCGGATTTATAACATTACTTATCGTCGATTGCATAACAACCGTTCTCGAGTATTGCTTCCAAGGCCTGCCCAGATACGTTGGAAAACTTCCAAGGACGGCTTGAAGGTCCGACGTGGCTCCAATTCTTGATTTTTGGATCACGATTCCTGTGTTTTGGTTTGGGTCGGTTCGACCTTGAGCTGTGACCATGTTTTTTTGGTTTGGGTTGGGTCGACGAGCTTGAATGTCACAATCTTGAAACACGACTGCTGCATTGCCGAAAATGAAGTCAACTGTGCTGGATATGAAACAGTTGACGTAGAATTGACGGTTGGAGTGGACGTAAAGCGTGTCTTGGTATGCTATCATGTCACATTTGTAGAATGCAGATAGATCTGACCCGACCCGTATTGCCACCGCTTGGTGCCCAGATGGTCCAGCTGTGTTTTGAAATGTTATATCTCGTGCAAGAAATCCATCCCCCACAGCGGCTGCACACATAAAATGTTTGTTTCTTTAGGAGTTATGAATGTCACACCTTTTTAATTACTTAGTACCTTAAAATAACAAAATTGTCTTATATTATTTTTACTAGTCACTGCCGTCTCATTATTTTAGAAGACTCAAAGACATAAAAATGAGTCGTTATAAATAGTAAATTTTACAATTTTAATACATACAAAAAGATAATAATAGAAAAATTAGTCAATAGAAAAAAGTCCATGTGCAATTAAGTTGTTTGATAAATGAATTTTTGTCATTTGATTTATGAAAATTTTTATGCATAAACTGACTATTATATAGGTTTGTCAAACTTTTAAGCCCTTAAAATTTTTTTGGATCACTTGACACATGTCAATGAGACACCTTTGTTAATAAATAGTGTATGACAAAAACTTTGATGCAGGTGAAAATGAACAACCATATTAAAACGACAATAAAACATGAAACGAACAAAATTGGTACTAACCGACAGTTGCGGAATTGAAGGTGGTGCTACCTCCAGCGACACTTCGGCTTCCGGTGATAATCGTGGTTGTTCTTCCAGATCCTAAAAACATCAAATTCCGTTTACCAGACGGAATATTCACATTTTCCTTATATACCCCAGGCGCGATCCTAATTACGTACCTAGTCGAGCTTGAAGACGGAGCAGCAGCAACTGCAGCAGAAACTGTTGTAAAGTCCCCACTGCCATCTGCTGCCACAACCACATTCGGTGTCACAGTCCCCGATTGTAACAACTTTCTGTCCCCTGTTGACAACCATTCGGGCCATTCTACGTCCTCATTTTCATCTAAATTCTTCGTGGCGTTAGTTTCGACCTCGTTGGCTAAATCTGTCATTGTCATATTCTTGATCATGGCCAATGAGTTACTACACAACTTTTGGGCGTGAACCTCTCCTGCAATCAGCGATCCGCGCACTTTCTTGTCGTGTTTGTCGTGTGAGAACCCGTCTATACACGTATACTAGTAATAAGATAGAAACAAACAAACATTAATTTCTTTATTTTATGTAATAATAATGTAATGTAATAATCTATAATCTATCGTTATTCATTACTCATTACTACATTTTATCATAAAGGTTAGTCAACACATAACATGTGTCATAATGTTATCTATAAATTTACTATTTTTTTTGTCGCATAACACATTTTTTTTAGAAAAGGCAAGAATAAGAAGTTTATTACTATAAATAGGTGTGATTTTTACTATTCAATCAGGTTATTGAGGAATGTGAGTACAATGTACTTATGAACACTAATTAGTTTTTTCGTGACTATTTTGACACTTTTTCTCGCCAACATTGCCAACATGAGACGTGCTTTTAGCGAGATTTAAATCTATTAACATGTGCTTTTAGTGAGGTTTATTTAAACCTGAAAGACGATTTGTCCACATATAAATATAATTAAGTATGAAAAGTTGTATTTATTTCTTGTTTACAGAAATAATACAAGCAATGTTCATGAAAAGATAAAAAGTTCACTAAAAATAACGATGGATCTGAGTCATTTAGAACTCCGTACCTGATTAGTTAAGGCCGTGCTCATTAGTGTCATCATATCGTCGACGTGTTTGCGAAACCCTTTTTTTGTAGGGTATGTTTTAAGGAAAATTTCGACTTGATCTATTTCTTCAAGCGTGTCAGCAACCATTTCTAGACAATCATGTAGCGCGATTTTCTCACGTTTCGTGAATCCGGTCCTTAGAATAATCTTCTTTATAGTAAAGTAGTTTCGCTTAATGATCTCTTTCGTTTTATTAACCGCAAGTTCTATGACATCTTTTTGAGATGTCACCATTTTGGTTACATCGGGGATGCCCGAAATTGTGGTGTAACATAAATCGGGGTGGAGCGTAACACTACACGATGATTTCACGATGTTGTGAGTTTTCGAATGTTGGATATCGGCACTGTGTGAGTGGGAGTTAACTCCCACCTCAATGCTGATATTCACAAACAGGATTGAAGTGAAAACTATGAAACAGATGTTTTTGTTGTAGTTGGAATGTTGCATTCCGGGTAAGAGTTGTTTGATCATTATAGTGTTGTGGAATGAAATGATGAAAATAGTGAATTGCATTGTGATGACATACTAGTATTTATCGCCTGTGCATTAATGGAAATTTTTAATTATATCTGTGTCATAGGGCCCTATAAATGTTACCATTATTATTGAAATGTCACCGGCCCCTCGATCTACCAATGTTCAAATTAAATGTAGAGAAAAGTCCTAGGTACTCGTGATATTATGTTTTGCATAGTTGGCGGTGTCATTGGATGGTGGTGTTATTGCAAACGGTAGAGGTAGTTGTCTTCATGGCCGGTCTAACTTTTCTGCAATCAATAACGAGATAATTGGATGATGCCCCCGACTAATCTTTTAAAAAATCATCTAAGACCATTCCTAACGGGTCCTAAGTGACCCCGTTACTTGACCACTTGGCACCAGAAACGCCGGATTTCGGCCGTAACCAAGTAGCGCATGGTGGCGTCACTTTCGCGTTTGGGGAGAAGAAACGAGGGAGGTCACGGCCGTTGGTGACACGTGGCCAACTCTGGTTGGTCTGTTTCATATAGCCGTTGGCTATAAAAAAAAACAGTAATTTATATATATATATATATATATATATATATATATATATATATATATATATATATATATATATATATATATATATATATATATATATATATATATATATATATATATATACACATACATTACATGAATTTTTAACACACAAACATCACCAATCCTACTTCTATTCTTTTATATTAATCAAATAACATACAAACAACAAATTTTTTTTTTTTTCACAATGGAAGATACTTACAAGATGCTCGAGTTTCTTGATGATGATTCCGATGATGAAAAAATTGTTAGTTTTATTAATAGTTTAACGGAAGAAGAAGTCGATGGAGAAGCAAGCAGTTCACGATTCTCTCGAAGCCGGGTTTATATTGCTAGGGATCGTGAAGATGCCGCTTTAAGGTTATATAATGATTATTTTTCGGAGGCACCAATGTATCCCGAAAATAAATTTAAGAGACGTTATCGAATGAGTCGTCAGTTATTTCTCCGAATTGTGGAAGGTATATCTAATTTTAATAGTACCAATATTCCTGAATATTTTTTGTTTTTTGGGGAACGTCCCGATGCAACAGGTCGTCAAAGTTTGACGATTCTTCAAAAGTGTACAGCGGCCATACGTCAAATGGCGTATGGAACTACACCCGATTTGTTTGACGAATACATAAAAATAGGTGAGAAAACAGCCGCTTTATGTTTAGATTATTTCTGCAAATGCGTATTTCGTTTGTTTGCTAGAGAATATTTGCGAAAACCCATTGCCGAAGATATCGCTAGACTTTATAATTTTCACGAACAAAAACATGGTTTACCGGGTATGCTTGGTAGTATAGATTGTATGCATTGGGAGTGGAAGAATTGTCCTGTTGGTTGGCAAGGGCAATACACAAGAGGTGATAAAAAAGGGCCTTCTGTAATGCTTGAAGCAGTCGCCTCACAAGATTTGTGGATATGACATGCATTCTTTGGTATGGCAGGTTCGAATAATGATATTAACGTTCTAAATGCATCACCAATTTTCAACTCTATAAAAGATGGAACGGCTCCACCTTCACCATTTGATGTCAACGGGCGTCACTACGAAAGAGGATATTACCTAGGCGATGGTATATACCCAGATTGGGCCATGTTGGTAAAAGCCCCTCATAATCCAATTGACGAACCATGTGAAAAATTTAAACGTTTTCAAGAAAGTGCAAGGAAAGATATTGAGCGTGCATTTGGAGTATTACTGGGTAGATTTGCAATGTTAAAGACTCCGACGAGATCTAAAGACTTCAACAAAATTAGAAGACATATGTATGCTTGTATTGTATTACATAACATGATTCAAGAAAATAACGGTTTTGCTATTGGAAGGAGAGAAGAAAGAATGATAGAAAGGAACCCACCATGAAGGTTGGAACGGGATTTGAGGGATCGAGATGCAAGGGTTAAGGAAATAAGAGACAAGAAAGTTCACCAACAATTAGAGGCAGATTTAACCGAGCACGTTTGGAACTTATCACCTTATTTTCGGTCCACTAATAATAATGAGTAATTTGTTATGTATTTTATAATTTCGTGGGTGAATTTTAAAATTATGTAATTTCAATTAATGTAATTCATGTTTAGTTGTAATGATAGACTGGTATTTTATAAAATATAGCCGTTTATTATAATAATTCCTAAAAACGATTACATTATTTCTTATAAATAGTAAAACAAATTAGTTCCTAAAAATGATTACTTTAATTCCTAACGGCTATTTTCAACAAACACATTCGTCAATCTTCGTAATCGCGAATATCGTATTGCTGCCACGGCTGAGATTCGGGTACAGCTTCATCTTCACTTGCAGAAATGGCGTAGCTTTCATCAATCCATTCGGTGTAAATGTTAATTGGTTGGTTACGTAACAAGGCTCGCCCAATCGCACCAAACCAATCGTGATCTTCTTCTAGTAGCGAGGCATGAGCGTTGGTTTTTTGAAAAAACAGATTTGTTTAGTGGGGTAGATTATGTCTCGCCGTAGCAACTCAAGCAAACACATATAACTTGGACACTTACGAACATCCATGTAATAATCTGGTGTTTCACACTCGGTATAATTCATCAATTCGCTATCAAATTCACCTCTGTAGTAAACTTTAACAATAACATTCAACGGGCTCATTTCGAAGTGTGCGTGTTTATGGTTTGAGAGTTTTAGAAGAGATGAAGTGTGTGTTTATGATTTGAGAAGAGTGGTTATATATATATGGGTAAAAAACTAGCCGTTTAAAAAAAACGGTTATAAATATTGCCGTTAGAGTTTAAAAATATTTTTAAAAAATAAATATAATCATATAATAATATAAATAATATAAATAAAATTAAATAAAACAGAAAAAGGAAAAATAAAATGCCACCTCAGCTTTCCACTAAAGTAACACCAAAAAAGAAACACCACTAATACTCCACTCAGAAAAGTAACACAGCCTACTCAGCAAAAAGGTGCAAAAAAGCAAGTGACACCAAAAGTAACACCATTACGAATGGTCTAATTGTTCTTTCATGTTTAAAATTTGAGTTAAAGATATAAATAGAACATATTTATAACTAGGCCTACCTAATTGAGTTATCTTTACACATAGAATTTAGCGCTGAGTTGTCTTCATTGTAGGATTGGTGTCTTCTTTATACAATTATATAAACAACCACCCTAATTTTTCAATCCAAAATTAATTCCCTAATCAATCAAAACCGTAATTCATCAAGCCCAAATTTAAAATCATGAACTTAATTTTATTGCAAATACAAAACCTAAAATATGAGCAACAAAATCATTATGTAATGATATCACAAACCAAATCACTTGAATAAGAAATCAAGTGAGAAGAACTCGCAAGGCACGAGTTGCTCACATATCCTTCTTCGTCAACGAAGCATCTTTTCGAGGGTGGTTGTTCCGGCGGCGTGAAGAGGTTCAAGATGTCGACGAGCGATTACATTTGTTTGTCTTAGTTTCGGTGCAACCGCCTCTAACACTGTTCATCTTCAAATAACCCAAAATAATTTATTTCTTACGGGAGAAGACGATGGATTTCGATTTGTCAATGATACAGTATTGGGAATTCTTTTCGAAAAAAGACTTCATATATCGAGGTTGGTTCCTTACCACCACCACCCACCACTACTAATCACCACTACTAATCACTACCACCCATCACCACCACCAACACCACCATCCACCACCACCCACCACCATCAACCACCACCAGCAACCACCATCAACCACCACCACTACCACTACCCACCACCATCACCACCACCATCACCACCACCACCAGCCACCAACCACCACCACTCACCACCAACCAGCACCACAACCACCAACTAACACAACAACCACCAACCACCACCACCACCTACCACTACTAATCACCACCACTGATATACCACTAACGGACGGTTTTATTTGTACGGTGTCGTTAGGTCACATGATGTTCGATTCGGTAGCACACAGTGTCTTCGTTTATTTATATTTTTTGCGGGGCCTAAATTTACTTTTACTTTCTAAGGTGTAGAAGGTGTAAGTTAACCTAGTGTCGTATTTTTATGCTGATTAATGAATTGAAGATCAAGTGGATAATTGTCTTTTAGTTAAATTACCTGGATAAAAGATAGTAGTTGATTTTAGCTAAAGGTTCTAAATGTAGAAAAGTAAATAAAGTGGAAGGATATCCGGAGTATGCAGATCAGGGAAATGTTGACCAAGATATCAGTATTGGGTTAGGGAAAGGTAATTATGCTTATGTTAAGACTATGCTTGGAATGATGTAGATCTGATTGGATGAGCCAATTACACAGACCTACTTGTCTCTGAACTCTCGGAGTTCTCTTTGAGCAGTGAGAAGTAGGTCACTTGGTCGTATAATTGAAAGGTAACAATACCTCGGAGGTTATCCTCAGTAAAGTACTAGGTTGGTTAGTGAGTTAAGCTCTAATCCTAACCCTCGTTATCAGTTTAGGTAACTGAATAACAACGTGCCGTGTTGATTGAACACTGATCACAAATGGAAGGAATCCGTCGGTTTGAGTTGGCAAAACCTTAAATGAAAACTAAAAACCATTATATCATACTAATGAGATCACAACAATTCATACATTATACATCATCACAGTTAATATACTGATAGTAAAGCAGATAGAAACCTAATGAATACCTAAACAGTTGATATGACTAAGACCTGAAATGACCCGTCCTAATCTATAAGGACGAATACAATAACATATGGATACATCGCGAGGTACTTGACCTCTATATGATACATTTTACAAACATTGCATTCGTTTTTAAAAGACAAACTTTCATTACATCGAAAGTTGACGGCATGCATACCATTTCATAATATATCCAACTATAATTGACTTAATAATAATCTTGATGAACTCAACGACTCGAATGCAACGTCTTTTGAAATATGTCATGAATGACTCCAAGTAATATCTCTAAAATGAGCAAATGCACAGCGAAAGATTTCTTTCATACCTGAGAATAAACATGCTTTCAAGTGTCAACCAAAAGGTTGGTGAGTTCATTAGTTTATCATAATCAATCATTTCCATAATTTTAATAGACCACAAAATTTCATTTTATAGATAACCATACACTCGCAAGTGTATAAAAATCATTCGTATGATGAACACCTGGTAACCGACATTAACTTTAATGCATATAGAATATTCCCCGCATACTCGCAAGTATGTCATAAATTGGCAATCGCAGTCACCATATAAATCGAAGTACTAAAGCATTCTAAATTCCAGAATGGGGCTTGTTAGGCCCATAGATCTATCTTTAGGATTCGCGTTAATTAGGGGCCGTTTCCCTAATTCTTAGGTTACCAGACTAGAAGGGGCAATATTCGGTATAGTAATCCAACCATACAATGTAGTTTCAAGTACTTGTGTTTATTTCGTCAAACATTTATAAAAGCAGTGCATGTATTCTCAGCCCAAAAATATATATTGCAAAAGCATTTAAAAAGGGAGCAAATGAAACTCACAATACTGTATTTTGTAGTAAAAATACATATGACGTCATTGAACAAAAAGAAGGGTTGTCCTCGGATTCACGAACCTATATCAATTGTATGTTTATTAAAACATGTAATGGAAATCTCACAATTTCATTTATTACTTATATAATATTTTTGTGTTTGTAGTTATATAAATTTTATACTAAATTTTTATTTAATACATATACTTTATTTATATCTATTATATCTTAAATTTTATGTTATATATCTATTTTTGTATATATAAATTTAAAATAATTTTTATTCATTTTGTTATATTAATATATCTATAAATATATTTTTAGTATTATATTTAAAAACCGATAGTTTACTATATGTAAGTATTTTATAAATATTGCTCATAATAATAATACTAACCTAAATGAAATTTTAATAAATATAATATCTTTAATAAAAAATGTTAATTTTTGATAAGGAGATAGTTTTAATAAAAAATAGTAGTAATAATCATATTAATAAATATAATGATAATATTGATAATAATACTTATGTTAATAATAATAATAATAATAATAATAATAATAATAATAATAATAATAATAATAATAATAATAATAATAATAATAATAATGATAATGATAATGATAATAATATAAATGATATTAATGATAGTAATAATGGTAATTATCTTAACAAAAATAACAACAATTAATAATAACAACAATTAATAATAATAATAATAATAATAATAATAATAATAATAATAATAATAATAATAATAATAATAATAATAATAATAATAATAATAATAATAGAATACAACCTTTGAAGAAGTAAGCTTCTTAAAAAAAATGCCACTGCCCGGGCTTGAACCCGAGACCTCTCGAATCCCAACACAACCTCCCAACCATCGATCTAATTCTGTTTTTCTGTTCTAATATAAAAAACGGGTATATATATATATATATATATATATATATATATATATATATATATATATATATATATATATATATACCCGTTTTACTGTCTTTCCTTTCTTCCTCAACAAAACAACTGACCCAGATTTAATTCAATCAAAACGACTCATTATCAATTTGCTTTAAACCATTATATGAAACTGAAAACAAATCCATTTTGGTTGATTCAGTTTGTTTAAAACAGAAAAATAAATAATTTAAATAGCAGAAGCTAAAATCACGAAGAACAACCTTGAATTTGATTTTGAAAACTAGATCGTTTTAGACAAAGTTTATAACACGAATTGTGATTCAAATCACACCTAGAATCTGTTTGAAGCATCAATTGAACTCAAATCATCAAAACAAGTTTGAATTTCACCAAGAACATACCATTTGACTTTTTATTTACAAACTTTGACTCGGAAATTAAAGCTCGATACAATGAATTGGTACATGAGATTTTGCAGAAATATTACAGAAAGGATTACTAACACAATTGCGTTATTACATTTTGAAGTTTGTTAAAAAATCGAGCTTTTGGAAAAATAAGAACAAGAACAGGGGACGAGCTGTTTACTTCCAAAAATTCATGTTTAATTCGTAAAATAGGAGCTGTTATAATTGTTAATTGATAGTGGTGATAAAAGAACTGAATGAGTTAACTAATCTTACTCAACAATTCGATTGATTTATGGCCCATATAGTTGACAGCCAATATTCGATCAGGTACACAGAAAAATAAATAAAAGAAATAAAGAACGATATTGCTTGTACTGAATTTTGGATTGTATTGATAATTTGATATGGACATGTAACAGATTGAAGACCAAAACAAACATTCAATACAGTTCGATGGATGCTTATAACCTAATTCGTACGATTTTGCTTTATAGATTATATAATTAATATAAATATATTAGTATTAATAATAATTACACAAATAATAATGATAAAATAATAATAATAATAATAATAATAATAATAATAATAATAATAATAATAATAATAATAATAATAATAATATTGAATAATAATATTGATTTTCTAATAATCATAATTATATATAACGTTATATATATATATATATATATATATATATATATATATATATATATCACTATATATGTATATCTCTTTATATTTTTATTTTTATAGATTTTAATTAATATTAATATTGTTAATAAATATAACTGTAATATTAATGCTCTTAATGATATACATATTAATAATACAAATTTATAATAATATAATAGTAATAATAATAATAATAATAATATTACTAATGATAATGATAACAACTACCATAAATATTTAACAATAATATTAATAATAACAATAATACTAATTATACTAATATTATTAATAATAAAAATAATATTAATAATAATAATAACATATCAATTTATATATACCAATTTATTCATACCCAATTTCATATATATATAAATATATATATTTATATCTTGTATTAGAAATAATAATATTAATGATACAAATATTAATATTAATATTAATATTAACATTAATAATAATAATAATAATAATAATAATAATAATGAAAATAATAATAGTGATATTAATACAACAAATCATATTTTTAATGTATAATTATATTTAACATATTAATAGTATATATTATAGTTGTACCACATATAACATGTGTTGAATATTATTTATTCATTTTAGTATAAATACATTATACAATTTGTGTTTGTATATTAAATATGATTGTCTTATATATTTATAAGTATTATATATACATTTACTTGATATGTTATTTTCTTTTATTAATATAAATTTTGACATATAATATCTATAACTTTTATATATATTTATATATGCATTTTTTATTTACAACCAATTGTTCGTGAATCGTCGGGAATGGTTAAAGGTTAAATAAATCCATGTAAACAGTTTAAAAATTTTGAGACTCAATATTACAGATTTTGCTCATCGTGTCGAAACCATAAAAAGATTAAGTTTAAATTTGGTCAAAAATTTCCGGGTCATCACAGTACCTACCCGTTAAAGAAATTTTGTCCCGAAATTTGATTGGGATGGTCATGGCTAACAATAAAAATGTTTTCATGATGAATATGAATTGATAAATAGAGTTTCATCATTATTGAGTAATATCGATAAAACGATTTGATTATGTGAAGCGTACGAGTGAAGCTGTCACAATAGATTGAAATGAAGAAATTAAGATTCGTCTGAACTTTTGACGTAGTCATGGTTGATTTCCGGAATTCAAGGGATTCATAGAAAATCTTCGAAATCTTTATAAGATCCGATTAAAGAAATTATGATCAACTTTAATTAAATGCGGTAACCTGCTTTGATCGCTCTGTCTGATATTTTCACTATAAATTTACCCTCTTCATTTCCTTATTTCCATAACTCATACCTTCTATTCTTTTGTTTTCTCTTCTCGACTTTAAGTCAAGCGAATAATGGTCCAGAATTCGTAGATATGAAGTTTCGAATGAACATGACTAATGTTCTAACAGAGATTGTAATAGCACGATCTTGATTGGTTAAATTACCAAAATTCAAGAGAAGAATAGGACTATCTAGAAAATACGTTCTTGATATGTTTAGAGATGAGGTAGAATGTAAGAGTCGTGTAACATCGCATATGATGATGTTATGATCTGTGAATCATCACGTTCCATTAGAAACTCAGCAAGACTTACTGTAATATAATCACGTTGATCAAGTGTCATTATATTATACTAATTCATGCATCAATTTCTTTACATTTCTCCAGAATTCATTCATAAATTAAACTTAAATTTTACAGAAGTTTCCAATATAATGAAACACAAGAAGCACGAAGAGGTATATAATTTCGGACGAGAATATTTATGAAAATATCCTCAGAAATATCGAGGATATTTATGATGATATTTTGGAATTTCTAAGTTCGAAGGTTGATGAAGAAAAATTTTTCGCAAGATTTTAACATGACTTCGGAGCAAGATATTTTCTAAAGATTTCAACGGATCCAGAATTACCTGGATTCTTTGATTATAGGGTATGGTCCTTGTATTTGTCCTTGGTCTCCTTCGTGGTTAGCTCAATCCGTTTTCCAGTTCCAACTTTTCTGAGCTTTTCCAAGCTACTATCCTTTATCATCAAACTTTTGACGATTAAGGTCGTTTACGGTTGCCTACAGTTTCTGCTGCTTCATTCAGCTTTTTCAAAGTTCAATGTATTGATTCGTAGGCTGGGTGCTTTTCAAAATTTCATAATGAAAGGTCATAATTCTAAGAGATAAATGTTATATGTATACATATAACTGCTGACGTAGACACGCTGCGAGTTTTCAAAGTACTGATTGCTAATTCCCGGTAATTGGTATGGCAATTCTCGTTACAATATGATGATGAGTATATGATAGGGTTTTAATGAACGAATATAATAGTTTTTTTTCGGAGAGATTTAAGTCAATGAGTAATAAAGTTGCTGGTAAATTTACTGCTAATGTGGTGGAATATAAACGGTTCTCCGGTAACGATGACGAATGATAAACTTATATATCAAGGTTATAATAAAGTTAATCCGAATGAAAAGTCAAAATTGACTTGCTGAAGCTGTGACAAATTGGCTAATTTGAAAAAGAATTGAAATGATATTTTCGGTAATAACAATGCCAAAGGAGCTAGCACAAATACGTGTTAAACGTTTACTCAGGTTCCGAGTGTTTTCAGGTGCATAACTATATGCATCAATCTCTTCTTCCGTAGATGAAGTGCGGTTGGTTCAATCTATCGATTGAAGTGTTTTCGAGAATCATGAAAGGCTTGAACACAGGTTGTAATCGTCAAGATACAAATGAGGTTTAAGATGAAATTAAGTGACAAACTTGAAGAATTGTTTAGTTTCATATGTTATAATCAATATTTTAATTCATTTTAATTGTCCAATGTTGGCAGTCCATAGTTAGCAGTCCACAATTAGTAATCCAATAATTCATATATAGTTTAATATATAATATTCGAATTAATTAATACATATCGTGAACCGTATACATATCTCAGACTCGATCACAACTCAAAGTATATATATTATTGTAGAATCAACCTCAACCCTGTATAGCTAACTCGATCATTACCGCGTATAGAGTGTCTATGGTTATTCCAAATAATATATATAGATGCGTTGATATGATATGTCAAAACTTTGTATACGTGTCCCGATATTTAAAATGCGTAAATAACAGTATTTAAATGACGATAAATAAAGTGCGTAAAATAAATAACAGAAATTAAATGACGATAAATAAAATTGCGAGAATTAAAATTGCGATAAATAAAATGTAATCAGTTAGCTAGGAACAATTAGCTAGGAACAGTTAGCGTGGATTCTTAATAAAAATTTTCTCGTAGTTAATTTGTTTGTTTCTAACAAATTTTATTTTGTCCAGTGTTTTCTTCATTATGCCACTTGTTGGATTCTGATAAGTCAAAATCCAATATGAAATTGAGTGAAAATGGTTATTCTGCGGTGAACGGATACGTATATCTGTGGATTTAAGTAGGATAGTAAATGACTGTTGAATCAGATTCGAAGAATGTACAGTGTAACTTATTAATGTGAAATCTAAATATTCCTCGGGTATTACCTACCCGTTAAAATATTTTCATCATTAACAGTTTGTACGAAAGAATTTTTAATTACAATCTTTATGAAAATATATATACATATATATTTTCTTCAGAGGTAATTATGGATTTAATGAGTCAATATGATATTAAACTCATTTGATTTTCGGTTTGAGCTAGAATAAATAATCTCGACAACTTTTAGAAACCACATATTCTTCGCAGAATATTTCTTCAATGAAGTTATGAATTAATACTTCATCGTTCATTGTTGTTGGTACTCCTTGGTATCTATGGTGCGTATGATGTTGATGTTCGTGTGACAGATTGTGAAGTTGAGGTTTGCGATGCGGTTGTTGTTGGTGGTGGTAATGGTACTGTTGGCGTTGATGATGGTGGTACTGGTTATGCTGCTAGTGCTGCTGCTGGTGTTTGTAACCTTTGCACCATATTCTCCAAAGCCACTACCTGAGCACGAAGCTCGTTGACTTCTTCTATTACACCGGGGTGATTGTCGGTTCGGACGAGCGGATAAATATGATCTAGAATTTGGTATAGTATATAATCGTGACGAGATACTCTGGAAATGAGAGGGAAAATGGTGTTTCGACAGGTTCGCCGGTAAGTGCTTCAGGTTCTTCGCCAAGGGGGCAATGTGGTGGATGAAAAAGATCACCTTCTTCTTGTCTCCAATGATTGAGGAGGTTACGAACCTAGCCCCAATTCATCCAGAATAGATGATGGCTAATCGGTTGATCCATTCCGGTTACACTGCTTTCGGAGCTCGAGTGAAAATCCATATCGGAATAGTTATCGGAATCCGATGAACTTGAACTGGTTGCGGAATTCATCTTGCACGGTTAGGTAAAGGATTTTATGAAATGATTTTCGAATATCGGATGATATTCTAATTACATAGAATATCTATGTATAGTACAGAAGATCCCGTAGATTACGGAGGAAATTAAGGAAACGTGTTAGATAAAGTCTACAGTAACAGATACACTAAGATCTGAATTTTGTCTCTACATTATTCATGCAATCAATGCAATAAGAAGTGTCTAGACTAAGAATGATAAGCATGTAATTTCCTAAGGATGATAAGTAGATGATTTTCAACACGAAATGATAAGCAAAACTTTTGACATGCAGACGCGGTCGAAGTCCAGACCCACTAATGCATCTAAACAACTATCAGTTAGACACACTAATGCAAGATCTGGTTCGCTAAGACCACCGCTCTGATACCAACTAAAATGACCCGTCCTAATCTATAAGGAAGAATACAATAACATATGGATACATCGCGAGGTACTTGACCTCTATATGATACATTTTGCAAACATTGCATTCGTTTTTAAAAGACAAACTTTCATTACATCGAAAGTTGACGGCATGCATACCATTTCATAATATATTCAACTATAATTGACTTAATAATAATCTTGATGAACTCAACGACTTGAATGCAACGTCTTTTGAAATATGTCATGAATGACTTCAAGTAATATCTCTAAAATGAGCAAATGCACAACGGAAGATTTCTTTCATAACTGAGAATAAACATGCTTTCAAGTGTCAACCAAAAGGTTGGTGAGTTCATTAGTTTATCATAATCAATCATTTCCATAATTTTAATAGACCACAAGATTTCATTTTATAGATAACCATACACTCGCAAGTGTATAAAAATCATTCGTATGATGAACACCTGGTAACCGACATTAACTTTAATGCATATAGAATATTCCCCGCATACTCGCAAGTATATCATAAATTGGCAATCGCAATCACCATATAAATCGAAGTACTAAAGCATTCCAAATTTCAGAATGGGGTTTGTTAGGCCCATAGATCTATCTTTAGGATTCGCGTCAATTAGGGGCCATTTCCCTAATTCTTAGGTTACCAGACTTGAAGGGGCAATATTCGGTATAGTAATCCAACCATACAATGTAGTTTCAAGTACTTGTGTCTATTTCGTCAAACATTTATAAAAGCAGTGCATGTATTCTCAACCCAAAAATATATATTGCAAAAGCATTTAAAAGGGAGCAAATGAAACTCACAATACGTCATTGAACAAAAAGAAGGGTTGGCCTCGGATTCACGAACCTATATCAATTGTATGTTTATTAAAACATGTAATGGAAATCTCATAATTTCATTTATTACTTATATAATATTTTTGTGTTTGTAGTTATATAAATTTTATACTAAATTTTTATTTAATACATATACTTTATTTATATCTATTATATCTTAAATTTTATGTTATATATCTATTTTTGTATATATACATTTAAAATAATTTTATTCATTTTGTTATATTAATATATCTATAAATATATGTTTAGTATTATATTTAAAAACCGATAGTTTATTATATGTAAGTATTTTTATAAATATTGCTCATAATAATAATACTAACCTAAATGAAATTTTAATAAATATAATATCTTTAATAAAAAATGTTAATTTTTGATAAGGAGATAGTTTTAATAAAAAAATAGTAGTAATAATCATATTAATAAATATAATGATAATATTGATAATAATACTTATGTTAATAATAATAATAATAATAATAATAATAATAATAATAATAATAATAATAATAATAATAATAATAATATTAATAATAATAATAATAATAATAATAATAATAATAATAATAATGTAAATGATATTAATGATAGTAATAATAGTAATTATCTTAACAATAATAACAACAATTAATAATAACAATAATTAATAATAATAATAATAATAATAATAATAATAATAATAATAATAATAATAATAATAATAATAATAATAATAATAATAATAATAATAATAATAATAATAATAATAATAATAATAGAATACAACCTTTGAAGAAGTAAGCTTCTTAAAAAAACGCCACTGCCCGGGCTCGAACCCGAGACCTCTCGAACCCCAACACAACCTCCCAACCATCGATCTAATTCTGTTTTTCTGTTCTAATATATGTCATATATATATATATATATATATATATATATATATATATATATATATATATATATATATATATATATATATATATATATATATACACACACACCCGTTTTACTGTCTTTCCTTTCTTCCTCAACAACACAACTGACCCAGATTCAATTCAATCAAAACGACTCATTATAAATTTGCTTTAAACCATTATATGAAATTGAAAACAGATCCATTTTGGTTGATTCAGTTTGTTTAAAACAGAAAAATAAATAATTTAAATAGCAGAAGCTAAAATCACGAAGAACAACCTTGAATTTGATTTTTGAAAACTAGATCATTTTAGACAAAGTTTATAACATGAATTGTGATTTAAATCACGCCTAGAATCTGTTTGAAGCATTAATTGAACTCATATCATCAAAACAAGTTTGAATTTCACCAAGAACATACCGTTTGACTTTTTATTTACAAACTTTGACTCGAAAATTAAAGCTCGATACAATGAATTGGTACATGAGATTTTGCAGAAAGATTACATAAAGGATTACTAACATAATTGCGTTATTACATTTTGAAGTTTGTTAAAAAATCGAGCTTTTGGAAAAATAAGAACAAGAACAGGGGACGAGCTGTTTACTTCCAAAAATTCATGTTTAATTCGTAAAATGGGAGCTGTTATAATTGTTAATTGATAGTGGTGATAAAAGAACTGAATGAGTTAACTAATCTTACTCAACAATTCGATTGATTTATGGCCCATCTAGTCGACAGTCAATATTCGATCAGGTACACAGAAAAATAAATAAAAGAAATAAAGAACGATATTGCTTGTACTGGATTTTGGATTGTATTGATAATTTGATATGGACATGTAACAGATTGAAGACCAAAACAAACATTCAATACGGTTTGATGGATGCTTATAACCTAATTCGTACGATTTTGCTTTATAGATTATATAATTAATATAAATATATTAGTATTAATAATAATTACACAAATAATAATGATAAAATAATAATAATATTGAATAATAATACTGATTTTCTAATAATCATAATTATATATAACGTTATATATATATATTTATATTTATATATCACTATATATGTATATCTCTTTATATTTATAGATTTTAATTAATATTAATATTGTTAATAAATATAACTATAATATTAATGCTCTTAATGATATACATATTAATAATACAAATTTATAATAATATAATAGTAATAATAATATTACTAATGATAATGATAACAACTACCATAAATATTTAACAATAATATTGTTAATAACAATAATACTAATTATACTAATATTATTAATAATAACAATAATATTAATAATAACATATCAATTTATATATACCAATTTATTCATACCCAATTTCATATATATATAAATATATATATTTATATCTTGTATTAGAAATAATAATATTAATGATACAAATATTAATATTAATATTAACATTAATAATAATAATGAAAATAATAATAGTGATATTAATACAACAAATCATATTTTTAATGTATAATTATATTTAACATATTAATAGTATATATTATAGTTGTACCACATATAACATGTGTTGAATATTATATATTCATTTTAGTATAAATACATTATACAATTTGTGTTTGTATATTAAATATGATTGTCTTATATATTTATAAGTATTATATATACATTTACTTGATATGTTATTTTCTTTTATTAATATAAATTTCGACATATAATATCTATAACTTTTGTATATATTTATATATGCATTTTTTATTTACAACCAATTGTTCATGAATCGTCGGGAATGGTTAAAGGTTAAATAAATCCATGTAAACAGTTTAAAAATTTTGAGACTCAACATTACAGACTTTGCTCATCGTGTCAAAACCATAAAAAGATTAAGTTTAAATTTGGTCGAAAATTTCCGGGTCGTCACAAGACCTAGGGCAACAATCAGACAAGAACATGCAATAGGCTTGGATCATACAGTAAAGGTACTAACTAGATCTTAACAGCTCCTAAGAGGTCTCTTCGGAATAGTCAATAGGCATACTAGGTCATTCATGTCTCAATTCCTAAGTTCCGTGTTCTAAAATTGCATTAGATGCCTCTCGGGAACTCCGGCCATACCGAGTTCATAGAATCTTCAAATACAGTATAACCAGGGGTCTTAATCCTATGAAGTAGCTAATTTCATATAGGTGGACAAGTCCTGATCACAACCTAGGTTGGTCAATCCTTAAGATGCTAGCATACAAATCTATCAGACTTCCTAGTTCAGCATTATAACAGTAATCGTACTAAATTAACATAATTACGCTAACCCAAACTTCTATCATGGCAACATACAGATTAATTAAGCTATCATGGAAATATCGGAACGCATTATTAAACATAAAAAGTAAGAACACATGTTTAATACAAAATACAAGCGTTTCGGATAAAAACCTGAAAAGGCCGAAGAAATCTGCCCGAGATCGCAGGGACTCGCCGGGATACCCTCCGGAAAATAAAAGCTAAGCTAACTACTACTAAAAACTTGAAAATATGAAATGAATTACAAAATTGAGTATGTGTTAGAATGGATGGAGAGAGCCCTTTAAATAGACTAAATTTTTGCCTGCAAAACGGCTGGCAAGCCGTTTTGCAGGCCGTATTTGGAAAGCCGTTTGCAAGGCAAGCCGTTTATCGAGTCCGTTTTCATGACCGTTTGGCAGGCCGTTTGCCATACTGGCAAGCCGTTTGGCAAGCCGTTTGGCAAGCCGTATGGCAGGCCGTTTTTGGGCCTGGTCAGCCTTGATTCACTGGATCGTAACTTGATTTCTTGTCTTACACCGTTTTTGCTCTAGAATCTTCGCTTTAGCTCCGTTTTACTTGATTCTTTTTTGCATCGCCTTCGTAATTACTTAATCTACAAAATCAACCGAAAAAGCGATAATTTTGCCGACAAAGTTTAAATCTTTATTGTTCTATGGCTTAATTTAGGGATAAAAATGTGACTTTTTGCCCGATATCAATCACCAACTACAATCATCAACCACCACCACCCATCACCACCCACCACCACCACCACCCCCCATCTCCCTCCACCACCACCACCACCACCCATCTCCCTACTACCACTAACCACCACTAACCACCGCCAACCACCACCCCATACCAAACATCACTACTACCAACCACCACCACCAAGACCACCACCCACCACCACCACCAACCACCACCACCACCACCAATAACTACTACCACTACCCACTACCACCACTAGCAACCACCACCACCCACCACCACCTACCTCCCGCCACTACCACCACCACCCACCTCCCATCACTGGCCACCACCACCACCTTCACCACCTGCCACCCCTACCACCAAATACTATCCGTCACCACCGTTCACCGCAACCAACCACCACCACGAACCACCCTCACCACCAACTACCACCACCCACCACTACCCACCACCACCACTAACCACCACCACCAACCACCACAAACCGCCACCACCATCCACCGCCTCCAACCACCACCACCACTGATGCGCCTTCGATCGTCGCATTCTTTCTCGTTGTCACCAGCGTTAGGAATATCGAACGGTTGCACCACCCGACACAGCCTTTTAGGCCGTGCGGGCTGTTTGGTTAAGGTCTTCAAGTTTGTAATTTATAAGTGTAGGGATAGACCAAATCACAATATTATTACTTGCACTTTTGTTAATGGTTTGTAATGAATAAGTATGACTCGGGTGTCATTATCAAACGTTTTAATTATGATTAATTTTTATATTATTGTAAGTTTATATCTTTTGGTATTTGTTATTTCGTAATTCTTAAAAACAGTAATTAAAATACTAAATTAAACTATATGGAGGTAATTTATACGATGAAAGCGTGTATATTAAATCTGTAAGCTTCATCCCAAATTACATATTAGACATATGGATGGCAATGGGCGAGAAAAAACCCGTGATCCGCGGGTACCCGATCCGTGATGGGCGGGTAAAATCATAAAATTTTACCCACAGGCACGGGTACGGGTAAGAAATTATACCCATCAACGGGTGGCGGGTGGGTCGCGGGCACATACTACCCGTTACGGGTAAAACCCGATCCGCTAATTCATGAGACTTTTTTTTTTAATTTATCCGTGAGTTTATACATACAATTATCAAATTAAAACAGATTTTACGTGTAATCCAATAATGATTTAAAAAAATATTACATATAAGTAAAAAAAAATTGACTTTCACGTCATTTTACACATGTTAATTGTATATATTGTTTATAATTAATAAAATTTCCTAACTTTTCTAAAAAGAAATTAACGAAGTTGCATATTATTATTACCCGCGAGTGTACCCACGGGTCACGGGTATCGACGGGTCACGAGCGTGCGCGACATATTTTTACCCGCGGGCGGGTAACGGGACTCTACGATCAAAAAACCATCCCGACGGGCGGGTCGCGGGTATATAGAACCCATACCCGTTGCATGCGGGCGCCATCCCTGTTATTATATTGTATGCATATTGCTTATACTTTATGATCCAACTAAAGCCTTTATTATGATATCATTAATTATTGACTTAAGCGTGAATACGTATGAATAGATCCATTTGAGTTTGACAAAGTTCCCGAGTTAATCGCTCTAACTTTGATTGTTGGTCAAAACGGGTACATAGTAGCTTCAACCACTACTAGTACTCAGGACCATGAGTGACAACTTTGTTTATCGATATGGGGTACTAAAACTGATGTTAAGTTTCGATATTGGGAGCTCATAACAATATTACTTTTTAACTGTTTTCGAACAACTAAATCTTGTGGTCTACTTTTATTATTGTTATAATAAACAATGAACTCACTAACAATCGGGTTGACAACATTTTTCATTCTCAAGTCCCCAGCTTGTCGCTTTCGCACTATAAGCCGTGTTGACTGCATGCCATGGAGTTTTTGCATTTGGATTGATTAAACTCTACTATTTCGCATTCGTACATATTCAATACACTTATTTCTATACTTATACGACATGTTTTTGATGTTTTAGTCAACTTACTATTTATGGAAATTTTTTAGATTAAAAATGCGAAACTTTTGTGGAAACGTCTCATATAAAGGACGTAATCATGTTTTGGGACCGTTTGTTAACGTGATGCGTCATAAACGATTTTGACAAGACGTTGCATATTATCGAGCCCTCTTTGGCAATTTTGGTTGGTGATGACTCCTCAAATATATTAACTTACAAGATCGTTAACCAGAATGGGAAAAGAATTGATCGCGAGACTATTAACGGTAAAATGAAGATGTCGGTTTCTTAGCTTAATTAGTTTGTTGTATTTAGGCTCTTGGATAGTAGCTAGTGGTTGTTGGTTTTGTTTAGGTATGCATCGGTTGTGTATATGTTATACTTCTTTTATCTTTGTTTTGTTCGCTATGCGGGTTTCTTTTTGTGAGGTTGAGGCTTGGTGTCAGATATTATAGATTTCTTTCGCTCTCTAGGTTCGAGCATCTTCGATCACTCGTTGTATCACTTGTTGCATCCTTTAGTTGTGAACGTTTATCTTTTGAAAAACGTTTTTGTTTCTATAAGGGATCGAGTTATTTTTAGGAAAAAATGATGTGACAATTATTATTTTTGGGAAATAAAAATTAAACACGTGTGATTTAATTTAACGATTAAAGTAGCATGAAATTGTACAAATACAAATTGTCTTATACAATTGACATAGTTATGCGGTTCCTCCATACGGTTTACATGAATTTTCTTTCCTCTCCCCCTTTACTTTTATTTTTGGGTTGCTCGTCCCTTGAGTTGTAACATTTTTCACCGGTCGTCCCTCTGACTTACGTCCGTTATATTTGACCGTTAAATCTAAACATGTGCAAAGTACATGAGGGTATTTTAGTCTTTTTGCCCTTTTACCTTCATCTTTTTCTTATCCCTTTTACTTTCCTTCTCTTTCCTCACTTAAACCCACGAGCACCTGCACTTTTCCTAAATTAATGAGCACCCACCAATTACACATCATGAGTTTGTGATGTTTAGACCAATCCCAACCATGACGCCGTCATAGACACTTCCTCAGCGCCACATCAGTTTTCTCTCTCTCCCTTTCTCACCACTTCCTCCCATAACACTCTCAGAACATACCATTGCCAACCATGACATACTTTCTCAATTTTTTTATTTTATTTATTTATTTATTTATTATTATTATTATTATTATTATTATTATTATTAAAAGTACATTAGAGTTAAAAATAAATAATTAACAAATCAAATATGTGAAATAATGATTAAAAATAAGAAAAGAAAAAAAGAAACTACTCCTATAAAACTCCCAATTTTTAGCAACCATCAACTTTGTAGTGGGTCCCATATAAATATAAAATGTAAAATTAAATAAATTACAACTACCTCACCCCTTTTTCAACCTCACCCACTTTCTTCAACTTCCATTATTCAAGATATTAATTTACAACAAAAAAAAAAATACACTGGAAATTAAAATTGCAATTAAACATGATTAAATTGAAAAAAGTCCACAAAACTTCGTCCTGGGATATGCTTGTGGAAGAAAACTTGCAGCACGAAATGGAGAGAGAAACATGAGGGCGGCCGAGGGCGGCAGGAATGCCATCGGCTCCCTCGGAGGGAGTTACGCATGACAAGGTGGAGGGCGAGCCGCTGGGAATGGTCTTATAAGGGGAAAAAACATGAATCAAAGTACATATCATCAGCATCATGTTATATAAAGAGTGTCAGTGAGGGTTATTATATATATATATTCAATTAGAAAACACAACAAGACAAAAAAAAAGCACTATTTCATTAGGGTATATCTGTAATAAAATCCAAATCCAGGGGTAGATTTCTTCCATCCATTTTGTCTTTTGTAACTGCTCGGAATGGAGTATATATATACAAAGTTATCTAACATATTTAGCAAATTAGTTGCCAGCTGAGTGGTCTAGCTCTCAGTACCCTTACCAAGAGGTCACGAGTTCGAGACTATGAACTGTTTTTTTTTTTTACCACCAATTTTCCAGGCCCAACTTTTAAAACTATATTTCTTTAAATAATTATATATTAAGAGTTGTAAGATAAGTTATAAATGTAGTGATAGCTGAATGATTTCTGCGTCAATATACAAACGAAAGGTTTCAAGTTCAATCCACGGCTTGGCCTTCATCTTTTTTTTTTTGAATAAAACTATACGAATTTTACTATATACATGTTGTTACTTCTAAGTACTTTACATTAGTGAATTGTTGTTTGGGTGGTTAAGGGTGCTACTATGTTTCATGTGGTTGTAGGTTCAATACCTAACAACAGCTTTTTATTTTTATTTTAATGATAAAAACTTACGCCGCCGCAACGCGCGACTAATGCGAAAACTAGTTGGGTATCAAACCCAACCAAAAACCAATATCACAAATCATTAAAACAAACCCTAAAATCAAGTGATATTTCCGGTGGTAAACCTCGCCGGAAACTAATTGGAGAAACTTAAAGCTCAGTCGGCACCATCGCTAATTTCATGATGTTATAAACGTTCAGAAGTAGATATGAGTTTCAGAAACCGATGGCTCAAAATTGAATCTTTTCCGTCAGGAGGTAGCTCAGTCGTCGTCGTTCCTAATTTAATGATGATTCATATTTCAAAGTCTTATAGTTTTCATTGTTGTATACATATGGGTTATGATATTTTGGAATTAATGGTGAAATTGGTTTGTTCTGCTTATTTATGTATGATACTCTTAAAATTGGTATGATGAGCAATTTCAAGTGGATACGAATGTCTAGAATCAAAGTACATATCATCAGCATCATGAATGTCTGATACGAATGTTCCTAAGGCTTTCAATTATTTGAGGCAATACTTTAGAAGGTCTTGCATTATTTAGGTTTAATTTTACAATTAGTTTTAGTTTTAGATTTTAGAGTAATGAAGCAGGTGAAAGTTATGTATGTAGTGGGTGTAACGACCCGACAAAATCGTCATTGACGGCGCCATTAACTTAGGTCCCGTTACGTGGTCGTTGTCCCTATATGAGACACGTTTGACCAAAATTATGTCGCATTCATTTGAAACGTACAAAACTTACAAAGTTTAGTTTACCAAACGGATCGACAACAAGTCAAGTTTACAAAAGTTATGAAGTGTAAATGAAACAACTTGCGACATAATTAGTTTAAAATCACGGTTTGCTATAAATAGCGAAAGTATGTATGCTTTAAGTTTGAATCCAAAGGTGCTATCACTAGCGTATGCATGTATGCTTGACTCCAAGCAAGTAATCAAAGTGTGCGAAATCATGTATCAAGTAGCCAAGTATGAACCTGAGAAACATATAGAAAACTGTCAACGAAAAACGTTGGTGAAATCATAGATGTAGTAATAAACGTTATTTTTGAATCACAAGATTTAGTATTTCCATAAAATTGATCATCCAAAAGTTGCATTCCAAAAGTTTGTTCGCGAGCACCCAATTATCAATGCTTAACATTCCTTCCATAGAACCCCATCACAATAGTGTTAGAACATACACTGTTTCTCGAAAATATATTTCATTCGTAAACGGTAGAGAACCGTTTGAATGAGGGTTTGTCAAACCCATATGGATCCATACAACATAAGTTCTCGCTTACACCCGGCAAGTGTAACTAATGATAATCGAATTGAGGATTTTGTTCTAAACTCGATGTAGAATGTTTGTTTCATCGGACTTGTGTTCAAAACATAAAAGTAAGTAGTACAAGATGTAACAAGTATATGTTTCTCAGCCCACGATTTAAAAGTATAAAAAGTTGTTGAAAAGGTGGGACTATGATCTCACCTCGAGTGCACGAGTATAAATGTACTTCACAAAGTAAACGTGTGCATGAAAGTTGCTTAGCCTTGACCTAAACAAGTAAGTTGTATCAATTAACCGGTTACGACACAAGGTCGGGCGAAATGTGTTCGATTAGTCCTATGGCTCGTTACGACTCGATTATGTAGCATGTGAATCACGTTGTCAAGTTTCATGCAAGAATCAAGTATAAAATACGATTAAAACGATTTCATAAGTGTTTGGTTAAGTTTGACTAAACGTCAAACTTGGTCAAAGTCAAAGTCAACGGGGTCGGGTCTGGTATCCGACAATTTTTCCATGATGAGAAAGTATATATAAGCATGTTGGCCAAATTTCATGTTAATCGGAGTTACGAGTAAGCGGGGGTGAAAACGTGAAAATCAAAAGAATTTGGGACAGACCAAAATGGCGCGCCGCTCCATATATGGCGCGCTGATAATGCTAAAAACGAACATATATTTCATAGCATTATTCCTCAAGAAAGACAAGCTTTTAGTTGCAATTGTTCTATTTACAAGTGATATTCGTTTAAATAATAAAAGGTGAAGACAAAAGACAGATTCGACGAATTGAAGACGCAAACGACCAAAAAGCTCAAAAGTACAAAATACAATCAAAGAGGTTCCAATTATTGATAAGAAACGTCTCGAAATTACAAGAGTACAAGATTCAAAACGCAAAGTACAAGATATTAAATTGTACGCAAGGACGTTCGAAAATCCGGAACCGGGACCAGAGTCAACTCTCAACGCTCGACGCAACGGACTAAAAATTACAAGTCAACTATGCACATAAATATAATATAATATTTAAATAATTCTTATAATTATTTATATATTATAATAAATAATAAAAACCGTCGGCAAGAAAGACTCCAAAATGAGTGAGCTGTATTTACAAACTCCGCGACTCGCGGAGTTTGAAGGCAAAAAATACCGCGAGTCGCGGAGCCCCTAATTTTGAAACTGCCTATAAAGCTCGCGCATTCTGATCGTAAAAATCATCCTTTTTCTTCTTCTCTCATAATACGTAAATATTTATATTTATATTTTAATTTTAATTTTAATTTTAATTCTAATAATAAGGGTATGTTAGCGAATGTTGTAAGGGTGTAAGTCAAAATTCTGTCCGTGTAACGCTACTCTATTTTTAATCATTGTAAGTTATGTTCAACCTTTTTAATTTAATGTCTCGTAGCTAAGTTATTATTATGCTTATTTAAAACGAAGTAATCATGATATTGGGCTAATTACTAAAATTGGGTAATTGGACTTTGTACCATAATTGGGGTTTGAACAAAAGAACGACACTTGTGGAAATTAGACTATGGGCTATTAATGGGCTTTATATTTGTTTAACTAAATGATAGTTTGTTAATGTTAATATAAAGATTTACAATTGGGCGTCCCTATAAATTACCATATACACTCGATCGGACACGATGGGCGGGGTATTTATATGTACGAATAATCGTTCATTTAACCGGACACGGGAATGGATTAATAACCACTAGAATAATTAAAACAGGGGTGAAATTATGTACAAGGACACTTGGTATAATTGATAACAAAATATTAAAACCTTGGGTTACACTCAGTCGACATCCTGGTGTAATTATTAAACAAAGTATTAAAATCTTTTTACAGTTTAAGTCCCAATTAGTTGGAATATTTAACTTCGGGTATAAGAATAATTTGACGAGGACACTCGCACTTTATATTTATGACTGATGGACTGTTATGGACAAAAACCAGACGGACATATTAAATAATCCAGGACAAAGGACAATTAACCAATGGGCATAAAACTAAAATCAACACGTCGAACATCATGATTACGGAAGTTTAAATAAGCATAATTCTTTTATTTCATATTTAATTTCCTTTATTTTATATTTAATTGCACTTCTAATTATCGCATTTTTATTGTTATTGTATTTAATTGCACTTTTATTTATCGTACTTTTTAATTATCGCAAGTTTATTTTATCGCACTTTTATTATTCGCAATTTCATTATCGTTATTTACTTTACGCTTTAATTTAAGTCTTGTATTTATTTTTAATATTTTACATTTGGTTTTAACTGCGACTAAAGTTTTAAAATCAACAAACCGGTCATTAAACGGTAAAAACCCCCCTTTATAATAATAATATTACTTATATATATATTTGTATTTTTATAAAAGTAAACTAATATAGCATTAAGCTTTGTTTAAAGAATTCCCTGTGGAACGAACCGGACTTACTGAAAACTACACTACTGTACGATTAGGTACACTGCTTATAAGTGTTGTAGCAAGGTTTAAGTATATCTATTCTCTAAATAAATAAATATCTTGTGTAAAATTGTATCGTATTTAATAATATTTCTTATAAAATTTAATAGTATTTTATATACACCTCGCGAAACATCAAGTTATTTTTGGCGCCGCTGCCGTGGAATCGCTTAAAAGCCGAAAGCGCAACGCTAATATAAAAAAAAAAAAATTTAGTTTACTTTTATTAAAATTCGCTTTTGTAAAAATACGTTTTAAATATTCGAAAATATAAAAAGAAAAACAAAAATATAAGTATTTTTAAGATTTTGTTAAATATCTAAGTTTTATAAAGTTTCTTTATTTTTATATAAGTTTTATTTAAGTATTTTGTTTTCATTTAAAACATAAAAAGAAAAAAAAATTTAATATATATAAATCTATTTTTAAGATATTTTTAAAATTATAAAGTAGTTCTATTTTTATTTAAGTTTTTAAATATAAGTTTTTATTATACAAATATTTTGATATAAAACAGAAAATATAAAAACAGAAAGAAAAAAAAATCGCGTCGAATTTTATTTAACCTGTCATCTGAAAATTTGAACCCCGCGACTCGCGGAGTTTTCTGCTTCGGGCAACGCAACTCGCGGAGCAGTCTGACACGAACCTGGTCCAGCAATTAATTCGATTTAGGTTTTAATTATTTATTATTATTATTATTAAACCTAATTAGGTTTTATATATAATATTATTTAGTTTAAGTTTTTAATTAATTTATAATATTAAATTTTAATTAGTTTTATTTATATATTTAAATTAATAGTTCTATTAAATAAATAATATAAAAATAATATTTTTATAAAAATTGTACTTTTTACAACTTTTTGTATATTTTTATATTTTGTCCCTTTTTAATCGTTTTAGCGTAATATTTGTATTTTTAGCTCATATTTAGTTTTAAACTTAGTTTTTGCCATAGTTATTTTTATTTCTAGATTTTTAGGCTTTGCCGTAGAATCCCTTAAGTGCTTTTTCTTTAGACTAAGATTTAGGTATTTTAGAATTTTGCGACGCTTTTTTAAGTTTTAGTTTCTTTTTAAGTTATTTCCATTTGGGATTTAGTTTTTCCTGTAAGCTTTAATATTTTTAGACACCTTTTACCTATGTATCAATTATCATTCCAATTAGTAATCTCAATTTGCGATTATAATTTTAAGTTAGTTGTAGTGATAAGGTTGGGTTAGTCAAGTGTTTTTAAGTTTTATAAGTTTCTTTTATTTTTCCGTCGCCTTTTATCTTTCTTTCTTACTTTTCTTTTTCGATCTTTTTCCGACGAACTCTTTTTCTTTCTTATTTCTCGCTATTCTAGTTTTAGGACATAGATTTTTATTCTACTTCTTATCTAAATTTCTTAAAATTACGAAAATTTATTTTAAGTGGTTAAATTAATAGACATCAAAATTTTCTGGTTCGTAGTAATAGTTGAATTTGTACGTGGACCGGGTTATTGGAGCCAAACAGTCCTCAATTATATTTAGACCAAACGAATCCTGCCCCTCTGCTGCATCTTTTGGCTATTCGAAACGTGGGCAAAATCAGAAAAGTCTATTGATTGGATAACTTATTATAATTTTTCTTTCCTTTAAAAAAAAACTAATAGGATATTCAGTGAATGCACCGAGCAAGACGTTCACCACCTTTTGTACGTTCACCACCTGTAACTAGATCAAGACATTTAGCAAATATTACTGCCGTTGATTTTTCTTTAGAATCGTCATCCAGTCGACCAAGTACTCCAGTTCAAATTTCCGATAATCCATTTTTTGAACCCGACCTCACAATTGAGAATCCGGAGAATATTCAGGAACGATTCGTAGATCCTGAACCACTAAACTTTCCTCCGGAACCACCAATCATTCAAACAGAGATTGTTGAGGAACGAACCATAAAATCAGAATCCTCTAGTGATTCCGATTCAACAAATTCAATTATGGAGAATCTGGAACCTTTAAGTATGGAAGACCGAATGAGAGCTAAACGCACTGGCCAAGGTCACGCAATTACTCATCCAGACATTAATGCGCCAGATTATGAAATCAAAGGACAAATTCTACACATGGTGACTAATCAATGCCAATTTAGTGGTGCGCCGAAGGAAGATCCAAATGAACATTTACGTACCTTTAATAGGATCTGCACACTATTTAAAATCCGAGAAGTGGAGGATGAACAGATATATCTCATGTTATTTCCCTGAACTTTAAAGGGAGAAGCCAAAGATTGGTTGGAATCGTTACCTGAAGGGGCGATTGAGACATGGGATGTTTTAGTTGAAAAATTTCTTAAACAATTCTTTCCTGCATCTAAAGCCGTAAGACTTCAAGCAGAAATTGTTACGTTCACACAGAAGCCGAATGAAACTCTATATGAGGCGTGGACTAGATTTGGAAAGTTATTAAGAGGATGTCCGCAACATGGTTTAGACACCTGTCAAATAGTACAAATATTCTACCAAGGATGCGACATCACTACAAGGAAAGACATAGATATAGCAGCTGGTGGTTCTATTATGAAGAAAACAGAAACTGATGCCTACAAAATTATTGATAACACTGCTTCCCACTCACACGAATGGCACCAAGAAAAAGATATCGTTAGATCATCTAAAGCAGCTAGAGCCGATTCTAGCCATGACTTAGATTCCATTTCCGCAAAGATAGATGCTGTCGAGAGACGAATGGAAAAGATGACTAAGGATATTCACTCAATACGAATTAGTTGTGAGCAGTGTGGAGGACCACATTTGACAAAAGATTGTCTCAGTATTGAATTAACAATGGAACAAAGAGAGAATATTTCATACATAAACCAAAGGCCTGGAAATAATTATCAGAATAATTATCAACCGCCAAGACCGATTTACAATCAAAACCAGAATTATAACCAAAATATTCCATACAACAACCAACAAGGTCCTAGCAATCAACAAGTATCCAATAATAATTACAATCAGCAAAGACCTAATTTTCAAAACAAACCACCACAACAAACCGATGATAAAAAGCCGAATTTAGAAGATATGATGACGAAGCTAGTTGAAACTCAAACACAGTTTTTCACATCTCAAAAACAAACCAATGAACAAAATGCTCAAGCATTTAGAAATCAACAAGCTTCTATTCAAAATCTGGAACAAGAAGTAAGTAACCTAGCAAGGTTAATAGGTGAAAGAAAACCGGGAAGTCTACCTAGTGATACAAATGCTAACCCCCGGAATGAAACAGCTAAAGCTATTACCACAAGAAGTGGTACAACACTTAAACTACCGGAAATACCTGTAACTTCTGATGAAGCTATTCCTACTCCACAAGAACCACAACCTGATCAAGATAAGGAAAAAGAACCGGTAGTTGAAAAGGTTAATGAAGATAACACAGTTAAGGCTAAGCCTTATGTTAAACCATACCAACCACCACTTCCTTACCCAAGTAAAATGAAGAAAGAGAAACTTGAAGCCGAGCAATCCAAATTCTTGGATATGTTTAAACAGATAAATGTAAATCTTCCTTTCATTGATGTGATTTCAGGAATGCCTAGATATGCTAAATTCTTGAAATATCTAATCTCAAATAGAAAGAAAATGGAAGAACTCTCGGCTGTTACCATGAATGCTAATTGTTCAGCAGTGCTGTTGAATAAGATACTAGAAAAATTATCTGATCCAGGAAGTTTCACAATTCCATGTTTTCTGGGTAGTCTTAGTTCAATAGAAGCATTGGCAGACTTAGGTGCTAGTATAAATCTAATACCGTATTCACTATACGCTAAACTAGACCTTGGAGAATTGAAACCAACCAGAATAAGCATACAACTAGCCGATAGATCAATAAAATATCCTAGAGGGATAATGGAGAACATGCTAGTTAAAGTTGGTACTTTAGTATTTCCAGTAGATTTTGTTGTTCTGGACATGGAAGAAGATTCTCAAGTTCCTCTCATATTAGGAAGACCATTCTTAAACACGGCTAAAGCAATGATAGACGTGTTCGGTAAGAAATTGACCCTAAGTATAGAGGATGAGAGTGTTACCTTTTCAGTTGATAGAGCAATGCAACAACCACAATCTGCAGATGATACATGTTATTATATTCAAACTATAGATGCACATGCAGAATTATTAGAAGAATTTCCAGAATTACAAGGAACATGAGAATGTTCTTTAGGAGAAGGTAATGAACCAATTGATGAAGCTGAAATGTTAGCTACACTTATAGCTAATGGATATGAACCAACAATAGAAGAAATTCAAATGCTAAAAGAAGAAGACAGATATCGATACAAATCATCGATAGAAGAACCTCCGAAATTAGAGTTAAAGCCACTTCCAAACCATTTGGAATACGCTTATTTACATGGTGAATCTGAATTACCTGTAATAATATCGTCTTCTCTTACTGAAAATGAGAAATCACAACTCATTTCTATGTTGAAAGCTCATAAACCAGGCATTGCATGGAAGATTCATGATATTAAAGGAATAAGTCCTTCGTATTGCACACATAAAATCCTTATGGAAGAAGGTCATAAAACGTATGTGCAACGCCAACGAAGACTAAATCCTAATATGCAAGATGTAGTTAAGAAAGAGATTATTAAACTGCTAGATGCAGGTTTAATTTATCCAATTTCTGATAGTCCATGGGTAAGCCCAGTCCAATGCGTACCTAAGAAGGGTGGCATGACTGTCATTACAAATGAAAAATATGAGCTTATTCCTACTAGGACTGTAACAGGATGGCGTGTATGTATTGATTATAGAAAATTAAATGACGCAACCAGAAAAGATCACTTTCCCTTACCTTTCATAGATCAAATGTTGGAAAGATTAGCCGGGAATAGTTACTATTGTTTTCTAGATGGATTTTCCGGATATTTTCAAATTCCAATAGCACCTGAAGATCAAGAGAAAACCACATTCACGTGCCCTTATGGTACTTTTGCTTACAAACGCATGCCATTTGGACTTTGTAACGCCCCTGCAACCTTTCAAAGGTGTATGATGGCGATTTTTCACGACATGATAGAAGAATGCATGGAAGTATTCATGGATGACTTTTCAGTCTTCGGTGATACATTTGAATCATGTCTAGTTAATCTGGAACGAATGCTTATTAGATGCAAACAATCAAATCTAGTACTTAATTGGGAGAAATGCCATTTCATGGTTAAAGAAGGCATCATTCTTGGACATAAAATTTCAAAAGAAGGAATTGAAGTGGATAGAGCTAAAGTAGATGTAATTGCTAAACTTCCACATCCCACCAATGTTAGAGGAGTTAGGAGTTTTCTAGGGCATGCCGGTTTTTACCGACGTTTCATAAAAGATTTTTCTAAAATTGCCACTCCTATGAATAAACTCCTAGAAAAGGATGCTCCATTCATCTTTTCAGATGAGTGTATCAAATCTTTTAATATTCTTAAAGAAAAACTCACTAATACGCCGATCATGATAACACCAAATTGGAATCTACCATTTGAACTAATGTGCGATGCAAGTGATTTTGCAATGGGAGCCGTTTTAGGACAAAGGATTGAAAAACGATTTCAACCTATATATTATGCTAGTAAGACGTTACAAGGAGCACAAACGAACTATAAAACTACCGAAAAAGAACTCCTTGCTATTGTCTTTGCTTTTGACAAATTTCGATCATATCTCGTTCTAGCAAAAACGGTGGTCTATACCGACCATTCTGCTCTTAGATACCTATTTTCGAAACAAGATGCTAAACCAAGATTAATCCGTTGGATCTTTCTCTTACAAGAGTTTGATATTGAAATCCGAGATAAAAGAGGAGCAGAAAATCTCGCCGCTGATCATCTTTCTCGTCTTGAAAATCCCGAATTAGAAGTTCTAAATGAATCGGCCATACAAGACAACTTTCCTGATGAATATCTATTGAAGATAGATTATAATGAAATCTCATGGTTTGCAGACTATGCAAACTACTTAGTTTGTGGATTCCTTGAAAAAGGATTATCGTACCAAAAACGAAAGAAATTCTTCAGTGATATAAAACACTATTTTTGGGAAGATCCACATTTGTTTAAAAGTTATCCCGATGGAATAATACGCCGATGTGTATTCGGAGATGAAGCCAGTAAAATATTAAACCATTGTCACACAGGACCAACAGGAGGGCATTATGGGCCTCAACTAACAGCAAGAAAAGTTTATGATGCTGGATTCTATTGGCCTACAATTTACAAAGACGCACACCTTCTTTGCAAATCCTGTGATGCTTGTCAAAGGGCCGGAAAAATAAGTCAACGTGATGAAATGCCACAAAATGTCATCCAAGTATGTGAAGTATTTGACATTTGGGGTATTGACTTTATGGGTCCATTTCCAAAATCTCATAATAATCTATATATACTCGTAGCCATTGATTATGTATCTAAATGGGCGGAAGCACAAGCTCTCCCAACTAACGATGCACGAGTTGTAGTCAACTTTTTAAAACATCTTTTTGCAAGGTTTGGAACACCGAAAGCTTTAATAAGTGATCGGGGTACTCATTTCTGTAATAATCAACTTGAGAAAGTTCTTAAAAGATATGGAGTAACTCATAAAATCTCCACCGCATATCATCCACAAACAAGTGGACAAGTTGAAAATACCAACCGAGCTTTAAAACGTATTCTAGAGAAAACCGTAGGATCAAATCCGAAGGAATGGTCCATTAAATTGGAGGATGCACTCTGGGCTTTTAGAACAGCCTACAAAACTCCAATTGGAACCACACCTTTTAGACTTGTTTATGGAAAAGCATGTCATCTTCCAGTAGAAATTGAACACAAAGCATTTTGGGCTTTGAAGACATGTAATCTTGATTTACATGAAGCTGGATGTCTACGATTAAGTCAACTAAACGAATTAGAAGAATTAAGACATGAAGCATACGAAAATTCGTTAATCTATAAGGAAAGAACGAAGAAATGGCATGATAAAAGAATCAGAAGTTCAAAAGAATTTAAAGAAGGAGACAGAGTTCTTCTTTTCAATTCACGATTCAAGCTATTTCCTGGAAAATTGAAATCAAGATGGTCTGGACCATTCATAGTCAAAAGAGTTTTCCCATACGGAACGATAGAATTAATAAATTCAAATGGGATTGAATTTAAAGTTAATGGTCACAGAGTTAAACATTACATACATGGTCCGATGGAAGTCGACAACGAAGTTAATCATAATTTTGACACCACAGCTAACTAAGTGTGGGGAGAATCAAGTCTTTAAAGGATAATATGTATTTCTGTTAGAGTTAGATTGTCTGTTTTCGTGTAGTTCTCGAAAATGGAACCCGAATGGTCTTTCCCTAGCAGACCCTAAAGAACTAGTCTTCTCCCCCCATTCTGAATTTTTATTTTTTTAGGAAATGAAGACTGCCTGTGAACTAAACCATGGTCTAATGCTACACGCTTTGATCACTAAACGTAATAATGACACACTTCCGAGTGAAATAGTATCAGTAATCAGAGAAAGAATGGACGGAGTTAGAAAAGAATCCAGATGCGAAGATAATAAGTTACAATTTGGTAAAGGAAAATCAAAATCCGCAGCGAAAAGAAGAGCACGACACCTAGAAAGATGTCACAAATGCGGAAAATGGTCACATGGAGGTAAATGTTCAAATAATCAAACCTATTCAAATACCGAATTTGTTACTTTATGCAGAGACGGACCGTTCATATGTTTAGAAGAAAAGACACTGAATGCTCGAGGTTACGCCTATGTAGCCATGGAAAACCAATTAAACCGACTATCTTATGAATGGGATAGATCGTATAACTAAGAAATCTATTTCAAAGGTATGTCTGTACAGTTTTTATTTTTATGTTTTTTAAACCTTTTGATAATAAACGCTAATTTGTTCGCTATAAAGTATTAAATTGGTATTGAATAAAATTAGGTTTGGCGACCGAAATTATTGATATCATTCAAAAATTTATTACATCACTGCGAAATTTAACGTTTATTCTTAAGGTATAAATATCTTTAATCAATCAACCCAAAATATTTCAAAAATTCGTCATGAGTTAAATTAGGTTTTGGAACCGAAATTACTTTACCGAAAAGAGGGGCGCATATTTTTGATAATATTTGATTGATTAAAGTGGGATAAAAAGCCAAAAAGATTTTTAATTTTATTTTTACCATGTTTTTAAAATTAATATATAAATCTTAAATTAATACTGTATACTTTGTAAAAACAATATTTTTAAAATTGTAAATATTTGAAAAATTAATATAAGTTTGGTGTGAATTTTTAATTTTTAAAATATGAATTTTAATTTTATGAATTTTAAATTGTAAGTTTGGTGTGAATTTTTAATATTAATTTTGAATTTTATATTTAAATTGTGTGAATTTAAAAACAAAAAAAATTTACTTTATCTCATTAAGTTAAAAATATGATTTTTAAAATTCGTCGTAAGTTGAAGACTAGGTCTTTGAACCGAAATTGCTTTACCCGAGGGTGGGACGAGAACTTTTATTATCATTATTTTTAATATTATTGAATTAAAGTATGCCAAAAACATTAAAAAACCCAAAAATCTTAGCTTTTAAAACAATCGCTACAAAAAGACAAATTTTAAAATTTTGTCGAAGGACGGACTAGGACATCGATCCGAAACGACCTCGTCCTAAATAACAAGGGAAACAAAATTTTAAAAGTAATTACTTAATTGTTTTAATTAGTATAAGATGTTATAAAAAAAAAAAAAAAAAAAAAACTCCGCGAGTCGCGGAGTTTGAAGGGTCCAAATACCGCGAGTCGCGGAGGGACCAAATTACAGAAAAAAAAAATAAAGCTGAACGAACTGATCAGTTTCAAACCACACACCACAGAAAAAAAAACTGCGAAAATAACCCTCGAAAAAACACGCAAAAACACCTCCAAAATCACAATTTTTATCCGTTAATCATCAAATCTTTTACTAAAATCATGTTGAGAAAGATGCTATCAAGGAATTACTCAAGAAAAACGGTAAATTTCTACACCTAAACACCATTTAATCCGAAATTAGTGTTCTTGAGCAATTTTTTTCCCCAATTTGATTTTGATGCTTTTTAGTGTAATTATGCTTAAATTGTTTATGTATTATGCTTGTATAACCTAGATTGATGCTATTTAACATGATTAGAAGCCTTAAACTTCAAATTTTGAGTAATCTAGGGTTTGTGTTCTTGAGCAAATTTGGGGCTTTTTGATATAAACAGGTTATGGCCGATTTTTGTCATGAATTGTTGTTAAATTAAGTAGTGTAACATGTTTAGGTAGTTAAATGATCCAAACTTTGAGCCTAAACATGATTTTGAGAATTAAAGTGAACTTTTTCAAGTCTAAAATTCATGAACTTGATTTTTGAGAGATAATGCCATTTGAAACTTGTTTAATTGCTAGTAATGATTATTTTGACATGTTATTTGAGTTGAATGCTTATGAACTTGGCGAACATTTTCGTATATGCTTATTTGAAAAAGTGTAGATTTGATAAAAATGTGAAAATGAGCTTAAGTTTGATATAAATTGATCATGTCATTGTAATTATTTTGATTGATGATTTTGCTGACACTAATGCATATTTGGATGCACAAAAATTGTGTTTGATGTGTTTTGCAGACTGAAAGGGGTGAATCTTCATCCCAAGCTCGCAATGCTCCTGCTGAGAATGCGGAACAACAGGAGGTGGATAGCTACTACAAGCAAGATATACCTCATCCAGTCATGACATTTTCTGATATGCACTTGGAAGATTTGCACCCGAACCTAAGATTTGACAGACTTTGGATAGATTATCCAAAATACCAAAGGGGTTTTCATACTCTTCATTCTAAGGTTGTTGAAGTACCTAGGGTCATAGAATGGGGACCATTAGAAGCTGTAGAATTGGCCGGGCCAATTAGGGAATTACTTGTACAGAGGTATGGTAATTCTACTTTTAATGACTGGGTACGTTTATTCACCATGCGTAGACCTGTATATAAAGTATGGTGTGAAGAATTGTTGTGTAGTATAGAATTAAATGATCGGGTAGCTAGTTTAACCGATCGATCTTTTATTAGATTCTTGTTAGGAGGTTCGATGCGCCACATGTCTTTACTAGACATGGCTCAGGCTTTACGTATATATACGCCTGAGGAGTTAGCTTCTGCCGATTGTAGAGGGTTGATACTAAATGGTAGAAAAATAGATGAAAATTTTGATACACATGGTGTATGGAGTCAAATGACAAGCCATCACCGATTCAAAGAGGGAAATTACTCTTATTTGGATATAGATAGAGCTGAATTAAGAGTAATTCATAGGTTTTTAGCTAATTCGATTACACAAAGAGGTAAGAACAAGGAAAAGGTAAATGAACAGGATTTGTTTTACCATATGTGTATTCGAGACCCACAAAGCGCTGTAAGTATACCTTATTGTGTGGGTTATTATTTATCAGCTATGGTTAGAGGGATGAGACCGCATAGCATAATAGGAGGTGGTATTTTTATTACTTTGATTGCTGAATATCTCGGTGTGGATATAAGTCGGGGGGGGGGGGGGGGGGGGATTATTAGTCGAAGAACCAGAACCCCGCGATACTATAGGTTTAAATGTATACCATGGTGCGAAAGTTTTGAAGAGGCGATTTAACGCCGCAGTACAATACCAAGGTAGACATCCACAGGTTGAGAGAAACCAACAGCAAGGTAATGTAGGAGGGGGAAATGAAATGCAAGAAATGCAAAGGTTTATAGCTTCACAGGAGTACGAAAATGCTAGACAGAGAGCATTTGAAGATTGGAAAGTTTATCAAAACCAAATCATAGCTCATTGCCAACATATAGGTAGAAACTATATTCCTACACCAAAACCCATATTCCCTCCCTGGTCTATAGAGATGCAACCACCGTATCCTACGTATAACCCTGCCGAAGCATTTTATAGCACCTATGGTTATGCATGGAACCCCTATTGGTACCAGTATCATCCCTAGTCTACTTAGTTTTATTTATTTTGTAATTTGTAATATTGATACGTTTAATACTTATGTTAATATTGTAATAGTTTTTATAATTTTCTAACTTTTATTCTTAGATTTTAATAATTTTTGAATGTGGGGTAATATACCAAACTTCAAAAATATGTATATATGTTTGCAGTTTATCTTATGTACACAACAGGGTAAAACAACGCATTTTCAAAGACTGGTATTAAGTTCAGCAAAAGCAACTAATTTTGACGACAAGATGCAAAATATATGTGAAATAACAACAAGACGGAATGAACAAATGATGTGCACCATTTATCATTCAGCAAACAAACACCAATATGTTTGGAAACTTTGGTAAAATTTAATCATTTTCACACAAATCACCCTCAATAATTTAATTTGTTACTGATTTCTTGCAAATGAGGGCACTGCAAGATCTTAAGTGTGGGAAGGGATTAAATTCTTTCGGATTTTAAAATTTTTACTTTATACACTTGGTTACCATTAGAAATACTAGTAAAGTAGTAGTTGTATTAGAATCTAGTGCTCTCTGATAATAAAGAACAGCCCTAGTCTTATATACTGACTACCCAATTCTAGTAAAAATTTTCAAAATTTTCAATTAAATGAACTTAAAATCATGTTTATACATATTTATGAACGATAAAACTAGGTTTTAACATCGAAATTATTGTTACCTCGAAAAGGACATAAATTGAGAAACAAACCAAAATGTTAAAATTCATTTAAAATGGAATAGAGGACGATAAAAAGGAAAATAAAAGCCAAGTGTGGGAAAATTTACCAAGTTATCATAAACATATGTCACATATATCTGTACAAATAACTGAAAATACTTTTGCTTTGGACTAAACTAAACTGTTTTACCCAATGAAAGAAAAGAAGAAATGGATCTACACGATGAATCAATTCCTTCATTAAAAGGAAGTAAAGTCTTCCGAAAAAGACACGCGCTTCTTGATTTAGGTCATGAAGTTGTCGTCCAGACCAGCTGTAGGTTGACGAAAAATCTAGAAAAGTCATCACTAAAATCAGCAAGAAATCCACGGACCTCAGCATTAAACAGGGTCGCCAAGTGGTCAGATTTATCCTAACCATGAGAAGGATTTATCTCGTACAATGGGGGGCACCATGCAAATTAGCTGGATAAGACTAATGAATCAGATCCCCAGAAAGGATAATCTCCTTAAAAGATCAAAAATCAGCTTTTAAGCCTGATATTACTCAATCATTGAGATTGACCTTAAAGATTGAGAATTACAAACTCATGGAATTCAATGATATCTAAACTCGAGCTTGAACGAGAAAATATTTTGATCAAAATTACAAACCGATTTGTTTTCTGAAAACCCTATTTTCAATGCGTTCATTACCATTGAACGTAAAATCCTAGGAATTCACCTGGAATTCATTAGGTCACCTGAACCAAATCGGGTGTCAACCGTAAGAACGGTGGTTGCATAGTGGTCAAAGACAGGACCTTGTGCTAGACCAAAAAATTATAAGGGTGAGCTTTACTATTGCTCCTACCAAGGATAGTAATTGCGTCCGACACGTTATAGACCATAATTAAAAGCATGTCAGGGGACATTGCCTTAACAGTTGCTTGTTCAACGCTTTCCTTTATAACCGGACGGTAGTTTACCAAAAGGTAATATACGGGATAAGTAAACTGGATGTGTTGCTTTCCAAATACAAGGTTAGCAAGTGGGTGACACAAAACCATAAGTTTTGAGCTAAAATTTTCAAATCTGAAACCCACCAAACCCACAAAAATATTTTGCAAACACCGGTGAAGGGTTATTCCGGAAAACTTATCTAGGGTAAAAACTAGATTTAATTTTCAAAAGATCAAATGTTTTCATAAAGATCCAATTTCCTTAATGGATCTAAATTTTTATAGTCATGTGGGACTGTAAACCATATCGTTACTACCATTGTTTATACCGCCGTATAGAAATCACTGATGTACAAAGTGTGAAGAATAAAGAAGTGATTCTAGTATTTCAAGACGATATTGCTTGAGGACAAGCAACGCTCAAGTGTGGGAATATTTGATAATGCTAAAAACGAACATATATTTCATAGCATTATTCCTCAAGAAAGACAAGCTTTTAGTTGCAATTGTTCTATTTACAAGTGATATTCGTTTAAATAATAAAAGGTGAAGACAAAAGACAGATTCGACGAATTGAAGACGCAAACGACCAAAAAGCTCAAAAGTACAAAATACAATCAAAGAGGTTCCAATTATTGATAAGAAACGTCTCGAAATTACAAGAGTACAAGATTCAAAACGCAAAGTACAAGATATTAAATTTTACGCAAGGACGTTCGAAAATCCAGAACCGGGACCAGAGTCAACTCTCAACGCTCGACGCAACGGACTAAAAATTACAAGTCAACTATGCACATAAATATAATATAATATTTAAATAATTCTTATAATTATTTATATATTATAATAAATAATAAAAACCGTCGGCAAGAAAGACTCCAAAATGAGTGAGCTGTATTTACAAACTCCGCGACTCGCGGAGTTTGAAGGCAAAAAATGCCGCGAGTCGCGGAGCCCCTAATTTTGAAACTGCCTATAAAGCTCGCACATTCTGATCGTAAAAATCATCCTTTTTCTTCTTCTCTCATAATACGTAAATATTTATATTTATATTTTAATTTTAATTTTAATTAATTTTAATTTTAATTCTAATAATAAGGGTATGTTAGCGAATGTTGTAAGGGTGTAAGTCGAAATTCTGTCCGTGTAACGCTACGCTATTTTTAATCATTGTAAGTTATGTTCAACCTTTTTAATTTAATGTCTCGTAGCTAAGTTATTATTATGCTTATTTAAAACGAAGTAATCATGATATTGGGCTAATTACTAAAATTGGGTAATTGGGCTTTGTACCATAATTGGGGTTTGGACAAAAGAACGACACTTGTGGAAATTAGACTATGGGCTATTAATGGGCTTTATATTTGTTTAACTAAATGATAGTTTGTTAATGTTAATATAAAGATTTACAATTGGGCGTCCCTATAAATTACCATATACACTCGATCGGACACGACGGACGGGGTATTTATATGTACGAATAATCGTTCATTTAACCGGACACGGGAATGGATTAATAACCACTAGAATAATTAAAACAGGGGTGAAATTATGTACAAGGACACTTAGTATAATTAATAACAAAATATTAAAACCTTGGGTTACACTCAGTCGACATCCTGGTGTAATTATTAAACAAAGTATTAAAATCTTGTTACAGTTTAAGTCCCCAATTAGTTGGAATATTTAACTTCGGGTATAAGAATAATTTGACGAGGACACTCGCACTTTATATTTATGACTGATGGACTGTTATGGACAAAAACCAGACGGACATATTAAATAATCCAGGACAAAGGACAATTAACCCATGGGCATAAAACTAAAATCAACACGTCAAACATCATGATTACAGAAGTTTAAATAAGCATAATTCTTTTATTTCATATTTAATTTCCTTTATTTTATATTTAATTGCACTTCTAATTATCGCATTTTTATTGTTATTGTATTTAATTGCACTTTTAATTATCGTACTTTTTAATTATCGCAAGTTTATTTTATCGCACTTTTATTATTCGCAATTTCAATATCGTTATTTACTTTACGCTTTAATTTAAGTCTTGTATTTATTTTTAATATTTTACATTTGGTTTTAACTGCGACTAAAGTTTTAAAATCGACAAACCGGTCATTAAGCGGTAAAAACCCCCTTTATAATAATAATATTACTTATATATATATTTGTATTTTTATAAAAGTAAACTAATATAGCGTTAAGCTTTGTTTAAAGAATTCCCTGTGGAACGAACCGGACTTACTAAAAACTACACTACTGTACGATTAGGTACACTGCCTATAAGTGTTGTAGCAAGGTTTAAGTATATCCATTCTCTAAATAAATAAATATCTTGTGTAAAATTGTATCGTATTTAATAATATTTCTTGTAAAATTTAATAGTATTTTATATACACCTCGCGAAACATCACGCGCCGCTCCATTTAACTGATCAGCAAGTCTGGCAGTTTTCACACTCAAGCACGAATCAAACTTCAAACAATCATAACTTGTGAACCGTAAACATTCAAAACACGTATCTTATATCGTTGGAAAGGTATTTTGACAAGGAATACAACTAGCCACTTTTCATCAAGCAAAAATATCATTTACGATAACCAAAAACTCGTCAAGTGATCATTAAATGTTCAAAATCATCGTTTCAAGTTTACAAAATGCATTTCTTGACTCGGGAATCCAATTCACACATATGATATGTCGTTTTGAAGGTAATGAAATATACATTACAACTAAACACTTACTAACAACATTTTCTAGCATTCAACGCATCAAAAGTTCATTTTAAGTCTATCAAACCCTAACCCAAAATTCACAAAAATCAATAATCATGTGTTTGAAGTTTTCTTAATCAATCTACGCATCAAAACGAAGCTAGTGATACTAGTAACACAATTAAAACATGAACTTTAATAATTTAACAACACTAACTCATCCAAAATCAAAGATTAAGCACACCCATTTTCAAGTTCATGCTAGTTACTCCAAAACAACAAATCGAGCAAACAAAACATATATTCATGTTATACACGAGCCATAGACACTAACTAACACCATTTCAAGTCAAAAACACGAATTTAGAGAAATCTAGAGTTTTAGAAATGTTACCCAAACGAGATGAAGTTGGTATCTAATTGTAGAGGATGAAGAGAGGATTCCAAATATGTAATTTGTTTTATTGCTAGCTCCCTAAACCGAATTTAGATGATGAATTCTTGTTTGTGTTCTTGAGAGAAAAAGAAAGTAAGAAAGAAAGAAGAAGGTGGATGAATGAATGGATGAGGAAGGTGTTGACCATTTGACTAGTCACACCTTTGGTCTCTTGGCAATATTGGTCCCTCAAGTTTGTAGTCGGGTGCGGGAATTAACCAAATGAATTATTTTAAAAACGCTCGAGTAAACGAGTGATGTTATAATTGTAGTGACCCGAACTTTTCCATGTTTATATATATTAATTGAGATTGATATTTACATGATTAAATGTTTCCAACATGTTAAGCAATCAAACTTGTTAAGACTTGATTAATTGAAATAGGTTTCATATAGACAATTGACCACCCAAGTTGACCGGTGATTCACGAACGTTAAAACTTGTAAAAACTATATGATGAAATATATATGGTTATATATATAGTTAACATGATATTATGATATGTAAACATATCATTAAGTATATTAACAATGAACTACATATGTAAAAACAAGACTACTAACTTAAAGATTTTGAAACGAGACATATATGTAACGATTATCGTTGTAACGACATTTAATGTATATATATCATATTAAGAGATATTGGTACATCATAATATCATGATAATATAATAATTTAAAATCTCTTTTGATATTATAAACATTGGGTTAACAACATTTAACAAGATCGTTAACCTAAAGGTTTCAAAACAACATTTACATGTAACGACTAACGATGACTTAACGACTCAGTTAAAATGTATATACATGTAGTGTTTTAATATGTATTCATACACTTTTGAAAGACTTCAAGACACTTATCAAAATACTTCTACTTAACAAAAATGCTTACAATTACATCCTCGTTCAGTTTCATCAACAATTCTACTCGTATGCACTCGTATTCGTACTCGTACAATACACAGCTTTTAGATGTATGTACTATTGGTATATACACTCCAATGATCAGCTCTTAGCAGCCCATGTGAGTCACCTAACACATGTGGGAACCATCATTTGGCAACTAGCATGAAATATCTCATAAAATTACAAAAATATGAGTAATCATTCATGACTTATTTACATGAAAACAAAATTACATATCCTTTATATCTAATCCATACACCAACGACCAAAAACACCTACAAACACTTTCATTCTTCAATTTTCTTCATCTAATTGATCTCTCTCAAGTTCTATCTTCAAGTTCTAAGTGTTCTTCATAAATTCCAAAAGTTCTAGTTTCATAAAATCAAGAATACTTTCAAGATTGCTAGCTCACTTCCAATCTTGAAAGGTGATCATCCAACCTCAAGAAATCTTTGTTTCTTACAGTAGGTTATCATTCTAATACAAGGTAATAATCATATTCAAACTTTGGTTCAATTTCTATAACTATAACAATCTTATTTCAAGTGATGATCTTACTTGAACTTGTTTTCGTGTCATGATTTTGCTTCAAGAACTTTGAGCCATCCAAGGATCCATTGAAGCTAGATCCATTTTTTTCTTTTCCAGTAGGTTCATCCAAGGAACTTAAGGTAGTAATGATGTTCATAACATCATTCGATTCATACATATAAAGCTATCTTATTCGAAGGTTTAAACTTGTAATCACTAGAACATAGTTTAGTTAATTCTAAACTTGTTCGCAAACAAAAGTTAATCCTTCTAACTTGACTTTTAAAATCAACTAAACACATGTTCTATATCTATATGATATGCTAACTTAATGATTTAAAACCTGGAAACACGAAAAACACCGTAAAACCGGATTTACGCCGTCGTAGTAACACCGCGGGCTGTTTTGGGTTAGTTAATTAAAAACTATGATAAACTTTGATTTAAAAGTTGTTATTCTGAGAAAATGATTTTTATTATGAACATGAAACTATATCCAAAAATTATGGTTAAACTCAAAGTGGAAGTATGTTTTCTAAAATGGTCATCTAGACGTCGTTCTTTCGACTGAAATGACTACCTTTACAAAAACGACTTGTAACTTATTTTTCCGACTATAAACCTATATTTTTTCTGTTTAGATTCATAAAATAGAGTTCAATATGAAACCATAGCAATTTGATTCACTCAAAACGGATTTAAAATGAAGAAGTTATGGGTAAAACAAGATTGGATAATTTTTCTCATTTTAGCTACGTGAAAATTGGTAACAAATCTATTCCAACCATAACTTAATCAACTTGTATTGTATATTATGTAATCTTGAGATACCATAGACACGTATACAATGTTTCGACCTATCATGTCGACACATCTATATATATTTCGGAACAACCATAGACACTCTATATGTGAATGTTGGAGTTAGCTATACAGGGTTGAGGTTGATTCCAAAATATATATAGTTTGAGTTGTGATCAATACTGAGATACGTATACACTAGGTCGTGGATTGATTCAAGATAATATTTATCGATTTATTTCTGTACATCTAACTGTGGACAACTAGTTGTAGGTTACTAACGAGGACAGCTGACTTAATAAACTTAAAACATCAAAATATATTAAAAGTGTTGTAAATATATTTTGAACATACTTTGATATATATGTATATATTGTTATAGGTTCGTGAATCAACCAGTGGCCAAGTCTTACTTTCCGACGAAGTAAAAATCTGTGAAGGTGAGTTATAGTCCCACTTTTAAAATCTAATATTTTTGGGATGAGAATACATGCAGGTTTTATAAATGATTTACAAAATAGACACAAGTACGTGAAACTACATTCTATGGTTGAATTATCGAAATCGAATATGCCCCTTTTTATTAAGTCTGGTAATCTAAGAATTAGGGAACAGACACCCTAATTGACGCGAATCCTAAAGATAGATCTATCGGGCCCAACAAGCCCCATCCAAAGTACCGGATGCTTTAGTACTTCGAAATTTATATCATATCCGAAGGGTGTCCCGGAATGATGGGGATATTCTTATATATGCATTTTGTTAATGTCGGTTACCAGGTGTTCACCATATGAATGATTTTTATCTCTATGTATGGGATGTGTATTGAAATATGAAATCTTGTGGTCTATTATTATGATTTGATATATATAGGTTAAACCTATAACTCACCAACATTTTTGTTGACGTTTTAAGCATGTTTATTCTCAGGTGATTATTAAGAGCTTCCGCTGTCGCATACTTAAATAAGGACGAGATTTGGAGTCCATGCTTGTATGATATTGTGTAAAAACTGCATTCAAGAAACTTATTTTGTTGTAACATATTTGTATTGTAAACCATTATGTAATGGTCGTGTGTAAACAGGATATTTTAGATTATCATTATTTGATAATCTACGTAAAGCTTTTTAAACCTTTATTGATGAAATAAAGGTTATGGTTTGTTTTAAAATGAATGCAGTCTTTGAAAAACGTCTCATATAGAGGTCAAAACCTCGCAACGAAATCAATTAATATGGAACATTTTTAATCAATAAGAACGGGACATTTCAGTTGGTATCAGAGCGTTGGTCTTAGAGAACCAGAATTTTGCATTAGTGTGTCTTATCGAGTTGTTAGAATGCATTAGTGAGTCTGAACTTCGACCGTGTTTACTTGAAAAATGATTGCTTAACAAATTTTGTTGGAAACTATATATTTTTAACATGTGAATATTATGTGATATATTAATCTCTTAACGCGTTTGATATTATGTGATAGATGTCTACCTCTAGAACAAGTCCCATTGACTCACCTAATAATAATGAAGAGTCAAATGTAAATTGGAATGATTCGTGGACTGATTCACAAGTTCTCGAAGAGGAACCGGAAGAAGAGTCGGAACCGAAAGAAGAATCGGAATCGGAAGAAGAATCGGAACCGGATGAAGAAATAGAACCGGTGGGGGAAATAATAAAACGGTTAAGTAAAAGAAAATCCTCAACCAACCGGCCAAGGTTAATTATGGTCAATGGTGTTTCCGCCAAGGAAGCAAAATATTGGGAGGATTACCAATTCTCCGATGAATCGGATTCCGACGAGAATTCCGATGATGTTATAGAAATTACCCCAACTGAATTTAAAAAGGCAAAAGAAAATAATAAGGGAAAGGGCATAAAAATAGAGAAATCTAATTCCAACCCCGATGAACTTTATATGTATCGTCAACCCCCGAAGTCCTTAAGTTGTAACAATGACCCGGGAACCTCTAAACCACCAGGTTTTTCTAAACCAATGTGGACAACGACGGCTCGTATTAGGGGAACATCATATATCCCTAGAAACTTGGCAAAACGATCCAAAACTGAAGAAGAAGAAACAAGCGAGTCGGAATAAGATAGTTGTATTCATGTGGTGTAATATATGTAATATAGTGTGCTTATGCTTTATGATATATGTAAAAATTGCTTGTATTAATAATTTTTTTTTATGAATCTAACTCTTGTCTATTTTACAGTATAAAAACACAAAATGGATAGACAACCCAATATTTTAAGAGACCTACCCGGAGACATGATTGATGAAATCTTGTCTAGAGTCGGTCAGAATTCTTCGGCACAACTATTTAAGGCGAGATCAGTTTGTAAGACATTCGAAGAACGTTCCAAGAATGCCTTGGTTTATAAAAGGCTTTCGTTCGAAAGATGGGGGATATCACATTGGGAAATCCATAAGTTACGATGTGTTTACTTTGACGCATATATTGCGGGGAACCCAAATGCTATTTTACGCAACGGGTTAAGAAATTATTTTGACTCAGTATATCCGAATATAGGACTTCGTGATTTAGAAAAAGCGGCTAACATGCAACATAAAGAAGCATGTTATGCTTACGGATTAGTAATGTTCGCTTCTCACCAAAGTGAGAACAAGAACATCGGGCTACAACTATTAAACAAAACGTTCCCACAAGTGACGGAGTCGGTAATTGGGGTAAGAAATGAGGTTTTTAGATTGTTACGGGACTGTTGGACATTACGTAACCCTCGTCCCTTTGACGACGTTACAACACGCTGTTTTATCAACGGCCATAACGGTTATGTTCCACAAGACCAAGGATGGGAAGTAATCCTAGTAAAACCAGAATGCATGACTTGTTTCTGGACGTATGAATTACGTGTCTTTATTGCCTTTGCTGAACGACTTGTGTACTAGCTAGAATTATCTTCACAACCATCTTGTATCAAATTTATTGTGTGCTATATTTCATGCTATATGTAAAATAAGCGGTATTGTAAGTTTGTAAAATATTGTGTAAAAGTTTGAACGCGAAATATTATTATAATCAGTTTTTCATATAGAATTGTAGTAGTTGAATTGTATATTAGCTACTAAGTATGAACTTAACGGGTAGGTACTACCCGAATTTAAACTTATAAAACGCTAATATGAAGAAAAAGCTTTTATAAATGAGTTCATATTATGCTACGAAATACTATTAACTACTCTTAATATTCTGTATGATTAACTTGTTCCATTTGACTATTTTGAAGGAAATGGCACCGACTACTCGACACACCGTGAATATGAATGAAGAGGAATTCTGTACTTTTCTAGCTTCAAATATAGCCGCAGTACAGGCTGCGCTACATACCAACAATAACCTTGGATCTGGCAGTACAGGAAATCGTGTAGGATGCACCTACAAAGAATTCACTGCCTGCAAACCTTTGGAATTTGATGGAACCGAAGGACCGATCGGATTGAAATGATGGACCGAGAAGGTCGAATCGGTGTTTGCCATAAGTAAGTGTACTGAAGAGGACAAAGTGAAGTACGCTATGCATACCTTCACAGGTTCTGCGTTAACATGGTGGAATACCTATCTAGAGCAAGTGGGACAAGATGATGCTTACGCACTACCGTGGTCAGCATTCAAGCACTTGATGAACGAGAAGTACCGTCCCAGAACCGAGGTCAATAAGCTCAAGACAGAACTTAGAGGGTTATGAACCCAAGGATTTGATATTACCACGTACGAAAGACGATTCACAGAATTGTGCCTATTGTGTCCGGGAGCATTCGAAGATGAGGAAGAGAAGATCGACGCGTTTGTGAAAGGATTACCGGAAAGAATCCAAGAAGATATAAGTTCACACGAGCCCGCCTCCATACAACAGGCATGTAGAATGGCTCACAAACTAGTGAACCAGATTGAAGAAAGAATTAAAGAACAGACTGCTGAAGAGGCCAATGTGAAGCAAGTCAAAAGAAAGTGGGAGGAAAACGGTGATAAGAATCACCAATACAACAACAGCAGCAATTACAACAATAATCGTAACAATTATCCCAACAATCGCAACATCAATCGCAACTACAACAAACGGCCCAACAACAACAACAACAACAACAACAACAGCAACTACAACAATCATCCCAACAACAATAATAACCGCAACAACAACAACAACAATCAGAAGCAGCTATGCCAAAGGTGTGAAAAGTATCACTCGGGGTTCTGCACCAAATTTTGCAACAAGTGTAAAAGAAATGGTCATAGCGCGGCGAAGTGTGAAGTCTACGGACCAGGGGTTAATAGAACGAAAGGAACAAATGGTGTCGGAACGAGTAATGGCGGAGCAAGTAGTGTCGGAGCAAGTTATGCCAATGTAGTTTGTTATAAATGTGGAAAACCGGGCCACATTATTAAAAATTGCCCGAACCAAGAGAACACGAATGGACAAGGCCACGGAAGAGTTTTCAATATTAATGCGGCAGAGGCACAGGAAAACCCAGAGCTTGTTACGGGTACGTTTCTTATTGACAATAAATCTGCTTACGTTTTATTTGATTCGGGTGCGGATAGAAGCTATATGAGTAGAGATTTTTGTGCTAAATTAAGTTGTCCATTGACGCCTTTGGATAGTAAATTTTTACTCGAATTAGCAAATGGTAAATTAATTTCAGCAGATAATATATGTCGGAATCGAGAAATTAAACTGGTTAGCGAAACATTTAAGATTGATTTGATACCAGTAGAGTTAGGGAGTTTTGATGTGATAATCGGTATGGACTGGTTGAAAGAAGTGAAAGCAGAGATCGTTTGTTACAAAAATGCAATTCGCATTATACGAGAAAAAGGAAAACCCTTAATGGTGTACGGAGAAAAGGGCAACACGAAGCTACATCTTATTAGTAATTTGAAGGCACAAAAACTAATAAGAAAAGGTTGCTATGCTGTTCTAGCACACGTCGAGAAAGTACAAACTGAAGAAAAGAGCATCAATGATGTTCCCATTGCAAAAGAATTTTCCGATGTATTTCCGAAAGAATTACCGGGATTACCCCCACATCGATCCGTTGAATTTCAAATAGATCTTGTACCAGGAGCTGCACCAATAGCTCGTACTCCTTACAGACTCGCACCCAGCGAGATGAAAGAACTGCAAAGCCAATTACAAGAACTTTTAGAGCGTGGTTTCATTCGACCAAGCACATCACCGTGGGGAGCTCCTGTTTTGTTTGTCAAGAAGAAAGATGGTACATTCAGGTTGTGTATCGACTACCGAGAGTTGAACAAACTTACCATCAAGAACCGCTACCCACTACCGAGAATCGACGACTTATTTGATCAACTACAAGGCTCGTCTGTTTATTCAAAGATTGACTTACGTTCCGGGTATCATCAAATGCGGGTGAAAGAAGATGATATTCCAAAGACTGCTTTCAGAACACGTTACGGTCATTATGAGTTTATGGTCATGCCGTTTGGTTTAACTAATGCACCAGCTGTGTTCATGGACCTTATGAACCGAGTGTGTGGACCATACCTTGACAAGTTTGTCATTGTTTTCATTGATGACATACTTATTTACTCAAAGAATGACCAAGAACACGGTGAACATTTGAGAAAGGTGTTAGAAGTATTGAGGAAGGAAGAATTGTACGCTAAGTTTTCAAAGTGTGCATTTTGGTTGGAAGAAGTTCAATTCCTCGGTCACATAGTGAACAAAGAAGGTATTAAGGTGGATCCGGCAAAGATAAAAACTGTTGAAAAGTGGGAAACCCCGAAAACTCCGAAACACATACGCCAGTTTTTAGGACTAGCTGGTTACTACAGAAGGTTCATCCAAGACTTTTCCAGAATAGCAAAACCCTTGACTGCATTAACGCATAAAGGGAAGAAATTTGAATGGAATGATGAACAAGAGAAAGCGTTTCAGTTATTGAAGAAAAAGCTAACTACGGCACCTATATTGTCATTGCCTGAAGGGAATGATGATTTTGTGATTTATTGTGACGCATCAAAGCAAGGTCTCGGTTGTGTATTAATGCAACGAACGAAGGTGATTGCTTATGCGTCTAGACAATTGAAGATTCACGAACAAAATTATACGACGCATGATTTGGAATTAGGCGCGGTTGTTTTTGCATTAAAGACTTGGAGGCACTACTTATATGGGGTCAAAAGTATTATATATACCGACCACAAAAGTCTTCAACACATATTTAATCAGAAACAACTGAATATGAGGCAGCGTAGGTGGATTGAATTATTGAATGATTACGACTTTGAGATTCGTTACCACCCGGGGAAGGCAAATGTGGTAGCCGATGCCTTGAGCAGGAAGGACAGAGAACCCATTCGAGTAAAATCTATGAATATAATGATTCATAATAACCTTACTACTCAAATAAAGGAGGCGCAACAAGGAGTTTTAAAAGAGGGAAATTTAAAGGATGAAATACCCAAAGGATCGGAGAAGCATCTTAATATTCGGGAAGACGGAACCCGGTATAGGGCTGAAAGGATTTGGGTACCAAAATTTGGAGATATGAGAGAAATGGTACTTAGAGAAGCTCATAAAACTAGATACTCAATACATCCTGGAACGGGGAAGATGTACAAGGATCTCAAGAAACATTTTTGGTGGCCGGGTATGAAAGCCGATGTTGCTAAATACGTAGGAGAATGTTTGACGTGTTCTAAGGTCAAAGCTGAGCATCAGAAACCATCAGGTCTACTTCAACAACCTGAAATCCCGGAATGGAAATGGGAAAACATTACCATGGATTTCATCACTAAATTGCCAAGGACTGCAAGTGGTTTTGATACTATTTGGGTAATAGTTGATCGTCTCACCAAATCAGCACACTTCTTGCCAATAAGAGAAGATGACAAGATGGAGAAGTTAGCACGACTGTATTTGAAGGAAGTCATCTCCAGACATGAAATACCAATCTCTATTATCTCTGATAGGGATGGCAGATTTATTTTAAGATTCTGGCAGACATTACAGCAAGCATTAGGAACTCGTCTAGACATGAGTACTGCCTATCATCCACAAACTAATGGGCAGAGCGAAAGGATGATACAAACGCTTGAAGACATGCTACGAGCATGCGTTATTGATTTCGGAAACAGTTGGGATCGACATCTACCATTAGCAGAATTTTCCTACAACAACAGCTACCATTCAAGTATTGAGATGGCGCCGTTTGAAGCACTTTATGGTAGAAAGTGCAGGTCTCCGATTTGTTGGAGTGAAGTGGGGGATAGACAGATTACGGGTCCGGAGATTATACAAGAAACTACCGAGAAGATCATCCAAATTCAACAACGGTTGAAAACCGCCCAAAGTCGACAAAAGAGCTACGCTGACATTAAATGAAAAGATATAGAATTTGAAATTGGAGAGATGGTCATGCTTAAAGTTGCACCTTGGAAAGGCGTTGTTCGATTTGGTAAACGAGGGAAATTAAATCCAAGGTATATTGGACAATTCAAGATTATTGATCGTGTCGGACCAGTAGCTTACCGACTTGAGTTACCTCAACAACTCGCGGCTGTACATAACACTTTTCACGTCTCGAATTTGAAGAAATGTTTTGCTAAAGAAGATCTCACTATTCCGTTAGATGAAATCCAAATCAACGAAAAACTTCAATTCATTGAAGAACCCGTCGAAATAATGGATCGTGAGGTTAAAAGACTTAAGCAAAACAAGATACCAATTGTTAAGGTTCGATGGAATGCTCGTAGAGGACCCGAGTTCACCTGGGAGCGTGAAGATCAGATGAAGAAGAAATACCCGCATCTATTTCCAGAAGATTCGTCAACACCTTCAACAGCTTAAAATTTCGGGACGAAATTTATTTAACGGGTAGGTACTGTAGTGACCCGAACTTTTCCATGTTTATATATATATTAATTGAGATTGATATTTACATGATTAAATGTTTCCAACATGTTAAGCAATCAAACTTGTTAAGACTTGATTAATTGAAATAGGTTTCATATAGACTATTGACCACCCAAGTTGACCGGTGATTCACGAACGTTAAAACTTGTAAAAACTATATGATGACATATATATGGTTATATATATAGTTAACATGATATTATGATATGTAAACATATCATTAAGTATATTAACAATGAACTACATATGTAAAAACAAGACTACTAACTTAATGATTTTGAAACGAGACATATATGTAACGATTATCGTTGTAACGACATTTAATGTATATATATATCATATTAAGAGATATTCGTACATCATAATATCATGATAATATAATAATTTAAAATCTCTTTTGATATTATAAACATTGGGTTAACAACATTTAACAAGATCGTTAACCTAAAGGTTTCAAAACAACATTTACATGTAACGACTAACGATGACTTAACGACTCAGTTAAAATGTATATACATGTAGTGTTTTAATATGTATTCATACACTTTTGAAAGACTTCAAAACACTTATCAAAATACTTCTACTTAATAAAAATGCTTACAATTACATCCTCGTTCAGTTTCATCAACAATTCTACTCGTATGCACCCGTATTCGTACTCGTACAATACACAGCTTTTAGATGTATGTACTATTGGTATATACACTCCAATGATCAGCTCTTAGCAGCCCATGTGAGTCACCTAACACATGTGGGAACCATCATTTGGCAACTAGCATGAAATATCTCATAAAATTACAAAAATATGAGTAATCATTCATGACTTATTTACATGAAAACAAAATTACATATCCTTTATATCTAATCCATACACCAACGACCAAAAACACCTACAAACACTTTCATTCTTCAATTTTCTTCATCTAATTGATCTCTCTCAAGTTCTATCTTCAAGTTCTAAGTGTTCTTCATAAATTCCAAAAGTTCTAGTTTCATAAAATCAAGAATACTTTCAAGATTGCTAGCTCACTTCCAATCTTGTAAGGTGATCATCCAACCTCAATAAATCTTTGTTTCTTACAGTAGGTTATCATTCTAATACAAGGTAATAATCATATTCAAACTTTGGTTCAATTTCTATAACTATAACAATCTTATTTCAAGTGATGATCTTACTTGAACTTGTTTTCGTGTCATGATTTTGCTTCAAGAACTTTGAGCCATCCAAGGATCCATTGAAGCTAGATCCATCTTTCTCTTTTCCAGTAGGTTCATCCAAGGAACTTAAGGTAGTAATGATGTTCATAACATCATTCGATTCATACATATAAAGCTATCTTATTCGAAGGTTTAAACTTGTAATCACTAGAACATAGTTTAGTTAATTCTAAACTTGTTCGCAAACAAAAGTTAATCCTTCTAACTTGACTTTTAAAATCAACTAAACACATGTTCTATATCTATATGATATGCTAACTTAATGATTTAAAACCTGGAAACACGAAAAACACCGTAAAACCGGATTTACGCCGTCATAGTAACACCGCGGGCTGTTTTGGGTTAGTTAATTAAAAACTATGATAAACTTTGATTTAAAAGTTGTTATTCTGAGAAAATGATTTTTATTATGAACATGAAACTATATCCAAAAATTATGGTTAAACTCAAAGTGGAAGTATGTTTTCTAAAATGGTCATCTAGACGTCGTTCTTTCGACTGAAATGACTACCTTTACAAAAACGACTTGTAACTTATTTTTCCGACTATAAACCTATACTTTTTCTGTTTAGATTCATAAAATAGAGTTCAATATGAAACCATAGCAATTTGATTCACTCAAAACGGATTTAAAATGAAGAAGTTATGGGTAAAACAAGATTGGATAATTTTTCTCATTTTAGCTACGTGAAAATTGGTAACAAATCTATTCCAACCATAACTTAATCAACTTGTATTGTATATTATGTAATCTTGAGATACCATAGACACGTATACAATGTTTCGACCTATCATGTCGACACATCTATATATATTTCGGAACAACCATAGACACTCTATATGTGAATGTTGGAGTTAGCTATACAGGGTTGAGGTTGATTCCAAAATATATATAGTTTGAGTTGTGATCAATACTGAGATACGTATACACTGGGTCGTGGATTGATTCAAGATAATATTTATCGATTTATTTCTGTACATCTAACTGTGGACAACTAGTTGTAGGTTACTAACGAGGACAGCTGACTTAATAAACTTAAAACATCAAAATATATTAAAAGTGTTGTAAATATATTTTGAACATACTTTGATATATATGTATATATTGTTATAGGTTCGTGAATCAACCAGTGGCCAAGTCTTACTTCCCGACGAAGTAAAAATCTGTGAAAGTGAGTTATAGTCCCACTTTTAAAATCTAATATTTTTGGGATGAGAATACATGCAGGTTTTATAAATGATTTACAAAATAGACACAAGTACGTGAAACTACATTCTATGGTTGAATTATCGAAATCGAATATGCCCCTTTTTATTAAGTCTGGTAATCTAAGAATTAGGGAACAGACACCATAATTGACGCGAATCCTAAAGATAGATCTATCGGGCCCAACAAGACCCATCCAAAGTACCGGATGCTTTAGTACTTCGAAATTTATATCATATCCGAAGGGTGTCCCGGAATGATGGGGATATTCTTATATATGCATTTTGTTAATGTCGGTTACCAGGTGTTCACCATATGAATGATTTTTATCTCTATGTATGGGATGTGTATTGAAATATGAAATCTTGTGGTCTATTATTATGATTTGATATATATAGGTTAAACCTATAACTCACCAACATTTTTGTTGACGTTTTAAGCATGTTTATTCTCAGGTGATTATTAAGAGCTTCCGCTGTCGCATACTTAAATAAGGACGAGATTTGGAGTCCATGCTTGTATGATATTGTGTAAAAACTGCATTCAAGAAACTTATTTTGTTGTAACATATTTGTATTGTAAACCATTATGTAATGGTAGTGTGTAAACAGGATATTTTAGATTATCATTATTTGATAATCTACGTAAAGCTTTTTAAACCTTTATTGATGAAATAAAGGTTATGGTTTGTTTTAAAATGAATGCAGTCTTTGAAAAACGTCTCATATAGAGGTCAAAACCTCGCAACGAAATCAATTAATATGGAACGTTTTTAATCAATAAGAACGGGACATTTCAATAATTAAATAACGGAAATATTAGTACGTTAGTCAACGAAAGGTACGAATTTAGATAACGGAAGATATTATCTAAAAAAAAGGACGGGCGTTAAAATGAATTTAACGGAAAAACGCGAGATGTTACATTACCTACACCTTAAAAGAAATTTCGTCCCGAAATTTAGTTGGAGATAGTAGTTGTTGTTTATTCCTCGAGATCTTGCGTTGTAAATTCTACGGTTAAGTGAAGGTACTTCCTTAGGCATTTCAACGAACTTGACAGTCGGGATTTCACGTCATTTTAGAGTTTGATTTCACGAGTCAATATTTCAACCGGTTCTCCTAGGAAGGGAAATTTGTCATTGATAGTAAGCTCATCGAAAAGGATAACAAGTTCTTGTTTCGCAAGACACGCCTTAAGTTTGATACGTGGAATGTAGAATGAACGGAGACTCAAATGAGTCGGAAAATCTAAACGGCTTGCAACGGGTCCAAAACGCCCCAAGATTTCAAAAGGATCAAAGTATCACGGATAGAGCTTTCTACGTTTCTCGAAATAGATTGCACCTTTTCAAGGTGAGACTTTTAACGTTACGCGGTTTCTCACATGGAATTCGGAAGGTTTACGTCTAACATTGGCATGGCCCTTTCGACGACCACGGGCCGTTTTGAGTCTTTTTGGATTTGAACAATTTCTCGGTTGTTTCATGAATGGGTTCGGGTCCAGTGGTTTGCTTGTCACCTACTTCGGTTCAACGATTAAGAAAATGACAATTGCGGCTTTATGAGTTTTCAAAAGGTGTGGCGTTAATACCCGTGTGATAATTATCGTTGTAAAAGAATTCGGTTAAAGGAAAAGACTTTTCCCAAGTAGATTTGAAGTTGATAACATAAATTCGTATTATGGTTCCCAAGGTTCGAATCGTACATTTGATTTGTTCGTCGGTTCGTGGATGACAAGCGGTACTTATGTCTAAACGTGGTCCCGAGACTTTTTGTAAGGCACTCCGAAATCTAGAAGTGAAACAAGGATCTCGATCTGAAACGAAGTATATCTCCTTAAGATATATTTTGAACAAGTTTTTGTTTCTCAAGAATTTCGCGTCGCGGAAGATTTATCGGTTTCTGAAAACGTTCGTTAGGACTATTCACCCTCAAGGCAAATACTAGTATAATGTGAAGAGTCTCTCTCTCCATTGAGAATTTAGATAAAAGATTTACTTATACGGAAGTACGAATGTAAGGTGAGAGAAGTTTCTGCCTCGATGTGAGCATATCAAGCATATTGAAGTTCACCGATAAAACTGTGCGAAAACGAGATAGTATACACGTGTAACATATGTTTGATGTTGAAAGAATTTGCCATTCGTTCGGAAGCATAAGTATGGTTCGACAATAATCGGAGGTGTGTCCCTGGTATAGTTGTTATCAGTATTCTCGGAGTTTTCGAATGTTCAAACAAGAAAAATGAAGTCATGTACATGGCACATGGTGGTGATTAGGTTGATCGTGAAATGTCTCGTTCTTATTGATTAAAAACGTTCCATATTAATTGATTTCGTTGCGAGGTTTTGACCTCTATATGAGACGTTTTTCAAAGACTGCATTCATTTTAAAACAAACCATAACCTTTATTTCATCAATAAAGGTTTAAAAAGCTTTACGTAGATTATCAAATAATGATAATCTAAAATATCATGTTTACACACGACCATTACATAATGGTTTACAATACAAATATGTTACAACAAAATAAGTTTCTTGAATGCAGTTTTTACACAATATCATACAAGCATGGACTCCAAATCTCGTCCTTATTTAAGTATGCGACAGCGGAAGCTCTTAATAATCACCTGAGAATAAACATGCTTAAAACGTCAACAAAAATATTGGTGAGTTATAGGTTTAACCTATATATATCAAATCATAATAATAGACCACAAGATTTCATATTTCAATACACATCCCATACATAGAGATAAAAATCATTTATATGGTGAACACCTGGTAACCGACATTAACAAGATGCATATATAAGAATATCCCCATCATTCCGGGACACCCTTCGGATATGATATAAATTTCGAAGTACTAAAGCATCCGGTACTTTAGATGGGGTTTGTTAGGCCCAATAGATCTATCTTTAGGATTCGCGTCAATTAGGGTGTCTGTTCCCTAATTCTTAGATTACCAGACTTAATAAAAAGGGACATATTCGATTTCGATAATTCAACCATAGAATGTAGTTTCACGTACTTGTGTCTATTTTGTAAATCATTTATAAAACCTGCATGTATTCTCATCCCAAAAATATTAGATTTTAAAAGTGGGACTATAACTCACTTTCACAGATTTTTACTTCGTCGAAAAGTAAGACTTGGTCACTGGTTGATTCACGAACCTATAACAATATATACATATATATCAAAGTATGTTTAAAATATATTTACAACACTTTTAATATATTTTGATGTTTTAAGTTTATTAAGTCAGCTGTCCTCGTTAGTAACCTACAACTAGTTGTCCACAGTTAGATGTACAGAAATAAATCGATAAATATTATCTTGAATCAATCCACGACCCAGTGTATACGTATCTCAGTATTGATCACAACTCAAACTATATATATTTTGGAATCAACCTCAACCCTGTATAGCTAACTCCAACATTCACATATAGAGTGTCTATGGTTGTTCCGAAATATATATAGATGTGTCGACATGATAGGTCGAAACATTGTATACGTGTCTATGGTATCTCAAGATTACATAATATACAATACAAGTTGATTAAGTTATGGTTGGAATAGATTTGTTACCAATTTTCACGTAGCTAAAATGAGAAAAATTATCCAATCTTGTTTTACCCATAACTTCTTCATTTTAAATCCGTTTTGAGTGAATCAAATTGCTATGGTTTCATATTGAACTCTATTTTATGAATCTAAACATAAAAAGTATAGGTTTATAGTCGGAAAAATAAGTTACAAGTCATTTTTGTAAAGGTAGTCATTTCAGTCGAAAGAACGACGTCTAGATGACCATTTTAGAAAACATACTTCCACTTTGAGTTTAACCATAATTTTTGGATATAGTTTCATATTCATAATAAAAATCATTTTCTCAGAATAAAAACTTTTAAATCAAAGTTTATCATAGTTTTTAATTAACTAACCCAAAACAGCCCGCGGTGTTACTACGACGGCGTAAATCCGGGTTTACGGTGTTTTTCGTGTTTCCAGGTTTTAAATCATTAAGTTATCATATCATATATATATAGAACATGTGTTTAGTTGATTTTAAAAGTCAAGTTAGAAGGATTAACTTTTGTTTGCGAACAAGTTTAGAATTAACTAAACTATGTTCTAGTGATTACAAGTTTAAACCTTCGAATAAGATAGCTTTATATATATGAATCGAATGATGTTATGAACATCATTACTACCTTAAGTTCCTTGGATAAACCTACTGGAAAAAAGAAAAATGAATCTAGCTTCAACGGATCATTGGATGGCTCGAAGTTCTTGAAGCAGAATCATGACACGAAAACAAGTTCAAGTAAGATCATCACTTGAAATAAGATTGTTATAGTTATAAAAATTGAACCAAAGTTTGAATATGATTATTAACTTGTATTAGAATGATAACCTACTATAAGAAAAAAAGATTTCTTGAGGTTGGATGATCACCTTACAAGATTGGAAGTGAGCTAGCAAACTTGAAAGTATTCTTGATTTTATGTAACTAGAACTTGTAGAATATATGAAGAACACTTAGAACTTGAAGATAGAACTTGAGAGAGATCAATTAGATGAAGAAAATTGAAGAATGAAAGTGTTTGTAGGTTTTTTTGGTCGTTGGTGTATGGATTAGATATAAAGGATATGTAATTTTGTTTTCATGTAAATAAGTCATGAATGATTACTCATATTTTTGTAATTTTATGAGATATTTCATGCTAGTTGCCAAATGATGGTTCCAACATATGTTAGGTGACTCACATGGGCTGCTAAGAGCTAATAATTGGAGTGTATATACCAATAGTACATACATCTAAAAGCTGTGTATTGTACGAGTACGAATACGGGTGCATACGAGTAGAATTGTTGATGAAACTGAACGAGGATGTAATTGTAAGCATTTTTGTTAAGTAGAAGTATTTTGATAAGTGTATTGAAGTCTTTCAAAAGTGTATAAATACATATTAAAACACTACATGTATATACATTTTAACTGAGTCGTTAAGTCATCGTTAGTCGTTACATGTAAGTGTTGTTTTGAAACCTTTAGGTTAACGATCTTGTTAAATGTTGTTAACCCAATGTTTATAATATCAAATGAGATTTTAAATTATTATATTATCATGATATTATCATGTATGAATATCTCTTAATATGATATATATACATTAAATGTCTTTACAACGATAATCGTTACATATATGTCTCGTTTAAAAATCATTAAGTTAGTAGTCTTGTTTTTACATATGTAGTTCATTGTTAATATACTTAATGATATGTTTACTTATCATAGTATCATGTTAACTGTATATATATATATATATCCATATATATGTCATCATATAGTTTTTACAAGTTTTAACGTTCGTGAATCACCGGTCAACTTGGGTGGTCAATTGTCTATATGAAACATATTTCAATTAATCAAGTCTTAACAAGTTTGATTGCTTAACATGTTGGAAATATTTAATCATGTAAATATCAATCTCAATTAATATATATAAACATGGAAAAGTTCGGGTCACTACAGATCGAGTCCAACAACCATCACATGTCATTAGAACTTTGGTACAACTTACCATAATATAACCACATTGATCGAGTGTCGTTATATTACGCTAACTCATACCTCCATCCCCACATCACTCCATAGATTCAGGTTCGTATAATCGTGAAGTTTTAAAATGAACAAAGCATAGCGACATCACCAACGTAACTCGTATTTAATCGAAAGAATTAGTGCAACTCTGAAGGTGCGTTTCCTGAGGGAAGTGTATAAATGATTGTTCACGTCAATGCGGTTCAAGTCAAACGATAATGTATTTCGGTGCGAGAAGTGTAACGAATCATGATAACGAATAGTACACAACTGTAGTGTTAAGTATTGATGACGATACTCACCTGGAGTAGTGATGGTAGTAACAAGAAGTGGTAGATAGTAAGGAGCACCGGTGTGACACCGATAGTAAGTTGAAACGGTGGCGAATAACAATCTGGGAGACAGAGTTCCCAAACAAGTATGACTAATGAAGTCGTCGTCATCCTTACGCGTATGAATCTTGAATTTACGTGTGTTACCAGAAAGTGGCAGAATACGGATTCGTATGATGAAAGTTTGGTACCATTACAAAGTTTGCCCAAGAATGATTCAAGTATAATGCACAAGTAGTCAAGTAAGTGCTATCTATAGCAAATGTATGTCAGAATGCAATGGCTAACTATCCGGTTGTAGTCTAGATTCACTAATGCGTCCTAACGACTCTGGTAGACACACTAATGCACATCTTAGTTCCCTACAACTAACGCTCTGATACCATCTGTAATGATCCGACAAAATCTTCATTGACGGCGCCGTTAACTTAGGTCCCGTTACGTGGTCGTAGTCCCTATATGAGACACGTTTGACCAAAATTATGTCGCATTCATTTGAAACGTACAAAACTTACAAAGTTTAGTTTACCAAACGGATCGACAACAAGTCAAGATTACAAAAGTTATGAAGTGTAAATGAAACAACTTGCGACATAATTAGTTTAAAATCACGATTTGCTATAAATAGCGAAAGTATGTATGCTTTAAGTTTGAATCCAAAGGTGCTATCACTAGCGTATGCATGTATGCTTGACTCCAAGAAAGTAATCAAAGTGTGCGGAAGCATGTATCAAGTAGCCAAGTATGAACCTGAGAAACATATAGAAAACTGTCAACGAAAAACGTTGGTGAAATCATAGATGTAGTAATAAACATTATTTTTGAATCACAAGATTTAGTATTTCCATAAAATTGATCATCCAAAAGTTGCATTTCAAAAGTTTGTTCGCGAGCACCCAATTATCAATGCTTAACATTCCTTCCATAGAACCCCATCACAATAGTGTTAGAACATACACCGTTTCTCGAAAATATATTTCATTCGTAAACGGTAGCGAACCGTTTGAATGAGGGATTGTCAAACCCATATGGATCCATACAACATAAGTTCTCGCTTACACCGGCAAGTGTAACTAATGATAATCGAATTGAGGATTTTGTTCTAAACTCGATGTAGAATGTTTGTTTCATCGGACTTGTGTTCAAAACATAAAAGTAAGTAGTACAAGATGTAATAAGTATATGTTTCTCAGCCCATGATTTAAAAGTATAAAAAGTTGTTGAAAAGGTGGGACTATGATCTCACCTCGAGTGCACGAGTATAAATGTACTTCACAAAGTAAACGTGTGCATGAAAGTTGCTTAGCCTTGACCTAAACAAGTAAGTTGTATCAATAAACCGGTTACGACACAAGGTTAGGCGAAATGTGTTCGATTAGTCCTATGGCTCGTTACGACTTGATTATGTAGCATGTGAATCACGTTGTCAAGTTTCATGCAAGAATCAAGTATAAAATACGATTAAAACGAGTTCATAAGTGTTTGGTTAAGTTTGACTAAAAGTCAAACTTGGTCAAAGTCTAAGTCAAAGTCAACGGGGTCGGGTCGGGTATCCGACAATTTTTCCATGATGAGAAAGTATATATAAGCATGTTGGCCAAGTTTCATGTTAATCGGAGTTACGAGTAAGCGGGGGTGAAAACGTGAAAATCAAAAGAATTTGGGACAGACCAAAATGGCGCGCCGCTCCATATATGTCGCGCCGCTCCATTTAACTGATCAGCAAGTCTGGCAGTTTTTACACTCAAGCACGAATCCAACTTCAAACAATCATAACTTGTGAACCGTAAACATTCAAAACACGTATCTTATATCGTTGGAAAGGTATTTTGACAAGGAATACAACTAACCACTTTTCATCAAGCAAAAATATCATTTACAATAACCAAAAACTCGTCAAGTGATCATTAAATGTTCAAAATCATCGTTTCAAGTTTACAAAATGCATTTCTTGACTCGGGAATCCAATTCACATATATGATATGCTGTTTTGAAGGTAATGAAACATACATTACAACTAAACACTTACTAACAACATTTTCTAGCATTCAACGCATCAAAAGTTCGTTTTAAGTCTATCAAACCCTAACCCAAAATTCACAAAAATCAATAATCATGTGTTTGAAGTTTTCTTAATCAACCTACGCATCAAAACGAAGCTAGTGATACTAGTAACACAATTAAAACATGAACTTTAACAATTTAACAACACTAATTCATCCAAAATCAAAGATTAAGCACACCCATTTTCAAGTTCATACTAGTTACTCCAAAACAACAAATCGAGCAAACAAAACATATATTCATGTTAGACACGAGCCATAGACACTAACTAACACCATTTCAAGTCAAAAACACGAATTTAGAGAAATCTAGAGTTTTAGAAATGTTACCCAAATGAGATGAAGTTGGTATCTAATTGTAGAGGATGAAGAGAGGATTCCAAATATGTAATTTGTTTTGTTGCTAGCTCCCTAAACCGAATTTAGATGATGAATTCTTGTTTGTGTTCTTGAGAGAAAAAGAAAGTAAGAAAGAAAGAAGAAGGTGGATGAATGAATGGATGAGGAAGGTGTTGACCATTTGACTAGTCACACCTTTGGTCTCTTGGCAATATTGGTCCCTCAAGTTTGTAGTCGGGTGCGGGAATTAATCAAATGAATTATTTTAAAAACGCTCGAGTAAACGAGTGATGTTATAATTAAATAACGGAAATATTAGTACGTTAGTCAACGAAAGGTACGAATTTAGATAACGGAAGATATTATTTAAAAAAAAAAAAGACGGGCGTTAAAATGAATTTAACGGAAAAACGCGGGATGTTACAGTGGGTACAAAAAGTAGGGTTTAATATTGGAAATGAAGATGAAGTTAAAGGAAGAAAGGATAAAAAGACTAAAATACCCTCACATGTCTGACACATGCTTCAATTTAACGAATAATTTAGACGGTGATGAGACGGGGAGACGGCAGATGAAAAATATTACAATTCAAGGGACGAGCAGTGCAAAAATAAAAGTATAGGAATGAGGAGCGAAAATTTATGTAAATCGTAGGGACGAACCTCGTAAGAAACAACCGCTCATGAATGGCAAGCACCACTATCGAAGTCTATGTGGACACAATTTCTAGAACGTGAAAAACTTGCTTCTGCTTACACGGTAACATGCTATAACCAGCAAACAGGGGTGTACAAGGTTCAATCTACATATCAAAGAAGCGGTGATGGTGGGATAGAGTACACTGTTAAATATTTGGCCAAAACGTGCACTTGTGGAAGATGGCAACATCAAAGAATGCCTTGCTCTCATGGCATTGCAGTATGTCGCATGATAAATAAAGATCCAAAAATCTTGATCAGTATATACTACACTACTACCACGTGAAGGGAACAATATAGTTATCACTTACATCCACTAAGAGATGTCACATACTGGACAATGAAGGCCGATCCAACACGATTGATCACACATAGGGGTAGGAGACAATCACGACGACACCATAATGAAATGGATGAAAGGAACAAAAGAGATACAGGTCTACTTAGGTGTGGTTTTTGCTCACAACCAGGTCATAACAGGAATTCGTGTCCTACTAGGCTCAGTTAAGATATGTAGTTGTAACCGTAGTTATTTTTGATCAATTGTTGTAAGCGTAGTTATGTTGTTGTAATCGTACTTATGTTTTCAATAAAAGTGTTGTTCGTAATAATGACAATGATAATAATGAAATAACTCAAACCTATTATAACTTATAGTTTGAGATGCAATTTTACAAAAAAAAAAAAAAAAAAAAAAAAAAAAAAAAAAATTGAACTAAAACAAATGGATGAATTAGCATGCAATTTTAAATAAAACTCAAGAAAAAAAAATAGCATGCAAACCGGCATTTCAAATGCCGGTTTGATTGTTTCTACGGGTCCACACCGAAACTCTAAATACCGTATACTAGTTTCGTATAAAAACACCTAAACCGGCATTTGAATAGCCGGTTTGGAGTCGAAACAGACAAACCGGCAAATCAATGCTCGGTTTACCAATTTTTATAAAAAAAAAATTTAAAAAACTATTTCTATAAAACCTATAAATATATTACTATTTTGAAAAAAAAATCGTAATTATATCTATACAATCACACAAAGCCCGCTTTCCAAGAATAAAAAGAATTACACTGTGTTGTTGAGCCATAAACCCAATTGTCAACGCCTATTTTTCATTCGCAGGTTTTCTATAACTTTTTCTTTTGAAAGAATGAAAAGGAAAAATAACGAATTATTTGTTTTTGGGGCAAAGCGTGATTAATTGGGCCATAAGCTAAATGGGCCACTGTAAAATCAATCAACTGTTAAACTCTTCTTTCTTCTTCTTAGTCGCATAAAAGTGGTCCCAGAGCAAGGTTCTGGAAACCCTTTACCAATAAAACTGTGCTATTCTCAAGCTCACATGTAACGCCAACCTATAGATACATATTTATGTATATATCTATATGTATTTTTTTAATCTATTCTTTATATATACTACGGAGTATGATCATAACAGCTTTATGTGTTTACTGGTTGTTTGTTGAATTACAGTCATTTACCAGTTACATAATACTCGTAAGATTTATTTATGTATCGACATGTTTAATTAATTTTTTGATATATTAATAATAATGATAATGAAAGTATAGTTTGTTAATTGTATACACTACATTTCTTACAGAATAGAAATAAAGAAAAATTCAGTTAGAGTTTACATATGGTTGCTATTGGCTAAAAAACTCTGCCATTGATAAGGGCAACATATCTTAATTAGGTATCGGAATGTGGTATAATTGAGGAAGATATTCAATTATTCATCCTTACAACCTAAGTGATACAAGAAGAAACATGGGTAAGAAAATGAAGAAAACTATAGATTTTGATGGTGATAACTTTTTCTTTTGAATTTGGTTTTGAATTATTTTTGGGCAAAACCGAAAGCCGAATTCAAAATGAAAATCAAAACCAAAAATCGACTTCGAATTTCAGTTAGAATCGAAAATCATGAAAAAGTTCAAAATCGTGGTAGTTTAATGGTGGCGTTACTGATGTCTTAGTTATCTACAACCTAAAACAATGACGTACTATTAAATAATCAAAAATTCGATGATTTATTAAAATTTACAGATTAAGTGTTTACTGCTTCCGTTATTAAGAACATTAACATAATAATTTGAGTATCATTTGGGTGAGAACCTATTTAAATGATTATATCCTAAAATATAACGACATTAAAACATAATTATACAAATTATATATTAAAATTTTTGAATTCGGTTTTCGGTTTACCCGAATTCAGAATTCTCAAAAACCAAAAACCGAATTCAAATTCGGTTTCAGTTTCACTCGATCCGAAAACCGTTTTTCAAATTCGATTTCGATTTTTTCCGGTTTGGTTTTCGGGTTAAACGATTTCAAACCAAATACTGACCACCCCTAGTTTGTAGGGCCGTGTTACTAAATAGTAACTAAGTTTCTGTCTGACTTGATGAACTGTTTCAACGACAAGTTTAAATTTTGATTCGATATTGTGACATTGAGTCGACATCAATCGTCGATTTATTGGCGACTTGACTGACTCTTAGAGCCTAAATTAAATTTCAAGCAGGATTTCAAACCCATGGAAATTTGATTATACCATTTTCATGGCGTCTATTATTATTTTTATTTTAGTATTTTTTTTTAAAAAAACTTTTTCCTACTTAAAGGTCGGAGGTCCTCTCGAAAGCAATCTCTTTATCCGTCGAATAAAGAGAGGGATGACTTTCTCTACTCTTGAGAGTGTTTCACTCTGGGTAGAGAAATGACTTGTCTTTATTCTCGGATAGGGGAATGATTATCTACATCTCACCTCCCCATACACCACTCATGTGGTATTGGGTTTTGTTGTTGTTTGTTGTTGTATTGTGACATTTCTGTAAAATGTGATGTGTGCTTTAAGTATCGAAAGATTGATCGACCTCTAGCCAAATGTTCCTTATAATATTGCTAAACTTGAAAGTTTGTTACATAGTTTGTTACATACATTATAAAGTTCTGAAACTGGAAACATATAATATAATTTTGCGTAAACTTCTATACATCTTCATAAACTATCCAACTGTGTAAGGTAACTTTTGTGGCGTCACAGTTACGGAGTATATAAAATTGATGACACGGTTTTCCATCAGCTATTATGTGATGGCGTCATCAGCTTTATACAATTGAGATGCCATGTCAGCATAGTAAGCAGGTAGCACAGGGGGCAGGTCTATCTAGCTATTAGATTCCATCACAGTGTTGCATCAAAATTGTAACGAGCTTCTAAAAGTTTGAACCAAATTAGTGAAAATGCTAAGTCTGATTAGCTAGATATTATGAATTTTGCCACTTTCCTTTTATATTCAGTTCTGTTCCAACAACGAATATTTAATAGATTACTCTGCATTCACATTTCTAAACTGCTCATTACATATAAGTTTCACTATGAACTACGAGTACTTTAAGACCAACAAAATGTCAAAACTTGAATTCTGGGTACATAACTAAACGAAAAAAGAAGCAAAAATCTACTTTCTATTCGAGTCAGAGCTGCATTGATCCGAGATTTTTGTGATTTTACTTGTTCTGAATTGGATTTGATCTGCTTGGAGGTATCCTTCGAAAGCTTGATTTCACCTTCTTGAAAGGTTTGTTTACTCCTGCCTGCAAATTATTAAGATTCTGTGTTTTTGAAGATGCTAAATTTGCACTTTTTAACAGTAATCTTCCGTGAACTTCATCAACTCTCGAACCAATAATTAGTAGCAGTGACAGAAAGATAAATGCCATTGTTTTAGAGATACAATTCATGAATGATGTTATTTATAAAAACCTTACTAGTTATGATGTGTATGAAACTGTGAAAGATTGAATATAGGGCAGGCTTGTATATATATGAGCAAAGGGTGTTGTTGAAGGGATCTTTGACTGTGTTGATTTTCAAAAATAGTTGTTGCATTTTCAAAAGGTGGTCACATGATTGAGAACGTGATAGTAATATTATACGTACTTAAGTAACAGTACATGTTTTGTGAATGTATACTTTGGTAACTAATGGTGTTGTGGTGCCTTTGCGGCCTCTATTTGCTCCATTTGTCTTGGTGTTCTCATGGTGGGTGATTATATAAATATATATATTTATATATAAAAATGAGTCATATGAAATGAAGGTGCATTGAGAATTGGGTTTGATTGATCCCAGTTTTTTGTTTTATATTGTTAACATCCAGTGTCAGCTACAAAAGTGCAGGATTTTATTGTTTAATTGTGTTACAGATTCAAAGGTAAAAAGGGATTTTCTTTAATACCAATGCCATACCACTATAGTCAACTCTAGTTTCTTTTAAAGATGCAAAACCATATGAACATACTCAGAGACGGAGAAAAGTTTTTTCTTTTCATCTTGGGTGTCCATTATTTTTATTGTAAAAAGTTTTTCCAGGGTTGTTTCTATCATTCCATGATATATGCTTGTTTGTTTTTATATATTTGTTCCTGTTGTAATATGGTATTACCTATATTACCTATTAACTATATATACTACTCTCTCCGTCCCAATTTAATAGTCTACAAATAAAAAACACACAATTTAAGAAAAAGTGACTGTCACATGTACTTTTTGTCTACTTTCCAGTTTTACGCATTACTTTTTACCTACACTTTTGTCTTACTTAAATAAAGCAAGGGTATATAAGTACTTTAACCAATTATTCTTTTCCATTTATAGAAGTAGACTATTAATTTGAGACGGACGAAAAAGGAAAGGTGGACTATTAATATCGGACGGAGGGAGTAATTGAAAGTTGAATTACTGTTGGTGAATAGTAACTCAACTCAAGTTTTAAGGCCTTCCAACCTATTTTTTAATTGTTGTACCCACAAGTTATAGTATTCCCAACTCAAGCTTTAAAAACTTGCTAATCACGCTTAAATTGTTGTACCCACATGGAATGTAGTAACAACAAAACAACACCACCCCAACCTTTGACCAAAATACATTTCTAACCCCAACATAAGGGGTAAAACGTAAATTCAATATTTTAATATAAAAATGTAAAGAAACTCCACTCAAATCTTTAACGGACCATATCTTCTAGCTGGCTGCCCGTTAAATTTTTCCGACATCACTGTTCAACTCGAAATACCTTTACGAACACAACGCAACTAACTATACGCGAAACGGATACTTTTCAAAAAAACGCTAAATATTCCGGGCTATCTTTCAAAAAACCTAATAGGACCGCCATGATACGTAATAAACTTTCACTTGTTACCTCGAACTTCATTAGAACACTTGGGTCTTGGTATTTAATCTTTTACTCTGCCTAATTTTTGGTTTCTATAGATCCTCTTTTATAACTTTAGCTGTTTCACTTGAATGATTTTAAGTAGTTAATTTCAAAACCATAGACTAAATCATCATTGAGTTGGTACATATAAATGCATGATTCTTCTACACATTTGTGAAGTTCAATATCTAAATATCACCAGACATTAAGGACTCAATTTGTATGACCAACTAAATAGCCAAGTTGTATATGGTCCAAACTCCAAACTGACCACACAAGGTCCAAAACTTCGGTCAAAAATAGGAGACCTTGAATGAGTCTGATCCTATTTTATTTTCAAACAAATATCCATCTTATTGGTCACAATGTGTGATGTGCAATGCAAGTTCATAATTCATATTCATAAGACTAATGAAAAGATAACTTAATTTACACTATGATAACAAATGACTTTACGAGTCGCGCGCATATGCAACTCTAGGAGTCGAGGGTGTTTGGGATTTTTCTTATTAAAGCAACATCTTATTTACTTATTGCGTTTTAACTTGTGATTCCGAGCTTGGACTAAAAGGATTAAACCTCGAGCTACCGCTTAGCATTCTCCTTAACGATCTCATTCTTGAACTAGAAACCGGAGTTTTCTCTTCTTCTTCCTCAAGCACATCCCTTCGTGGTATATCTATTACCAAATCCGGCTTTTCTCCATTCTTCATTGATGATGATGACGATGTTGATGATGATTCTTGTTCTGAAGCCGAATCTTGATGATGATGATTATCTTCATCTTCCTCCAACAAAACATGTATTAAATCTTCTTGTTCTAGTTCTAGGACGAGTTCCATTTGATCATTAACGGCGTTTCTACATATGGGACAAGTGGTATGCGAAAGGAACCACGTATCAATGCATTCTAAATGGAACCCATGATCACATTTAGGCAAAATTCTAGCTTTCTCTCCTTTCTCCACATCGGATAAACAAACCGCACATTCCAAACCGCCTTTAAACTCATTTGGGTCATATTCAATGACCTTTATCTTGTCCAAGAACAAAGCATCTAGTCCGCGTTTTTGTTCGCTTACAGGATTATTGGATTCTCGAGGCGTTGTTTGTATCCCACGCTTTGAGAAGTAATAAAGAAGGAAACAAAATACGATGGCGATGAAGAAAGCTATGATGGACATCATCATAATGTTGCTTTCTACATTCACGGTACTAGAATCATGAACATTACTATCAACCATCTATACTTTTAGGAGGTTTTTTTATGGTTCAATTTGTTTTTCTTTTTGTTATGTTTGAAGTAAAGAAAGTTGAGGATTTAAGGAGCACGAAATAGATGATAGTGAGTGGCTGCTTTGAAGATGGTTGTGGAAATAAATGAGTCAACTAAACGTATTCTTCACTTTGTTGTCTTGTTTGAATCATCAGAATTTGAATGAATGCAAATGGTGATTAGTGTATTTTCACTTGACCAATTCTTACCTCCAAATTCCCTTTCTTGACCCCATATTATGTTCAACGTGTGTAATAAGATTAATTTTAGAAGTGAATAGAGGATAATAACTTACATCACTCTCATTTATCCGAACATTCATAACTCAACTTATTTAATTTTTTATTATTTTTTTTTGTCCGAAACCCTTTTATGAACGAGCACATTAGCTTCTCCATTGAAGGTAAAATCTCGGACAATTAATCCTCCGAACGCGATACCTGGTACCGGGTGAATTGCGCATTATGCAACAAACACAATATATATATATATATATATATATATATATATATATATATATATATATATATATATATATATATATATATATATATATATACTTAGTAAAACCATTTGTTAGTTAAATTTAAAATATAACATTAATTTAAAAAGTTTATATTTTTTCAGTTAGATTTGTGATGACCCGAAAATTTTCGACCAAATTTAAACATAATCTGTAAATGATATAATGTTTCCGACACGATAAGCAAAGTCTGTTAAGTTAAATATCAAACATTTTGAACTATGTTCATGTATTCATTTAACCTCGACCAGATTCCAACGATTCACGAACCATTATATAATTGGATATGAATATATATGTATATATATGTATATATATTATAAATTGAAAACGTTAACAAAGTATTAGATGTATAATACTTTACATGAACGTATATGTTTCAATATATGTTTAATATATTTATCTTCGGAATTAGAAGATAACACCAATGATTGATTTTGTAGATATTTTAGCATTTATCAAATCCTTTAAAGTTTGTGATATTGCTACGGGTCTCTGTTGTGAGGTCCACTTCGAATTAGGAAATCTTTTCCTTTTTGACTGTGTTTGGAATTATATATATATATATATATATATATATATATATATATATATATATATATATATATATATATATATATATATATATGGGTTCGAAATTATTTTGTAAACGATTGTAGCACTCGTTTATTGTTTCGTTTGATAATTAAATAAATATTTCAATTATATATAAGATGTGCAAATTTATTTATTTTTCTCGAATATATACATATATATAATTTACAATATGATAGTGTATAATACTAATTTAGATATAAAACGTTTCGATATTATTAATTATATTTTAATGGATAACGAGAAGTTGATTTAAAGAAATAAATAACCATAACACTCGAACGTTCAAGTTACACTTCGAGTGATATATATTATTGACGATTTAAGTCTAAATGTTGATAAGTGTACATGTCACGAAACGTTAAGTACAAGATTTTACAGCGTACAGAACGACGTTCGAAAAACCAGAACCGAGACTTAAACCGAGTGTGATGACCCGGAAAATTTCGACTTACTTAAACCAATTCTATATATGATTTGATATTTAAGCAATGCATTTTGACAAGTTTTAAAACTTTTGTAAATGAGTTTTATATAACGGTTGACCACCTTGTTTGTCCGACGATTCACAAACGTCATAACTTGTGATAATTATATAATTGTGTATGTATATATATATATGCGAAAACATGCGAATAATATTTATATACGAAATGATAAAAATTTACTAGTGAATGATACAATTTCAAATTAAAAATTTTACGTATATAATCGTTTTATTTTTATGATGTATTTTTTTAAATTTTTAAGAAGACACGAAGTTAAATCAAAGATGTACAAGTTGTAAAGCACAACGTACAACAATGTAACTTAAATAGTTGAATCGAAATTAATTTATTTACTATTTATATGAATAGTAAATGAAACGAAATTAATTAATTTACTATTTACATGAAAGTGATAGAAATTATTAATTATAAGTTACATAATATACCCCTGAAGTATTTAAGAAATACGACTTTTTAAAATTTTAAAATTCATTCGATTAAATGAATCTTGTGATTTATTGTGGCACGAAATGATCAGCAAACTAGTACGTACACTCTACATCGAACGTATATAGTAATTTTATAAATTAATGGACCTTTTTACAACTAGTTTTATAAAGCTTAAGACCAAAATAAATATATGTATTCAATTATAAAAAGTAGAATTCTTTTTATTTATACTTTTACCCGTCAATTATTAACAGCAGAGTACGAAATAATCGTATGTGAAAAACTGTCGGCATAAACTAACAAAAATGGGGCGGCTAAGATTACACACGTTTGATTCCTTTTATTATTATATTATTATTTTATTATTATATTATTACTTTATTATATTATTATATTATTATAATATTATATATATATATATATATATATATATATATATATATATATATATATATATATATATATATATATATATATATATATATATATATCGATCGATCGATCGCATAAAAACACACACACACACACATACAATTTACATACTTCATAAGAATTATCACTAATATTATTGTTATTAATATTAATCTTAATATTATTATTAATCTCATATAATTATTTATTAGTTATGTATACATAAAATATTACGACGAGGTCATGAGCGAATTATTTTCAAAACGGATTTTCGAGCGGGATGAAGCTAGGGAAACTATGAGTTATAGTTATGGAGGTTATGGGTATTGCTTGGGGGTTATGATCATAAGTCAAAGGTCAACCTAGCGTTTATCATTTCCGTTGCGTCTACGTACTTTCCTGCAATATTGAATCACAATATTGATACGTGAGCATTCATATATTATCTTTTATATATTAATAGTGTATTCATGTCTAGTGCTCGAGTATATATGTTTATGCATGCTTGTGTGCTTTAATTTTGTCATTGGATAGTTTATGATGAATCACGAATTTGATACATATGCTACTGATATAAAGTATATGATATGCATGTCATTGGAAAGCTATCGAAAAATTAATAACTTTTCATTTAGAAATCGCGTGATTTCAATGAACGGATTAAAAGATATGGTCAACTGAATTATGTTTAACGTTAATTGAAATTGTGTTGGAAACTGTAAATTAATATTTAAACAACTTGTCTATGAGATTGATAAATTGGATTTTTAGATATTACTAATCGAGTAATTGAATTTCTATATAAGGCACGTCTTGTTTTGTTGAACAATTGTCAAAGTTGACTGTCTTATCATGTTTTAAAGCTTTATAAATACTATAATCTGATTTTACAAGTATTGAAAAACTATGTGAAATAATAAAATATGTTCGATTGCCATGATAATTCAAATATAATATAGCTCCTGTAATAAATAATATTTTGAGTTTGATAAACTATAAATTCGTTCAATTATCAAGACTTATATTATGTTAATAAACATATATAGATTTAAAGATTATATTGGATCAGGTTGACTTTTGAGATAACTTTTGTTAACATTTGCATGTCAGTCTCGAGCATTAGGATTGTGATACACTATGACCCGACCTAGCTTGTTAGACATGTATTGACCAACATATGTTCTCTAGGTTGAGATCTACGATTATTTTGCATTCCGAGTTTCGGTCACATTTCGGTGAATGACCTTATGTGCTGCTAAGGTGAGTTTTATTTGCTCCCCTTTTAATTGCTTTTGCAATATATATTTTTGGGCTGAGAATACATGCAATTTATTTTAAGCGCAATAGATACAAGTACATACTAAATTCTACACCGAGTTTGAACTGAAAATTCCTTAGCTTTGGTAACTAGTGACTGCCGGTTATAAGAACTGGTGGGCGTGAATAGTTGTATATGGATCCATAGGGCTTGACATCCTCGTCTGTTCCAGGTATAGAAACCCTAGCCTGAACTATAAAACAGACGTATGCTATTTGAGGTTAGTACACATTAGTTTGCGTGTATTGTACATGTTGGTTGCATGTATGTTAAAACAGGGGTACTTATTATATAGAAGTTAAAGTTTAGTTACCAGGGTGCTCAATCTTGTAGAATATTTTGATAAACGTTTCTGGATGAAACAACTGAAATCTTGTGATCCACCTTTATATACAGATTATCCGCAACATTAAAACTATGAACTCACCAACCTTTGTATTGACACTTGTAAGCATGTTTATTCTCATGTTCCTAGAAGTCTTTCGCTGTTTGCTTATATGTGATACAAGCTATGTGCATGGAGTCATACATGCTTTATTCGAGAAAACGTTGCATTCACAAAATCATCACCATGTATCTTATTTTGACTGCATTATCAATGGATGTAGTATTATAAACTATTAATTACAGTGATTGTCTATATGTAGAAATCATCAATCGTCAAAAACCTTGGAATTTGATATTCAATTATGGTGTGCCTTTTCAAAAGAATGCAATGTTTACAAAACGTATCATGTAGAGGTCAGTACCTCACTTTGAAATCAATGAATAACGTACCGCGTCAATAGCGATTTTGGTGGGTCATTACAGTTGGTATCCGAGCTTGAGGTCATAGGGAACCAGAATTTGCATTAGTATGTTTAACTGGTAATTGTTAGGATGCATTAGTGAGTCTGGACTATGACCGTATTTGTTTTTACCGATTTTTGCTTATCAATTCTTGTTGAAAATTACATACTTATCATTCTTAAGTCTAGCCACGTTTTCCTGCATTTATTGCATAGATAATGTACAGACGAATTCATATCTTAGCATATCTGTTACTGTAAACTTTTCCGGACATCTTCCGAAGCTTCCTCCGTAATTTATGGGATTTTGGTATTTTATATACATATGTAAATTATGTATTGAAGAATATCAATCTAAATCCTATAATCTATTTCATATCAAAAACCATTTCCCTGATTATACAAGCTGGATCTCGTATCTAGTTCAAATTCCTTAGATTCCGACAGCTATTCCGATATGGAATTCGACCTGAGCTCCGAAAGCAGCGTAACCGGAATGGATCAACCAATTAGCCATCATCTATTCTGGATGAATTGTGGATAGATTCGTAGCCTACTTAATCATTGGAGACAAGAAGAAGGTGATCCCTTCCATCCACCACATTTCCCTCTGGGCGAAGAACCTGAAGCGCTTACCGTCGAACCAATCCGTAACACCATTTTCACCCTCATTTCCAGATTAGCTCGCAACGATTACGTAATATCTACAATTCTAAATCTTATTCATCCGCTCGTTCGAACCGCTAATCATCCCGGTGTAATAGAAGAAGTCAACGATCTTCGCGCTTGAGTATTGGCGTTGGAGAATATGGTGCAAAGATTACAAGCACCAGCAACAACACCAGTACCACCAACAACATTCACATCGCAAGCCTCAATACCACAAGCACCAGCGGCATCACCAGCATCACCATCAGTATCACCAACACCAGCAACACCTGTAGCACCACAAGCTCCACCAGCTCTATAACCACTGACGATATCGACAACACAATCACCAATGGTTATATTGAAATAACGAGTTATGGAGTATTAACTCATTATTTCCAAAGAATTTATATATATATATATATATATATATATATATATATATATATATATATATATATATATATATATATATATATATGGTTTCCAAAATTCATATATATATATATATATATATATATATATATATATGAATTTTGGAAACCATAATAAATCTTTTCGTACTAAGCTATTATGTATATATATATATATATATATATATATATATATATATATATATATATATATATATATATATATATATATATATATATGAATTTTGGAAACCATAATAAATCTTTTCGTACTAAGCTATTATGTATGAATTGAAAAAGGGTAGATACTACGCGGTAAATTCATATTACTAATATGCTATGATGTACATCCTTCATTAAACGACTTAACCATCGTTAACTACAATCTCTGTCTCAACTCAATGAATTCCATTTCATAATAAACCAAGCGTATTAATCAATTACATGTTTGATTTTACACTTTCATCTTCGATGTATTCGAAACTTTCCAGAAAACATCATTCGTACCTTGCGAAATTTACAAGAACTCCACGAACACCAACATCATTCACCGAGGAATGTCAATAAGAATAAATAATGAAGTATTGATTACATTAGTGAAATACTCCGCAAAGATTATGTAATCTCTAATGTTTTAGAGATTATTCATTTCTAGTTCCAGCCGAAAATCAAATGAGTTTAATAGTATATTAACTCATTAAATCTGTATTATATCTGAAGAAAGCACACACACACACACACATACACACACACACACACACACACACACACATATATATATATATATATATATATATATATATATATATATATATATATATATATATATTCATAAAGACTGTAGTAAAATTCTATTATACAAAAATATTAATTGTGAATTTTTTTTTTAACGGGTAGGTAATACCCGGGAAATATATAAGTTCACAATTAATGTGTTACACTGTACATCTTAAATTACTTGATAATCATTAACCATACTCACAACTTTCACAACAATATACATTCTTTCATAGAAATCTGAGCAACCATACTCATTCAAATCCAATTACACATTCTGATTTTAACAGATCAGAATCCAAGTCGAGATATAACTAATATTCACTCTTAGATCCCTACATCTTTCGAAGCTATACTTTGACTTCTAAACTGTGCTAGAACATCACTTCTGTTCATAAAACCCAGAAAAATATTCGTATCATTCAAGATTATAAAACATCATATGTATATTGACGATTACAATCTGCGTTCAAACCCTTCATAATTTTTGAAAACAAGTCAATTAAGAAACAATCGAGAGAATGATCCAACCACACGTTATCTATGAAAAGAAATATTTATGCATATAGATATGCACCTGGAAAACTCTCGAAACCTAAGTAAAAGTTTAACACGTATTTGTGTTAGATCCTTTAGCATTGTTATTACCGAAAATAACCTTGCAATTCCTTTTTAAGGTACCCAGTGTTATCACCCTTCTAACAAAGTCAACACCTTGATATATACGTTCTTGTTACCGGGAAACCTTTTATATTCCACCACATTAGCAGTAAACTTACCAGCAACTTCATTACTCAGTGGCTTAAGTCTCTCCGAAAAACCATTATAATTGTTCATTAAAACCCTATCATATACTCATCTGCATCTTGTAACGAGAATTGCCATACCAATTACAGGGAATCAGCAATCAGTATTTTGAATCTCGCAGCGTTTCTACATCAACAGTTATATGTATACATATAACATTTATCTCTTAGAATTATGATCTTCCATTCTGAAATTCTGAAAAGCACCCAGTCTACGAATCAATACTCTGAATGTTGAAAAAGCTGAATGAAGCAACAAAAAACTGTAAACGACCTTAACAGTCGAAGGTTTGATGATAAAAGTTGGCAAAGCTCAGAAAAGTTGGAACTGGAAAATGGATTGAGCAAACCATGAAGGAGGCTGTGGACAAATCACAAAGACTAAACCTGCCTTCAAAGAATCCAAATGATTCAGTATCTGCTGAAGTCATTAACGAATACCTTGATCCTGACTCTAAACCTTTACGAACAAATCTTCTTCATCATCCTTTGATATTAGAAATTCTAAGATATCATCATATCTTTTATTATAAATATCTTCGATATTTCTGAAGATATCTTCATAACTATTATTATCCGAAATTATTTATCTCTTCGCGCTATCTGTGTTACATCATAAAAGAAACTATTTTAATTTCTAAATTCTGAAAAATTCAAAAAATGGATGTTTTTGAAGTAGTGTTGGGAATTGAAGCATGAATTAGTATAATATAATGACACTTGATCAACGTGATTATATTACAGTAAGTCATGCTGAGTTTCTAATAGAACGTGATGATTCACAGAGCTTAACGTCATCATGTGCCATGTTGCACGACTCTTACATTTGATCTAATTTCTAAATATATCAAGAACATAACTTTCTGATAGTTCTATCTTTTCTCTTGAATTCTAGTAATTTAACCAATCAAGATCGTGCTATTACAATTTTTCTCTTTGAACATTAGTCATGTTCATTCGAAATTTCATACCTACGAAATCTGGACCATTACATGCTGTGCTTAATGGTAAGAAGAGAAAACAAAAGCATGAAGCTTCAAAATAGAAAGAGGAGTATAAATCACAGTAAATATAAGAGAGCATTAACCGTAGATGTCAATAATTATTGAAAGACAAATGCAAGGAAGGATTATGAAAACCACTACCCCAAGAGCGAAGTAGAAGTAAACAGATTCCTCCGGTGGAAGTTGGAATAGAAGGATGATTGTGGTGATAGTCAGAATGAGATCAAGGATCAGAACTGGATGAAGCATTTTCACAATCTTTTAAAGGTATGAAATGAGGAAGAAGATGTAGGAGTGATGAAAATAATGGAACGAAAGAGATTGATTTATAGCTAAATAACGGACATAGCAATCGAGGCAGATTACGCATTTAATCAAAGAAAATCATAATTTCCTTAATCACCGAAGAATCAAATCTTATATAGATTACAAAGATCTTCTTTAATTTCCTTGAATTCCGAAAATTAACCGTGACTACGTCAAGATTTGAAACGAGTCTTTGATTACATCATTTCACTCTTTTGCGATAGCTCCTCTCATACAATTCAAGTAACCGAATCATTTTATCTATATTACTCAATAATGATAAAACTCTAGTTATCAACTCATATTCGTCATGAAAACTTTCTTATTGTTAACCATGACAACCCCACTCAAATTTCAGGACGAAATTTTCTTTAACGGGGAGGTACTGTGATGACCCGAAAAATTTCAACTTATTTAAACCAATTCTATATATGATTTAATATTTAAGCAATGCATTTTGACAAGTTTTAAAACTTTTGTAAATAAGTTTTATATAACGGTTGACCACCTTGTTTGTCCGACGATTCACAAACGTCATAACTTGTGTATGTATATATATATATATATATATATATATATATATATATATATATATATATATACGAAAACATGCGAATAATATTTATATACGAAATGATAAAAATTTACTAGTGAATGATACAATTTCAAATTAAAATTTTTACGTATATAATCATTTTATTTTTATGATGTATTTTTTTAAATTTTTAAGAAGACACGAAGTTAAATCAAAGATGTACAAGTTGTAAAGCACAACGTACAACAATGTAACTTAAATAGTTGAATCGAAATTAATTCATTTACTATTCATATGAATAGTAAATGAAACGAAATTAATTAATTTACTATTCACATGAAAGCGACATGATAGAAATTATTAATTATAAGTTACATAATATACTCCTGAAGTATTTAAGAAATACGACTTTTTAAAATTTTAAAATTCATTCGATTAAATGAATCTTGTGATTTACTGTGGCACGAACTGATCAGCAGACTAGTACGTACACTCTACATCGAACGTATTTAGTAATTTTATAAAGAAATGTACCTTTTTACAACTAGTTTTATAAAGCTTAAGACCAAAATAAATATATGTATTCAATTATAAAAAGTAGAATTATTTTTATTTATACTTTTACCCGTCAATTATTAGCAACAAAGTACAAAATAATGGTATGTGAAAAACTGTCGGCATAAACTAACAAAAATGGGGCGGCTAAGATTACACATGTTTGATTCCTTTTATTACTATATTATTATTATATTATTACTTTATTATATTATTATATTATTATAATATTAGATTTATTATATATATATATATATATATATATATATATATATATATATATATATATCGATTGCAGAAAAACACACACACACATACAATTTACATATTTCGTAAGAATTATTAATATTTATTATTAATATTATTGTTATTAATATTAATCTTAATATTATTATTAATCTCATATAATTATTTATTAGTTATGTATACATAAAATATTACGACGAGGTCATGAGCGAATTATTTTCAAAACTGATTTTCGAGCGGGATGAAGCTAGGGAAATTATGAGTTATAGCTATGGAGGTTATGGGTATTGCTTGGGGGTTATGATCATAAGTCAAAGGTCAACCTAGTGTTTATCATTTCTGTTACGTCTACGTACTTTCCTGCAATATTGAATCACAATATTGATACGTGAGCATTCATATATTCTCTTTTATATATTAATAGTGTATCCATGTCTAGTGCTCGAGTATATATGTTTATGCATGCTTGTATGCTTTAATTTTGTCATTGGATAGTTTATGATGAATACGAATTTGATACATATGCTACTGATATAAAGTATATGATATGCATGTCATTGGAAAGCTATCGAAAAATTAATAACTTTTCATTTAAAAATCGCGTGATTTCGATGAACGGATTAAAAGATATGGTCAGCTGAATTATGTTTGACGTTAATTGAAATTGTGTTGGAAACTATAAATTAATATTTAAACAACTTATCTATGAGATTGATAAATTGGATTTTTAGATATTACTAATCGAGTAAATGAATTTCTATATAAGGCACGTCTCGTTTTGTTGAACAATTGTCAAAGTTGACTGTCTTATCATGTTTTAAAGCTTTATAAACACTATAATCTGATTTTACAAGTATTGAAAAACTATGTGAAATAATAAAATATGTTCGATTGCCATGATAATTTAAATATAATATAGCTCCTGAAATAAATAATATTTTGAGTTTGATAAACTATAAATTCGTTCAATTATCAAGACTTATATTATGTTAATAAACATGTATAGATTTAAAGATTATATTGGGTCAGGTTGACTTTTGAGATAAGTTTTGTTAACATTTGCATGTCAATCTCGAGCATTAGGATTGTGATACACTATGACCCGACCTAGCTTGTTAGACATGTATTGACCAACATATGTTCTCTAGATTGAGATCTACTATTTTGCATTCTGAGTTTCGGTCACATTTCGGTGAATGACCTTATGTGCTACTAAGGTGAGTTTCATTTGCTCCATTTTAAATTGCTTTTGAAATATATATTTTTGGGCTGAGAATACATGCAATTTATTTTAAACGCAATGGATACAAGTACATACTAAATTCTACACCGAGTTTGAACCGAAAATTCCTTAGATTTGGTAACTAGTAACTGCCGGTTATAAGAACTGGTGGGCACGAATAGTTGTATATGGATCCATAGGGCTTGACATCCCCGTCTGTTCCAGGTATAGAAACCCTAGCCTAAACTATAAAACAGACGTATGCTATTTGAGGTTAGTACACGTTGGTTTGCGTGTATTGTACATGTTGGTTGCATGTATGTTAAAACAGGGGTACTTATCATATAGACGTTAAAGTTTAGTTACCAGGTGTAACATGCCGTTTTCTTCATACGTGTCTTAAGGTACTTATTTAATCATTAGAACGTTTATATTTCGCTTGTTTATGTGATTAAACAATTTAAAGTGTTAACTCGATGTATACGAGATATATTCATATATTACGTTTGAGATTGGATGCATGTATAAGTATATGCATAGGTTTTGATAGCGTTAAGTCATGCGAGACTTAAAGACGAAGTTTAAACGAATATAGGAAACTTGAACGAGGTGTACAAGTCGAATAAATCATTGTCAATTTAAAATAGTCGAAATGGCCAGTTACAGGCCATTGCCTTGCCGCTCCGCGAGGGTCTTGGGCGCGCCGCGACAAATAAAGCAAATCAAAGTCAGGAGTGGATTAAGACAGCTCGAAAATCCAGTGTATTGCCGTGCCGCAACAATTGAGGTCGCGATGCGACAAAGCTGCAGATCTGACCCGTTTTTCCTATTTAAAAAGGGGTGGTCTAAGGGTATATTTGTCTTTTCACGTATGGATCTGATTGGAGCATTAAACCTCAATCACTTATCTCATTTATTCAATTTCTTTTCTCTTTTCTTCTTCTAATTACTTTCAAAACATAAAACCCATTTAAATCCAAAGTGAGATTTGAGAGTAAAGATTTGAGATTTGATCTTTGGAGCAAGAAGTAAAGTTGTTCTCCTTGTTCTTAGCTACGAGTGGATAGTGTTGGTAAGTTTTAACTCCATGTTTTAAGTTTTAGTTAATTTATGGCTAGGGTTTGGGCCATTGGAGAGTTGTAAGACCCATTTGGGGAATTAATGGGTGAATTATGTTATATTGAAGTAAGGAAAACCCTAATGGCTATAATATAGGGTTTGGTCATTAAAATTGGGATTTGTAAGTGTTAAATGTGTTGTTAGTCACTAATACACTTGTTTAATGATGAAAGATTCGTTAATGAGTTTAAGTTTGACCAAAGTTGAAAGTCTATGGGTTAAGATGGGTCAAATGGGCAATTGTTGACCTAGTTGGGTGAGATGGGTATGAAATACTCTAAGTTTGTGTTAGTTGGAGTTATTAGACTCTAATCACTAGCTTTTAGTGATTTATGACGAGTCATGGCCATTAATGGGCGGTTTTGGGTGGATGTGAGTCATTTAATGCATGAGGTCATTAAATGCTCAAGTGTAAGTGTTGGTGGTTAATTTCGCTAGTTTGTATGTTAATTAAATGCATAATGTGGTAGGTGCATTACTTTGAAGGTCGCGAGCTTGATTTCCTAGTTCACCAAAGAAGATAAGGTGAGTGAAGTAATTATACGTATGTGTATATGGCGTATTTATTTGTGAATGTTATGGTATGAACCATCGAGCCGGTAGTGCCATAACATGTATGTGATGAGGGTCAAAGTGTGAACCATTGAGCCGGTAGCACTACAAAATGAGGCGTAAACCATTGAGCCGGTAGCGCCGAAGTGTGAACCAAAGAGCCGGTAGCACTATAAAATTATGATGTGAACCATCGAGCCGGTAGCATCAAAGTGTGAACCATCGAGCCGGTAGCACTATAAAAGAGTATGACTCAAATGAGTAAGGTGTGAACCATCGAGCCGGTAGCACCATAGCGTTTATGGTTAACCATATGGGTGTTTGTTGATTGTTAGCATATTATATATAGATTGTGATGAGTATATGCTAATGCGATTTTGTGATATTGTACAACTTGTTAGTATTACGAGTATGATGACATGCTATTTGAGTTACAAGTTTGTATATGATATTGTGTAAGTGGTTGCAAGTAAGTAGGTTATATATGTATATGTATAACTATTGCACTCACTAAGCTTTAGCTTACCCTCTCGTTGTTTACATTTTAGGTGCGAACACGGAGAAAGGAAAAGGGGTTATTGGGCATTAGATTCCCCTGTTGCGTGCTAGTTAAAGCTTTTGGAAGATGACCTAATGCTTTTGGGTAGTTTAGCCCCAAACCATGCTCGGGTATAGTTTGGATTAAAACTATCATTTCAAATGGGTCAAATTTGTATTACATTTGATTAATGGCCCTAGTGCCTTTTATAAATACTAAACTTGTTGTACATTTTAATGGGTTGTATGGAATGGTTTATATCATTCCAATGGCACGTTAATGTGCGTTACAAAAAAACAAAAATTTATTCGGTTGAATACGGGTTGGGTTGTTTCAAGTGGTATCAGAGTATGGTCTAAGGGATTTAGGCAACTTGAGATAGGTGCCTAGACTTAGACTTTATTGAGTATGCATTTTATGCGCGACTTGTAGGAGACGGGTCGGACCGGGGGATTTGTTAGTGCCTAGTTTTAGGTGGACTAACTATGCTCTAACTGTTTTGTGTTGTGTTATGAAATCATCAAGCGAGATAGACGTTGTACTAGCTAGTTAATGCGACGTGCTCGCATAACAATGATTAGCTACCATTGTTACGGGTTCAAATCGTGACAAACAAGCGATGTACGACGATTGTTGAGCAAAATGGGTGGTGAGGTGAACATGTATTTGTGTCATGTCTTTTCGTTCGTTGTTTAATATTTTTTGTTTTATAGAATGAAGATGAGAAATGGACACGATACCAATGAGGGAGGCACGAGCGAGGACGTTGAACTCACGGCCAAGGTTGAGGCCATCTTTAAAAATCTAAAAGCGGAATTTCTCGTCAATTTCCGAAAGGTCTTCAAGAATCGGTTGATGGGAAAGTAACCAAAATGATCAATGAGCGAATGAATGCCGCGATCGAGGAGGCATTAGAAGCTAGAAACATTCATCCTCGTGGTGAAGGGGGTGATGGTAATGGTGGTTATGGAAGGCGAGACTTCTACTGAAATGTCCCGTTCATATTGATTATAAACGTTCCATATTAATTGATTTCGTTGCGAGGTTTTGACTTCTATATGAGACGTTTTTCAAAGACTGCATTCGATTTTAAAACAAACCATAACCTTTAAAAAATTACGACGATTATCAAATAATTATAATCTAAAATATAGCGTTTTTCACACGACCATTACATAATGGTTTACAATAATATTACACATCAACATAAGTCTTCGAATGCAATTTTTTAAACAATATTATACAAGCATGGACTCCAAATCTTATCCTTAATTTAGTATGCAATAGCAGAAGCTCTTAATAATCACCTGAGAATAAACACGCTTAAAACGTCAACAAAATTGTTGGTGAGTTATAGGTTTAACCTACATATTATCAAATCATAATAATAGACCACAAGATTTCATTTTTGTAACACATCTCATATCAGGCATTTCGCAAACTACATAGAGATAAAAACCATTCATATGTTGAACACCTAGTAACTGACCTTACCAAGATGCATATAGAATATCCCCATTATTTCGGGACTCTCATCCGATATGATAAATCGAAGTACTAAAGCATCCGTAACTCGGATGAGGCTTGTTGGGCCAAATAGATCTATCTTTAGGATTCGCGTCAATTAGGGGCCATTTCCCTAATTCTTAGGCTACCAAGCTAAAAAGGGGCATATTCGGTTCGATAATCCAACATAGAAAGTATTTTCGATTACTTGTGTCTATTTTGTAAAACATTTATAAAATCGTATGTATTCTCATCCCAAAAAAATAATAGATTTTAAAAGTGGGACTATAACTCACTTTCACAGATTTTTACTTCGTCGGGAAGTAAGACTTGGCCACTGGTCGATTCACGAACCTATAACAAATATGTACATATATATCAAAGTATGTTCAAAATATATTTACAACATTTTTAATACGTTTTACTGTTTTAAGTTTATTAAGTCAGCTGTCCTCGTTAGTAACCTACAACTAGTTGTCCACAGTTAGATGTACATAAATAAATCGATATATATTATCTTGAATCAATCCACGACCCAGTGTATACACGTCTCAGGCTAGATCACAACTCAAAGTATATATATTTTTGGAATCAACCTCAATCCTGTATAGCTAACTCCAACATTACTGCATACAGAGTGTCTATGGTTGTTCCAAATAATATATATGAAGGTTTTTCGTATGCCTAAGAGACATATTAAATTAATGTGGCTAATATGTTATGATCAAAGTCGGGTCATACCCAATAACAAGCTTATCGACACCTTAAACGTATTTGATCTTAACGATTGGTTCATTAAACAAATACGCGACACTTGGATTTTAGAAAATCGGATTTCTAAAATGTTATCACTTGAGATATATTACTTGGATAATTTATATATTAATGAATTAATTATTTAAAGGTTTAAATAATTAAGTTGTGTTATATTTTATAAAAGATTTATAAGATATATATATATATATATATATATATATATATATATATATATATATATATATATATATATATATATATATATATATATATATATATGTTACTAAACTATACTTAAGTTTTATACAAGTTTATATATATGTAAATACAAGTTTATATATATATATTTCTTGTTATAAAATAAGAGAGTTAGTGGCAGATTTTGGGACTCCAAGAGAGCATCTCATGCTTGCTTTTGTTGCTCCCTATATACACAACTCCAAGGGGAATGTCTACACTTGAACCAAGCACACTTTGACTCATTTTTCTTTCAAAAAAAAACTGACCAAAACTCTCTCTATTCTGGCTGTTATGGCCGTGATTTTTGGGCAGCAAAAGGGCTGGTTCAAGCTTGATTAATCAAGTGGTTAAGTGTTCTAATTAAATCCTAACCAAAGTACTAGGTGTTGGTTGTAAGTTTGGGGTATAATCATTTGAGGTTTCATAGTTTTGAGGCTCCATTCATCACCATCTTTGAAGTTGCTGCTGTCCAGTTTTTCAAGTGTAAATAAAAGGGTTTTGAGCTTGGTTAATTAGTTAATTAAGTGTCTAAATCTTAACTAACTTAAAGGGTGGTGTTGGTGCATCAAAGGATTGGAGTTTAACACACTTGAAGCATCAATTTGGAGGCTATTTTCACCATCATCTCCATCAATTTTCTGCACATTTGAGTAGCCCTCAAACTTGGTTTTGAGGAGGTATGACACTCTTATCCTTTCTTGTTAATTAGTAAGCATCATTTCACAACTTGATCCAAGATGGGATTTAGCTTTAATTGGTTTAAAGATAACAAGTTAAATTGGTAATTTCACGCTTCCGTTTTATAATGATTCTTAAATGGTTTTAAGAGTTTCAAACTTGTTAAATCCCAACAATGGTATCTAGAGCCGAAGTTGTTGAAATATGCTTCGAGATGGTTATTAAACCCACTATAATTTTGCATTCTATGAACATGCATGAAGGAGAATGTAAAATTTTCGGTTTTAGGTGGTTTATCATTTTGGCCACTTGTGATTCTGTACTGCCAATCACTTGTGATTCTGTGTTTCCAATCACTTGTGATTCTGTATTGCCTATTACTTATGTAGATAATGTTCACAATCTATGCCTTGACCTTGTGTTTGGTTGCATGTTTGGTTGATTTAATATTTATTCATTTGGTATGTAATAATATTTATTCATTTGGTCATGTAATTTATTTTATATTTGGTATGTAAAATAGATTAGGTTGTATTTCATTTTCTAGAAAAATGTATTAGCATACATATTTTGTAAAAAAAAAAGAAGATACAAGATGATGAAGACTTGAAGAACACAAGGAGCATATGGATGCAAGGTTAAGTGGGAGATTTGAAATCTCCTACTTTGTATTATTACCCCTTAACCCGGTGACATTTGTTTTTGGCTAAACAAATGTCCACCAAAATGGCTAGATTGTGAACATACTTGTTTTGCATGTGTGGTTGTTTGTTTGTTTATTGTATTGTATGTTTTGGTTGATACAATTAATCACAAGATAACAACAAACAAAATGACAATTTAATTGGTTAAATTAGACATATTAATAACATGCAAGACGACAATTTAATTGGTTAAATTAAAAGCAACTAAAGACCTTAATAAATGGTTATTAAGAACAAGAAAAGGATCACATATATATAAAATGGTTTATATCAAGTAATTGGCAAATTACAAGACATGAAAGTGGTTTTTCATAAGTACCATACACTAAATGCATGTTGGTGTATGGCATAAAAGTTTTCTCATACTAGAATAAACGAAAACTTAAAATCCCTTTTACCAACAAGGTAAACAAGTTTAACGCCATCCTTTTGTGAGACACTTAAACATATTAGGGAACTCATGATGGGATAAAGGTCACCTAACCGTCATGAACAAACTAATGTGGTTAAGGTGAATTTGACATGCTTGTGGGATAAAGGTCACCTAACCACTTGTATGTTAAGTTTACACGTTTACACAAGTAGGACGACTTGATTTGGGAATCATGAACTTAGGGTCACCGAAGCATGAGGAATAAATAGGCGTTGATGGGATAAATATGCCATGCAAAAGGATTGCATGATCCCATACTCTAGAAGTTGCAAATGGATTGCAATTGTCATATAATGACTACCTAGATAAATCAAATGACGGGATAAAGGTCACCTAACCGGAATTTGGTTTACCGTTGGATTCTAGAATTTAATATATCAATTGGATTTAAAGGGCATTGAATGTTAAATTGAAATTGATACTTAAACGAACTTTGTTAAATTTTGTAGATGGCCGCCAATAATAACAACAACATTCCAAACACACCAATCAACTTTAATAACCTATCATTGAGGTCCATCCTCGAAAAGGAAAATAACTCCCAATCCGTTTCATCTAATGTACAAAAGATGAAAAGCCTCATTGATCAATTGCACCGTCTCAACTGTCCCGTGTCTAATGAATTAACCACGGACCTTATCCACGACTCTTTGTCAAAAAGGTTTGACACATGCGTGTTGAATTACAGCATGAATGATTGGGATAAGAGCATTGGCGAATTACATGTCATGCTACGGACGGATGAATCAAGCATAGGTAAAAAGGCTTCACCCATGCTAATGATCAATGATGGTGGGTCCAAAGGTAATAACACCTCTAAGCCTAAGGCGGCTAAGAGGAAAGGACCCGCTCATCAAGGCAAGGGAAAAGGGAAGATGGTTACCCCAACCAAAAACAAGAACAATAAGCAAAAGGTTGCCGGACAAGCAAACCCCAAGGAAGACCCGTGCTTCGGTTGTGGTGAAATGGGTCACTGGAAACGCAACTGCCCAGTTTACCTAAAGGAGTTGAATGCAAAGAGGGATGCAGGGCAAACCTCAGGTAATGTATACATGATATACGTTGAGCTTAGTATTACTTCTTCTAATACATGGGTATTAGACACAGGATGTGGAACTCATATTTGCAATTCAATGCAAGGGTTCATAAGAAGTAAACTAAATACGGGAACAACAAGTCTCTACATGGGAAATGGTGCAAAGGTACACGTAAAAGCTCAAGGAGACTTTGTTTTAAAGCTACCAAGTGGTTTGGAGCTTATATTGAAAAATGTTTTGTATGCACCGGATTTAACACGAAACATTATTTCTGTTTCCCGTTTAAGACTATGTGGTTTTAATCTTAATTTTATTAATGATGATATCCATGTTTCTTTGAATGATATGTTCTATTTTAAGGCCTCGCCTTTGAATGGTATTTATGAATTGGTTCATGATAACACATCATTCGATAGCTCAATATACCAAGCAAGCACCAAGAAGCTCAAAAGGGATTTGAGTGATTCCTACTTATGGCATTGTTGCCTTGGTCACATAAACAAGAATCGAATGCATACACTTCAAAAGAATGGTCTTTTAAAATCAAGTGAGCTGGATTCATTTGATGTATGTGAATCTTGTTTACAAGGCAAAATGACTAAAGCACCTTTCAAAGGGACCTATGAAAGGGCTAAGGACTTATTGGGATTAATACATTCGGATGTATGTTGACCCTTTAAGCCCATAGCTAGGAATGGTGAAAGATACTTCGTTACTTTCATTGATGACTTCAGTCATTTTGGATATGTCTACTTGTTAAGACATAAGGACGAAACTTTTGAAGCATTCAAATAATATCAAAGCGAAGTACAAAATCAATTCAATTTGAAGCATTCAAAGAATATCAAAGCGAAGTACAAAATCAATTCAATAAGACAATCAAGGTACTTCGTACCGATAGAGGAGGTGAATACCTAAGTGATGCTTTCCAAGATCATCTTAGAAGTTGTGGGATTATCTCGCAACTTACTCCACCCGGGACACCACAACTTAATGGAGTTTCCGAAAGGAGGAACCGAACCCTAATGGATATGGTTCGATCTATGATGGCTAGAAGCTCGTTACCTCTATCATTTTGGGGTTATTGTCTATGCTCCACGGCTCGTATTTTAAATATGGCCCCAACCAAGAAAGTGGAACGAACACCTCATGAGATGTGGTTTGGAAAACCTCCATCTATATCATACTTAAAGGTATGGGGATGTGAAGCTTATCCTAAGCGTTACGCCCCTAATAAGTTGAATGCTCGATCCACGAAGTGTATCTTCATAGGATATCCCAAGGATGATATGGGATACTATTTCTATGATCCGACTGAGCAAAATGTATTTGTTGCTCGAAAGGCGGAATTCCTTGAAGCTAAGTTCCTAATGGAAGGAAATAGTGAAAGGAAGATAGATTTTAAAGAGGTTCAAGATCAAATAGATGATACACAATTGGTTAACACTAGCACTCAACATGAAAATGTTGAAAATGATCAAGTGGTTGATCAAAGTATACAAGACATTCGAAGATCTAGTAGGATTAGTAATCCTCCTGAGAGATATGGTTTTCTCGTGGATGGTTGCTATACGGTTGATTTGGATGAACCCACAAACTACGAAGATGCTTTATCAAGGATTGATAAAGACAAATGGCAGGAAGCCATGAACGCCGAGATGCAATCCATGTATGAAAACCAAGTTTGGGAACTTGTTGTGCAACCTCCTAGCTCCAAGCTAGTTGATTGCAAATGGCTTTTCAAGAAGAAAACCGACATACATGGAAACTTGGATACATACAAAGCTAGACTTGTAGCAAAAGGTTTCACTCAAACTCAAGGGGTTGACTATGATGAAACTTTCTCGCCTGTGGCAATGCTAAAGTCTATTAGGATATTATTTGCCATTGCTGCTCACTATGACTATGAAATATGGCAAATGGATGTCAAAACCGCTTTTCTAAATGGATATCTTGAGGAAGATGTCTATATGGTACAGCCCGAAGGTTTTGTTGATCCGAAACATCCTAAAAAGGTATGCAAGTTAAAGAAATCAATCTACGGATTGAAACAAGCATCTAGAATATGGAATCATCATTTTAATGAGGAGGCAAAGAAATTTGGCTTCATTAAAAATGGTGATGAAGCTTGTGTATACAAGAAAGCTAGTGGGAGCTCTGTTATGTTCCTCGTACTATACGTGGATGATATATTGTTATTTGGGAATGATATTACCACAATGCAAGGAGTTAAAACTTGGCTTAAAAGTTGCTTCTCCATTAAGGATCTTGGAGAAGCACAATATATATTGGGGATAGGGATCTATAGGAATAGATCCAAGAAATTGATAGGTTTGAATCAAAGTGCATACATTGAAAAGATCTTGAAAAGGTTCAAGATGGAGTACTCTAAGAAAGGTTTGGTACCTATTCAAAAGGGAACACTTCTCAGTTCATCTCAGTGCCCCACCACGAAAGATGAACAGGAGAGAATGAAGAAAGTCCCATATGCATCTGCTATTGGGTCAATCATGTATGCAATGATATGTACTAGACTGGACGTGTCATGCGCTCTTAGCCTGACAAGTAAATACCAGAATAACCCAGGAAACAGTCATTGGATTGCTGTTAAAAGTATATTGAAATACCTTAGGAGGACTAAGGATATGTTTCTGATATATGAGTCTGGTGAGGAGGAACTCGCTGTAAAAGGTTACGTGGACACGAGTTTCCAAACTGATCGTGATGATTCTCGATCACAATCCGGTTATGTCTTCACATTAAATGGAGGTGCGGTCTCTTGGAAGAGTTCAAAACAGGATGTTGTTGCATTATCCACTACAGAGTCAGAGTACATTGCCGCCTCATTGGCAGCTCAGGAAGCTGCATGGATGAAGAAATTCATCGACGACTTAGGAGTTGTCCCTTCCATTCAGGACCCTCTTGAGATCTTTTGTGACAACGAGGGTGCGATTGCTCAAATCAAGGAACCTCGTGCTCACCAAAAGACCCGTCACATTGAGCGGAGATTCAACTACATAAGGGATGAAGTTGAAAATGGAAAGATATGTATTCGCAAAGTTCACACAGATCTTAACATAGCGGATCCACTCACGAAGCTCTTACATGGTGCAAAATATCAAGGGCATGTTAGTGCATTAGGGCTTCGATATTCTAGTGATTGGCCATGATCTGTTTTAAGTATTGTAACGGAACGAAATGGTTCAAACTCATTAATATAATTATGGGTTAATTTATTTTGAGTTATGTTCCTATTTTGCATATTTTATCCATGAATAAGCAATTATTCTAAATTCCGTAGTCGATCACATTTGTGGGGACAAGTGTGAAGTTTAGACTATTATGAACTTGGATTGGTATACATTCACGGACTGAATGTGGGGCAAGGTTGCAACCAAGGTTCATAGATATTTGTGGGATACAAATATTGGAAGACCCGCCCTCAAGATTTACTAAATGGAGCCTTTGTGGTTGATCACATGTAGTCTTGAGTAAAGGCGAATATCATTGTATCCTCTGACCTGAGATACATATTGGGTTCGGATATTTACCAAGTATTGTGCCTTGATTCGTTCCTTCGCTATTCTGAAATATGGTAGTTCATAAGGAAGAGCTCAGGTATAATACAAGGTATATATTTAGGACGTATGTAGTCAAGATGGAATTTGTCCCTCTTATTCATTGAGAGTCAGATGTCTAAGGCCTGATAAAGTTAAATCTAGAAGAGAGTGATCACTCTGTGTCTCTTGGATTTAACATGACATCTAGGGCAAAAAGATATAATGAAAAGATTCACCTATTCATATTCGAGATGGGAACTCGAAAGGGATGATGTTATTGAATGGCACAAAGTCATAACATATTAGGGGTGATGGACGGTCGTTAGGTGGTATCCGTCACTTGCATTAATTTCTTATGTTTCTCGTGCAAGTGGGAGATTGAAGGTTTTTCGTATGCCCAAGAGACATATTAAATTAATGTGGCTAATATGTTATGATCCAAGTCGGGTCATACCCAATAACAAGCTTACCGACACCTTAAATGTATTTGATCTTAACGATTGGTTCATTAAACAAATACGCGACACTTGGATTTTAGAAAATTGGATTTCTAAAATGTTATCACTTGAGATATATTACTTGGATAATTTATATATTAATGAATTAATTATTTAAAGGTTTAAATAATTAAGTTGTGTTATATTTTATAAAAGGTTTATAAGATATATATATATATATATATATATATATATATATATATATATATATATATATATATATATATATATATATATATATATATATATATATATATATATATATATATATATATATATATATATATATATATATATATATATATATGTTACTAAACTATACTTAAGTTTTATACAAGTTTATATATATGTAAATACAAGTTTATATATATATATTTCTTGTTATAAAATAAGAGAGTTAGTGGCAGATTTTGGGACTCCAAGAGAGCATCTCATGCTTGCTTTTGTTGCTCCCTATATACACAACTCCAAGGGGAATGTCTACACTTGAACCAAGCACACTTTGACTCATTTTTCTTTCAAAAAAAAACTGACCAAAACTCTCTCTATTCTGGCTGTTCTGGCCGTGATTTTTGGGCAGCAAAAGGGCTGGTTCAAGCTTGATTAATCAAGTGGTTAAGTGTTCTAATTAAATCCTAACCAAAGTACTAGGTGTTGGTTGTAAGTTTGGGGTATAATCACTTGAGGTTTCATAGTTTTGAGGCTCCATTCATCACCATCTTTGAAGTTGCTGCTGTCCAGTTTTTCAAGTGTAAATAAAAGGGTTTTGAGCTTGGTTAATTAGTTAATTAAGTGTCTAAATCTTAACTAACTTAAAGGGTGGTGTTGGTGCATCAAAGGATTGGAGTTTAACACACTTGAAGCATCAATTTGGAGGCTATTTTCACCATCATCTCCATCAATTTTCTGCACATTTGAGTAGCCCTCAAACTTGGTTTTGAGGAGGTATGACACTCTTATCCTTTCTTGTTAATTAGTAAGCATCATTTCACAACTTGATCCAAGATGGGATTTAGCTTTAATTGGTTTAAAGATAACAAGTTAAATTGGTAATTTCACGCTTTCGTTTTATAATGATTCTTAAATGGTTTTAAGAGTTTCAAACTTGTTAAATCCCAACAATATATACATGAGTCGATATGATATGTCAAAACATTTGCATACGTGTCTATGGTATCCCAAGATTACATAATATATTAGAATACATGTATAATACATTATGAGTTAGCTAGGATATGATTAATATAGATTTGTTACCAATTTTCACTTAGTTACAACAAGCAAAAATATCCAATCTTGTTTTACCCATAACTTCTTCGTTTTAAATCTGTTTTGAGTGATTCAAGTTGCTATGGTTTCATATTGAACTTAAGTTTATGAATCTAAACAGAAAAAGTATAAGTTTATAGTCGAAAATACAGGTTACAAGTCATTTTTGTAAAGGTAGTCATTTCAGTCGAAAGAACGACGTCTAGATGACCATTTTGGATAACATACTTCCACTTTGAAATTAACCATGATTTTTGGATATAGTTTCATGTTCATAAGAAAAATCATTTTCCCAGAAGAACAACTTTTAAATCAAATTTTATCATAGTTTTTAATTAACTAACCCAAAATAGCCTGCGGTGTTACTACGACGGCGTATATCCAGTTTTACGGTGTTTTTCGTGTTTTCAGATTTTAAATCATTAAGTTAGCATATCATATAGATATAGAACATGTGTTTAGTTGATTTTAAAAGTCAAGTTAGAAGGATTAACTTTTGTTTGCGAACAAGTTTAGAATTAACTAAACTATGTTCTAGTGATTACATGTTCAAATCTTCGAATAAAATAGTTATATATATATATGAATCGAATGATGTTATGAACATCATTAATACCTCAATTTTAGTAGGTAAACCTACTGGAAATGATGAAAAAATAACTTGAGCTTCAAAGGATCTTTGATGGCTTGGAAGTTCTTGAAATAGAATCATGACACAAAAACAAGTTCAAGTAAGATTATTACTCGAATTAAGATAGTTATAGTTATAGAAATTGAATCAAAGCTTGAATATGAATATTACCTTGATTTAGAAAGATAACCTACTGTAAATAACAAAGGTTTCTTGATCTTAGATGATTGCTTGGAATGGATTAGGAAACTTGGAAGTAAACTTGTAAACATGGAAGTGTTCTTGATGTGTTCTTGAGTAATTGTTTTTATGATGATTATAGGTAATAACCAAAGCTTGTATTTGATGATTTTTGCTAGAAAAAATAGTAACTTAGACGTTCATGGAAGAGTGTGTGCGTTTTGAGAGAGAATTGGGAAGAAAATTGGAAGTGAAATGGAGTAGGTGGTGAGTGGTGAAGGTGAGTGGGGTTAAAAGGAGTTCTTGTTTTTGTTTCCTTGCTCATAAGTCATGATAGATGTTAAATGATTGTTCCCACATGGTTAGGTGACTCACATGGGCTGCTAAGAGCTGATCATTGGAGTGTATATACCAATAGTAAATACATTTAGAAGCTGTGTATTGTACAAGTACAAATACGAGTGCATACGAGTAGAATTGTTGATGAAAATGAATGAGGATGTAATCGTAAGCATTTTTGTTAAGTAGAAGTACTTGGATAAGTGTCTTGAAGTCTTTCAAAAGTGTATGAATACATATTAAAACACTACATGTATATACATTTTAACTGAGTCGTTACACAACCTAAATGTACCATCCTTCTTCTTGACAAACAAAACAGGAGCTCCCCATGGTGATGTGCTTTGTCGAATGAAACCACGTTCTAATAGTTCTTGCAATTGGCTTTGCAGTTCTTTCATCTCGCTGGGTGCGAGTATATAAGGAGCACGAGCTATTGGTGCAGCTCCTGGTACAAGATCTATTTGAAATTCAACAGATCGATGTGGAGGTAGTCCCGGTAATTCTTTCGGAAATACATCGGGAAATTCTTTTGCGACGAGAACATCATTGATGCTCTTTTCTTCAGTTTGTACTTTCTCGACGTGTGCTAGAACAGTGTAGCAACCTTTTCTTATTAGTTTTTGTGCCTTAAAATTACTAATAAGATGTAGCTTCATGTTGCCCTTTTCTCCGTACACCATTAAGGGTTCTCCTTCTTCTCGTACAATACGAATTGCATTTTTATAACATACAATCTCTGCTTTCACCTTCTTCAGCCAGTCCATGCCAACTATTACATCAAAACTCCCTAACTCTACTGGTACCAAATCAATCTTAAATATTTCGCTACCCAGTTTAATTTCTCGATTTCGGCATATATTATCTGCTGAAATTAATTTACCGTTTGCTAATTCGAGTAAAAATTTACTATTCAACGGCGTCAATGGACAACTTAATTTAGCACAAAAATCTCTACTCATATAGCTTCTATCCGCACCCGAATCAAATAAAACGTAAGCAGATTTATTGTCAATAAGAAACGTACCCGTAACAAGCTCCGGGTCTTCCTGTGCCTCTGCCGCATTAATATTGAAAACTCTTCCGCGGCCTTGTCCATTCGTGTTCTCATGGTTCAGGCAATTTCTAATAATGTGGCCCGGTTTTCCACATTTATAACAAACTACATTGACATAACTTGCTCTGACACTACTTGCTCCGCCATTACTCGTTCCGACACCATTTGTTCCTTTCGTTTTGTTGACCCCTGGTTCGTAGACCTCACACTTCACCGCGCTATGACCATTTCTTTTACACTTGTTGCAAAATTTGGTGCAGAACCCCGAGTGATACTTTTCACACCTTTGGCATAGCTGCTTCTGATTGTTGTTGTTGTTGTTGTTGTTGCGGTTGTTATTGTTGTTGGGATGATTGTTGTAGTTGTTGTTGTTGTTGTTGTTGTTGTTGTTAGGCCGTTTGTTGTAGTTGCGATTGATGTTGCGATTGTTGGGATAATTGTTGCGATTATTCTTGTAATTGCTGTTGTTGTTGTATTGGTGATTCTTATCACCGTTTTCCTCCCACTTTCTTTTGACTTGCTTCACATTGGCCTCTTCAGCCGTCTGTTCTTTAATTCTTTCCTCAATCTGGTTCACTAGTTTGTGAGCCATTCTACATGCCTGTTGTATGGAGGCGGGCTCGTGTGAACTTATATCTTCTTGGATTCTTTCCGGTAATCCTTTCACAAACGCGTCAATATTCTCTTCCTCATCTTCGAACGCTCCCGGACACAATAGGCACAATTCTGTGAATCGTCTTTCGTACGTGGTAATATCAAATCCTTGGGTTCGTAACCCTCTAAGTTCTGTCTTGAGCTTATTGACCTCGGTTCTAGGACGATACTTCTCGTTCATCAAGTGCTTGAATGCTGACCACGGTAGTGCGTACGCATCATCTTGTCCCACTTGATCTAGATAGGTATTCCACCATGTTAACGCAGAACCTGTGAAGGTATGCGTAGCGTACTTCACTTTGTCCTCTTCAGTACACTTACTTATGGCAAACACCAATTCGACCTTCTCGGTCCACCGTTTCAATCCGATCGGTCCTTCGGTTCCATCAAATTCCAAAGGTTTGCAGGCAGTGAATTCTTTGTAGGTGCATCCTACACGATTTCCTGTACTGCTAGATCCAAGGTTATTGTTGGTATGTAGCGTAGCCTGTACTGCGGCTTTGTTTGAAGCTAGAAAAGTACGGAATTCCTCTTCATTCATATTCACGGTGTGTCGAGTAGTCGGTGCCATTTCCTTCAAAATAGTCAAATGGAACAAGTTAATCATACAGAATATTAAGAGTAGTTAATAGTATTTTGTAGCATAATATGAACTCATTTATAAAAGCTTTTTCTTCATATTAGCATTTTATAAGTTTAAATTTGGGTAGTACCTACCCGTTAAGTTCATACTTAGTAGCTAATATACAATTCAACTACTACAATTCTATATGAAAAACTGATTATAATAATATTTCGCGTTCAAACTTTTATACAATATTTTACAAACTTACAATACCGCTTATTTTACATAAAGCATGAAATATAGCACACAATAACTTTGATACAAGATAGTTGTGAAGATAATTCTAGCTAGTACACAAGTCATTCAGCAAAGGCAATAAAGACACGTAATTCATACGTCCAGAAACAAGTCATGCATTCTGGTTTTACTAGGACTACTTCCCATCCTTGGTCTTGTGGAACATAACCGTTATGGCCGTTGATAAGACAGCGTGTTGTAACGTCGTTGATAAGGCTAAAAAGGAACATATATTTCATAGCAATATCCCTCCTAAATAATAGGTTTTCATATGTAATTGTATTATATTTTCATTGTAATTGTTTAAATAAATAAGTGCGAAGACAAAAGGCGAAAACAAAGATTTGAAGACACGAACGTCCAAAAAGCTCAAATGTTCAAGATACAATTCAAAAGGTTCAATTTATTGATGAAAAATGTCTAAAAATGACAAGAGTACAAGTTACAAAATGCAAAGTACAAGATATTAAATTGTACGCAAGGACGTTCGAAAATCCGGAACCGGGACATGAGTCAACTATCAACGCCCGACGCAATGGACCAAAAATTATGAGTCAACTATGCATAAGAATAAAATATAATATATAAATAATTATATAAATTATTTATATATTATAAATATATATATAATCATGTCGACAAGCTATGAGACAAAGGATCCTGAGCTGGATTTTCAAACTCCACGACTCGCGGAGCTGTCAGAAATCAAAACGCCTATAAAAGGCCATGCATTCTGCCGAGTTTATATATAATAAATAATAATAATAATACTCTGTAATAAATAAATATATATATATATATATATATAATATATATAGTATAGGGTAGTTTTATATTAGATTAGTTCGGGTTATGTAAAAGTTATTTTTACGGGTTTTTGAAGTTGAAATTATGTCCGTGTAACACTACGCGATAAATACTCAATGTAAGTTATGTTCTCCTTTTTAAATTAATGTCTCGTACTTAAGTTATTATTATGCTTATTTGAGCCAAAGTAATCATGATGTTGGACTAAATATTAAAGACGGGGTAATTGGACTTTGTACCATAATTGAGGTTTGGACAAAAGAACGACACTTGTGGAAATTAGACTATGGGCTATTAATGGGCTTTATATTTGTTTAACTAAATGATAGTTTATTAATTTTAATATAAAGATTTACAATTGAACGTACCTATAAATAACCACATACACTCGATCGGACACGATGGGCGGGATATTTATATGTACGAATAATCGTTCATTTAACCGGATACGGGAATGGATTAATAGTCTATGGAATTATTAAAACAGGGGTGAAATTATGTACAAGGACACTTGGCATAATTGATAACAAAGTATTAAAACCTTGGGTTACACGCAGTCGATAACCTGGTGTAATTATTAAACAAAGTATTAAAACCTTGTTACAGTTTAAGTCCCCAATTAGTTGAAATATTTGACTTCGGGTATAAGGATAATTTGACGAGGACACTCGCACTTTAAATTTATGACCGATGGACTGTTATGGACAAAAACCAGACGGACATATTAAATAATCCAGGACAAAGGACAATTAACCCATGGGCATAAAACTAAAATCAACACGTCAAACATCATGATTACGGAAGTTTAAATAAGCATAATATATTTTATTTCATTTTTCCTCGTACTTTTATTTATTGTCATTTTAATTATTGTTATTTATTTTATATTGTTAGTTAAATATCATCATTTACTTTACGCTTCGCTTAAAATATAAAATCGACAAACCGGTCATTAAACGGTAAAACCCCCTTTTATATATTATTATATATAATTATATATATTTTGTACAAATATATTTGTTTAAAAATATAGTGTGCAATAAGCCCGCTCCCTGTGGAATGAACCGGACTTACTAAAAACTATACTACTCTACGATTAGGTACACTGCCTATAGTGTTGTAGCAAGGTTTAGGTATATCCATTTTGTAAATAAATAATTAAAACTTGTGTAATATTTCGTCGTATTTCGTATTTAAATTAATACTATTTCATGTTCCCCCACGCTACCACATCAAGTTTTTGGCGCCGCTGCCGGGGAACCGGCGAAACGCTATATTTTTAATTTATTTTTGTATAAATATATTTATATATCATTTTAGAAAAACAATATAAAATTAAAAAAAAAAACGTTTTTCAAACTCCACGACTCGCGGAGTTTGCAGGCTTAAAACTCCACGACTCGCGGAGCCGCCCTGACCAGCTTGACCAGAAACCCTATTTCGCATTAATTACGGAATATTATTAATTATTATTATTTATAAACCCTATTTAATTTATTATTATTAATATTTAGTTTTAGTTTTTAAATTAATTTGTATTTTGTATTATAATTAGTTTTATTATATATAAAAATTAATACTTTTATAAAATAAATATAAAAATAATATTTTTATAAAAATAAGTAATTTTATCACTTTTTATATTTAAATTTGTATCCTTTTATTTAGTGTAATTGTAATATTTTGTATATTTTTCTTTCGCAATTAGTTTTAAAATTAGTTTTTCCGTAGTTATTTTATATGTATAGATTCTTAGGCTTTGCCATAAAATCCCTTAAGTGCTTTTTCTTTAGATTAAGATTTAGGCGCTTTGGAATTTTGCGACGCCGTTTTTCGCTTTAGTTTTAAATAGATTTTAGTGCCTTTAAGTAATTGCTGTTTTCTGAATAAAATTGCATTTACCTTTAGACCTTTAGGCGCAACTTTTTAGATATAATTTTTAGACTTTTAAGTTACGATGCACTATTTTCTCATTTTTATTTTTTGACGTTTTTCGACGCGCATTCTTTTTCTTTCTTATTTCTCGACGCTTTAATTTTTAGGACTTAGAAATTTTCTCTATTTCTTATCTAATATCTCAAACGGAAAGAAAAATTATTTAAGTGGTTAAATTAATGGACGTTGACAATTTTCTGCTTCGTAGTAATAGTTGGATTTGTTAGTGGCTGAGTTGTGAGCTTCCGATTTAAAGGGTTCTGGCTCCCTGCTGCATCTTTTGGCTATTCGAAACGTAGGCAAAAGCAGAAAAGTTTATTAATTGGACAACTTATATAAGTTTTTCTATTTTTATAACTAATAGGATAATTAGTAAATGCACCACATTGTAGCTAAAATTTGGCCATCGCAATAAAATGGAAAATTTTGAAAACAAGGCTATGGAAACTCTTTTTGATATCCAAAATCAATTAAATCAATACTCTCAAACGGGTGTTGATGACAATTCGTTCGGTCAATCTTGGATCACGAATGACGAAACAATAACTGGTTGTGAAATCTGTGGAGATTATCACTCAACATGGGAATGTTATTATTACGTTCCTATGGAAAATTACGCACCCACGGAACCTGGATGGAATGATTACGAAGAATACAATTCAAATTGGGATTATTCCCAAGAATATTTCCAAACTCAACAACCAGTAGACGAGGAAAATTACGTGTCTGAAAATTTATTAGACAATATGAAAATCAAACTCAAAGAACTCGATGCTCAAAATGAACAAATGAGAGAGTTTGTAAATCGGCAAGCTGAAACTCTATCAGATTACACACCTGTTGATCTGAGGAGTATTGTGCAAGAAAATCTCATATCATCGAATTTTGATGAATTCGAGAGCTCCGAAATCACCAACTATCCCGATGATACATTTTATTCAGTTTTACCAATTTCACAACATATCGACACATTAGCCTCTACCGACAAAATCATCGATCCATCAATGAATGAAGAAGAAGTAAGAGTGACAAATTGGTACTCTTGGGAAAACGATAACGTTGAAAATTTTACCCCCAAGACCAAAATGGTGAGACCAATAAGTACCATTAATGAAGAAGAATTTGCTTTGATCCCGAAATTCACCATTCCACAACCTTCCAACCCAATATTCTCAATAGACGAGTCATCCACCGGAAATGAACTACGAGCTGTAATAGATAATAACACCTAGGATTTCACCCAATTGGGTAATAGAGGTGAAACCTTTGATCTTGAGAATAAAAGGAAGGAAACGTTAGAAATTGTCCACCCTATAATATGTATGTCGGTGTATATCGATCCATTTGACCAAGAACCAGAAAAGAGACGTATCCATTTACTAAAAGCTACACTTAAAAAAGAATTAAGTAGTGACGATCTGGTGGGTCTAAACTTTAAACCCATTGATATATTTTATACCACCCGAGATGTAAATAACTGGCTCACTATTTTAATTCGTGGAACTTATTCTACCGACTTCACATGTCGTCAGCTAAGTGTGGGGAAGTTTAACCCCACTTAACATTAAATTCGGGGTTCGGGTTAGTGCATAACTCGTTAAATAAACATGCATAATAAGTAAGGGTAAAAGACGCATTTTCAAATATTAGCAAACAGTTCAGAAAAGCAACCGTTTTTGAAAGGAAAAAAAAAAGCATGTGTGAAAAAACAAGAAGGAATGAACGATGAGGCGCGCCATCTATCATTCGACGAGCTTTGTAATTACAAACTGGGTATTTTCAATCATTTTTATACACTAATCACCCTCATGAATTTATAATTAGAGTCTGATTTCATGCAAATGAGGGCATTGCATGATCTCAAGTGTGGGGAAGGGTTATAAATTCTCTCGAGTTTATACTTGGTTTATTTGCCAAATTTTATGAAAATTTGAAAAATTTTCAACTAAATGAATTTAAAATCATGTTTATATATATTTATGAAAGGTGAAAACTAGGTGTTAATACCGAAATTATCGTTACCTCGGAAAGGACATAAATTGAGAAACACCTTAAAACGCTTGAATTCATTTAAAATGGAATAAAGGAGAATAAAAAGGCAAAGAAAGAAACTAAGTGTGGGGAGAATGTACCTAGTTATTCAATTAAAAACTATCTAGCACATGTTTCCGTAAAGTTATTACAGGTGCTTTTGTTTTGGACTAAATTAACTATTTTACCCGATGAAAGAAAAGAAAAGATGGATCTACACGATGAATCAATTCCATCATTTAAAGGAAGTAAAGTCTTCCGAAAAAGACACGCGCTTCTTGATTTAGGTCAAGAAGTTGTCGTCCAGACCAGCTGTAGGTTGACGAAAAATCTAGAAAAGTCATCACTAAAATCAGCAGGAAATCCACGGACCTCAGCATCAAACAGGGTCGCCAAGTGGTCAGATTTATCCTAACCATGAGAAGGATTTATCTCGTACAATGGGGGGGACACCGTGCAAATTAGCTTGATAAGACTAATGAATCAGATCCCCAGAAAGGATAATCTCCTTAAAGATTAAAAATCAGCTTTTAAGACTGATATTACTCAATCCTTGAGATTGACCTTAAAGATTGAGAATTCAAACTCATGGAATTCAATGATATCTAAACTCGAGCTTGAACGAGAAAATATTCTGATCAAAATTATAAACCGATTTGTTTTCTGAAAACCCATTTTCAATGCGTTCATTACCATTGTACGTAAAATCCTAGGAATTCACCTGGAATTCATTAGGTCACCTGAACCAAATCGGGTGTCAACCGTAAGAACGGTGGTTGCATAGCATGGTCGAAGACAGGACCTTGTGCCAGATCGAAAAATTATAAGGGTGAGCTTTACTATTGCTCCTACAAAGGATAGTAATTGCGTCCGACACGTTATAGACCATAATTAAAAGCATGTCAAGGGACATTGCCTTAACATTTGCTTGTTCAACGCTTTCCTTTACAACCGGACGGTAGTTTATCGAAAGGTAATATACGGAGCAAGTATACTGGACGTGTTGCTTTCCCAATACAAGGTTAGCAAGTGGGTGATACAAAATCATAAGTTTTGAGCTAAAATTTTCAAATCTGAAACCCATAAAACCCACAAAAATATTTTGCAAACACCGGTGAAGGGTTATTCCGGAAAACTTATCTAGGGTAAAAGCTAGATTGAATTTTCAAAAGATCAAATGTTTTCATAAAGACCCAATTTCCTTAAGGATCTAAATTTTCATAGTCATGTGGGACTGTAAACCGCCTTTCAAATGTGCACTTTGCTTTGGAAACCGAAAGTAAATCGGCTATTTGATTGCAAGTGTCGTTGACCTAAACCCGACGCAACTGTGGATGACACACCCACCTTTAACCATGGTTCTATCGTTACTATCATTGTTTATACCACCATATCAAAATCACTGATGTATAAAGTGTGATGAATAAAAAAGTGATTCATGTATGTTTTTATTTCAAGTTCTGTATTGCTTGAGGACAAGCAACGCTCAAGTGTGGGGATGTTTGATAAGGCTAAAAAGGAACATATATTTCATAGCAATATCCCTCCTAAATAATAGGTTTTCATATGTAATTGTATTATATTTTCATTGTAATTGTTTAAATAAATAAGTGTGAAGACAAAAGGCGAAAACGAAGATTTGAAGACACGAACGTCCAAAAAGCTCAAATGTTCAAGATACAATTCAAAAGGTTCAATTTATTGATGAAAAATGTCTAAAAATGACAAGAGTACAAGTTACAAAATGCAAAGTACAAGATATTAAATTGTACGCAAGGACGTTCGAAAATCCAGAACCGGGACATGAGTCAACTATCAACGCCCGACGCAATGGACCAAAAATTATGAGTCAACTATGCATAAGAATAAAATATAATATATAAATAATTATATAAATTATTTATATATTATAAATATATATATAATCATGTCGACAAGCTATGAGACAAAGGATCCTGAGCTGGATTTTCAAACTCCACGACTCGCGGAGTTTGAAGGCCAAAAACTCCACGACTCGCGGAGCTGTCAGAAATCAAAATGCCTATAAAAGGCCATGCATTCTGCCGAGTTTATATATAATAAATAATAATAATAATACTCTGTAATAAATAAATAAATAAATATATATAATATATATAGTATAGGGTAGTTTTATATTAGATTAGTTCGGGTTATGTAAAAGTTATTTTTACGGGTTTTTGAAGTTGAAATTATGTCCGTGTAACACTACGCGATAAATACTCAATGTAAGTTATGTTCTCCTTTTTAAATTAATGTCTCGTACTTAAGTTATTATTATGCTTATTTGAGCCAAAATAATCATGATGTTGGACTAAATATTAAAGACGGGGTAATTGGGCTTTGTACCATAATTGAGGTTTGGACAAAAGAACGACACTTGTGGAAATTAGACTATGGGCTATTAATGGGCTTTATATTTGTTTAACTAAATGATAGTTTGTTAATTTTAATATAAAGATTTACAATTGAACGTACCTATAAATAACCACATACACTCGATCGGACACGATGGACGGGATATTTATATGTACGAATAATCGTTCATTTAACTGGATACGGGAATGGATTAATAGTCTATGGAATTATTAAAACAGGGGTGAAATTATGTACAAGGACACTTGGCATAATTGATAACAAAGTATTAAAACCTTGGGTTACACGCAGTCGATAACCTGGTGTAATTATTAAACAAAGTATTAAAACCTTGTTACAGTTTAAGTCCCCAATTAGTTGAAATATTTGACTTCGGGTATAAGAATAATTTGACGAGGACACTCGCACTTTAAATTTATGACCGATGGACTGTTATGGACAAAAACCAGACGGACATATTAAATAATTCAGGACAAAGGACAATTAACCCATGGGCATAAAACTAAAATCAACACGTCAAACATCATGATTACGGAAGTTTAAATAAGCATAATATATTTTATTTCATTTTTCCTCGTACTTTTATTTATTGTCATTTTAATTATTGTTATTTATTTTATATTGTTAGTTAAATATCGTCATTTACTTTACGCTTCGCTTAAAATATAAAATCGACAAACCGGTCATTAAACGGTAAAACCCCCTTTTATATATTATTATATATAATTATATATATTTTGTACAAATATATTTGTTTAAAAATATAGTGTGCAATAAGCCCGCTCCCTGTGGAATGAACCGGACTTACTAAAAACTATACTACTCTACGATTAGGTACACTGCCTATAGTGTTGTAGCAAGGTTTAGGTATATCCATTTTGTAAATAAATAATTAAAACTTGTGTAATATTTCGTCGTATTTCGTATTTAAATTAATACTATTTCATGTTCCCCCACGCTACCACATCAGTCGTCAAAGGGACGAGGGTTACGTAATGACCAACAGTCTCGTAATAACCTAAAAACCTCATTTCTTACCCCAATTACCGACTCCGTCACTTGTGGGAACGTTTTGTTTAATAGTTGTAGCCCGATGTTCTTTTTCTCACTTTGGTGAGAAGCGAACATTACTAACCCGTAAGCATAGCGTGCTTCTTTATGTTGCATGTTAGCCGCTTTTTCTAAATCATGAAGTCCTATATTCGGATACATTGAGTCAAAATAATTTCTTAACCCGTTGCGTAAAATAGCATTTGGGTTCCCCGCAATATATGCGTCAAAGTAAACACATCGTAACTTATGGGTTTTCCAATGTGATATCCCCCATCTTTCAAACGAAAGTCTCTTATAAACCAAGACATTCTTGGAACGTTCTTCGAATGTCTTACAAACTGATTTCGCCGTAAATAGTTGTGCCGAAGAATTCTGACCGACTCTAGACAAGATTTCATCAATCATGTCTCCGGGTAGGTCTCTTAAAATATTGGGTTGTCTATCCATTTTGTGTTTTTATACTGTAAAATAGACAAGAGTTAGATTCATAAAAAAAAATACTTATTAATACAAGCAATTTTTACATATATCATAAAGCATAAGCACACTATATTACATATATTACACCACACGAATACAACTATCTTATTCCGACTCGCTCGTTTCTTCTTCTTCGGTTTTGGTTCGTTTTGCCAAGTTTCTAGGGATATATGATGTTCCCCCTAATACGAGCTGTAGTTTTCCACAACGGTTTAGAAAAACCTGGTGGTTTAGAGGTTCCCGGGTCATTGTTACAACTTAAGGGCTTCGGGGGTTGATGATACATATAAAGTTCATCGGGGTTGGAATTAGATTTCTCTATTTTTATGCCCTTTCCCTTATTATTTTCTTTTGCCTTTTTAAATTCAGTTGGGGTAATTTCTATAACATCATCGAAATTCTCGTCGGAATCCGATTCATCAGAGAATTGGTAATCCTCCCAATATTTTGCTTCCTTGGCGGAAACACCATTGACCATAATTAACCTTGGTCGGTTGGTTGAGGATTTTCTTTTACTTAACCATTTTATTATTTCCCCCACCGGTTCTATTTCCTCCTCCGGTTCCTCCTCTCCCGGTTCTGATTCTTCTTCCGGTTCTTCTTCGGGAACTTGTGAATCAGTCCAATATATATTCGACTCTTCGTTATTATTAGGTGAGTCAATGGGATTTGTGCTAGAGGTAGACATCTATCACAAAATATCAAACATGTTAAGAGATTAATATATCACATAATATATACATGTTAATAATATATAGTTTCCAACAAAAATGTTAAGCAATCATTTTTAAAGAAAACACGGTCGAAGTCCAGACTCACTAATGCATCCTAACAAACTCGATAAGACACACTAATGCAAATTTTCTGGTTCTCTAAGACCAACGCTCGGATACCAACTGAAATATCCCGTTCTTATTGATTAAAAACGTTCCATATTAATTGATTTCGTTGCGAGGTTTTGACCTCTATATGAGACGTTTTTCAAAGACTGCATTCATTTTTAAAACAAACCATAACCTTTATTTCATAAATAAAGGGTCAAAAAGCTTTACGTAGATTATCAAATAATGATAATCTAAAATATCCTGTTTACACACGACCATTACATAATGGTTTACAATACAAATATGTTACATCGAAATCAGTTTCTTGAATGCAGTTTTTACACAATATCATACAAACATGGACTCCAAATCTTGTCCTTATTTTAGTATGCAACAGCGGAAGCTCTTAGTATTCACCTGAGAATAAACATGCTTTAAACGTCAACAAAAATGTTGGTGAGTTATAGGTTTAACCTATATATATAAAATCGTAACAATAGACCACAAGATTTCATATTTCAATACACATCCCATACATAGAGATAAAAACATTCATATGGTGAACACCTGGTAACCGACATTAACAAGATGCATATATAAGAATATCCCCATCATTCCGGGACACCCTTCGGATATGATATAAATTTCGAAGTACTAAAGCATCCGATACTTTGGATGGGGTTTGTTAGGCCCAATAGATCTATCTTTAGGATTCGCGTCAATTAGGGTGTTTGTTCCCTAATTCTTAGATTACCAGACTTAATAAAAAGGGGCATATTCGATTTCGATAATTCAACCATAGAATGTAGTTTCACGTACTTGTGTCTATTTTGTAAATCATTTATAAAACCTGCATGTATTCTCATCCCAAAAATATTAGATTTTAAAAGTGGGACTATAACTCACTTTCACAGATTTTTACTTCGTCGGGAAGTAAGACTTGGCCACTGGTTGATTCACGAACCTATAACAATATATACATATATATATCAAAGTATGTTCAAAATATATTTACAACACTTTTAATATATTTTGATGTTTTAAGTTTATTAAGTCAGCTGTCCTCGTTAGTAACGTAAAACTAGTTGTCCACAGTTAGATGTACAGAAATAAATCGATAAATATTATCTTGAATCAATCCACGACCCAGTGTATACGTATCTCAGTATTGATCACAACTCAAACTATATATATTTTGGAATCAACCTCAACCCTGTATAGCTAACTCCAACATTCACATATAGAGTGTCTATGGTTGTTCCGAAATATATATAGATGTGTCGACATGATAGGTCGAAATATTGTATACGTGTCTATGGTATCTCAAGATTACATAATATACAATACAAGTTGATTAAGTTATGGTTGTAATAGATTTGTTACCAATTTTCACGTAGCTAAAATGAGAAAAATTATCCAATCTTGTTTTACCCATAACTTCTTCATTTTAAATCCGTTTTGAGTGAATCAAATTGCTATGGTTTCATATTGAACTCTATTTTATGAATCTAAACAGAAAAAGTATAGGTTTATAGTCGGAAAAATAAGTTACAAGTCATTTTTGTAAAGGTAGTCATTTCAGTCGAAAGAACGACGTCTAGATGACCATTTTAGAAAACATACTTCCACTTTGAGTTTAACCATAATTTTTGTATATAGTTTCATGTTCATAATAAAAATCATTTTCCCAGAATAACAACTTTTAAATCAAAGTTTATCATAGTTTTTAATTAACTAACCCAAAACAGCCCGCGGTGTTACTACGACGGCGTAAATCCGGTTTTACGGTATTTTTCGTGTTTTCAGGTTTTAAATCATTAAGTTAGCATATCATATAGATATAGAACATGTGTTTAGTTGATTTTAAAAGTCAAGTTAGAAGGATTAACTTTTATTTGCGAACAAGTTTAGAATTAACTAAACTATGTTCTAGTGATTACAAGTTTAAACCTTCGAATAAGATAGCTTTATATGTATGAATCGAATGATGTTATGAACATCATTACTACCTCAAGTTCCTTGGATAAACCTACTGGAAATGAGAAAAATAGATCTAGCTTCAAAGGATCCTTGGATGGCTTGAAAGTTCTTGAAGCAGAATCATGACACGAAAACAATTTCAAGTAAGATTTCCACTCGAAATAAGATTGTTATAGTTATAGAAATTGAATTAAAGTTTGAATATGATTATTACCTTGTATTAGAAAGATAACCTACTGTAAGTAACAAAGATTTCTTGATCTTGGATGATTACTTGGAATGGATTTAGAAAACTTGGAAGTAAACTTGCAATCTTGGAAGTATTCTTGATTTTATGAAACTAGAACTTTTGGAATTTATGAAGAACACTTAGAACTTGAAGATAGAACTTGAGAGAGATCAATTAGATGAAGAAAATTGAAGAATAAAAGTGTTTGTAGGTGTTTTTGGTCGTTAGTGTATGGATTAGATATAAAGGATATGTAATTTTGTTTTCATGTAAATAAGTCATGAATGATTACTCATATTTTTGTAATTTTATGAGATATTTCATGCTAGTTGCCAAATGATGGTTCCCACATGTGTTAGGTGACTCACATGGGTGGCTAATAGCTGATCATTGGAGTGTATATACCAATAGTACATACATCTAAAAGCTGTGTATTGTACGAGTACGAATACGGGTGCATACGAGTAGAATTGTTGATGAAACTGAACGAGGATGTAATTGTAAGCATTTTTGTTAAGTAGAAGTATTTTTATAAGTGTATTGAAGTCTTTCAAAAGTGTATGAATACATATTAAAACACTACATGTATATACATTTTAACTGAGTCGTTAAGTCATCGTTAGTCGTTGCATGTAAACGTTGTTTTGAAACCTTTAGGTTAACGATCTTGTTGAATGTTGTTAACCCATTGTTTATTATAACAAATGAGATGTTAAATTGTTATATTTTCATGATATTATGATATATAATATATCTTAGTATGATATATATACAGTTAAATGTCGTTACAACGATAATCGTTACATATATGTCTCGTTTCGAAATCATTAAGTTAGTAGTCTTTTTTTTACATATGTATTTCATTGTTAATACACTTAATAATATATTTACTTATCTTTTAACATAATTAACCAAGTGTATCAATATCTTAATATGATTCATATGTACCTAGTAAGACGTTGTTATAACGATAATCGTTATATATATCATTTTCGAGTTTCTTAAATTAATAGTCTCATTTTTATGTATATAACTCATTGTTAAAATACCTAATGAGATACATACTTATAATAAAATCATGTTAACTATATATATAACCACATATATGTCATCGTATAGTTTTTACAAGTTTTAATGTTCGTGAATCACCGGTCAACTTGGGTGGTCAATTGTCTATATGAAACCTATTTCAATTAATCAAGTCTTAACAAGTTTGATTGCTTAACATGTTGGAAACACTTAATCATGTAAATAACAATTTCATTTAATATATATATAAGCATGGAAAAGTTCGGGTCACTACACACGTTGTTTATTATATCTAATGAGATGTTAAATTATTACATTATCATGATATAATAATGTATTAATATATCTTAATATGATATATATACAGTTAAATGTCGTTACAACGATAATCGTTACATATATGTCTCGTTTCGAAATCCTTAAGTTAGTAGTCTTGTTTTTACATATGTAGTTCATTATTATTATACTTAATGATATGTTTACTTATCAATTAACATATTTATATATAGTGTATCAATATCTTAAAATGATTCATATGTAATTAGTAAGACGTTGTTATAACGATAATCGTTATATATACCGTTTTCAAGTTTCTTAATTCAATAGTCTCATTTTTATGTATATAACTCATTGTTAAAATACTTAATGAGGTACATACTTATCATAATATCATGATAACTATATATATATATATATATATATATATATATATATATATATATATATATATATATATATATATATATATATATATATATATATGTGTGTGTGTGTGTGTGTGTATATATATATGTGTGTGTGTATATATATATATGTGTATATATATATATATGTGTATATATATATATATGTATATATATATATATGTGTATATATATATATATATGTATATATATATATATATATATATCCATATGTATGTCATCATATAGTTTTTACAAGTTTTAACGTTCGTGAATAGCCGGTCAACTTGGGTGGTCAATTGTCTATATAAAACCTATTTCAGTTAATCAAGTCTTAACAAGTTTGATTATTTAACATGTTGGAAACACTTAATCATGAAAATATCAATTTTATTTAATATATATAAACATGGAAAAGTTCGGGTCACTACAGTACCTACCCGTTAAATAAATTTCGTCCCGAAATTTTAAGCAGTTTGAGGTGTTGACGTATCTTCCGGAAATAGGTGCGGGTATTTCTTCTTCATCTGATCTTCTTGTTCCCAGGTGAACTCAGGTCCTCTACGAGCATTCCATCGAACCTTAACAATTGGTATCTTGTTTTGCTTAAGTCTTTTAACCTCACGATCCATTATTTCGACGAGTTCTTCGATGAATTGAAGTTTTTCGTTGATTTGGATTTCGCCTAATGGAATAGTGAGATCTTCTTTAGCAAAACATTTCTTCAAATTCGAGACGTGTAAAGTGTTATGTACAGCTGCGAGTTATTGAGGTAACTCAAGTCGGTAAGCTACTGGTCCGACACGATCAATAATCTTGAATGGTCCAATATACCTTGGATTTAATTTCCCTCGTTTACCAAATCGAACAACGCCTTTCCAAGGTGCAACTTTAAGCATGACCATTTCTCCAAATTCAAATTCTATATCTTTTCTTTTAATGTCAGCGTAGCTCTTTTGTCGACTTTGGGTGGTTTTCAACCGTTGTTGAATTTGGATGATCTTCTCGGTAGTTTCTGGAATTATCTCCGGACACGTAATCTGTCTATCCCCCACTTCACTCCAACAAATCAGAGACCTGCACTTTCTACCATAAAGTGCTTCAAACGTCGCCATCTCAATGCTTGAATGGTAACTGTTGTTGTAGGAAAATTCTGCTAACGGAAGGTGTCGATCCCAACTGTTTCCGAAATTAATAACACATGCTCGTAGCATGTCTTCAAGCGTTTGTATTGTCCTTTCGCTTTGCCCATCAGTTTGTGGATGATAGGCAGTACTCATGTCTAGACGAGTTCCTAATGCTTGCTGTAATGTCTGCCAGAATATTGAAATAAATCTTCCATCCCTACCAGAGATAATAGAGATTGGTATTTCATGTCTGGAGACGACTTCCTTAAAATATAGTCGTGCTAACTTCTCCATCTTGTCATCTTCTCTTATTGGCAGGAAGTGTGCTGATTTGGTGAGACGATCAACTATTACCCAAATAGTATCAAAACCACTTGCAATCCTTGGCAATTTAGTGATGAAATCCATGGTAATGTTTTCCCATTTCCATTCCGGAATTTAGGGTTGTTGAAGTAGACCTGATGGTTTCGGATGCCCAGCTTTGACCTTAGAATACGTCAAACATTCTCCTACGTATTTAGCAACATCAGCTTTCATACCCGACCACCAAAAATGTTTCTTGAGATCCTTGTACATCTTCCTCGTTCCAGGATGTATTGAGTATCTGGTTTTATGAGCTTCTCTAAGTACCATTTCTCTCATATCTCCAAATTATGGTACCCAAATCCTTTTAGCCCAATACCGAGTTTCGTCTTCTCGTATATTAAGATGCTTCTCTGATCCTTTGGGTATTTCATCCTTTAAATTTCCTTCTTTTAAAACTCCTTGTTGCGCCTCCTTTATTTGAGTAGTAAGGTTATTGTGAATCATTATATTCATAGCTTTTACTCGAATGAGTTCTCTGTCCTTTATGCTCAAGGCGTTGGCTACCACATTTGCCTTCCCTGGGTGGTAACGAATCTCGAAATCGTAATCATTTAATAACTCAATCCACCTACGCTGTCTCATGTTTAGTTGTTTCTGATTAAATATGTGTTGGAGACTTTTGTGATCGGTATATATAATACTTTTGACCCCATATAAGTAGTGCCTCCAAGTCTTTAATGCAAAAAAAACCGTGCCTAATTCCAAATCATGCGTCGTATAATTCTGCTCGTGAATCTTCAATTGTCTAGACGCATAAGCAATTACCTTCGTTCATTGCATTAATACACAACTGAGACCTTGCTTTGAGGTGTCACAATATATCACAAAATCATCATTCCCTTCAGGTAATGACAATATAGGTGCCGTAGTTAACTTTTTCTTCAACAATTGAAACGCTTTCTCCTGCTCATCCTTCCATTCAAATTTCTTCCCTTTATGCGTTAATGCAGTCAAGGGTTTTGCTATTTTGGAAAAATATTGGATGAATCTTCTGTAGTAACCAGCCAATCCTAAAAATTGACGTATATGCTTCGGAGTTTTCGGGGTTTTCCATTTTTCAACGGTTTCAATCTTTGCTGGTTCCACCTGAATACCTTCTTTGTTCACTATGTGTCCGAGGAATTGAACTTCTTCCAACCAAAATGCACACTTTGAAAACTTAGCGTACAGTTTTTCTTTCCTTAACAACTCTAGCACTTTTCTCAAATGTTCTTCGTGCTCTTAGTCATTTTTTGAGTAAATAAGTATGTCATCGATAAAAACAATGACAAACTTGTCAGGGTATGGTCCACACACTCGGTTCATGAGGTCCATGAACACATCTGGTGCGTTAGTCAACCCAAACAGCATAACCATAAACTCATAATGACCGTAACGCATCCTGAAAGCAGTCTTCGGAATATCATCCTCCTTCACCCGTATTTGATGATACCCAGAACGTAAATCAATCTTCGAATAAACTGACGATCCTTGTAGTTGATCAAATAAGTCATCGATTCTTGGTAGTGGATAACGATTCTTGATGGTAAGTTTGTTCAACTCTCGGTAATCGATACACAACCTGAATGTACCATCCTTCTTTTTGACAAACAAAACAGGAGCTTCCCATGGTGATGTACTTGGTCGTATAAAACCACGCTCTAAAAGTCCTTGTAGTTGGCTTTGGAGTTCTTTCATTTCACTGGGTGCGAGTCTGTATGGAGCACGAGCTATTGGTGCAACTCCTGGTACGAGATCTATTTGAAATTCAACAGATCGATGTGGAGGTAGTCCCGGTAATTCTTTCGAAAATACATCGGGAAATTCTTTTGCGACGGGAACATCATTGATGTTCTTTTCTTCGGGTTTGACTTCTTCGATGTGTGCTAGAACGGCATAGCAACCTTTTCTTATTAGTTTTTGCGCCTTCAAATTACTAATAAGATTTAGCTTCGCGTTGCTCTTTTCTCTGTACACCATTATAGGTTTTCCTTTTTCTCGTACAATGCGAATTGCATTTTTGTAACATACGATTTCCGCTCTCTCCTTTTTCAACTAGTCCATGCCGATTATCACATCAAAACTCCCTAACTCTACTGGTATCAAATCGATCTTAAACGTTTCGCTAACCAGTTTAATTTCTCGATTCCGACATATTTTATCTGCCGAAATTAATTTACCGTTTGCTAATTCGAGTAAAAATTTATTATTCATAGGCATCAATGGACCACTTAATTTAGCACAAAAATCTCTACTCATATAACTTCTATCCGCACCCGAATCAAATAAAACATAAGCAGGTTTTTCATCGATAAGAAACGTACCTGTAACAAGCTCCTGGTCTTCCTGCGCTTCTTCCGCATTAATGTTAAAAACTCTCCCACGGCTTTGCCCATTATTATTTCCTTGGTTTGGACACGCAGTTTTGTAGTGGCCCTTCTTCCCGCATCCATAACAAATAATGTGGGCATTACTTGTTCCTTTACCCGATGGTCCATAAATTTCACACTTCGTTGTATCATGACCCTTTCTATTACATTTAGTACATGTTGCTGGACAAAAAGTAGTTGGATGGTACCCTTCACACCTTAGACATGGAATTTTCTGATTTTGATTACCAGTGTTGTAATTGAGATTGTTGTTGGGATTTTTGTTGTTGCGGTTGGTATTGTTGTTGGGATGATTGTTGTAGTTGTTGTTATTGGAATGGTTTTTGTTGCGTTTGTTGTTGCGAAAAATGGTGCGATTGTGGTTGTGATTGTGGTGTTGATTGTTGAAATTGTGACTCTTGTCACTGGGTTCTTCCCACTTTCTCTTGACTTGTTTCATTTTGGCCTCCTTGGCCGCCTGCTCTTTAATCCTTCCCTCGATCTGGTTTATAAGTTTATGAGCCATTCGGCTTGCCTTTTGCATTGAAGTGGGTGCTCTTGCACTCACATCCTCCTGAATTCTCTCTGGTAACCCCTTTACAAATGCATCGATCTGCTCTTCTTCATCTTCGAACACTCTTGGGCACAATAAACACAACTCGGTGAATCGTCGTTCGTATGTGGTGATATCAAATCCCTTCATTCGTAATTCTCTAAGCTCTGTCTTGAGCTTATTGACTTCGTTTCTGGGACGGTACTGCTCGTTCATCAAGTGTTTGAATGCTGACCACGGTAATGCGTAAGCAGCATCTTGTCCCACTTGTTCGAGATAGGTATTCCACCATGTTAACGCAGTACCTGTGAAGGTATGTGTGGCGTACTTTACCTTATCTTCCTCAGCACATTTGCTTATCGCAAACACAGATTTGACCTTTTTGGTCCATCGTTTCAGTCCGACTGGTCCTTCAGTTCCATCGAATTCCAGAGGTTTACAGGCAGTGAAAGCCTTGTAGGAGCATCCTACACGGTTTCCTGTGGAGTTAACTCCACTGCTAGACCCTGAGTTATTGTTGTTTTGCATTGCAGCCTGTACTGCGGCTATATTTGCTGCAAGGAAAGCACGGAAGTCTTCCTCACTCATGTTCAAGTTTTGATGAGTAGTCGGTGCCATTTTCTTCAAAAATAGCCAAAAGAATTAAGTTAATCATATAGAATATTAAGAGTAGTCAATAGTATTCCGTAGCATAATATGAACTCATTTATAAAAGCTTTTTCTTCATATTAGCGTTTTATAAGTTTTAATTCGGGTAATACCTACCCGTTAAGTTCATACTTAGTAGGTAACATACAATTCAACTACTACAATTCTATACGAAAAACTGATTATAATAATATTTCACATTCAAACTTTTATACAATATTTTGTAAACTTACAATACCGCTATTTTACATATAGCATGAAATATAGCACATAAAAACTCTGATACAAAACAGTTGCGAAGACAATTCTAGTTAATACGCAAGTCGTTCAACAAAGGCAATAAAGACACGTAATTCATACATCCAAAAACAAGCCATGCATTTTGGTTTTACTAAGATGACTTCCCATCCTTGGTCTTGTGGAAAGTAACCGTTATGACATTTGGCTAGGTAGCATGTTGTAATGTCGTCAATAGGACGAGGGTTTCGTAATGTCCAACAGCCCCGTAATAATCTATAAACCTTGTTTCTCACCCCAACTACTGAATCCGTCACTTGTGGGAAGGTTTTATTTAAAAGTTGTAACCCGATGTTCTTTTTCTCACTTTGGTAAGAAGCGAACATCACTAACCCGTAAGTATAACATGCTTCTTTATGTTGCATGTTAGAAGCTCTTTCTAACTCACGAAACCCTATGTTGGGATATGTTGAGTCAAAATAGGTTCTTAACCCGTAGCGTAAAATTGCATTTGGGTTCCCCGCACTTAACGCTTTAAAGAAAACACGGCGTAACTTACGGTCTCCCCAATGTGATATACCCCACCTATCAAAGGAAAGCCTTTTATAAACTAAGGCATTTCTGGAAAGTCTTTCAAATGTTTGACAAGTTAATTTCGCCACAACTAATTGTGCTGATGAATTCTGACCGACTCTAGACAAGATTTCATCAATCATATCCTCTGGTAGGTCTTCTAAAATATTCGGTTGTCTACCCTTAACGTCCATTTTGTGTTTTTATACTGTAAAATAGACAAGGATTAGATTCGTAAAAGATAATTAACAAATAATACAAACAATTTTTACATAGAATATAAAAGTACAAGCACACTACAATACATATAATACACAACATAATTACAACCCTCTAATCTGAATCACTGGTTTCTTCTTCTTCGGACTTGGTTCGTTTTCCTAATTTTCTAGGGATATATGGTGTTCCTCTAATACGAGCTGTTGTTTTCCATAATGGTTTAGAAAATCCTGGTGGTTTAGAGGTTCCCGGGTTATTGTTACATTTTAGAAAATACGGATGTTGCCGATACATATAAAGTTCATCTGGGTTGGAATCAAGTTTCTCTATTTTTATACTTTTTCCCCTATTATTTTCTTTTACTTTATTAAATTGGGTCGAGGTAATTTCTATAACATCATCGGAATCCTCATCGGGATCCGATTCATCGGAAAATTGGTAATTTTCCCAATATTTTGCTTCCTTGGCGGAAACACCATTGACCATTTTTAACTTTGGTCCGTTGGTTGACGATTTTCTTTTATTTAATCGATTTACTGTAGGTATCAATATTTCTTTCTCCGGAACCTCTTCTTCCTCCGGTTCCTCCTCTTCCAGTTCCTCCTCTTCCGGTTCCTCTTCGGGAATTTGTGAATCTTCCCAATATATATTCGACTCTTCATTGTTATTAGGTGAGTCGATGGGATTTGTACTAGAGGTAGACATCTATCACACAATATCAAACATGTTAAGAGATTAATATATCACATATTATTTACATATTACAATTTGTAGTTTCCAACAAAAGTGTTAAGCAATCGTTTTTGAAGAAAAACACGGTCGAAGTCCAGACTCACTAATGCATCCTAACAAACTCGGTAAGACAAACTAATGCAAAAATTCTGGTTCTCTAAGACCCACGCTCGGATACCAACTGAAATACAGTGGGGACAACCACCGTCCCACCCAGTGCCTTCCCAGCTAACCGCCTGGTGACCACTGAGTGTACCTCAGATACCGATTTTAGGGCCTGCCTCTCGGCTACTGCCAACCCTCGTAAGGGATCACTAGGAGTAAGAGCCAATGCTTTGTCACAGGTAACACTGTGAGAACCTCCTTTACGACTAACCCGCCACACATGGACGACGTTATACCAGCTCTGATACCAACTGAAATGTCCCGTTCATATTGATTATAAACGTTCCATATTAATTGATTTCGTTGCGAGGTTTTGACCTCTATATGATACGTTTTTCAAAGACTGCATTCGATTTTAAAACAAACCATAACCTTTAAAATATTACGACGATTATCAAATAATGATAATCTAAAATATAGCGTTTTTCACACGACCATTACATAATGGTTTACAATAATATTACACATCAACATAAGTCTTCGAATGCAATTTTTTAAACAATATTATACAAGCATGGAATTCAAATATTGTCCTTAATTTAGTATGCAACAGCGGAAGCTCTTAATAATCACCTGAGAATAAACATGCTTAAAACGTCAACAAAATTGTTGGTGAGTTATAGGTTTAACCTACATATTATCAAATCATAATAATAGACCACAAGATTTCATTTTTATAACACATCTCATATCAGGCATTTCGCAAACTGCATAGAGATAAAAATCATTCATATGTTGAACACCTGGTAACCGACCTTAACAAGATGCATGTAGAATATCCCCATCATTCCGGGACTCTCATCCGATATGATAAATCGAAGTACTAAAGCATCCGTAACTCGGATGAGGCTTGTTGGGCCAAATAGATCTATCTTTAGGATTCGCGTCAATTAGGGGCCATTTCCCTAATTCTTAGGCTACCAAGCTAAAAAGGGGCATATTCGGTTCGATAATCCAACATAGAAAGTATTTTCGATTACTTGTGTCTATTTTGTAAAACATTTATAAAATCGCATGTATTCTCATCCCAAAAAAAATAATAGATTTTAAAAGTGGGACTATAACTCACTTTCACAGATTTTTACTTCGTCGGGAAGTAAGACTTGGCCACTGGTCGATTCACGAACCTATAACAAATATGTACATATATATCAAAGTATGTTTAAAATATATTTACAACATTTTTAATACGTTTTACTATTTTAAGTTTATTAAGTCAGCTGTCCTCGTTAGTAACCTACAACTAGTTGTCAACAGTTAGATGTACATAAATAAATCGATATATATTATCTTGAATCAATCCACGACCCAGTGTATACACGTCTCAGGCTAGATCACAACTCAAAGTATATATATTTTTGGAATCAACCTCAACCCTGTATAGCTAACTCCAACATTACTGCATATAGAGTGTCTATGGTTGTTCCAAATAATATATATACATGGGTCGATATGATATGTCAAAACATTTGCATACGTGTCTATGGTATCCCAAAATTACATAATATATTAGAATACATGTATAATACAATATGAATTAGCTAGGATATGATTAATATAGATTTGTTACCAATTTTCACTTAGTTACAACAAGCAAAAATATCCAATCTTGTTTTACCCATAACTTCTTCGTTTTAAATCTGTTTTGAGTGATTCAAGTTGCTATGATTTCATATTGAACTTAAGTTTATGAATCTAAACAGAAAAAGTATAAGTTTATAGTCGGAAATACAGGTTACAAGTCATTTTTGTAAAGGTAGTCATTTCAGTCGAAAGAACGACGTCTAGATGACCATTTTGGAAAACATACTTCCACTTTGAGTTTAACCATGATTTTTGGATATAGTTTCATGTTCATAAGAAAAATAATTTTCCCATAAGAACAACTTTTAAATCAAAGTTTATCATATTTTTTAATTAACTAACCCAAAATAGCCCGCGGTGTTACTACGACGGCGTATATCCAGTTTTAGGGTATTTTTCGTGTTTTCAGATTTTAAATCATTAAGTTAGCATATCATACAGATATAGAACATGTGGTTAGTTGATTTTAAAAGTCAATTTAGAAGGATTAACTTTTATTTGCGAACAAGTTTAGAATTAACTAAACTATGTTCTAGTGTTACATGTTCAAATCTTCGAATAAGATAGTTATACATATATGAATCGAATGATGTTATGAACATCATTACTACCTTAAGTTTAGTAGGTAAACCTACTGAAAATGATGAAAAAATAACTTGAGCTTCAAAGGATTTTTGATGGCTTGGAAGTTTTTGAAATAGAATTATGACACAAAAACAAGTTCAAGTAAGATTATTACTCGAATTAATATAGTTATAGTTATAGAAATTGAATAAAAGCTTTAATATGAATATTACCTTGATTTAAAAAGATAACCTACTGTAAATAACAAAGGTTTCTTGATCTTAGATGATTGCTTGGAATGGATTAGGAAACTTGGAAGTAAACTTGTAACCTTGGAAGTGTTCTTGATGTGTTCTTGAGTAATTGTATTTATGATGATTATAGGTAATAACCAAAGCTTGTATTTGATGATTTTTGCAGGAAAAAATAGTAACTTAGACGTTCATGGAAGAGTGTGTGTGTTTTGAGAGAGAATTGGGAAGAAAATTAGAAGTGAAATGGAGTAGGTGGTGAGTGGTGAAGGTGAGTGGGGTTAAAAGGAGTTCTTGTTTTTGTTTCCTTGCTCATAAGTCATGTTAGATATTAAATGATAATTCCCACGTGGTTAGGTGACTCACATGGGCTGCTAAGAGCTGATCATTAGAGTGTATATACCAATAGTAAATACATTTAGAAGCTGTGTATTGTACAAGTACAAATACGAGTGCATACGAGTAGAATTGTTGATGAAAATGAATGAGGATGTAATCGTAAGCATTTTTGTTAAGTAGAAGTACTTGGATAATTGTCTTGAAGTCTTTCAAAAGTGTATGAATACATATTAAAACACTACATGTATATACATTTTAACTGAGTCGTTAAGTCATCGTTAGTCGTTACATGTAAATGTTCTTTTGAAACCTTTAAGTTAACGATCTTGTTAAATGTTGTTAACACATTGTTTATTATATCTAATGAGATGTTAAATTATTACATTATCATGATATAATGATGTATTAATATATCTTAATATGATATATATACAGTTAAATGTCGTTACAACGATAATCGTTACATATATGTCTCGTTTCGAAATCCTTAAGTTAGTAGTCTTGTTTTTACATATGTAGTTCATTATTATTATAATTAATGATATGTTTACTTATCAATTAACATGTTTATATATAGTGTATCAATATCTTAAAATGATTCATATGTAATTAGTAAGACGTTGTTATAATGATAATCGTTATATATACCGTTTTCAAGTTTCTTAATTCAATAGTCTCATTTTTATGTATATAACTCATTGTTAAAATACTTAATGATGTACATACTTATCATAATATCATGATAACTATAAATATATATATATATATATATATATATATATATATATATATATATATATATATATATATATATATATATATATATCATCATATAGTTTTTACAAGTTTTAACGTTCGTGAATCACCGGTCAACTTGGGTGGTCAATTGTCTATATAAAACCTATTACAATTAATCAAGTCTTAACAAGTTTGATTGTTTAACATGTTGAAAACACTTAATCATGTAAATATCAATTTCATTTAATATATATAAACATGGAAAAGTTCGTGTCACTACATCTACTACAAAAATTTTAAAGATGCTCAACCTCCTATGTTCAATGGGGTACGAGATCCATTGAAAAGCATGTGTTGGATCTCCGACATCGAAGGGGATTTTCGTACCGCGGAATGTCCTCCCGAGAAAAAGACGAGATACGGTTCTAGCATGTTACGTGAAGAGTCCAAGTTGTGGTGGGACGATAAAATTAAGTTTTATGGTGAAGAGCAATGCATGAGCTTGATGTGGGAAGAGTTCAAAAAGGAATTTTTCAAAGAATATCGAACTCCTTTCGACCTTGATAAAATTCGGGACGAGTTGCACAATTTGCGACAAGGTTCAATGGACTTGGTTACCCTCAAGTCGACCTTTTTGGCAAAGACTCGTTTTTGCCCGGAGTATGTTGGTGATGATCACAAGTTGATGCTAGATTTTTATCGTACACTAAGCGACGAGTTAAAGAGTAAGATTAGTCGGGGAATGGCTAAGCCTTTTGAGGAATTGTTTGAGTTAGCCCGGGGCTTCGAACCGGAAGTTCCAAAGCAAAGTGATTTATCTTTCTCTAAGAGAAAATTTGAAGGTTCGAGTCATTCGAACTTTTCAAACAAAAAGTTTAAGAAAGGGTCCGAAAGTGTTAATAGCGTGAATAAAGGTGGTTCTTTGAGTTATGGACCCACGTGCTTCAATTGTAGTCAAAGGGGGCACTTGGCCCGTGATTGTACCAAGGCGCCGAGCAAACTTACTTGTTATAATTGTGGTAAAGAAGGGCACCGAAGGCCGGAGTGTCCCGATTTGAACACCGATCATGTTAAATGGTTAGAAAAGGCAGCGGGTACGGCTAGGGGATGCAATTATTTGATGACTAATGATGAGGCCAAGCAATCAAAAGAAGTTGTCTCAGGTACTTTCATGGTTAACTCTAATCCGGAAAGGATCTATTTGATAGTGGTGCTAATTTATCGTTTGTTTCTCCAAAATTTGTGCCTAAACTTAATAAGCCGCTAGCTAAGTTAAGTCATCCGGTAGAAGTTGAAATAGCGGATGGTAAGACGGTGCTAGGGGTTGATGTTTGTAATGATTGTGTTATTGTGTTCGGTTCTGAAACGTTTAAAATTGATCTCATTTCGATGACTTTGGGTGAGTTTGATGTTGTCGTTGGTATGGATTCGCTCGATCGTTATAGAGCCGATATTGCATGCCATGAAAAGTCTATTAGGGTAAAGACCCCAAGTGGGGGAGAACTAATTATTCATGGCGAGAGACGGAGAAGACTTGTGCCGTTATGCACTCTTGCACGGGCACGTCATTTTCTTAATAGTGGTGGTATGGCTTTTCTTGCTCGTGTAGTTGATACTCGTGAAGAGCCACCATCCATTTGTGAAATTCCGGTGGTTAGTGAATTCGAAGACATTTTTCCAGATGAGTTGCCGGGTGTTCCGGCGGAAAGACAAGTTGAATATCGCATTGAGTTGGTTCCGGGTGCTACTCCCATTGCTAAAACTCCTTATCGTTTAGCGCCAACCGAAATGCAAGAATTGTTAAATCAAAGTTACTTGAGAAGGGTTTTATTCGACCGAGTGCTTTGCCATGGGGCGCTCCGGTTTTATTCGTGAAAAAGAAGGACGGTAGTACGCGGATGTGCATCGATTATCGGGAGTTGAATAAAGTGACGATAAAGAATCGTTATCCATTGCCTCGGATTGACGATTTGTTTGACCAACTCCAAGGTGCAACTTATTTCTCTAAGATCGACCTACGGTCCGGCTATCACCAAATGCGGGTCCGTGAGGAAGATATTGAGAAAACGGCCTTTCGAACGCGTTACGGGCATTTTGAGTTTATAGTTATGCCTTTTGGTCTTACGAATGCACAAGTGGCATTCATGGATCTTATGAACCGAGTGTGCCAACCTATGTTGGACAAGTCGGTAATTGTGTTCATTGACGACATACTTGTCTATTCGAAGAGTATGAAGGAACATGAACATCATTTGTGTGGTGTGTTGAAGACGTTGCGGAAGGACAAGTTGTATGCAAAGCTCTCCAAATGTGAGTTTTGGCTAAGGGAAGTTCAATTCCTTGGTCATATTGTGAATAAAGAAGGTATACAAGTAGATCCGGGGAAGATAGAGATAGTGAAGAGTTGGGGATAACCGACTACGCCTATGGAAATCTGAAGTTTTCTTGGATTGGCCGGTTATTACCGTCGGTTTATCCAAGACTTTTCTAAGATCGCTTCTCCGTTGGCAAAGTTAACGAGAAAGAACGCGAGATTTAATTGGGAAAATGAGCAAGAAATTGCTTTCAATTATTAAAAGAGAAGTTGTGTCAAGCTCCGGTGTTAGTGTTGCCGGAAGGTGTAGAAGACATGACGGTCTATTGTGATGCTTCATTAAATGGGCTCGGTTGTGTTCTAATGCAAAGAGGTAAAGTCACCGCTTACACCTCTTGATAATTAAAGGAACACGAAACGAGATATCCGACTCATGATCTTGAGTTGGCGGCGGTGGTACACGCGTTGAAAATTTGGCGCCATTACTTGTATGGTATCAAGTGTACGATTTATTCGGATCACAAGAGCCTAAAACATCTTTTTGATCAATGAGATTTGAATTATCGTCAACGTAGATGGATGGATGTGGTGAAAGACTATGATTGTGAAATACTTTATCATCCGGGTAAGGCGAATGTGGTCGCGGATGCGTTAAGCCGAAAGAGTCAACATCCAGCGATGCGAGTAGGATCGTTACGCATGATTATTACTAACGATTTCCTTGTAAAGCTTGGTGAGATTCAAATTGAAGCTTATGTTAATAATAAGCATGAAGAACGAATCGTGGGGCAAACAGAGTCTATTACCTTATGCCCGCATGGTTTGTTATCCTTTCAAGGACGGGTGTGGGTGCCTAAAATGGGTGATAACCGACGAGTGCTACTTGATGAAGCACATAAGTCAAAGTATTCCATTCACCCGGGCGCAACGAAAATGTATCTTGATTTGAGAAAGGAGTATTGGTGGCTGGGCATGAAACATGATGTTGTTAAGCATGTTGAACAACGAGTCACGTGTTTGTAAGTTAAGGCCGAACGCCAAAAGCCGTATGGTATGTTACAACCATTAGAAATCCCGAAATGGAAATGGGAGCACATTACCATGGATTTCATTACAAAGTTACCAAAGACGGCGAGAACCCAATTTGATTCGATTTGGGTGATAGTTGATCGGTTGACGAAGAGTGCCTTGTTTCTTCCCATTCGGGAAGCGATATCATCGGAGACTTTGGCTAAGTTATTCATCGAGGAAGTGATATCAAGGCATGGGGTTCCTATATCTATTATTTCGGATCGAGATACTCGTTTCACATCTCGATTTTGAGAAAAGTTTCATGACGATATGGGTACACAATTAAAATTGAGCACGGCGTACCATCCTCAAACGGACGGCCAAACCGAACGTACGAATCAAACATTGGAGGATATGTTACAGGCATGTATTATCGATTTCGGTGGTAGTTGGGATGAGCACTTACCGTTGGTGGAATTCTCGTACAATAATAGTTATCATACTAGTAATGGAATGCCATCGTACGAGATGCTTTATGGGCGTAGGTGTCGAACCCCGATTTGTTGGGGTGAGGTGGGTCAAAGAGAAATTGGGAGTACCGATTTGGTTTTAGAGACGAATAGCAAGATCGATATGATTCGGGCTCATTTGAAAAAGGCTCAAGATAGACAAAAGTCGTATGTCGACAAACGAAGGCTACCGATCGAATTCTAAGAAGGCGACATGGTGATGCTCAAAGTTTCGGCATGGAAGGGTGTTATTCGGTTTCGAAAACAAGGAAAGTTAGCTCCTCGGTTTATTGGTCCGTTTAAGATTTTAGCTTGTGTTGGTGAAGGGGCGTATCGTTTGGAATTACCCGAAGAGCTTGTGGGGATCCATAATACATTTCATGTTTCCCATTTCCGTAAGTGTCTTGCGGATGATTCTTCATGGGTACCATTAGACGAGATTGAGCTAAACAACAAGTTAGAGTATGTTGAGAAGCCGATAGCTATACTCGATGAAAATGTAAAGAGGTTGAGACATAAAGAGGTGAGAACTTTTAGAGTTCAATGGAGTCGTAGTAAAGGTTCCGAGTTTACATGGGAACCCGAAGAGTTTGTATTGGTGTATCTTCCGGCTTGTGATGTGTGACGACCCGAAAATTTTCGACCAAATTTAAACTTAATCTTTATATGATTTCGACACGATAAGCAAAGTCTGTAATATTGAGTCTCCAAATTTTTGAACTAGTTTCATATATCCATTTGACCATTAACTGTTCTCGACGATTCAAGAACAAATAAATTGTAAAAAGATACGTGTGAGTATATATATATATATATATATATATATATATATATATATATATATATATATATATATATATATATATATATATATATATATATATATATATATATATATATATATATATATTATTTCTATTTACAGTTATAATTATATTAAAATATATAAATAGAAAATATTCAATATATGATATTATATAAATATGTTATATAATATTACATAATTAAAATTGAAATATTAAATGTCAAGTTAAAATATAGTTATTATATTAATATTGTTATTAGTACTTTCATTATTATCATTAAAATAAATATCAACGTTAATATCAACATTATGAATATTATTAATTTAACATAATATGGATATAAAAGTTAATATATTTAAAATGTTATAGTATTATTATTACTAATATTATTATCATCATTAGTATTATTTTAATTAATATTATATTAATAGTAATAATATTATTTTTATAAATTTTATAGTTATTATTATCAATCATTAATAATAATATTATTATTATTATCACTATTATATTATTATACATTTTTATTATTATTATTTATAATATTAAGAGAATTATTATAGTTATATTTAAGATTTATCATAATATGTAAATACAGATATATACATAGAGATATATAAATACAGATATATAAAAGCAGATGTATATTTACATATACAATATATACATCATTATTTTGTATTAATAATTATTTGTTTAGACTAATTAATACGGATTAATACAATTACATAATCAAATTTAGCAATGGGATCAATTTCATATCACGATCCCTGTAAGGATTTTTGTTTCCTATCTGCAAATAGAATCAAATCTCTAATTCGGCTAAATTCCATTAGCACTCCCTTTCTTCTTTTATATTTTTATTTATTATCCAGTACGAATTGATTCCTCCTGTCGAGCATTCTTTGTTGTTACTCCTGGCTCGAATACTTCTGTCAATATTCACAATCTTCTTTTACTTTGTTTATATATCTCCTTATTGAACTCTGTCGACACAATGCTAACTACAAAACAAATGAAATCAAATCTTGATGTTGTAGTATGTGTTCAATATAACATTTTGATGTTACTTCCTCCTGCATTCCCGTGACTTAATATTGATAAAGAAAAGATCAAGATGAATTACCTTGCATATTATCTGCTTCCCATCGCTTTCTTTTCTTTTAATTATCTGTATTCTTCCTCTTGGTTGATTCTCCTTGTCGACCTCTTCCTTGCTTAAATTAACATAAGTATCACTCTTTCTCTAGATAGATACACGAACACAGATACATAAACCATCAAATTGTTTTTCCTCTGACTACCGTCTTCTTCACCATGTTCACCAAGCCATTCTCATCTATCACCACCACCTTTGCTATTTGCTTCAACCCGAGAAACCAAAAATCAAACATCAATACGAATTACTTACTTGATACCTTCTGTAAACCACCAAATACACCCTTGTTGTCTTTTTACTTTCTTCATGAACTACCAACCGACACCTTCACTTTTCTATCTCTTCTCTCTCCCTTAAAATAATAATCCCCTCAGATCATCTTAAATTGATATATACTGTTTACGGTTTCTGTTTTACTTTGTGAATCCACACCTTTAAACACCACCATCGAAGAACAATCTCAAACTAAACACCCTTTTCCTTTCCTTGCTCGATAAACCATCACCTTAGATCACCACCATTAACCACCATTTTTCCGTCACCTTTTTATATAAATATTTTTTTTCTTCCTTCTTTTTCTTCTTCTTGTTTCATTCGCGAATAATCCAACATCATCAACTGTCATCAACTATGACTGTCATTCTTGCCTTTATTTTCTACCTTGTCAAACACCAACCAAAAAGACCATCTGTTAGTCCCCTTTAGGAATGAATCGAGATATTAAGAAAACAAAAGAAGGAAGAGTGGTACAAATGATATTCAGTTGTATTGATAATATGGCATATAATATAACAATTATAATAAAGCAAGAACACTAATTGCAATAGAATGGCTGACACTTTTGTCAATCAATTGGATGTGCAAAACATTTTTTTCCTTATAACTTGCAACGTGTAAATCCACTAGGGTGTTGTATCCTACTTTTCCTCTATGGCCGACCGAATTTGAGTAAACATAGGGACATTCGAATTTTTTTTTATTTAATAAGGTGATATGCATACAAGTGGTCATGAAGCCTCCCACCTGTTTGGTTCTGTCCAAAAAAGAAAAGAAAAAACATTCATCAAGCCTTGCATTTAACTGATATTCGATATTCACAATTCATTAAAGGAGTTATATTTTTGGGCTTTTGATATAATCTGGGCTGCTACTGCTAATCTTCTGGTTTAATAATCAAACCAGGCTGTTGCTTGTTACACGATATTGTGATGATATGTGACCTAAATCGTGATGCTAGATGATGAATAGATATAGTGATCATGATGGATGATGATGATGTTAGATGTTTATGTATGACATGATACATGATGAAGATAAGAAACCAATTATGTATCAATGGTGATGTTATGATTTTATGTGATGTTAGTGAAGAAAATAAAAACTGAAAGCGAGTTAAAATAAATTAAAATCCTAGTTAGATCAGAAAAGAAGTAATGGAGGAGTGGTCTTACAGTGTTTTGGGTTAGCGGGAGGTCGCGGGTTCGAGCCCGGTCTATGGCATTTTCTTAAAAGCTTGTTCTTCAAAGGTTGTATTCTATTTTTATTATTAATATTATTACCACTATCATTATCAGTAGAGTTAGAGTTATCGTTATGAATATTATATAAGTATTAATATTAAAACTATCATTTCTTAAAATTATCAAAAGTATCATTATTATTTTTTTACTATTATTATTATTATTATTATTATTATTATTATTATTATTATTATTATTATTATTATTATTATTATCAATTTTAATGTAAGTAGTATTATTATTGAAACTAATTTTTTATAAAAATTATCATTTTTATTATTAAAACTATCATTTTTATTATTATTAGAATTATCAAAATTTTTATCACATTTAGTATTATTTTTATCATTTTTATTATTATAATTAATATTACTAACTATAACCTTAGTTTTAAATGTGATGACCCGGGAATTTTCGACCAAATTTAAACTTAATTTTTAAATGGTTTCGACACGATAAGCAAAGTTTGTAATGTTGAGTCTTAAAATTTTTGAAAACTATTTACATTGATTCATTAAACCTCAGACTGTGCCCGGTGATTCACGAACTATTGTTGGTAAATAAAAATGTATATATATATATATATATATATATATATATATATATATATATATATATATATATATATATATATATATATATATATATATATATAAATTGTTATATTATTATTATTATTAATATAATCATTATCATATTTTTATTATTATAATTAGTATTAGTATTAATATTAATATTAATAATATTATTGTTATAAATCTTATAATTATTATTATCAATAAAATTAATGTTATTATAAATAATACTAGTATAACTAGAATTATTACTATAAATCATATTAGTGTGGTATGTTCATAATAATTATTATCATAAGTAATAATATTAATCTTATACTTGTATTATTACTAGTCACAATATTGAGGATATTGTTATCATATTTATTAAAAGGTTAATTATAACCTATAAAAATATATTGATAAATATAATAGATATACATATATAGAGATAGATATATATACAGGTATATAGATAATGTACATATACGCAGTATGTACTAATATGTAAGCAATTAGTATTAATTTTTATTAGATTATTATTATTAGTGTAATTATAATTATTAATTATATAAAAATGAAATTAAACCTATTTATTACTAATATCATATGTAATACATAATAACAGCTACGAGTTATTGGATTAGATGGCAGATCACTTTCAACTTTACAAAAGTTTGTTTCTTGTTAATTAACAGATAGCATAACAGTACCAATCAAATAAGATTCTTTGTCTGTTATTCAATTTTTCTCCTAATTGATTCTTTCTGTCTATATCAATTATCAACCATGATCACACTAAGTAGATGATTGTTGCTACAACTATTTTGATTTCTATTTGCAAGCCGTCACCCAACACAACCGTCCCTCAGCCTCTCTCTCTAACCTCTCTCCTTCGCCATGATCAAAAATCACCACCTTCTACTAATACTACCATCATTGAACCTTAGAACTTGTTCTATAGTTTTAGTTGTAAGCAAAACCCAAAATACCAATCGAAGTTTATCATTGACTCGCTGTTATATTCGAAATCCTAGTAATAAAGATGGTAATACTTTTACGTTGCTACCCCATCTGTTTGATACCTGTTTCGAACACCAACATAAACCAATTAAACCTACTGCTAGTCGACTACTACTTGTTTATTAATGATCAAATGCAATACCCAACTAAATACCATCACCCACACACTCCATCGTTGAACCCTCGACCACCCTACAATCAACCAAATCACCACCATCATTTTTATTCTTTTATGTTGTTTGCTTATTTCTGTCCAAGAACCAAGCCCCATAAACCCATCATCAACTCATTACCCTTATTTCCTTTTTCATTTACGTTTCGAACAAAACCTTAACGGTTAGCCTGTTGCTCCTATCTCTATCTAGAAAACCATACACATTCAAACAGCTACTATACGTGTGTTTTCCTGTTTCCTTGTGTGAATAAACGAAACCAACCATAAACCTCCACCACCACGAAACCATAGTCGTACCTGCTGTAGCCGCTGCCTTGTTTTCACCTTCTGTTACAACGAGCAGCAACAACAGTGAGGAATTACAATGATGATGAAGACTCCAACGATGTTACCATAATAATATTGATAATCTATGATGATTAATCGAGGATGCAACTGCTACGTTTCTTCTGTTGATCCAAGAACCCACGAAGGAAAAACAGAAATCTTTTTCTTTTTCTTTGGGCTGTATACTTGAGTTATAGGATATTAAATGATGGCATGATTAACAATTAATCAAGTGGAACCAATTACCAATTTATTGGCCGAAAAACATGAAACCAATAACCCTACTTGTGTCCCTTTCGTTCCTATTTTTTGTTTCCTTTCTTCTGTCGACCTCAAACCACTTGCAAATTATTAATTGGGATCGATTAATTCGTTTTTATTTTTGGATCAATTTATATTTTCTTAACCGATTCAAATCAAAAGGTATCAAATCATTAGGCTTTTGTTTGCAACCATGGACTGGTGATCTGATCGAGTTATTTAACGGGCTTGAGAAACAAGTTCTGCAATGTTTATGTTATTGGGCCATTTCTTCTTGGTCTGCTGTTGGGCCAACAGAAAAACCATCAGCTACTTGCCTTCACTAGTCGCTGCTATGATCGATTGATTTCAATGAAGAAAGTGATATATATTGAAAACGGTTATATATAGTTTGGGCGTAAAATTAATCATAAAAAGCACAACTTGACGAGTGGTTAATGGGTTATGGGATTAGCGGGAGGTTGTGGGTTCAAGCCCTGTCTAGGACATTCTTTTTAGGAAAAAGCTTTTAAAGGTAGTTTCTAGTATTATTATTTTTATTGTTATTATTATTATAAATTGTTGTTACTAAGTTAATTATTATTATCACTAATATTAGTAAAATGTTTATTTGCATAGTTAATAGTATTATCATTAAGTATTATTATTATCATTATAGTTATTATTATTATTATTAGTATTATTATTATTATTATTGTTATTAGTATAAACATGATTTTAAAACTATTATTACTATTACTATTAACATTAGTATTATCATTATCATTAAAGAACATTATTAGTAGCATCATTATTATTAAAACTATCAATATTATTATCATTATTACTATCATTATCATTATTTTCATTAACCTGATTTTTATATAATTTTATTTACATTATTTTTATTATCATTATTATTATCATTAATATTATTGTTAATATTACAGTATTATTATTACTATAAACAAAACGGCTATTATTATTGTCAAAATTATTATTTTTATCACTATTAAGATTATTATCACTAAACTACTACATAATATGATATATATGAGAAAATATATTACATAACTACATTGATATTTTTTTTTATAATAAATACTAATTATTTATCTAAAGTATATAAAATAAATAGAGTTAATTAAGTTATTAATGAAACGCATAAGGCACTAAAATAACAACTAGATTACTAATAATATATAAATTTGTTCGATTACCATTATATGTGTTAATATATATATAATTGATATAGGTTCGTGAATCCGAGGTCAACTCTGCATTGTTCAATATAGCCATATGTATTTTTACTACAAAATACATTAGGTGAGTTTCATTTACCTTTTTACCCTTTATATTTTTGGGCTGAGAATACATGCGCAATTTTTATAAATGTTTTACGAAATATACACAAGTAATCGAAACTACATTATATGGTTGAATGATCGAAGCCGAATATGCCCCTTTTGCTTGGTAACCTAAGAATTAGTAAACCGATCTACTAATTGACGCGAATCCTAAAGATAGATCTATGGGCCCGACGAACCCCATCCAACGTACCGGATGCTTTAGTACTTCGATGTTGTTTTATATCATGTCCGAAGGATTTCCCGGAATGATAGGGGATATTCTTATATGCATCTTGTTAATGTCGGTTACTAGGTATTCAATCCATATGAATGATATTTTTATCTCTATGCATGGGACGTATATTTATGAGAACTGAAAATGAAAATTTTGTGATCTATTAAAATGATGGAAATGATTATTTATGTTAAACTAATGAACTCACCAACCTTTTGGTTGACACTTTAAAGCATGTTTATTCTCAGGTACGAAAGGAATATTCCGCTGTGCATTTGCTCATTCTAGAAATATTACTTGGAGTCATTCATGGCATATTTCAAAAGACGTTGCATTCGAGTCGTTGAGTTCATCAAGATTATTATTTAGTCAATTATAGTTGGATATATTATGAAATGGTATGCCTGCCGTCAACTTTCGATGAAATGAAAGATTGTCTTTTCAAAAACGAATGCAATGTTTGTAAAATGTATCATATAGAGGTCAAGTACCTCGCGATTTAATTAACTGTTGTAAATCGTTTATAATCGATATGGACTTCGTCCGGATGGATTAGGACGGGTCTCTACAGTTGGTATCAGAGCTGGTATAACGCCGTCCATGTGTGGCAGGTTAGTCGTAAAGGAGGTTCTCACAGTGTTACATGTGACGAAGCATTGGCTCTTACTCCTTGCGATCCCTTACGAGGGTTGGTAGTAGCCGAGAGGCAGGCCCTAAAATCAGTATCTGAGGTACACTCAGTGGTCACCAGGTGGTTAGCTGGGAAGGCACTGGGTGGGACGGTGGTTGTCCCCAACTGTTCTATCGTTGGTATCAGAGCCGTGGTCTTAGTGAACCAGGTCTGCATTAGTGTGTCTAACTGATAAGTCGTTAGGATGCATTAGTGAGTCTGGACTTCGACCATGTCTACATGTCAAAAGTTTTGCTTATCATTTCTAGTCGGAAATCATCTGCTTATCATCCTTAGCAAATTACCTGCTTATCATTATTAGTCTAGACACGTCTTGCTACATTAATTGCATGGGTAGTGTATAGACAAAATTCATATCTTAGCGTATCTGCTAAATCATATCTTATAGTATCTGTTACTTTAAACTTTGTCTGACATATCCCACAAATTCCTCCGTAATCTACGAAATCTTTTGATCTATATATATAGATATCCTATGTAAATGGAATTGATGTTTTAGCAGAGTAGTATATAAAATAGCTTATATTTTTGCAGGAAAAACTATTAAATACGATACATTTTTACACAAGATATTTATTTATTTATAGAATGGATATACTTAAACCTTGCTACAACACTTATAGGCAGTGTACCTAATCGTACAGTAGTGTAGTTTTTAGTAAGTCCGGTTCGTTCCACAGGGAATCTTTTTAAACAAAGCTTAACGCTATATTAGTTTACTTTTATAAAAATACAAATATATATATAAGTAATATTATTATTATAAAGGGGGGGGTTTTTACCGTTTAATGACCGGTTTGTCGATTTTAAAACTTTAGTCACAGTTAAAACCAAATGTAAAATATTAAAAATAAATACAAGACTTAAATTAAAGCGTAAAGTAAATAACGATAATGAAATTGCGAATAATAGAAGTGCGATAAAATAAACTTGCGATAATTAAAAAGTACGATAATTAAAAGTGCAATTAAATACAATAACAATAAAAATGCGATAATTAGAAGTGCAATTAAATATAAAATAAAGGAAATTAAATATGAAATAAAAGAATTATGCTTATTTAAACTTTCGTAATCATGATGTTTGACGTGTTGATTTTAATTTTAAGCCCATGGGTTAATTGTCCTTTGTCCTGGATTATTTAATATGTCCATACGGATTTGTCCATAATAGTCCATCAGTCATAAATATAAAGAGCGAAAGCCTTCGTCAAATTATTCTTATTCCCGAAGTCAAATATTCCAACTAATTGGGGATTCGAATTGTAACAAGGTTTTAATACTTTGTTTAATGAATACACCAAGTTATCGACTGCGTGTAAACCAAGGTTTTACTACTTTGTTAACAATTACACCAATTACCCTTGAATGTAATTCACCCCTGTTTCAACAAGTCTATTAACTATTAATCCAGTTCCGTGTCCGGTAAAATGAATAATTATTGGTATTTATAGATATCCCGCCCACCGTACCCAGTCAAGCGTATGTGGTTATATATAAATACGTCGAATTATAAATTTGTATATTAAATTAACAAGGTATTGTTTAGTTAATATAAAACCCATTAATAGCCCATAGTCTAATTTCCACAAGTGTCGTTCTTTTATCCAAACCCCAATTATGGTACAAAGCCCAATTACCCAATTTTAGTAATTAGCCCAACATCATGATTACTTCGGATTAAATAAGCATAATAATAAATTAGCTACGAGACATTAATGTAAAAAGGTTGAACATAACTTACAATGATTAAAAATAGCGTAGCGTTACACGGACAGAATTTCGACTTACACTCTTACAACATTCGCTAACATACCCTTATTATTAGAATTAAAATTAAAATTAAAATTAAAATTATAATATAAATATAAATATATACGATATAGATAGAGAGATGGATATATGATGGATGAAAAATGCTCAGAATTCGGTTGCTTTTATAGGGAGTTTCAAACTTTGGGGCTCCGCGACTCGCGGCCAATTTTGCCTTCAAACTCCGCGAGTCGCGGAGTTTGTAAATACAGCTCACCAGCTTTTGGCTCTTTGTTTGTCGACGATTTATTTTATAAATATAATATATATATATAATTAATTATATATTATATTATATTTATATATATAATTAACTTGTAATTTTTAGTCCGTTGCGTCGAGCGTTGAGAGTTGACTCTGGTCCCGGTTCCAGATTTTCGAACGTCCTTGCGTACAATTTAATATCTTGTACTTTGCGTTTTGAATCTTGTACTCTTGTAATTTCGAGACGTTTCTTATCAATAATTGGAACCTCTTTGATTGTCTTTTGTACTTTTGAGCTTTTTGGTCGTTTGCGTCTTCAATTCGTCGAATCTGTCTTTTGTCTTCACCTTTTATTATTTAAACGAATATCACTTTTAAATAGAACAATTGCAACTAAAAGCTTGTCTTTCTTGAGGAATAATGCTATGAAATATATGTTCGTTTTTAGCATTATCAAATATTCCCACAATTGAGCGTTGCTTGTCCTCAAGCAATATCGTCTTGAAATACTAGAATCACTTCTTTATTCTTCACACTTTGTACATCAGTGATTTCTATACGGCGGTATAAACAATGGTAGTAACGATATGGTTTACAGTCCCACATGACTATAAAAATTTAGATCCATTAAGGAAATTGGATCTTTATGAAAACATTTGATCTTTTGAAAATTAAATCTAGTTTTTACCCTAGATAAGTTTTCCGGAATAACCCTTTACCGGTGTTTGCAAAATATTTTTGTGGGTTTGGTGGGTTTCAGATTTGAAAATTTTAGCTCAAAACTTATGGTTTTGTGTCACCCACTTGCTAACCTTGTATTTGGAAAGCAACACGTCCAGTTTACTTGTCCCGTATATTACCTTTCGGTAAACTACCGTCCGGTTGTAAAGGAAAGCGTTGAACAAGCAACTGTTAAGGCAATGTCCCCTGACATGCTTTTGATTATGGTCTATAACGTGTCGGACGCAATTACTATCCTTGGTAGGAGCAATAGTAAAGCTCACCCTTATGATTTTTCGGTCTGGCACAAGGTCCTGTCTTTGACCATGCTATGCAACCACCGTTCTTACGATTGACACCCGATTTGGTTCAGGTGACCTAATGAATTCCAGGTGAATTCCTAGGATTTTACTTTCAATGTTAATGAACGCATTGAAAATAGGGTTTTCAGAAAACAAATCGGTTTTATTTTTGATCAAAATATTTTCTCGTTCAAGCTCGAGTTTAGATATCATTGAATTCCATGAGTTTGTAATTCTCAATCTTTAAGGTCAATCTCAAGGATTGAGTAATATCAGGCTTAAAAGCTGATTTTTGATCTTTTAAGGAGATTATCCTTTCTGAGGATCTGATTCATTAGTCTTATCCAGCTAATTTGCATGGTGCCCCCCTATTGTACGAGATAAATCCTTCTCATGGTTAGGATAAATCTGACCACTTGGCGACCCTGTTTAATGCTGAGGTCTGTGGATTTTCTGCTGATTTTAGTGATGACTTTTCTAGATTTTTCGTCAACCTACAGCTGGTCTGGACGACAACTTCATGACCTAAATCAAGAAGCGCGTTTCTTTTTCGGAAGACTTTACTTCCTTTTAATGATGGAATTGATTCATCGTGTAGATCCATCTTTCTTACAGTAAATCAGGTAAAACTTTTTAGTTTAGTCCAAAGCAAAAGTATTTTTAGTTATTTGTACAAAAATATGTGATATATGTTTTGAATAACTTGGAGAATTTTCCCACACTTGGCTTTTATTTTCCTTTTTATCGTCCTCTATTCCATTTTAAATGAATTTTAACATTTTGGTTTGTTTCTCAATTTATGTCCTTTCCGAGGTAACAATAATTTCGGTGTTAAAACCTAGTTTTATCGTTCATAAATATGTATAAACATGATTTTGAGTTCATTTAATTGAAAATTTTGAAAAATTTTACTAGAATTGGGTAGTCAGTATATAAGACTAGGGCTGTTCTTTATTATCAGAGAGCACTAGATTCTAATACAACTACTGCTTTACTAGTATTTTTAATGGTAAACCAGTGTTTAAGATAAAAAATTTAAAATCCGAAAGAATTTAACCCCTTCCCACACTTAAGATCTTGCAATGCCCTCATTTGAAAGAAATCAGTAACAATTTAAATTATTGAGGGTGATTTGTGTGAAAATGATTAAATTTTTACCAAAGTTTCCAAATATATTGGCGTTTGTTTGCTGAATGATAAATGGTGCACATCATTTGTTCATTCCGTCTTGTTGTTATTTCACATATATTTTGCATCTTGTCGTCAAAATTAGTTGCTTTTGCTGAACTTAATGCCAGTCTTTGAAAATGCGTTGTTTTACCCTGTTGTGTACATAAGATAAACTGCAAACATATATACATATTTTTGAAGTTTGGTATATTACCCCACATTCAAAAATTATTAAAATCTAAGAATAAAAGTTAGAAAATTATAACAACTATTACAATATTAACATAAGTATTAAACGTATCAACATTACAAATTACAAAATAAATAAAAATAAGTAGACTAGGGATGATACTGATACCAATAGGGGTTCCAAGCATAACCATAGGTGCTATAGAACGCTTCGGCAGGGTTATACGTAGGATACGGTGGTTGCATCTCTATAGACCAGGGAGGGAATATGGGTTTTGGTGTAGGAATATAGTTTCTACCTATATGTTGGCAATGAGCTATGATTTGGTTCTGATGAACTTGCCAATCTTCAAATGCTCTCTGTCTAGCATTTTCGTACTCCTGTGAAGCTATAAACCTTTGCATTTCTTGCATCTCATTTCCCCCTCCTACATTACCTTGCTGTTGGTTTCTCTCAACCTGTGGATGTCTACCATGGTATTGTACTGCGGCGTTATTTCGCCTCTTCAAAACTTTCGCACCATGGTATACATTTAAACCTATAGTATCGCGAGGTTCTGGTTCTTCCACTAATAATCCCCCCCGACTTATATCCACACCGAGATATTCAGCAATCAAAGTAATAAAAATACCACCTCCTATTATGCTATGCGGTCTCATCCCCCTAACCATAGCTGATAAATAATAACCCACACAATAAGGTATACTTACAGCGCTTTGTGGGTCTCGAATACACATATGGTAAAACAAATCCTGTTCATTTACCTTTTCCTTGTTCTTACCTCTTTGTGTAATCGAATTAGCTAAAAACCTATGAATCACTCTTAATTCAGCTCTATCTATATCCAAATAAGAGTAATTTCCCCGTTTGAATCGGTGATGGCTTGTCATTTGACTCCATACACCGTGTGTATCAAAATTTTCATCTATCTCTCTACCATTTAGTATCAACCCTCTACAATCGGCAGATGCTAACTCCTCAGGCGTATATATACGTAAAGCCTGAGCCATGTCTAGTAAAGACATGTGGCGCATCGAACCTCCTAACAAAAATCTAATAAAAGATCGATCGGTTAAACTAGCTACCCGATCGTTTAATTCTATACTACACAACAATTCTTCACACCATACTTTATATACAGGTCTACGCATGGTGAATAAACGTACCCAGTCATTAAAAGTAGAATTACCATACCTCTGTACAAGTAATTCCCTAATTGGCCCGGCCAATTCTACAGCTTCTAATGGTCCCCATTCTATGACCCTAGGTACCTCAACAACCTTAGAATGAAGAGTATGCAAACCCCTTTGGTATTTTGGATAATCTATCCAAAGTCTGTCAAATCTCAGGTTCGGGTGCAAATCTTCCAAGTGCATATCAGAAAAGGTCGTGACTGGATGAGGTATATCTTGCTTGTAGTAGTTATCCACCTCCTGTTGTTCCGCATTCTCAGCAGGAGCATTACGAGCTTGGGATGAAGATTCACCTCTTTCAGTCTGCAAAACACATCAAACACAATTTTTGTGCATCCAAATATGCATTAGTGTCAGCAAAATCATCAATCAAAATAATTACAATGACATGATCAATTTATATCAAACTTAAGCTCATTTTCACATTTTTATCAAATCTACACTTTTTCAAATAAGCATATACGAAAATGTTCGCCAAGTTCATAAGCTTTTAACTCAAATAACATGTCAAAATAATCATTACTAGCAATTAAACAAGTTTCAAATGGCATTATCTCTCAAAAATCAAGTTCATGAATTTTAGACTTGAAAAAGTCCACTTTAATTCTCAAAATCATGTTTAGGCTCAAAGTTTGGATCATTTAACTACCTAAACATGTTACACTACTTAATTTAGCAATAATTCATGACAAAAATCGGCCATAACCTGTTTATATTAAAAAGCCCCAAATTTGCTCAAGAACACAAACCCTAGATTACTCAAAATTTGAAGTTTAAGGCTTCTAATCATGTTAAATAGCATCAATCTAGGTTATACAAGCATAATACATAAACAATTTAAGCATAATTACACTAAAAAGCATCAAAATCAAATTGGGGAAAAAATTGCTCAAGAACACTAATTTTCGGATTAAATGGTGTTTAGGTGTAGAAATTTACCGTTTTTCTTGAGTAATTCCTTGATAGCATCCTTCTCAACATGATTTTAGTAAAAGATTTGATGATTAACGGTTAAAAATTGTGATTTTGGGGTGTATTTTTCGTGTATTTTCGGCAGTTTGTTCGCAGGTTTTTTTTGTTTTTTGTGTTGTGTGGTTTGAGCTGTTTCAGCTCTTTTTATTTTTTTCTGTAATCCGATCCCTCCGCGAGTCGCGGAGTTTTCCCCTTCAAACTCCGCGAGTCGCGGAGTTTGGTATTTTTTTTTTATAACTTATACTAATTAAAACAATTAAGTAATTAATTTTAAAATTTTGTTTCCCTTGTTATTTAGGACGAGGTCGTTTCGGATCGATGTCCTAGTCCGTCCCTCGACAAAATTTTAAAATTTATCTTTTTGTAGCAATTGTTTTAAAAGCTAAGATTTTTGGGTTTTTTAATATTTTTGGCATACTTTAATTCAATAAGATTAAAAATAATGATAATAAAAGTTCTCGTCCCTCCCTTGGGTAAAGCAATTTCGGTTCAAAGACCTAGTCTTCAACTTACGACGAATTTTAAAAATCATATTTTTAACTTAATGAGATAAAGTAAATTTTTGTTTTTAAATTCACACAATTTAAATATAAAATTCAAAATTAATATTAAAAATTCACACCAAACTTAAAATTTGAAATGCATAAAATTAAAAATTCATATTTTAAAAATTAAAAATTCACACCAAACTTAATTTAAAAATTCATATTATAAATTCACACCAAACTTATATTAATTTTTTAAATATTTACAATTTTAAAAATATTGTTTTTACAAAGTTTACAATATTAATTTAAGATTTAAATATTAATTTTAAAAACATGGTAAAAATAAAATTAAAAATCTTTTTGGCTTTTTATCCCACTTTTATCAATCAAATATTATCAAAAATATGCGCCCCACTTTTCGGTAAAGTAATTTCGGTTCCAAAACCTAATTTAACTCATGACGAATTTTTGAAATATTTTGGGTTGATTGATTAAAGATATTTATACCTTAAGAATAAACGTTAAATTTCGCAGTGATGTAATAAATTTTTGTATGATATCAATAATTTCGGTCGCCAAACCTAATTTTATTCAATACCAATTTAATACTTTATAGCGAACAAATTAGCGTTTATTATCAAAAGGTTAAAAATAAAAATAAAATAAAAAACTGTACAGACATACCTTTGAAATAGATTTCTTAGTTATACGATCTATCCCATTCATAAGATAGTCGGTTTAATTGGTTTTCCATGGCTACATAGGCGTAACCTCGAGCATTCAGTGTCTTTTCTTCTAAACATATGAACGGTCCGTCTCTGCATAAAGTAACAAATTCGGTATTTGAATAGGTTTGATTATTTGAACATTTACCTCCATGTGACCATTTTTCGCATTTGTGACATCTTTCTAGGTGTCGTGCTCTTCTTTTTGCTGCGGATTTTGATTTTCCTTTACCAAATTGTAACTTATTATCTTCGCATCTGGATTCTTTTCTAACTCCGTCCATTCTTTCTCTGATTACTGATACTATTTCACTTGGAAGTGTGTCATTATTACGTTTAGTGATCAAAGCGTGTAGCATTAGACCATGGTTTAGTTCACAGGCAGTCTTCATTTCCTAAAAAAAATAAAAATTCAGAATGGGGGGAGAAGACTAGTTCTTTAGGGTCTGCTAGGGAAAGACCATTCGGTTTCCATTTTCGAGAACTACACGAAAACAGACAATCTAACTCTAACAGAAATACATAAATCCCTTGATTCTCCCCATACTTAGTCAGCTGTGGTATCGAAATTGTGATTAACATTATTTTCAATTGAATCATTAACAACTTGTATATCTTTGACTTTTACTTCAATCCATTTGTTGATTTCCTCCGTAACTTTCACAAATTCAACTAACATTGCCTTTTCTTTTGACGATAAATTGGATATTAATCGGTTATATAACTTAAAGTTTCCTTTAATCTTAGCATCGTGAATCCGTTTATAAAGTTTCTTCGTTGAACTGTTAAAAATGGGTTCATCTAATTTCGTATCATCAACGGCATTCTTTGTGATTGGATCATCATTAAGTGTTTCTTCATCTTCCCCACACTTATGCGTTTTTATTGGTCTAACAGTTTTGGTTTGTGGAGATCTAAACTTTCGGTTCACAAAGGTGATCGATGTATCACCATCCCTAAGTGTCATTCTACCTTCTCTTACATCAATGAATGCCTCGGTGGTTGCTAAAAATGGGCGACCTAGAATTAGAGGAATATCAAGGTTTTCCTCCATATTAATCACTATGAAGTTTGCAACAAAGGTCAAACTTTCCACGTTAACAAGTAAATTATTTGCTATTCCAACCGGGTGTTTAATGGTTTGGTCAAATGATTGAACACCTATTTTGGTTGGTTTTAATTTACCCATGCCTAATCTTTTGTATAAGGAAAGAGGCATAATATTTGCACTTGCTCCTAAATCTGCGAGTCCATTATATACAGCACCATCATTAAGTAAGCAAGAAATGATAAATTCACCCGGGTCTCCTGCTTTAGTAAGTCGAGTTGGTTTGTAAACTTTTTTCGAGTGTTCTTTCCTTGATTCTTTCATTTCTATTTGAATTTCTTGTTCACATTTTTCTTCGTTTCTTGGAATGGGAGGTTTGTATAGGAATTCTTCTTCATCACTCAAATTTGAATCCTCCCTATATTCCAATTTTGATTTTTCATATGTTGTTGATAACATATTTATGTTTTCATTTTGAAGGTTTCCTTGGGTGGTGAAATTATGATTAACTTCATTGTCAACTTCCATCGAACCATGTATGTAATGTTTAACTCTGTGACCATTAACTTTAAATTCAATCCCATTTGAATTTATTAATTCTATCGTTCCGTATGGGAAAACTCTTTTGACTATGAATGGTCCAGACCATCTTGATTTCAATTTTCCAGGAAATAGCTTGAATCGTGAATTGAAAAGAAGAACTCTGTCTCCTTCTTTAAATTCTTTTGAACTTCTGATTCTTTTATCATGCCATTTCTTCGTTCTTTCTTTATAGATTAACGAATTTTCGTATGCTTCATGTCTTAATTCTTCTAATTCGTTTAGTTGACTTAATCGTAGACGTCCAGCTTCATGTAAATCAAGATTACATGTCTTCAAAGCCCAAAATGCTTTGTGTTCAATTTCTACTGGAAGATGACATGCTTTTCCATAAACAAGTCTAAAAGGTGTGGTTCCAATTGGAGTTTTGTAGGCTGTTCTAAAAGCCCAGAGTGCATCCTCCAATTTAATGGACCATTCCTTCGGATTTGATCCTACGGTTTTCTCTAGAATACGTTTTAAAGCTCGGTTGGTATTTTCAACTTGTCCACTTGTTTGTGGATGATATGCGGTGGAGATTTTATGAGTTACTCCATATCTTTTAAGAACTTTCTCAAGTTGATTATTACAGAAATGAGTACCCCGATCACTTATTATAGCTTTCGGTGTTCCAAACCTTGCAAAAAGACGTTTTAAAAAGTTGACTACAACTCGTGCATCGTTAGTTGGGAGAGCTTGTGCTTCCGCCCATTTAGATACATAATCAATGGCTACGAGTATATATAGATTATTATGAGATTTTGGAAATGGATCCATAAAGTCAATACCCCAAATGTCAAATACTTCACATACTTGGATAACATTTTGTGGCATTTCATCACGTTGACTTATTTTACCGGCCCTTTGACAAGCATCACAGGATTTGCAAAGAAGGTGTGCGTCTTTGTAAATTGTAGGCCAATAGAATCCAGCATCATAAACTTTTCTTGCTGTTAGTTGAGGCCCATAATGCCCTCCTGTGTGACAATGGTTTAAAATTTTACTAGCTTCATCTCCAAATACACATCGGCGTATTATTCTATCGGGACAACTTTTAAACAGATGTGGATCTTCCCAAAAATAGTGTTTTATATCACTGAAGAATTTCTTTCGTCTTTGGTACGATAATCCTTTTTCAAGGAATCCACAAACTAAGTAGTTTGCATAGTCTGCAAACCATGAAATTTCTTTATAATCTATCTTCAATAGATATTCATCAGGAAAGTTGTCTTGTATGGCCGATTCATTTAGAACTTCTAACTCAGGATTTTCAAGACGAGAAAGATGATCAGCGGCGAGATTTTCTGCTCCTCTTTTATCTCGGATTTCAATATCAAACTCTTGTAAGAGTAAGATCCAACGGATTAATCTTGGTTTAGCATCTTGTTTTGAAAATAGGTATCTAAGAGCAGAATGGTCGGTATAGACCACCGTTTTTGCTAGAACAAGATATGATCGAAATTTGTCAAAAGCAAAGACAATAGCAAGGAGTTCTTTTTCAGTAGTTGTATAGTTCGTTTGTGCTCCTTGTAACGTCTTACTAGCATAATATATAGGTTGAAATCGTTTTTCAATCCTTTGTCCTAAAACGGCTTCCATTGCAAAATCACTTGCATCGCACATTAGTTCAAACGGTAGATTCCAATTTGGTGTTATCATGATCGGCGCATTAGTGAGTTTCTCTTTAAGAATATTAAAAGATCTGATACACTCATCTGAAAAGATGAATGGAGCATCCTTTTCTAGGAGTTTATTCATAGGAGTGGCAATTTTAGAAAAATCTTTTATGAAACGTCGGTAAAAACCGGCATGCCCTAGAAAACTCCTAACTCCTCTAACATTGGTGGGATGTGGAAGTTTAGCAATTACATCTACTTGAGCTCTATCCACTTCAATTCCTTCTTTTGAAATTTTATGACCAAGAACGATGCCTTCTTTAACCATGAAATGGCATTTTTCCCAATTAAGTACTAGATTTGATTGTTCGCATCTAATAAGCATTCGTTCCAGATTAGCTAGACATGTTTCAAATGTGTTACCGAAGACTGAAAAGTCATCCATGAAAACTTCCATGCATTCTTCTATCATGTCGTGAAAAATCGCCATCATGCACCTTTGAAAGGTTGCAGGGGCGTTGCAAAGTCCAAATGGCATGCGTTTGTAAGCAAAAGTACCATAAGGGCACGTGAATGTGGTTTTCTCTTGATCTTCGGGTGCTATTGGAATTTGAAAATATCCGGAAAATCCATCTAGAAAACAATAGTAACTATTTCCGGCTAATCTTTCCAACATTTGATCTATGAAAGGTAAGGGAAAGTGATCTTTTCTGGTGGCGTCATTTAATTTTCTATAATCAATACACACACGCCATCCTGTTACAGTCCTAGTAGGAATAAGCTCATTTTTCTCATTTGTAATGACAGTCATGCCACCCTTCTTAGGCACGCATTGAACTGGGCTTACCCATGGACTATCAGAGATTGGATAAATTAGACCTGCGTCTAGCAGTTTAATAATCTCTTTCTTAACTACATCTTTCATATTAGGATTTAGTCTTCGTTGGCGTTGCACATACATTTTATGACCTTCTTCCATAAGGATTTTATGTGTGCAATACGAAGGACTTATTCCTTTAATATCATGAATCTTCCATGCAATGGCTGGTTTATGAGCTTTCAACACAGAAATGAGTTGTGATTTCTCATTTTCAGTAAGAGAAGACGATATTATTACAGGTAATTCAGATTCACCATGTAAATAAGCGTATTCCAAATGGTTTGGGAGTGGCTTTAACTCTAATTTCGGAGGTTCTTCTATCGATGATTTATATCGATATCTGTCTTCTTCTTTTAGCATTTGAATTTCTTCTGTTGTTGGTTCATATCCATTAGCTATAAGTGTAGCTAACATTTCAGCTTCATCAATTGATTCATTACCTTCTCCTAAAGAACATTCTCCTGTTCCTTGTAATTCTGGAAATTCTTCTAATAATTCTGCATGTGCATCTATGGTTTGAATATAATAACATGTATCATCTGCAGATTGCGGTTGTTGCATTGCTCTATCAACTGAAAAGGTAACACTCTCGTCCTCTATACTTAGGGTCAGTTTCTTACCGAACACGTCTATCATTGCTTTAGCCGTGTTTAAGAATGGTCTTCCTAATATGAGAGGAACTTGAGAATCTTCTTCCATGTCCAAAACAACAAAATCTACTGGAAATACTAAAGTACCAACTTTAACTAGCATGTTCTCCATTATCCCTCTAGGATATTTTATTGATCTATCGGCTAGTTGTATGCTTATTCTGGTTGGTTTCAATTCTCCAAGGTCTAGTTTAGCGTATAGTGAATACGGCATTAGATTTATACTAGCACCTAAGTCTGCCAATGCTTCTATTGAACTAAGACTACCCAGAAAACATGGAATTGTGAAACTTCCTGGATCAGATAATTTTTCTGGTATCTTATTCAACAGCACTGCTGAACAATTAGCATTCATAGTAACAGCCGAGAGTTCTTCCATTTTCTTTCTATTTGAGATTAGATCTTTCAAGAATTTAGCATATCTAGGCATTCCTGAAATCACATCAATGAAAGGAAGATTTACATTTATCTGTTTAAACATATCCAAGAATTTAGATTGCTCGGCTTCAAGTTTCTCTTTCTTCATTTTACTCGGGTAAGGAAGTGGTGGTTGGTATGGTTTAACATAAGGTTTAGCCTTAACTGTGTTATCTTCATTAACCTTTTCAACTACTGGTTCTTTTTCCTTATCTTGATCAGGTTGTGGTTCTTGTGGAGTAGGAATAGCTTCATCAGAAGTTACAGGTATTTCAGTTGGTTTAAGTGTTGTACCACTTCTTGTGGTAATGGCTTTAGCTGTTTCATTCCGGGGGTTAGTGTTTGTATCACTAGGTAAACTTCCCGGTTTTCTTTCACCTATTAACCTTGCTAGGTTACTTACTTCTTGTTCCAGATTTTGAATAGAAGCTTGTTGATTTCTAAATGCTTGAGCATTTTGTTCATTAGTTTGTTTCTGAGATGTGAAAAACTGCGTTTGAGTTTCAACTAGCTTCGTCATCATATCTTCTAAATTCGGCTTTTTATCATCGGTTTGTTGTGGTGGTTTGTTTTGAAAATTAGGTCTTTGCTGATTGTAATTATTATTAGATACTTGTTGATTGCTAGGACCTTGTTGGTTGTTGTATGGAATATTTCGGTTATAATTCTGGTTTTGATTGTAAATCGGTCTTGGCGGTTGATAATTATTCTGATAATTATTTCCAGGCCTTTGGTTTATGTATGAAATATTCTCTCTTTGTTCCATTGTTAATTCAATACTGAGACAATCTTTTGTCAAATGTGGTCCTCCACACTGCTCACAACTAATTCGTATTGAGTGAATATCTTTAGTCATCTTTTCCATTCGTCTCTCCACAGCATCTATCTTTGCGGAAATGGAATCTAAGTCATGGCTAGAATCGGCTCTAGCTGCTTTAGATAATCTAACGATATCTTTTTCTTGGTGCCACTCGTGTGAGTGGGAAGCAGTGTTATCAATAATTTTGTAAGCATCAGTTTCAGTTTTTTTCATAATAGAACCACCAGCTGCTATATCTATGTCTTTCCTTGTAGTGATGTCGCATCCTTGGTAGAATATTTGTACTATTTGACAGGTGTCTAAACCATGTTGCGGACATCCTCTTAATAACTTTCCATATCTAGTCCACGCCTCATATAGAGTTTCATTCGGCTTCTGTGTAAACGTAACAATTTCTGCTTGAAGTCTTACGGCTTTAGATGCAGGAAAGAATTTAAGAAATTTTTCAACTAAAACATCCCATGTATCAATCGCCCCTTCAGGTAACGATTCCAACCAATCTTTGGCTTCTCCCTTTAAAGTCCAGGGAAATAACATGAGATATATCTGTTCATCCTCCACTTCTCGGATTTTAAATAGTGTGCAGATCCTATTAAAGGTACGTAAATGTTCATTTGGATCTTCCTTTGGCACACCACTAAATTGGCATTGATTTGTCACCATGTGTAGAATTTGTCCTTTGATTTTATAATCTGGCGCATTAATGTCTGGATGAGTAATTGCGTGACCTTGGCCAGTGCGTTTAGCTCTCATTCAGTCTTCCATACTTAAAGGTTCCAGATTCTCCATAATTGAATTTGTTGAATCGGAATCACTAGAGGATTTTGATTTAATGGTTCGTTCCTCAACAATCTCTGTTTGAATGATTGGTGGTTCCGGAGGAAAGTTTAGTGGTTCAGGATCTACGAATCGTTCCTGAATATTCTCCGAATTCTCAATTGTGAGGTCGGGTTCAAAAAATGGATTATCAGAAATTTGAACTGAAGTACTTGGTCGACTGGATGACGATTCTAAAGAAAAATCAACGGCAGTAATATTTGCTAAATGTCTTGATCTAGTTACAGGTGGTGAACGTACAAAAGGTGGTGAACGTCTTGCTCGGTGCATTCACTGAATATCCTATTAGTTTTTAAAAGGAAAGAAAAATTATAATAAGTTATCCAATCAATAGACTTTTCTGATTTTGCTCACGTTTCGAATAGCCAAAAGATGCAGCAGAGGGGCAGGATTCGTTTGGTCTCAATATAATTGAGGACTGTTTGGCTCCAATAACCCGGTCCACGTACAAATCCAACTATTACTACGAACCAGAAAATTTTGATGTCTATCAATTTAACCACTTAAAATAAATTTTCGTAATTTTAAGAAATTTAGATAAGAAGTAGAATAAAAATCTATGTCCTAAAACTAGAATAGCGAGAAATAAGAAAGAAAAAGAGTTCGTCGAAAAAGGTCGAAAAAGAAAAATGGTTGAAAAATAAAAGGTGACGGAAAAATAAAAGAAACTTATAAAACTTAAAAACACTTGACTAACCTAACCTTATTACTACAACTAACTTAAAATTATAATCGCAAATTGAGATTACTAATTGGAATGATAATTGATACATAGGTAAAAGTCGTCTAAAAATATTAAAGCTTACAGGAAAAACTATATCCCAAATGGAAATAACTTAAAAAGAAACTAAAACTTAAAAAGGCGTCGCAAAGTTCTAAAGCATTTAAATCTTAGTCTAAAGAAAAAGCACTAAAGGAATTCTACGGCAAAGCCTAAAAATCTAGAAGTAAAAATAACTATGGCAAAAACTAAGTTTAAAACTAAATATGAGCTAAAAATACAAATATTACGCTAAAATGATTAAAAAGGGATAAAATATAAAAATATACAAAAAGTTGTAAAAATTACAATTTTTATAAAAATATTATTTTTATATTATTTATTTATTAAAACTATTAATTTTACAATTTAATTAAACTAATTTAACTAAAGAAAACAAATTAAATAAAAAGTAACTAAACTAATTAATAAATAAATAAAACCTATTTAGGGTTTTTAATTAAATAATAATAATAATAATAATTACACCGTAATTAATGCCTGATTAGGGCTTCTGTCGCGTGTCAGAGTACCTCCGCGAGTCGCGATATTCCAAGCAACAAACCCCGCGAGTCGCGGGGTTCCAGTTTTCAACTCTGGAACAGTTTTAAATTTGACTTCTTTTTTTTATGTTTTCTAATTTTCTGTTTTTATATAAATAAAAGATATTTAAATAAAACTTATATTTTTATAAACTAAAATAAAAATAAAGAAACTTATAAAACTTTTAACAAACTCTTAAAAATATATAAATTTTTGTTTTTCTTTTTATATTTTCGAATATTTAAAATGTACTTTTATAAAAACGAATTTTAATAAAAGTAAAATAAAAATCTTTTTTTTTATTATATTAGCGTTGCGCTTCCGGCTTTTAAGAATTCCCCGGCAGCGGCGCCAAAAATACTTGAAGTTTTAGCAGAGTAGTATATAAAATAGCTTATATTTTTGCAGGAAAAACTATTAAATACGATACATTTTTACACAAGATATTTATTTATTTATAGAATGGATATACTTAAACCTTGCTACAACACTTATAGGCAGTGTACCTAATCGTACAGTAGTGTAGTTTTTAGTAAGTCCGGTTCGTTCCACAGGGAATCTTTTTAAACAAAGCTTAACGCTATATTAGTTTACTTTTATAAAAATACAAATATATATATAAGTAATATTATTATTATAAAGGGGGGGTTTTTACCGTTTAATGACCGGTTTGTCGATTTTAAAACTTTAGTCACAGTTAAAACCAAATGTAAAATATTAAAAATAAATACAAGACTTAAATTAAAGCGTAAAGTAAATAACGATAATGAAATTGCGAATAATAGAAGTGCGATAAAATAAACTTGCGATAATTAAAAAGTACGATAATTAAAAGTACAATTAAATACAATAACAATAAAAATACGATAATTAGAAGTGCAATTAAATATAAAATAAAGGAAATTAAATATGAAATAAAAGAATTATGCTTATTTAAACTTTCGTAATCATGATGTTTGACGTGTTGATTTTAATTTTAAGCCCATGGGTTAATTGTCCTTTGTCCTGGATTATTTAATATGTCCATACGGATTTGTCCATAATAGTCCATCAGTCATAAATATAAAGAGCGAAAGCCTTCGTCAAATTATTCTTATTCCCGAAGTCAAATATTCCAACTAATTGGGGATTCGAATTGTAACAAGGTTTTAATACTTTGTTTAATGAATACACCAGGTTATCGACTGCGTGTAAACCAAGGTTTTACTACTTTGTTAACAATTACACCAATTACCCTTGAATGTAATTCACCCCTGTTTCAACAAGTCTATTAACTATTAATCCAGTTCCGTGTCCGGTAAAATGAATAATTATTGGTATTTATAGATATCCCGCCCACCGTACCCAGTCAAGCGTATGTGGTTATATATAAATACGTCGAATTATAAGTTTGTATATTAAATTAACAAGGTATTGTTTAGTTAATATAAAACCCATTAATAGCCCATAGTCTAATTTCCACAAGTGTCATTCTTTTATTCAAACCCCAATTATGGTACAAAGCCCAATTACCCAATTTTAGTAATTAGCCCAACATCATGATTACTTCGGATTAAATAAGCATAATAATAAATTAGCTACGAGACATTAATGTAAAAAGGTTGAACATAACTTACAATGATTAAAAATAGCGTAGCGTTACACGGACAGAATTTCGACTTACACTCTTACAACATTCGCTAACATACCCTTATTATTAGAATTAAAATTAAAATTAAAATTAAAATTATAATATAAATATAAATATATACGATATAGATAGAGAGATGGATATATGATGGATGAAAAATGCTCAGAATTCGGTTGCTTTTATAGGGAGTTTCAAACTTTGGGGCTCCGCGACTCGCGGCCAATTTTACCTTCAAACTCCGTGAGTCGCGGAGTTTGTAAATACAGCTCACCAGCTTTTGGCTCTTTGTTTGTCGACGATTTATTTTATAAATATAATATATATATATATAATTAATTATATATTATATTATATTTATATATATAATTAACTTGTAATTTTTAGTCCGTTGCGTCGAGTGTTGAGAGTTGACTCTGGTCCCGGTTCCGGATTTTCGAACGTCCTTGCGTACAATTTAATATCTTGTACTTTGCGTTTTGAATCTTGTACTCTTGTAATTTCGAGACGTTTCTTATCAATAATTGGAACCTCTTTGATTGTCTTTTGTACTTTTGAGCTTTTTGGTCGTTTGCGTCTTCAATTCGTCGAATCTGTCTTTTGTCTTCACCTTTTATTATTTAAACGAATATCACTTTTAAATAGAACAATTGCAACTAAAAGCTTGTCTTTCTTGAGGAATAATGCTATGAAATATATGTTCGTTTTTAGCATTATCAGGAATATCACTCGATAGCCGGAAAATCATTTTTATATCGAAAGATCCTGTATCCGATCGTACGAAATGGAATTTGTCATCAGTTCAAGTCACTCGGATTCCGAAATGGTATCTCACTCAAGCTCCGAAAGCAGTGTGACTGGAATGGATCAACCAATCAGTCATCACCTATTCTGGATGAATTGGGGATGGGTTCGTAGCCTCCTCAATCATTGGAAACAAGAAGAAGGCGATCCTTTCCATCCACCACATTGCCCTCTTGGCGAAGAACCTGAAGCACTTACCGGCGAACCTGTTCGAGACACCATTTTCTCTCTCATTTTCAGGGTATCTCGTCACGATTATATACTACATCAAATTCTAGATTTTATTTATCCGCTCGTCCGAACCGACAATCAACCCGGGGTAATAGAAGAAGTCAACGAGCTTCGCGCTCGGGTAGTGGCTTTGGAGAATATGGTGCAAAGATTACAAGCACCAGCAGCATAACCAGTACCACCATCATCAACGCCAATAGTACCAATACTACCTCCAACCTCAACCACGTCGTAAACCTCAACTTCACAATCTGTCCCACGAGCATCAACGTCATACGCACCATAGATACCAAGGAGTACCAACAACAATAAGTGACGAAGTATTAATTCATAACTTCATTGGAGAAACATTCCGCGGCGATTATGTAATCTCTAAAGTCTTAGAGATTATATAATCTAGCCCTAACCATAAATCAGTTAAGCAAACTAAAATGATAGAAGGAAGAGTAGAAACCCTGATAAAAATGGTGTGTGATTAACAAGTTAAACTTGTTTTACCAACAGCGTCACCAGTATCGTCAACGTCACCTGCATCGTCAGTACAATCAACATCAGAATCAACAACACTTATAACATCACAAACTCCATCAGTTCAAGAATCATTGTGGACATCATTACAAATCAATAATGCGTATATTGTATCAACGAGTTATGAAGAATGAACTCATTCCTTCTAAAGAAATTATATGTATATTTTATATATATATATTTCGAAAAAAAATAAAAAAATAAATCTTTCCGTACTAAGCTATTGTGTGTGAATCTTAACTAATCGGTTAATTCATATTACAAATATGCAATAGTGTACGTCCTTCGGCCGCAACTTAACCAGCGTTAACTACAATCTATGTCTCAATTCAACAAACTCCAATTCCTAATAAATCAAGTATATATTTGATTTTACACTTCATCATTGATGTAATCGAAACTTTTCAGATAACATCATTAGTACTTTGCGAAGTTCACAAGAATTTAACGAAAACCAACATCCCATCTCAACAAATAACGAAGTATTGATTCATAATATTATTGAAGAAATACTTATGTAATCTCTAAAGCCTCCAAGGGATTATTCAATTCTAGTTCTAACCGTAAATCGAATGAATTTAATTTAGTATTAATTCATTAAAATCTATGTTACATCTGAGGAGAATATATACATATATATTTTCATAAAGACTGTAATAAAATTCTTTTGTACAAAATATTAATTGTGAATTTTTTTTAACGGGTAGGTAATACCCGAGAGATATATATATTCACAATTAATATGTTACATTCTTCGAATTGGATTAAGCAAAATATCAACTATACTTCCTACTTTCACAATAATATACATTTTTTTTCATAGCAATCAAAACAACAATAATCATTCAAACCCAATTACATATTCTGATTTGGAAACCTCGGAATTCAATACGAAATATAACCGGTACCATCACTTTTAGATTCTTACATCTTTCAAAGCTATACTTTGACTTCAAAACTGTGTTAGAACATCAAATGTATGTTAACGATTACAATCTGTGTTCAAACCCTTCGAAAATTTCTGAAGACACTTCGAATGATGAGCAATCGAGATGATGATCCAACCACATGTTACCCACATTTATGTACCCGAAAAACTCTTGAAACCAAAATAAAAATTTAAACAACGTATCCGCGTCAGATTCTTTGGTATTTATTAGCAAAAATAACTTTGCGATTCCTTTTCAAAGTAGCCAGCTTTGTCACAGCTCCAGCAAGTCAACTTTGACTTTTTAGTCAGACTAACCTTATTATAACCTTGAGATATACAACATCGTTACCGGGGAACCTTTTACATTCCACCACATTATTAGCAGATATACCAACAACTTCATTACCCTTTGACTTTAGCCTCTCCAAAAAGTCATTATAATTATTCATTGAAACCCCATCATTTACTCATTCATATCTTGTAACGAGAATTGCCATACGAATCATTGGAAATTAGCAATCAGTATTTTGAAATCTTGCAGCATGTCTATGCCAACAGTTATATGTGTATATACAACGTCTATCTTCTGGACTTAATTTGAATGTGAAGTTTCTGAAAAACACTCCGAACTACGAATTGGTTCTCTGAAAATGGAAAAATGTTGATGAAGTAGCAAAAACTATAAACGACTTTAAACGGTAAAAGCTGGATGATAATGAAGAAGTGTGCTGGCAAAGCACAGAAAAAGAGAAGTTTTGGAACTGGAAAACGGATTGAGCAAAGTATGAAGGAGGCTGTGGGCAAATCACAAAGACTGAACTTGACTTCAAAGGATCCAAATGATTCAGTACATGTTGAAGTCATTAACGAATCCCTTGCTTCTGACTCTAAACACCTGCAGACAATATCCTTCATCATCCTCTGATATTAGAAATTCTAAGATATCATCGTATCTTTCGTTATAAATATCCTCCATATTTCTGAAGATATTTCATAACTATACTTATCTGAAATCATTAATCTCTTAGTGCTATCAGTGTTACATCATATAGAAACTGTTAGTTTCTATATTCTGTAAACTTTCGGGCTTAAAATATGAATGTTATTGAAGTAATGTTGGGAACTGATGCATGAGTTAGTATAATATAATGACACTTGATCAAGTGATTACATTACAGTAAGTCATGCTGAGTTTCTAATGGGACGTGATGATTCACAGATCATAACGTCATCATATGCCATGTTACATAACTCTTTCATTCTACTTAAATCCTGAACAAATCAAGAAAATGTATTCTTGATGGTTCTATCTTCCGTGATGTTGATAAATTTAAAAATCAAACCGTTCTATCACGTTCCTTCCTGCTTAGAACATTATAATCATTCGAAACTCTATATCTACAAATTCTGGACCATTATTCGCTTGACTTGAAGTCGGGAAGAGAAAACAAAAGCATAGAGCTTTGAAATATAAAGGAGAATATAAAGCCCGATAACAACACATAAATTACAAACCGTGTATATCAATGTTTATCGCAACATAAAGACACGAGAGAATTAAAAACATTATAATCCCAAGGGTGAAGTAGAAGAAAGCAGATTCCTCTGGTGGAAGTTGGAAAAGGAGAATGATTGTTGCGATAGTAAGAATGAGGACAAGGATCAGAACTGGATTAAGCATTTTCAGAATCTTTTAGATGTATGAAACAAAAAGGAAAGTATAGGAATGGTGAGAATAATGGAACGGAAGAGTTTAATTTATAATGGAAATATCTGACAGAGTAATCGAAGCAGATCACCGTATTTAATTAGAGAGATCTTAATTTCCTTATTCGCCGAATAATCAGATCTTATAGATTTCCAAGATTTCCTTTTAAATCCCTTGAATTTCGGAATTCAACCAAGGCAACGTCAAAAGTTAAAACAAAACTTCATATATTCATTTCATTTTTTTTTTTGTGATAGCTTCATTCGTGCTCTTCGAATAATCGAATTATTTTATCTGTATTATTCAATAATGATAAAACTCTAATTATCAGCTCATATTCGTCAAGAAAACATATTTATTGTTAGCCATGACGACCTCACTCAAATTTCGGGACGAAATTTCTTTAACGGGTAGGTACTGTGATGACCCGGGAATTTCCGACCAAATTTAAACTTAATTTTTAAATGGTTTCGACACGATAAGCAAAGTTTGTAATGTTGAGTCTTAAAATTTTTGAAAACTATTTACATTGATTCATTTAGCCTCAGACTGTGCCCAGTGATTCACGAACTATTGTTGGTAAATAAAAATGTGTATATATATATATATATATATATATATATATATATATATATATATATATATATATATATATAAATTGTTATATTATTATTATTAGTAATATTAATATAATCATTATCATATTTTTATTAGTATAATTAGTATTAGTATTAATATTAATAATATTATTGTTATAAATCTTATAATTATTATTATCAGTAAAATTAATGTTATTATAAATAATACTAGTATAACTAGAATTATTACTATAAATCATATTAGTGTGGTATGTTCATAATAATTATTATCATAAGTAATAATATTAATCTTATACTTGTATTATTACTAGTCACAATATTGAGGATATTGTTATCATATTTATTAAAAGGTTAATTATAACCTATAAAAATATATTGATAAATATAATAGATATACATATATAGAGATAGATATATATACAGGTATATAGATAATGTACATATACGCAGTATATACGAATATGTAAGCAATTAGTATTAATTTTTATTAGATTATTATTATTAGTGTAATTATAATTATTAATTATATAAAAATGAAATTAAACCTATTTATTACTAATATCAGATGTAATACATAATAACAGCTACGAGTTATTGGATTAGATGGCAGATCACTTTCAACTTTACAAAAGTTTGTTTCTTGTTAATTAACAGATAGCAAAACAGTACCAATCAAATAAGATTCTTTGTCTGTTATTCAATTTTTCTCCTAATTGATTCTTTCTATCTATATAAACTATCAACCATGATCACACTAAGTTAATGTGTGTTGCTACAACTATTTTGATTTCTGTTTGCAAGCCGTCACCCAACACAACCGTCCCTCAGCCTCTCTCTCTAACCTCTCTCCTTCGCCATGATCAAAAATCACCACCTTCTACTAATACTACCATCATCGAACCTTAGAACTTGTGCTATAGTTTTAGTTGTAAGCAAAACCCAAAATACCAATCGAAGTTTATCATTGACTCGCTGTTATATTCAAAATCCTAGTAATAAAGATGGTAATACTTTTACGTTGCTACCCCATCTGTTTGATGCCTGTTTCGAACACCAACATAAACCAATCAAACCTACTGCTAGTCGACTACTACTTGTTTATTAATGATCAAATGCAATACCTAACTAAATACCATCATCCACACACTCCATCGTTGAACCCTCGACCACCCTACAATCAACCAAATCACCACCATCATTTTTATTCTTTTATGTTGTTTGCTTATTTCTGTCCAAGAACCAAGCCCCATAAACCCATCATCAACTCATCACCCTTATTTCCTTTTTCATTTACGTTTCGAACAAAACCTTAACGGTTGGCCTGTTGCTCCTATCTCTATCTGGAAAACCATACACATTCAAACAGCTACTATACGCGTGTTTTCCTGCTTCCTTGTGTGAATAAACGAAACCAACCATAAAACTCCACCACCACAAAACCATAGTCGTACCTGCTGTAGCCGCTGCCTTATTTTCACCTTCTGTTACAACGAGCAGCAACAACAGTGAGGAATTACAATGATGATGAAGACTCCAACGATGTTACCATAACAATAATGATAATCTATGATGATTAATCGAGGCTGCAACTGCTACGTTTCTTCTGTTGATCCAAGAACCCACGAAGGAAAAACAGAAATCTTTTTCTTTTTCTTTGGGCTGTATACTTGAGTTATAGGATATTAAATGATGGCATGATTAACAATTAATCAAGTGGAACCAATTACCAATTTGTTGGCCGACAAACATGAAACCAATAACCCTACATGTGTCCCTTACGTTCCTATTTTTTTTTCCTTTCTTCTGTCGACCTCAAACCACTTGCAGATTATTAATTGGGATCGATTAATTCATTTTTCTTTTTGGATCAATTTATATTTTCTTAACCGATTCAAATCAAAAGGTATCAAATCATTGGGCTTTTGTTTGCAACCATGGACTGGTGATCTGATCGAGTTATTTAACGGGCTTGAGAAACAAGTTCTGCAATGTTTATGTTATTAGGCCATTTCTTCTTGGTCTGCTGTTGGGCCAGTAGAAAACCCATCAGCTACTTGCCTTCACTAGTCGCTGCTATAATCGATTGATTTCAATGAAGAAAGTGATATATATTGAAAACGGTTATATATAGTTTGGGCGTAAAATTAATCATAAAAAGCACAACTGGACGAGTGGTTAATGGGTTATGGGATTAGCGGGAGGTCGTGGGTTCAAGCCCTGTCTGGGGCATTCTTTTTAGGAAAAAGCTTTTAAAGGTAGTTTCTAGTATTATTATTTTTATTGTTATTATTATTAAAAATTGTTGTTACTAAGTTAATTATTATTATCACTAATATTAGTAAAATGTTTATTTGCATAATTAATAGTATTATCATTAGGTATTATTATTATCATTATAGTTATTATTATTATTATTATTATTATTATTATTATTATTATTATTATTATTATTATTATTATTATTAGTATAAACATGATTTTAAAACTATTATTACTATTATTATTAACATTAGTATTAGTATTATCATTAAAGAACATTATTAGTAGCATCATTATTATTAAAACTATCAATATTATTATCATTATTACTATCATTATCATTATTTTCATTAACCTGATTTTTATATAATTTTATTTACATTATTTTTATTATAATTATTATTATCATTAATATTATTGTTAATATTACAGTATTATTATTACTACAAACAAAACGGCTATTATTATTGTCAAAATTATTATTTTTATCACTATTAAGATTATTATCACTAAACTACTACATAATATGATATATATGAGAAAATATATTACATAACTACATTGATATTTTTTTATAATAAATACTAATTATTTATCTAAAGTATATAAAATAAATAGAGTTAATTAAGTTATTAATGAAACGCATAAGGCACTAAAATAACAACTAGATCACTAATAATATATAAATTTGTTCGATTACCATTATATGTGTTAATATATATGTAATTGATATAGGTTCGTGAATCCGAGGTCAACCCTGCATTGTTCAATATAGCCATATGTATTTTTACTACAAAATACATTAGGTGAGTTTCATTTACCTTTTTACCCTTTATATTTTTTGGGCTGAGAATACATGCGCAATTTTTATAAATGTTTTACGAAATAGACACAAGTAATCAAAACTACATTATATGGTTGAATGATCGAAGCCGAATATGCCCCTTTTGCTTGGTAACCTAAGAATCAGTAAACCGATCTACTAATTGACGCAAATCCTAAAGATAGATCTACGGGCCCGACGAACCTCATCCAACGTACCGGATGCTTTAGTACTTCGATGTTGTTTTATTTCATGTCCGAAGGATTTCCCAGAATGATAGGGGATATTCTTATATGCATCTTGTTAATGTCGGTTACGAGGTGTTCAATCCATATGAATGATATTTTTGTCTCTATGCATGGAACGTACATTTATGAGATCTGAAAATGAAAATCTTGTGGTCTATTAAAATGATGGAAATGATTATTTATGTTAAACTAATGAACTCACCAACCTTTTGGTTGACACTTTAAAGCATGTTTATTCTCAGGTACGAAAGAAATATTCCGCTGTGCATTTGCTCATTCTAGAAATATTACTTGGAGTCATTCATGGCATATTTCAAAAGACGTTGCATTCGAGTCGTTGAGTTCATCAAGATTATTATTTAGTCAATTATAGTTGGATATATTATGAAATGGTATGCCTGCCGTCAACTTTCGATGAAATGAAAGATTGTCTTTTCAAAAACGAATGCAATGTTTGTAAAATGTATCATATAGAGGTCAAGTACCTCGCGATGTAATCAACTGTTATAAATCATTTATAATCGATATGGACTTCGTCCGGATGGATTAGGACGGGTCTCTACATTAAATGTATTTTGTATATAAAATATAACAATATTTTTATGATCTTAAACTAAAAAGGATAGATATTATAAGTTAGATACAAATATTAGATATAAAGAAGCATATATAATAAGTATACTACTTTTACTAATAAAATACTTTTTGTTCACTTACGTCTTCATATAACTTGAGTTTATTAAAAATATTATCATATTAAAAATTGTGAGTAATTAAAAATATTACTACTAAGTATTTATTCAAAATATTTAAATAAAGTATATAATATATTATCATTACGATAAATTAATAAAATATATAAAATAAATATATTTAAGAAATTATTAATATTAAATATAATATCACAAGTATATTACTAATATCAAAATATATATTATTTGAATATTATTATGTGTGTTAATATACATACTTGATATAGGTTCGTGAATCCGAGGCCAACCCTGCATTGTTCAGTTCAGTCGAACGAATATTTTTACTACAAAATATTGTAGAGTGAGTTTCATTTGCCTTTTTACCCTTTATATTTTTGGGCTGAGAATACATGCGCAAATTTTATAAATGTTTTACGAAATAGACACAAGTAGTTGAAACTACATTATATTGGTGAATGATCGAAGCCGAATATGCCCCTTTTGCTTGGTAACCTAAGAATTAGTAAACCGATCTACTAATTGACGCGAATCCTAAAGATAGATCTATTGGGCCTAACGAACCCCATCCAAAGTACCGGATGCTTTAGTACTTCGATGTTGTTTTTATCATGTCCGAAGAATTTCCTGGAATGATAGGGGATATTCTTATATGCATCTTGTTAATGTCGGTTACCAGGTGTTCAATCCATATGAATGATTTTTGTCTCTATGCATGGGACGTATATTTATGAGAAATGAAAATAAAAATCTTGTGGTCTATTAAAATGATGGAAATGATTATTTATGTTAAACTAATGAACTCACCAACCTTTTGGTTGACACTTTAAAGCATGTTTATTCTCAGGTATGAAAGAAATCTTCCGCTGTACATTTGCTCATTTTAGAGATATTACTTGGAGTCAATCATGACATATTTTAAAAGACAATGCATTCGAGTCGTTTAGTTCATCAAGATTATTATTGAGTCAATTATAGTTGGATATTGTAACAACCCGACATCTCAAATCCCCAAAAAAAAATTCTGGGCCTGACCATCTGGATGGCGCCCAGGTTTTGGGACGACGTCCAGCTTTTAAAACTGGGACGGCGTCCAAGCAATTGGGACGGCGTCCCAATGAACTGCCAGGGACTGACCCGGTGTCCCGTTTCACGTATGCGGAAGACCCGCTTCCCGACATTTTTAAACGAAAACCTTTTTACCACAAGTCAATATAAGTGAAACTAAGAGTTTTGCATAATCAAAACAAGTTTTACATCATCGGGCCCACGTCGTCTATTTTACGAGTTTCGTTTAAAAATACAAGTTTCGACCAAATACAAGTTTAAGTTCCAAACGACACTAGAGCATGGTGTTTGGGGTTAAACTACCCAATCTCGGTCGAACTCCAAAAGCTAACACCCAAAAGCATCCCCTATCAAAACGAGCGGGAGACCACTAATCTGATTGAACGCTCTTACCCTTGTCAACGCCCGAGCCTATAAAAAGGTAAACAACGAGAGGGTAAGCAAAGCTTAGTGAATGCAATAATTATACGAATACATATATAATATACCTACTTGCAATCACTTACACAAATACCGCAAATGTGATGACCCGGAAATTTCTGATCAAATTTAAACTTAATCTTTGTATGATTAACATTTCCGACACGATAAGCAAAGTCTGTAATATTGATTCTCAAAATTTTTGAACTAATGTTATATATTCAGTTAACCTTTGACTATTGACCAACGATTCATGAACATCTATTTGAAAATATATATATATATATATATATATATATATATATATATATATATATATATATATATATATATATATATAAATTGGAATATTAATTATTCATAAATAACTTGCAATGTGTATTTAAAAACTAATTTATGTATATTAAAAAGATATATACATATATATTATTTCAAGTTATTTAGTAAACGATAGTAACATTCATTTATTGATTCGATTGATATTTAGATAAGTTAACTAAAGCGTTTAAGATGAACCAGTAAAACACTAATTTGCTACAGTATTTTCAAATTGCTACAGTACCCAAAATGCTATAGTGTTTTCGAAAATCACTATTTTCTACAGTGAAATTGACATTGCTACAGTAAAACACTATTTCAAAATGAAAATGTATGTATTATATGTTAACAAATAGCGAGATGATGATTTACAGAAGTAAATGACCAAAACACTCAAATGTATAAGTTATACCTCGAGTGGTATAGTTTATGGATGATTTAAGACTATACTTTGACAAAGGTACGATTCACGAAACGTAAAGTACAAGTTTTCTCAGTATACGATAGGACGTTCGAAAAACTGGAACCGGGACATAAGTCAAGTGATGACGTACGACTTATCGGAATAAAAATTACAAGTCAACTATGCACGTGAATTTAATATAATATATAATTAATTATATAAATTATATATTATAAATATAATATAAATAAGTATGTCGACAAGAGTCATGACAAAATCATATGTGAGCTGGAAAAGCTTCCCATGCGATCGCATGGGAATTACACTGTCCAGCCATGCGATCGCATGGCAACCCTGGACAGGCCACATCTATAAAAGCCGATCATTTCTTGTTCTGAATTCATTTAAATTACTCTGTAAGTATTTATTTTATTTATATTATTATTATTATTATTATTAATCTTATTATTAATCTTATTATTATTATTATTATTATTATTATTATTATTATTATTATTATTATTCCTAATATTATTAGTAATATTAGTGTTATTAGTAATATTATACATAAAATACTACGACGAGGTCTTGAGCGTGTCACTTTCAAAATGGTTTTCAAGCGGGATAGAGCTAAGAAAATTATGGGTTATTGCCAAGGAGGTTATGGGTAATGTTCGGGGGTATATTTGTGAATCAAACCGAGTGTTTATCATCTCCGTTACTTCTACGTACTATCCTACAATATTGAATCTCAATATTGATACGTTGAGATCTACGATTATTTGGTAATCCGTGTTTCGGTCACATTTTGGTGAACGACTTTATATGCTGCTAAATTGAGTTTCATTTGCTCCCTTTTTAATTGCTTTTGCAATCTATATTTTTGGGCTGGGAATACATGCAATTTATTTTAAACGCAATGGATACAAGTACATACTAAATTCTACACTGAGTTTAAACCGAAAATCCCTTAGCTTTGGTAACTAGTAACTGCCAGTTATAAGAACTGGTGGGCGCGAGTAGTAGTATATGGATCCATAGGGCTTGATATCCCCGTCCGAGCTAGAGCACTAGCCTTTTAACGGACGTATGCTATTTGTAAGCATACACGTTAGTTTGCGTGTATTATTAAGATGATTATACAAAGGGTATAAATTATATATACGTTAAGTTTAGTTACCAGGGTGCTCAATTTCGTAGAATATTTTGATAAACGTTTCTGGATGAAACAACTGAAATCTTGTGATCCACCTTTATATACAGATTATACGAAACATTAAAACTATGAACTCACCAACCTTTGTGTTGACACTTGTTAGCATGTTTATTCTTAGGTTTCCTAGAAGTCTTCCGCTATTTGCTTAGATGTTAGACAAGCTATGTGCATGGAGTCTTACATGACATATTTTTCAAGGAAACGTTGCATTCACCAAATCATCACCATGTATCTTATTTTGACTTCATTTTCAACGGAAGTACTGTTGTAAACTATTATTTATGGTGATTGTCTATATGTAGAAATCATCAGATGTCGAAAACTTTTGATTTAAATATTCATTTATGATGTGCCTTTTCAAAAGAATGCAAGGATTACAAAACGTATCATATAGAGGTCAAATACCTCGCAATGAAATCGATGAATGATGTGATCGTCCATATGGATTTGGAGCGATCGTCACACCAAACATGCTAGCAAACACAATTAGCTTATCGTCACAAATACAAGCTATAACCTCCAATAATCAAGCTAGCATAACACAAGCATATATAACATGAACAAAGTAATATGCTTACACTACAACACAATGACCATGGTTAACCAATCGTACAAGGAACGGTGTTTAAAGACCGTCGATGTTCACAACAACCATTAGTGCACTTAACACTTCGCACACTAACCCCACGGGTGGCATCTTAGCACTTCGACGCTTCACCCCGGGTGTCACCTTAACACTTCGGCAATTCACCCCGAGTGGTGTCTTAACACTTCGACACTTCACTCTTCACCTTACTTGGAGTGGCATCTTAACACATCGATACTTCCCTCCCGAGTGGCGTCTTAACACATCGACACTTCACTCGCCATGTGGACGTGGTGTCTTAGCACATCGACACTTCACATCTCACACTACACAAATAAACACATTATATATCTACGCATATAATTATTCCACTCACCTTAGAGTCTTCGTGAAAGATAACCGAACTTGTAACTTCAATGTAATGTACCTATTACATTTTAGCACATAATCAATTCACAACTCAAGTCGGTCAAGCAACTCACTCAAAAATCTGGAGTCTTTTGACCCAAGGTGCAATCCCGACCCATTTTGCACCCTTAACCCTAATAATGGGTTAACTTCACCAAAAACCCTAATTCTAGCCATTAAGGTCTTAACACACATTTAATCACCAAGTTGACTCGTTTTCATACATGCATGACAACCTAGGTCATCAAAGACTCATTTGACCCATTTCAAGGTCAACACACCCATTTGGGTCACCCACAACCCAAATGACACCCACTAACATTAACTATAAGTGTACTAGTGATTTGCTAGGCCTTTAAGACCCATTTACCCTTTCAAAACCCTAGGTTAGTCACCATTTGGGTCTTCATGACCCAAACTTACCAAAAACCCCCAAATTACTCACAAATGGGTTTTATGTGCAACACCAACCCAAACCCTAACCCTTAAACACATTAAACTAAGGAAATCAAATGTGATTTAGGGCTTACCACCACAATCTAAACGAAGCTAACGAGGAGATGAACAACTTTAATGCTCGAGCTAGAACCCGAAACAAGCTTCTTCCTCTCCTATTTGAGCTTTCTCACACTTAAATGCACTCTCCCTCTAGAATTGAAGTGGATGAGGTTTGGTGGTTGGAAATGGAGTAATGAAGCTCAACAAAACTGATCTAGGGCCTTTAATTCGTCCGCAAAGTGAAATTACCAAAATGCCCATCTAAAATTTCTAAAAAGCAAAAAGGCTTGTCTGTCAGCCATTCTGGACGGCGTCCAGAAAGTTGGACGGCGTCCAGGCCTTTAATCTGGGACGGCGTCCCGCCCATTTGGACGGCGTCCCACCTGTCTGAGAAAACCGGATCTTACAACTCTCCCCTACTTGAACCGGATTGCGACCTCGCAATCCACGCCGCATGACAAGCAGGAAGATAAACCAAGACAACCTCTTCGGGCTCCCAAGTAAACTCAGAACCTATACTTCGACGCCATTGGACTTTAAAAGTCATCACCTCTTTATTCCTCAATTTCTTAACCTTTTCATCAAGTATAGCAACCGGCTCCTCAACATACTCTAACTTATTATTTAGCTCAATCTCGTCTAACGACACCCACGAAGAATCATCCGCAAGACACTTACGGAGATGGGAAACATGAAATGTATTATGGATCCCCGTAAGCTCTTCGGGTAATTCCAATCGATATGCAACTTCACCAAAACGAGCTAAAACTTTAAATGGCCCAATAAACCGAGGAGCTAACTTTCCCCGTCTTCGAAATCGAATAATACCCTTCCATGGCGAAACCTTAAGCATTACCATGTCGCCTTCTTGAAATTCGATCGTTCGTCTACGTTTATCGGCATATGACTTTTGTCTATCTTGAGCCTTCTTCAAATGATCCCGAATAATATCAATCTTATTATTCGTCTCCAAAACCAAATCAGTACTCCCGATTTCTCTTTGACCCACTTCACCCCAACAAATTGGAGTTCGACACCTACGCCCATATAGCATCTCATAAGGTGGCATCCCGATACTAGTATGATAACTATTATTGTACGAGAATTCCAACAAAGGCAAATGCTCCTCCCAACTTCCACCAAAATCAATAAGGCACGCCCGTAACATATCTTCCAAAGTTTGATTCGTACGTTCAGTTTGACCGTCCATTTGAGGATGATACGCCGTTGTCAAATTTAATTGCGTACCCATATCTTCATGAAACTTTTTCCAAAATCGAGATGTAAAACGGGTGTCTCGATCCGAAATAATAGATATAGGAACCCCATGTCGCGAGACCACTTCCTTGATAAACAATTTAGCCAAGGCCTCCGACGATATTGCTTCTTTAATGGGAAGAAACAAAGCACTTTTCGTTAAACGATCAACTATCACCCAAATTGAATCAAATTGGGTTCTCGCCGTCTTAGGTAACTTTGTGATGAAATCCATGGTAATGTGCTCCCATTTCCACTTCGGGATTTCTAACGGTTGCAATTTACCATATGGCTTTTGGTGTTCGGCCTTTACTTGCAAATAAGTAACACATTGTTCAACATATTTTACAACATCACATTTCATGCCCGGCCACCAATAATCCTTCCTCAAATCATGATACATTTTCGTCGCGCCCGGGTGAATGGAATACTTTGACTTATGTGCTTCATAAAGTAGCACCCGCCGGTAATCCCCCATCTTAGGCACCCACACCCTTCCTTGAAAAGACAACAACCCACGCGAACCCATAGTAATGAATTCCGATTGCCCCACAATTCGTTCCGCATACTTGTTGTGAACGTAAGCCTCTATTTGAGTCACACCAAGTTTTTCAAGAAAATCGTTAGTAATAATCATACGTAACAATCCCAATCGTAAAGCCGGGTGATGACTCTTTAGACTTAACGCATCCGCGACCATATTCGCCTTGCCCGGATGATAAAGTATTTCACAATCATAATCTTTTACCACATCCATCCACCTACGTTGACGATAATTCAAATCTCGTTGATTAAAGAGATGTTTCAAGCTCTTATGATCCGAATAAATCGTACTCTTAACACCATACAAGTAATGGCGCCAAATTTTCAACGCATGCACAACCGCCGCCAACTCAAGATCATGAGTCGGATATCTCGTCTCGTGTTCCTTTAATTGTCGCAAGGCATAAGCGATGAATTTACCCCTTTGCATTAGAACACACCCGAGCCCATTTAACGAAGCATCACAATAAACCGTCATGTCTTCCACTCCTTTCGGCAACACTAACACCGGAGCTTGACACAACTTCTCTTTTAACAATTGAAAAGCAATTTCTTATTCGTTCTCCCAATTAAACCTCGCGTTCTTCCTTTTCAATTTTGTCAATGAAGAAGCGATCTTAGAAAAGTCTTGGATAAACCAACGATAATAATCGGCCAATCCGAGAAAACTTCAGACTTCCGTAGGCGTAGTCGGTTGTCTCCAACTCTTCACCATCTCTATCTTTCCCGGATCTACTTGAATACCGTCTTTGTTCACAATGTGGCCAAGGAATTGAACCTCCCTTAGCCAAAATTCACATTTGAAGAACTTAGCATACAACTTCTCCTTTCGTAACGTCTTCAATACTTCGCGCAAATGACGTTCATGTTCGTTCATACTCTTTGAATAAACAAGTATATCGTCGATGAACACAATTACCGACTTGTCCAACATAGGTTGGCACACTCGGTTCATAAGGTCCATGAATGCCGCAGGTGCATTCGTAAGACCAAAAGGCATAACCACAAACTCAAAATGCCCATAACGTGTTCGAAAAGCCGTTTTCTCGATATCTTCCTAACGGACCCGCATTTGGTGATAGCCGGACCGTAGGTCGATTTTAGAGAAATATGTTGCACCTTGGAGTTGGTCAAACAAATCGTCAATCCTAGGCAATGGATAACGATTCTTGATCGTCACTTTATTCAACTCCCGGTAATCGATGCACATCCGCATACTACCATCCTTCTTTTTCACGAATAAAACCATAGCGCCCCATGGTGAAGCACTCGGTAGAATAAAACCCTTCTCAAGTAACTCTTGGGTTTGGTTTAGCAATTCTTGCATTTCCGTCGGCGCTAAACGATAAGGAGTTTTAGCAATGAGGGTAGCCCCTGAACCAACTCAATGCAAAATTTAACTTGTCTTTCCGCCGGAACGCCCGGTAACTCGTCCGAAAAAACGTCTTCAAATTCACTAACAACCGGAATTTCACGAATAGGTGGTGGCTCGTCACGAGCATCAACAACATGGGCAAGAAAAGCCAAGCCACCACTAACAAAGAAACGACATGCCCGTGCAAAAGTGCATATCGGCACCGGTCTCCTTCGTTTATCGCCATGAATAATTAACTCTCCCCCACTTGGGGTCTTTACACGAATAAACTTATCATGACATGCAATATCGGCTCTATAACGATCGAGCCAATCCATACCAACGACAACATCGAAATCGCCCAAGGTCATCGGAATGAGATCAATCTCGAAACTTTCGGCACCAAACACAACATTACAATTTTTGCACACATCAACCACTAGCGCCGTCTTGCCATCCGCTATTTCGACTTCTACCGGACGACTTAACTTTACTAGCGGTTTATTTAACTTAGGCACAAATCTTAGAGATACGAAAGACAAATTAGCACCACTATCAAAAAGTATCTGTGCCGGATTAGAGTTAACCATGAAAGTACCTGAGACAACTTCGTTCGATTGTTTGGCTTCATCATTGGTCATCAAATAGTTTCGACCCCTTGCCGTACCCGCCGCCTACTCTAACCGTTTAACATTATCATTGCGCATCTCGGGACACTCCGGCCTCTTGTGCCCTTCCTTTCCACAATTAAAACAAGTGAGCTTGGTCGTGGACGATGATTTAGGGCATTCGCGAGCCATGTGCCCCTTTTGACCACAATTGTAACAAGAATAGGAAAAATCATCGGAAGTACCCTTCTTCACGATACCATCACTCTCGGAACCCTTCTTGTACTTCTTGTTAGAGAAATTGGAATGACTAGTAGCTTCAAACTTTTTCTTGCCTAGGGTGAAGCCACTCTTTCTCAAGATGAGCGACTCGAACCCCTTGGCCATATCGAACAACTCGTCAAAACTCTTCACCACATTTACACTTATCTTATCTTGATAACAATCATTCAACGTTCGGTAAAAGTCTTCCTTCAACATCTTATCATTCCCGACATACTCCGGGCAAAATTGGGTCATGGACAAAAACACGGTTTTGAGAGTGTTCAAATCCATCGACCCTTGCCTCAAGGAACGTAACTCGTCCTTAAGCCTCGTAAGATCGGCCGAAGTTCGGTATTCGTCGAAAAACTCTTTCTTGAATTCATCCCAGGTGAACTCCATGCATTGTTCTTCGCCATAAAGTCGGATCTTCGCGTCCCACCACAATTTAGCATCACCTCTTAACATGCTACAACCATATCTCGTCTTTTTATTGAGAGGGCATTCACACGTACGAAAAGCCCCCTCCATATCGGAGATCTAACGGGCACTCTTAAGTGGGTCACGTTCACCTTCAAAGGTGGGAGGTTGAGAATCCTTGAAATTCTTAAAGAAAAAGTCCCGTCTCCTCACATTATCCTCTTGAGGAACGGCCTTAACTTGCTCCTTTACCACATTGACTAGTTGTTCGTCAATCGTATCTAGGAACATCTTCTTAACATCTTCGAGAAACTCCGCTTTTTGACGTTTAAAGATGGTCTCAACTTTGGCCGTGAACTCAACGTCCTCACTCGTACTTCCATCGTTGGTGTCGTGTCCATTTCTCATCTTCATTCTATAAAACGAAGTAATTAAGCAACGAAACGAAAGGTCATAACACATAGGTATATACATATATGCCACACTACCCCATCTTGCTCAGCAATCGTCGTACATCGCTCGTTTGACACGATTTGAACCCGTAACAATGGCAGCTAATCATTGTTACGCGAACACGCCGCATTAACTTGCTAGTACAACGTCCATCTCGCTTGATGATTGCTAAACACAACATAAATCAATTAGCACAATGTTAGTTCATATAAATCAAGGCACTAACAATTCCCGATTAGACCCAAAGTCCTACAAGTCCCGCATAAAGCGTACACACAATAAAGTCTAAATCTAGGCACCTATCTCAAGTCACCTAAATCCCTTAGACCATGCTCTGATACCACTTGTAATAACCCGACATCTCAAATCCCCAAAAAAAAAAAATTCTGGGCCTGACCATCTGGACGGCGTCCAGGTTTTGGGACGGCGTCCAGCTTTTAAAACTGGGATGGCGTCCAAGCAATTGGACGGCGTCCCAATGAACTGCCAGGGACTGACCCGGTGTCCCGTTTCACGTACGCGGAAGACCCGCTTCCCGGCATTTTTAAACGAAAACCTTTTTACCACAAGCCAATATAAGTGAAACTAAGAGTTTTGCATAATCAAAACAAGTTTTACATCATCGGGCCCACGTCGCCTATTTTACGAGTTTCGTTCAAAAATACAAGTTTCGACCAAATACAAGTTTAAGTTCCAAACGACACTAGAGCATGGTGTTTGGGGTTAAACTACCCAATCTCGGTCGAACTCCAAAAGCTAACACCCAAAAGCATCCCCTACCAAAACGAGCGTGAGACCACTAATCCGATTGAACGCTCTTACCCTTGTCAACGCCCGAGCCTATAAAAAGGTAAACAACGAGAGGGTAAGCAAAGCTTAGTGAATGCAATAATTATACGAATACATATATAATATACCTACTTGCAATCACTTACACAAATACCGCAAACATGCTAGCAAACACAATTAGCTTATCGTCACAAATACAAGCTATAACCTCCAATAATCAAGCTAGCATAACACAAGCATATATAACATGAACAAAGTAATATGCTCACACTACAACACAATGACCATGGTTAACCAATCGTACAAGGAACGGTGTTTAAAGACCGTCGGTGTTCACAACAACCATTAGTGCACTTAACACTTCGCACACTAACCCCACGGGTGGCATCTTAGCACTTCGATGCTTCACCCCGGGTGGCACCTTAACACTTCGGCACTTCACCCCGAGTGGTGTCTTAACACTTCGACACTTCACTCTTCACCTTACTTGGAGTGGCATCTTAACACATCGATACTTCCCTCCCGAGTGGCGTCTTAACACATCGACACTTCACTCGCCATGTGGACGTGGTGTCTTAGCACATCGACACTTCACATCTCACACTACACAAATAAACACATTATATATCTACGCATATAATTATTCCACTCACCTTAGAGTCTTCGTGAAAGATAACCGAACTTGCAACTTCAATGTAATGTACCTATTACATTTTAGCACATAATCAATTCACAACTCAAGTCGGTCAAGCAACTCACTCAAAAATCTAGAGTCTTTTGACCCAAGGTGCAATCCCGACCCATTTTGCACCCTTAACCCTAATAATGGGTTAACTTTACCAAAAACCCTAATTCTAGCCATTAAGGTCTTAACACACATTTAATCACCAAGTTGACTCGTTTTCATACATGCAAGACAACCTAGGTCATCAAAGACCGATTTGACCCATTTCAAGGTCAACACACCCATTTGGGTCACCCACAACCCAAATGACACCCACTAACATTAACTATAAGTGTACTAGTGATTTTCTAGGCCTTTAAGACCCATTTACCCTTTCAAAACCCTAGGTTAGTCACCATTTGGGTCTTCATGACCCAAACTTACCCAAAACCCCCAAATTACTCACAAATGGGTTTTATGTGCAACACCAACCCAAACCCTAACCCTTAAACACATAAACTAAGGAAATCAAATTTAGGGCTTACCAACACAATCTAAACGAAGCTAACGAGGAGATGAACAACTTTAATGCTCGAGCTAGAACCCGAAACAAGCTTCTTCCTCTCCTATTTGAGCTTTCTCACACTTAAATGTACTCTCACTCTAGAATTGAAGTGGATGAGGTTTTGTGGTTGGAAATGGAGTAATGAAGCTCAACAAAACTGATCTAGGGCCTTTAATTCGTCCACAAAGTGAAATTACCAAAATGCTCATCTAAAATTTCTAAAAAGCAAAAAGGCTTGTCTGTCAGCCATTCTGGACGGCGTCCAGAAAGTTGGACGGCGTCCAGGCCTTTAATCTGGGACAGCGTCCCGCCCATTTGGACGGCGTCCCACCTGTTTGAGAAAACCGGATCTTACAGATATATTATGAAATGGTATGCATGCCTTAAACTTTTGATGTAATGAAAGTATGTCTTTTAAAAACGAATGCAATGTTTGTAAAATGTATCATATAGAGGTCAGAACCTCGCGATGTAATCAACTATTGTGAATCATTTATAATCGATATGAACGGGTCCTTTCAGTTAGTATCAGAGCGGTGGTCTTAGCGAACCACGTCTTGCATTAGTGTGTCTAACTGATAGTTATTTAGATGCATTAGTGGGTCTGGACTTCGACCGTGTCTGCCTGTCAAAAGTTTTGCTTATCATTTCGTGTCAAAAATTATTTGCTTATCATCCTTAAAGTCTAAACACGTCTTACTAACTCTATTGCATAGATGGCGTATAGATAAATTCATATCTTAGCGTATCTGTTATTGTTACCTTTGCATGACAGTTTTCGTAGATTCCTCCGTAACTCATGGGATTTTAGTATTATATATGCATATGTAAATTATGTATTGCAGGGTACTAATCTACATCCTATAATCTAATTCTTAGCAAAAAATACTTCATTTAATCGTACGAGATGAATCCCTCAACCAGTTCAATTCCCTCAGATTTCGATAGCTATTCCGATAGTTATTCCGACAGCTATTCCGATATGGATTTCCACTCGAGCTCCGAAAGCAGTGTAACCGGAATGAATCAACCAATTAGCCATCATTTATTCTGGATGAATTGGAGATGGATTCGTAGTCGACTTAATCAAGGGAGACGCGAAGATGGCTATCTTTTCCACCAACCAAATTGCCCTCTTGATGAATAACCCGAAGCACTTAACGGTGAATCAATCCGAAACACCATTTTCACCCTCATTTCCAGAGTAGCTCGACATGATTATATTCTATCCACAATTCTAAACCTTATTCATCCGCTCGTTCTGATCGACAAATCATTCCTGAATAATAGAAGAAGTCAACGAACTTCGCACTCGAGTAATCAATTTGGAAAATATGGTGCAAAACGTACCAGCTTCAGCAACATCACTGACACCAACAGTACCACCACCAACAGCAACATCCGCATCCCACACCTCAACATCACAATCTGACCCATGAACATCAACATCATACGCACCATAGATACCAAGGAGTACCAACAACAATGAACGATGAAGTATTGATCCATAACTTCATTGAAGAAATATTCTGCGAAGAATATGTGATTCCTAATAGTTAACGATGAAGTATTGATCCATAACTTCATTGAAGAAATATTCTGCGAAGAATATGTGATTCCTAATAGTTAACGATGAAGTATTGATCCATAACTTCATTGAAAAAATATTCTGCGAAGAATATGTGGTTCCTAATAGTTTTAGAGATTACTTATTCTAGCTCAAATCGAAAATCATATGAGTTTAATATCATATTAACTCATTAAATCCATGATTAAATCTGAAGAAAAAATATATGTATATATATTTTCATAAAGATTGTAATTAAAAGTTCTTCTGTACAAACTGTTAATGGTGAAAATATTTTAACGGGTAGGTAATACCCTAGGAATATTTAGATTTCACATTAATAAGTTACAATGTACATTCTTCAAATCCGATTCAACAATCATTTACTATCCTACTTACAACCACAGATATACGTATCCGTTCACCAAAGAATAACCATTTTCATTCAAATTTAATTTCATATTCGGATTTTGACCGATCAAAATCCAAGTCAAGATTTAACAGAAGACATCACTTTTAGATTTCTACATCTTTCAAACCATACATTGAAATCAAAACTGTGCCAGATCCAATGGCGTGTTATTACCGAAAATAACTTTACAATACCTTTCCAAAATTAGCCAATTTTGTCACAGCTCCAGCAAATCAACTTCGACTTTCATTCGGATTAGCCTTATTATAACTTTGATATATAAGTTTGCCACTTGATTTCATCCTAAACCATCATTCGTATCTTGACGATTACCATCAGCGTTTAATCATCTAAAAATGCAATTCTCTTGAAACCACCTCGGATTGATAACCGATGATTCAGATATGGTCGCATTAAATGCAGAGGAAACAACAAAATTATAGATGGTCTAAATGGCCAAGAGTTTGATGATAAAGAATGGAGTGTTAGGAATGCTCGATAGAAAATTTGGTACTGAAAAACGGATTGAGCTAACTATGAAGGAGACTAAGGACAAATACAAGAACCATACCCTATATTCAAAGAATCCAGGTAATTCAGGATCCGTTGAAATCTTTAGAGAATATCTTGCTCCAAAGTCATGTTAAAATCTTGCGGAAAATTTTTCTTCATCAACCTTCGAACTTAGAAATTCCAAAATATCTTCGATATTTTTGAGGATATTTTCATAAATATTCTTGTCTGAAATTATCTACCTCTTCGTGTTTTCTGTATTCCATTATATTGGAAACTTCTGTAAAATCTAAGTATAAATTATGAATGAATTGTAGAGAAGTGGTGGGAATTGAAGCATGGGTTAGTATAATATAATAACGCCTGGCCAACGTGATTATATTACAGTAAGTCATGCTGAGTTTCTAATGGAACGTGATGATGATTCACAGTAGATAACACCCTCATCATGTGCCATGTTACACGACTTGTTCAATCTGTTCAATCTCCGAACATATCAAGAAAATATATTCTTGATAGTTCTATCCTCAGTGAATCTGGTAATTTGACAAATCAAATCGTGAGAATACGTTCCTTTGTACTTAGAACGTTATAATCATTCGAAACTCTATATCTACGAATTCTGGACCATTATTCGTTTGACTTAAAGTCGGGAAGAGAAAACGAGAACATAGAGCTCCAAAGTATAAGGGTAAATATAAAGCTCAACAACAACACCGAAATCACAAACCGTGCATATCAATGTGTATAGCAACATAAATACACAGAAGAATGAAAAACATTATAACCCCAAGGTAATAAATAGAAGTTAACAGAATCCTCCGGTGGAAGTTGGAAAAGGAGAATGATTGATGCGACAGTCAGGATAAGGACAATGATCAGAACTGGGTTAAGCATTGTTATAATATTTAGAAGTATGGAGTAAGGAAGAAAGTATAGGAATGGTGAGAATAATGAAACGGTAGTGGTTAATTTATAGTGAAAATATCGGACAGAGCAATCGAGGCAGATCATCGCATTTAATTAAAGAGATCCTAATTTCTTTATTCATCGAAGAATCAAATCTTATAGATTTCGAAGATTTTCTTTTAAATCCCTTGAATTCTGAAATTCAATCGAGACAACGTCAAAAGTTAAGATGAACCTTATTTTCCTAAATTAAAACATGACTCCGTCAAAAGTTAAGACGAATCTCTATTTTCTCATTTCACTATTTTGTGACAACTTCACTCGTACGCTTTACATAATCGAATCGCTTTATCTATATTAAGCAATGATGATAAAACTTTATTTATCAACTCATATTCGTCACGAAAACATTTTTATTGTTAGCCATGATGACCTCACTCAAATTTCGGGACGAAATTTCTTTAACGGGTAGGTACTGTGATGACCCGGAAATTTCCGACCAAATTTAAACTTAATCTTTATATGATTTCGATACGATAAGCAAAGTCTGTAATATTGAGTCTCCAAATTTTTGAACTAGTTTCAGATATCCATTTGACCATTAACTGTTCTCGACGATTCAAGAACAAATAAATTGTAAAAAGATACGTGTGAGTATATATATATATGTATATATATATATATATATATATATATATATATATATATATATATATATATATATGTGTGTATATATATATATATATGTATATATATATATATATATATATATATATATATGTACAATTTCTATTTACAGTTATAATTATATTAAAATATATAAATAGAAAATATTTAATATATGATATTATATAAATATGTTATATAATATTACATAATTAAAATTGAAATATTAAATGTCAAGTTAAAATATAGTTATTATATTAATATTGTTATTAGTACTTTCATTATTTTCATTAAAATAAATATCAACGTTAATATCAACATTATGAATATTATTAATTTAACATAATATGGATATAAAATTTAATATATTTAAAATGTTATAGTATTATTATTACTAATATTATTATCATCATTAGTATTATTATAATTAATATTATATTAATAGTAATAATATTATTTTTATAAATTTTATAGTTATTATTATCAATCATTAATAATAATATTATTATTATTATCACTATTATATTATTATACATTTTTATTGTTATTATTTATAATATTAAGAGTATTATTATAGTTATATTTAAGATTTATCATAATATATAAATACAGATATATACATAGAGATATATAAATACAGATATATATAAAAGCAGATGTATATTTACATATACAATATATACATCAATATTTTGTATTAATAATTATTTCTTTAGATTAATTAATACGGATTAATACAATTAAAGAATCAAATTTAGCAATGGGATCAGTTTCATATCACGATCCCTGTAAGGATTTTTGTTTCCTATCTGCAAATAGAATCAAATCTCTAATTCAGCCAAATTCCGTTAGCACTCCCTTTCTTCTTTTATATTTTTATTTATTATCCAGTACGAATTGATTCCTCATGTCGAGCATTCTTTGTTGTTACTCCTGGCTCGAATACTTCTATCAATATTCACAATCTTCTTTTACTTTGTTTATATATCTCCTTATTGAACTCTGTCGACACAATCGTAACTACAAAACATATGAAATCAAATCTTGATGCTGTAGTATGTGTTCAATATCACATTTTGATGTTACTTCCTCCTGCATTCCCGTGACTTAATATTGACAAAGAAAAGATCAAGATGAATTACCTTGCATATTATCTGCTTCCCATCGCTTTCTTTTCTTTTAATTATCTGTATTCTTCCTCTTGGTTGATTCTCCTTGTCGACCTCTTCCTTGCTTAAATTAACATAAGTATCACTCTTTCTCTAGATAGATACACGAACACAGATACATAAACCATCAAATTGTTTTTCCTCTGACTACCGTCTTCTTCACCATGTTCACCAAGCCATTCTCATCTATCACCACCACCTTTGCTATTTGCTTCAACCCGAGAAACCAAAAATCAAACATCAATACAAATTACTTACTTGATACCTTCTGTAAACCACCAAATACACCCTTGTTGTCTTTTTACTTTCTTCATGAACTACCAACCGACACCTTCACTTTTCTATCTCTTCTCTCTCCCTTAAAATAAAAATCCCCTCAGATCATCTTAAATTGATATATACTGTTTACGGTTTCTGTTTTACTTTGTGAATCCACACATTTAAACACCACCATCGAAGAACAATCTCAAACTAAACACCCTTTTCCTTTCCTTGCTCGATAAACCATCACCTTAGATCACCACCATTAACCACCATTTTTCCGTCACCTTTTTATATAAATATTTTTTTCTTCCTTCTTTTTCTTCTTCTTGTTTCATTCGCGAATAATCCAACATCATCAACTGTCATCAACTATGACTGTCATTCGTGCCTTTGTTTTCTACCTTGTCAAACACCAACCAAAAAGACCATCGGTTAGTCCCCTTTAGGAATGAATCGAGATATTAAGAAAACAAAAGAAGGAAGAGTGGTACACATGATATTCGGTTGTATTGATAATATGGCATATAATATAACAATTACAATAAAGCAAGAGCACTAATTGCAATAGAATGGCTGACACTTTTGTCAATCAATTGGACGTGCAAAACATTTTTTTCCCTTATAACTTGCAACGTGTAAATCCACTAGGGTGTTGTATCCTACTTTTCCTCTATGGCCGACCGAATTTGAGTAAACATAGGGACGTTCGAATTTCTTTTTATTTAATAAGGTGATATGCATACAAGTGGTCATGAAGCCTCCCACCTGTTTGGTTCTGTCCGAAAAAGAAAAGAAAAACATTCATCAAGCCTTGCATTTAACTGATATTCGATATTCACGATTCATTAAAGGAGTTATATTTTTGGGCTTTTGATATAATCCGGGCTGCTACTACTAATCTTCTGGTTTAATAATCGAACCAGGCTGTTGCTTGTTACACGATATTGTGATGATATGTGAACTAAATCGTGATGCTAGATGATGAATAGATATAGTCGACACGATGGATGATGATGATGTTAGATGTTTATGTATGACATGATACATGATGAAGATAAGTAACCAATTATGTATCAATGGTGATGTTATGATTTTATGTGATGTTAGTGAAGAAAATAAAAACTGAAAGCGAGTTAAAATAAATTAAAATCCTAGTTAGATCAGAAAAGAAGTAATGGAGGAGTGGTCTTACAGTGTTTTGGGTTAGCGGGAGGTCGCGGGTTCGAGCCCGGTCTATGGCATTTTCTTAAAAGCTTGTTCTTCAAAGGTTGTATTCTATTTTTATTATTAATATTATTACCACTATCATTATTAGTAGAGTTAGAGTTATCGTTATGAATATTATATAAGTATTAATATTAAAACTATCATTTCTTAAAATTATCAAAAGTATCATTATTATTTTTTTTACTATTATTATTATTATTATTATTATTATTATTATTATTATCAATTTTAATGTAAGTAGTATTATTATTGAAACTATTTTTTTATAAAAATTATCATTTTTATTATTATTAGAATTATCAAAATTTTTATCACATTTAGTATTATTTTTATCATTTTTATTATTATAATTAATATTACTAACTATAACCTTAGTTTTAAATGTATTTGGTATATAAAATATAACTATATGTTTATGATCTTAAACTAAAAAGGATAGATATTATAAGTTAGATACAAATATTAGATGTAAAGAAGCATATATAATAAGTATACTACTTTTACTAATAAAATACTTTTTGTTCACTTACGTCTTAATATAACTCGAGTTTATTAAAAATATTATCATATTAAAAATTATGAGTACTTAAAAATATTACTACTAAGTATTTATTTAAAATATTTAAATAAAGTATATAACATATTATCATTATGATAAATTAATAAAATATATAAAATAAATATATTTAAGAAATTATTAATATTAAATATAATATCACAAGTATATTACTAATATCAAAATATATATTATTTGAATATTATTATGTGTGTTAATATACATACTTGATATAGGTTCGTGAATTCGAGGCCAACCCTGCATTGTTCAGTTCAGTCGAACGAATATTTTTACTAAAAAATATTGAAGAGTGAGTTTCATTTGCCTTTTTACCCTTTATATTTTTGGGCTGAGAATACATGCGCAAATTTTATAAATGTTTTACGAAATAGACACAAGTAGTTGAAACTACATTATATGGGTGAATGATCGAAGCCAAATATGCCCCTTTTGCTTGGTAACCTAAGAATTAATAAACCCATCTACTAATTGACGCGAATCTTAAAGATAGATCTATTGGGCCTAACGAACCCCATCCAAAGTACCGGATGCTTTAGTACTTCGATGTTGTTTTTATCATATCCGAAGGATTCCCCGGAATGATAGGGGATATTCTTATATGCATCTTGTTAATGTCGGTTACCAGGTGTTCAATCCATATGAATGATTTTTGTCTCTATGCATGGGACGTATATTTATGAGAAATGAAAATGAAAATCTTGTGGTCTATTAAAATGATGGAAATGATTATTTATGTTAAACTAATGAACTCACCAACCTTTTGGTTGACACTTTAAAGCTTGTTTATTCTCAGGTATGAAAGAAATCTTTCACTGTGCATTTGCTCATTTTAGAGATATTACTTGGAGTCAATCATGACATATTTCAAAAGACGTTGCATTCGAGTCGTTTAGTTCATCAAGATTATTATTGAGTCAATTATAGTTGGATATATTATGAAATGGTATGCGTGCCTTAAACTTTCGATGTAATGAAAGTATGTCTTTTAAAAACGAATGCAATGTTTGTAAAATGTATCATATAGAGGTCAGAACCTCGCAATGTAATCAACTATTATGAATCGTTTATAATCGATATGAATGGGTCCTTTCATGATGCGGCTTGGATCGCGAGGTCGCGCTCCGATTCAAGTGGGGGAGAGTTGTAACATCCCGTTTTCTTCATACGTGTCTTAAGGTACTTATTTAATCGTTAGAACGTTTATATTTTGTTTGTTTATATGATTAAATGATTTAAAGTGTTAACTCGATGTATACGAGATGTATTCATATATTACGTTTGAGATTGGATGCATGTATAAGTATATGCATAGGTTTTGATAGTGTTAAGTCATGTGAGACTTAAAGACGAAGTTTAAACGAATATAGGAAGCTTGAACGAGGTGTACAAGTCGAATAAATCATTGTTGATTTAAAAGAGTCGAAATGGCCAGTTACAGGCCATTGCCGCGCCGCGAGGCTCTTGGGCTCGCCGCGACAAATAAAGCAAATCAAAGTCAGGAGTGGATTAAGACAGCTCGAAAATCCAGTGTATTTCCGCGCCGCGACAATTGAGGTCGCGACGCGACAAAGCTGCAGATCTGACCCGTTTTTCCTATTTAAAAAGGGGTGGTCCAAGGGTATTTTCTTCTTTCCGCGTGTGGATCTGATTGGAGCATTAAACCTCAACCACTTATCTCATTTATTCAATTTCTTTTCTCTTTTCTTCTTCTAATTACTCTCAAAACATAAAACACATTTAAATCCAAAGTGAGATTTGAAAGTAAAGATTTGAGATTTGATCTTTGGAGCAAGAAGTAAAGTTGTTCTCCTTGTTCTTAGCTACGAGTGGATAGTGTTGGTAAGTCTTAACTCCATGTTTTAAGTTTTAGTTAATTTATGGCTAGGGTTTGGGCCATTGGAGACTTGTAAGACCCATTTGGGGAATTAATGGGTGAATTGTGTTATATTGAAGTAAGGAAAACCCTAATAGCTATAATCTAGGGTTTGGTCATGAAAATTGGGATTTGTAAGTGTTAAATGTGTTGTTAGTCACTAATACACTTGTTTAATGATGAAAGATTTGTTAATGAGTTTAAGTTTGACCAAAGTTGAAAGTCTATGGGTTAAGATGGGTCAAATGGGCAATTGTTGACCTAGTTGGGTGAGATGGGTATGAAATACTCTAAGTTTGTGTTAGTTGGAGTTAGTAGACTCTAATAACTAGCTTTTAGTGATTTATGACGAGTCATGGCCATTAATTGGCAGTTTTGGGTGGATGTGAGTCATTTAATGCACGAGGTCATTAAATGCTCAAGTGTAAGTGTTGGTGGTTTGTATGTTAATTAAATGCATAATGTGATAGGTGCATTACTTTGAAGTTCGCGAGCTTGATTTCCTAGTTCACCAAAGACGATAAGGTGAGTGGAGTAATTATAAATATGTGTATATGGCGTATTTATTTGTGAATGTTATAGTATGAACCATCGAGCTGGTAGTGCCATAACATGTATGTGACGAGCGTCAAAGTGTGAACCATCGAGCCGGTAGCACTATAAAATGAGGCGTGAACCATCGAGCTGGTAGCGCCGAAGTGTGAACCAAAGAGCCTGTAGCACTATAAAATTATGATGTGAACCATCGAGCCGGTAGCATCAAAGTGTGAACTATCGAGCCGGTAGCACTATAAAAGAGTATGACTCAAATGCGTAAGGTGTTAACCATCGAGCCGGTAGCACCATAGCGTTTATGGTTAACCATATGGGGGTTTGTTGAATGTTAGCATATTATATATAGATTGTGATGAGTATATGCTAATGCGGTTTTGTGATATTGTACAACTTGTTAGTATTACGAGTATGATGACATGCTATTTAAGTTACAAGTTTGTATACGATATTGTGTAAGTAGTTGCAAGTAAGTAGGTTATATATGTATATGTATAACTATTGCACTCACTAAGCTTTAGCATACTCTCTCGTTGTTTACATTTTTAGGTGCGAACACGGAGAAAGGAAAAGGGGTTATTGGGCATTAGATTCCCATGTTGCGTGCTAGTTAAAGCTTTTGGAAGATGACCTAATGCTTTTGGGTAGTTTAGCCCCAAACCATGCTCGGGTGTAGTTTGGATTAAAACTATCATTTCAAATGGGTCGAATTTGTATTACATTTGATTAATGGCCCTAGTGCCTTCTGTAAACACTAAACTTGTTGTAAATTTTAATGGGTTGTATGGAATGGTTTATATCATTCCAATGGCACGTTAATGTTCGTTACAAAAAAAAATTATCCGGTTGAATACGGGTTGGGTTGTTTCACCAGGGTGCTCAATCTTGTAGAATATTTTGATAAACGTTTTTGGATGAAACAACTGAAATCTTGTGATCCACCTTTATATACAGATTATGCGCAACATTAAAACTATGAACTCACCAACCTTTGTGTTGACACTTGTAAGCATGTTTATTCTCAGGTTCCTAGAAGTCTTCCGCTGTTTGCTTATATGTGATACAAGCTATGTGCATGGAGTCATACATGCTTTATTCGAGAAAACGTTGCATTCACAAAATCATCACCATGTATCTTATTTTGACTGCATTATCAACGAATGTAGTATTGTAAACTATTAATTAAGGTGATTGTCTATATGTAGAAATCATCAATCGTCAAAAACTTTGAAATTTGATATTCAATTATGGTGTGCCTTTTCAAAAGAATGCAATGTTTACAAAACGTATCATGTAGAGGTCAGTACCTCACTCTGAAATTAATGAATAACGTACTGCGTTAATAGCGATTTTGGTGGGTCGTTACACCGAGCCTCAATGTACAAGACAATTGAGCTAAATTTACAAGTCTACCATGCACGGGAATATAATATATATATATATATGTATATATAATTAAAAATAGTATATATGTTTATAATATTATGTCGACGAAGGTGAGTACAAAACTGCATGAGCTGGAAAAGGAACTCTCCGCGATCGCGAGATTAATAGCCTTCACACCTCCGCGATCGCGGAGGTGTCGGTGCCAGATTATGGGTATAAATCGCATGGTTCCCTGCTTGCTTGACTTCACCAGCTTTAATCTGTTTATTTTCGTTTTCTGTTTCTGTAACTCGACTCAAGCATCACCCTCATCTAACTCCCCAGTCTGAGCCACCGAGAACCACCAAGACCACCACCTTCACCGATCTCCACCACCGATTAACACCACTAATATCTCTCTCATATTCTCTCTCTCACTCTTATTCAACCACGAGCACCATCCCCTTGTTGCGTTTATTTTTCTTGTTTCAAAACGAACTCAAAACAACCACAATAACAATCATAAACTATCACTGTTACAAAGCGTTCTGTGTTTCTGTTTCGGTTATAAGAAGAAGACGATGAACAATGACTAAGATGATGATGAGTTATACGCGACTGTGAAGATGACGATGATGATTCTCGAATAAAGGTGATGATACAGAGATGTTGATGATGATAAATGAAGAGGATGACACGCGAGGTTGATGATGAGGATGATCACGATACAATGATGATGATGTGAACGAGATCACGACGATCATGAATGATGGCATGGTATGATGATGATGACAGTTACGATGTTAATTATGATGATGATGATGATACCAAATGATCATGATGATGAATGGTATAACAAATTTCCTATCATTATTATTACTATTATTATTATTATTATTATTATTATTATTATTATTATTATTATTATTATTATTATAATTATTATTATTATTATTATTATTATTATTAATGTTATTATTATTATTATTATTATTATTATTATTATTATCTTGTTATTATTATTATTATCATTATTATTATTAATATCATGATTATGATTATGTATTTGACTAAAAGCTGTTAATTTAGATGATTATGAGATATTAAATATAAGTATGAGAAGGCTGTTAAGGTTATATCTTAGATAAAATTTTCACTTTTATCATTATTCGATTTACCATTAATTTCTATATTATTATTAAAAATGATTATAATTACTATTATTGATATTATTACAGAAATAATCATAATCATTATTATTATTACTTAACATTATTAGTATTATTATGATTATAAAGAGTATAAAAACAAATGTTAATAGAAAAATGATTAAGTTACAATTGAAATGCATTATTAATATTATAATATTAGTATTACTATAAATAATTATTATTTTCTATCATTAATATTATTATTATAATGTTATTATTATTATAAATAAAATGATTATTATATTTATTATCAAAATTATTATCATTAGAAAAAGTAATTATTAATATTTTATCAGTATTATTATCATTTTAAGACGATTATTATTATTATTGCATATAATACAAT